>NC_141704.1:73144000-73765423 GCF_971803275.1 Cyanistes caeruleus
TCACACAATTCCAGAAAAACCCCACAAAATTCCAGAGAAGTCCCACAAAACTCCCTAAATCATTTCAAAACCCTACCAATTCACAGGAATGTCCCACAAAATCTCCACCAATTCCCAGAACATCCCACAGAAATCCCACAAAAATCCCTAAATCTTCTGAAAACTCGACCAAATTCCAGAAACGCCCCATAAAATCAGCACAGTTTCCCACAAAATTCAAGAAAAAACACCACAAAATTCCCAAAATCTTTTCAAAATACCACAAAATTCTTGAAAAGCCCCACCAAATTCCAGAAACATCCCACAAAATGTCCTCAATATCCAACAAAATCCCAGAAAAATCACACAAAATTCCCTAAATTTTCTCAAAACATAACCAAAATTCCAGAAAAATCCCACCAAATCTCCACAAATTCCCACAGAATACATGAAAAATCCCTGATAATTTGTCAGTTCTCTACAGAATCTCACCAAATTCCTAAAAAGTCCCTCAAAGTTCCACAAACATCCCACAAATTCTCCCCAGTATCCAACAAAACTCCAGGAAAAATCCCACAAAATTCCCTAAATCTTCTCAAAACTCTACCAAATTCCAGGAAAATCCCACCAAATCTCCACAAATTCCCACAGAATACATGAAAAATCCCTGATAATTTGTCAGTTCTCTACAGAATCTCACCAAATTCCAGAAGAGTCCCTCAAAGTTCCAGAAACATCCCACAAAAATCTCACAAAAATCCCTAACACTTCTGAAAACTCGACCAAATTCCAGAAACGCCCCATAAAATCAGCACAGTTTCCCACAAAATTCAAGAAAAAACACCACAAAATTCCCAAAATCTTTTCAAAATACCACAAAATTCTTGAAAAGCCCCGCCAAATTCCACAAACATCCCACAAAATCTCCTCAATATCCAACAAAATCCCAGAAAAATCCCACAAAATTCACTAAATCTTCTCAAAACACGGCCAAAATCCTCAAAAATCCCACCGAATCTCCACAAATTCCCACAGAATACATGAAAAATCCCTGATAATTCGTCAGTTCTCTACAGAATCTCACCAAATTCCAGAAAAGTCCCTCAAAGTTCCACAAACATCCCACAAAATCTCCCCAGTATCCAACAAAATTCCAGGAAAAATTCCACAATATTCACTAAATCTTCTCAAAACACGGCCAAAATCCTCAAAAATCCCACCGAATCTCCACAAATTCCCACAGAATACATGAAAAATCCCTGATAATTCGTCAGTTCTCTACAGAATCTCACCAAATTCCAGAAAAGTCCCTCAAAGTTCCACAAACATCCCACAAAATCTCCTCAATATCCAACAAAATCCCAGAAAAATCACACAAAATTCCCTAAATCTTCTCAAAACACGGCCAAAATCCACAAAAATCCCACCGAATCTCCACAAATTCCCACAGAATACATGAAAAATCCCTGATAATTCGTCAGTTCTCTACAGAATCTCACCAAATTCCAGAAAAGTCCCTCAAAGTTCCACAAAACACTCAGAAAATCTCCCCAGTATCCAACAAAATTCCAGGAAAAATCCCACCAAATTCCCTAAATCTTCTCAAAACACGACCAAATTCTAGAAAAATATCCCGCCAAATCTCCACAAATTCCCACAAAATACATGAAAAATCCCTCAAGATCCCTAAATCGCCTCAATATCCCACAAAATCACACAAAAATCACACAAAACCTCCACAAGTTTCCACAAAATCTAAGAAAAATTCCTCAAAATTCTTCAAGTCTCCTCAAAACCACACAAAGTTCGTGAAAAGGCCCACCAAATTCCAGAAAAATCCCACAGATTCTCCACAAATTCCCACAAAAATCTAAATCAAATTCCTCAAAATTCTTCAAGTCTCCTCAGAATCCCACACAATTCCAGAAAAACCCCACCAAATTCCAGAGAAGTCCCACAAAACTCCCTAAATCATTTCAAAACCCTACCAATTCACAGGAATGTCCCACAAAATCTCCACCAATTCCCAGAACATCCCACAGAAATCCCACAAAAATCCCTAAATCTTCTGAAAACTCGACCAAATTCCAGAAACGCCCCATAAAATCAGCACAGTTTCCCACAAAATTCAAGAAAAAACACCACAAAATTCCCAAAATCTTTTCAAAATACCACAAAATTCTTGAAAAGCCCCACCAAATTCCAGAAACATCCCACAAAATGTCCTCAATATCCAACAAAATCCCAGAAAAATCACACAAAATTCCCTAAATTTTCTCAAAACATAACCAAAATTCCAGAAAAATCCCACCAAATCTCCACAAATTCCCACAGAATACATGAAAAATCCCTGATAATTTGTCAGTTCTCTACAGAATCTCACCAAATTCCTAAAAAGTCCCTCAAAGTTCCACAAACATCCCACAAATTCTCCCCAGTATCCAACAAAACTCCAGGAAAAATCCCACAAAATTCCCTAAATCTTCTCAAAACTCTACCAAATTCCAGGAAAATCCCACCAAATCTCCACAAATTCCCACAGAATACATGAAAAATCCCTGATAATTTGTCAGTTCTCTACAGAATCTCACCAAATTCCAGAAGAGTCCCTCAAAGTTCCAGAAACATCCCACAAAAATCTCACAAAAATCCCTAACACTTCTGAAAACTCGACCAAATTCCAGAAACGCCCCATAAAATCAGCACAGTTTCCCACAAAATTCAAGAAAAAACACCACAAAATTCCCAAAATCTTTTCAAAATACCACAAAATTCTTGAAAAGCCCCGCCAAATTCCACAAACATCCCACAAAATCTCCTCAATATCCAACAAAATCCCAGAAAAATCACACAAAATTCACTAAATCTTCTCAAAACACGGCCAAAATCCTCAAAAATCCCACCGAATCTCCACAAATTCCCACAGAATACATGAAAAATCCCTGATAATTCGTCAGTTCTCTACAGAATCTCACCAAATTCCAGAAAAGTCCCTCAAAGTTCCACAAACATCCCACAAAATCTCCCCAGTATCCAACAAAATTCCAGGAAAAATTCCACAATATTCACTAAATCTTCTCAAAACACGGCCAAAATCCTCAAAAATCCCACCGAATCTCCACAAATTCCCACAGAATACATGAAAAATCCCTGATAATTCGTCAGTTCTCTACAGAATCTCACCAAATTCCAGAAAAGTCCCTCAAAGTTCCACAAACATCCCACAAAATCTCCTCAATATCCAACAAAATCCCAGAAAAATCACACAAAATTCCCTAAATCTTCTCAAAACACGGCCAAAATCCACAAAAATCCCACCGAATCTCCACAAATTCCCACAGAATACATGAAAAATCCCTGATAATTCGTCAGTTCTCTACAGAATCTCACCAAATTCCAGAAAAGTCCCTCAAAGTTCCACAAAACACTCAGAAAATCTCCCCAGTATCCAACAAAATTCCAGGAAAAATCCCACCAAATTCCCTAAATCTTCTCAAAACACGACCAAATTCTAGAAAAATATCCCGCCAAATCTCCACAAATTCCCACAAAATACATGAAAAATCCCTCAAGATCCCTAAATCGCCTCAATATCCCACAAAATCACACAAAAATCACACAAAACCTCCACAAGTTTCCACAAAATCTAAGAAAAATTCCTCAAAATTCTTCAAGTCTCCTCAAAACCACACAAAGTTCGTGAAAAGGCCCACCAAATTCCAGAAAAATCCCACAGATTCTCCACAAATTCCCTCAAAAATCTAAATCAAATTCCTCAAAATTCTTCAAGTCTCCTCAGAATCCCACACAATTCCAGAAAAACCCCACCAAATTCCAGAGAAGTCCCACAAAACTCCCTAAATCATTTCAAAACCCTACCATTTCACAGGAATGTCCCACAAAATCTCTACCAATTCCCAGAACATCCCACAAAAATCTCACAAAAATCCCTAAATCTTCTGAAAACTCGACCAAATTCCAGAAACGCCCCATAAAATCAGCACAGTTTCCCACAAAATTCAAGAAAAAACACCACAAAATTCCCAAAATCTTTTCAAAATACCACAAAATTCTTGAAAAGCCCCACCAAATTCCAGAAACATCCCACAAAATGTCCTCAATATCCAAAGAAATCCCAGAAAAATCACACAAAATTTTCTAAATCTTCTCAAAACACGGCCAAAATCCACAAAAATCCCACAGAATCTCCACAAATTCCCACAGAATACATGAAAAATCCCTGATAATTTGTCAGTTCTCTACAGAATCTCACCAAATTCCAGAAAAGTCCCTCAAAGTTCCACAAACCACCCACAAAATCTCCCCAGTATCCAACAAAATTCCAGGAAAAATCCCACAAAATTCCCTAAATCTTCTCAAAACACAACCAAATTCTAGAAAAATATCCCACCAAATCTCCACAAATTCCCACAAAATACATGAGAAATGCCTCAAGATCCCCAAATCTCCTCAATATCCCACAAAATCACACAAAAATCACCCAAAACCTCCACAAGTTTCCACAAAATCTAAGAAAAATTCCTCAAAATTCTTCAAGTCTCCTCAAAATCCCACACAATTCCAGAAAAAACACACAAAATTCCAGAGAAGTCCCACAAAACTCCCTAAATAATTTCAAAACCCTAGCAATTCACAGGAATGTCCCACAAAATCTCCACCAATTCCCAGAACATCCCACAGAAATCCCACAAAATTCCCTAAATCTTCTCAAAACACGGCCGAAATCCACAAAAATCCCACAGAATCTCCACAAATTCCCACAGAATACATGAAAAATCCCTGATAATTCGTCAGTTCTCTACAGAATCTCACCAAATTCCTAAAAAGTCCCTCAAAGTTCCACAAACATCCCACAAATTCTCCCCAGTATCCAACAAAACTCCAGGAAAAATCCCACAAAATTCCCTAAATCTTCTCAAAACTCTACCAAATTCCAGGAAATCCCACCAAATCTCCACAAATTCCCACAGAATACATGAAAAATCCCTGATAATTCGTCAGTTCTCTACAGAATCTCACCAAATTCCAGAAAAGTCCCTCAAAGTTCCACAAACATCCCACAAAATCTCACAAAAATCCCTAACACTTCTGAAAACTCGACCAAATTCCAGAAACGCCCCATAAAATCAGCACAGTTTCCCACAAAATTCAAGAAAAAACACCACAAAATTCCCAAAATCTTTTCAAAATACCACAAAATTCTTGAAAAGCCCCACCAAATTCCACAAACATCCCACAAAATCTCCTCAATATCCAACAAAATCCCAGAAAAATCACACAAAATTCACTAAATCTTCTCAAAACACGGCCAAAATCCTCAAAAATCCCACCGAATCTCCACAAATTCCCACAGAATACATGAAAAATCCCTTATAATTCGTCAGTTCTCTACAGAATCTCACCAAATTCCAGAAAAGTCCCTCAAAGTTCCACAAACATCCCACAAAATCTCCCCAGTATCCAACAAAATTCCAGGAAAAATCGCACAAAACTCACTAAATCTTCTCAAAACACGGCCAAAATCCTCAAAAATCCCACCGAATCTCCACAAATTCCCACAGAATACATGAAAAATCCCTGATAATTCGTCAGTTCTCTACAGAATCTCACCAAATTCCAGAAAAGTCCCTCAAAGTTCCACAAACATCCCACAAAATCTCCTCAATATCCAACAAAATCCCAGAAAAATCACACAAAATTCCCTAAATCTTCTCAAAACACGGCCAAAATCCACAAAAATCCCACCGAATCTCCACAAATTCCCACAGAATACATGAAAAATCCCTGATAATTCGTCAGTTCTCTACAGAATCTCACCAAATTCCAGAAAAGTCCCTCAAAGTTCCACAGAACACCCAGAAAATCTCCCCAGTATCCAACAAAATTCCAGGAAAAATCCCACAAAATTCCCTAAATCTTCTCAAAACACGACCAAATTCTAGAAAAATATCCCGCCAAATCTCCACAAATTCCCACAAAATACATGAAAAATCCCTCAAGATCCCTAAATCGCCTCAATATCCCACAAAATCACACAAAAATCACACAAAACCTCCACAAGTTTCCACAAAATCTAAGAAAAATTCCTCAAAATTCTTCAAGTCTCCTCAAAACCACACAAAGTTCGTGAAAAGGCCCACCAAATTCCAGAAAAATCCCACAGATTCTCCACAAATTCCCACAAAAATCTAAATCAAATTCCTCAAAATTCTTCAAGTCTCCTCAGAATCCCACACAATTCCAGAAAAACCCCACCAAATTCCAGAGAAGTCCCACAAAATTCCCTAAATCATTTCAAAACCCTACCAATTCACAGGAATGTCCCACAAAATCTCTACCAATTCCCAGAACATCCCACAAAAATCTCACAAAAATCCCTAAATCTTCTGAGAACTCGACCAAATTCCAGAAACGCCCCATAAAATCAGCACAGTTTCCCACAAAATTCAAGAAAAAACACCACAAAATTCCCAAAATCTTTTCAAAATACCACAAAATTCTTGAAAAGCCCCACCAAATTCCAGAAACATCCCACAAAATGTCCTCAATATCCAACAAAATCCCAGAAAAATCACACGAAATTCCCTAAATCTTCTCAAAACTCTACCAAATTCCACAAAAATCCCACCAAATCTCCACAAATTCCCACAGAATACATGAAAAATCCCTGATAATTTGTCAGTTCTCTACAGAATCTCACCAAATTCCAGAAAAGTCCCTCAAAGTTCCACAAACCACCCACAAAATCTCCCCAGTATCCAACAAAATTCCAGGAAAAATCCCACAAAATTCCCGAAATCTTCTCAAAACATAACCAAATTCTAGAAAAATATCCTACCAAATCTCCACAAATTCCCACAAAATACATGAGAAATGCCTCAAGATCCCTAAATCTCCTCAATATCCCACAAAATCACACAAAAATCACCCAAAACCTCCACAAGTTCCCACAAAATCTAAGAAAAATTCCTCAAAATTCTTCAAGTCTCCTCAGAATCCCACACAATTCCAGAAAAACCCCACAAAATTCCAGAGAAGTCCCACAAAACTCCCTAAATCATTTCAAAACCCTACCAATTCACAGGAATGTCCCACAAAATCTCCACCAATTCCCAGAACATCCCACAGAAATCCCACAAAAATCCCTAAATCTTCTGAAAACTCGACCAAATTCCAGAAACGCCCCATAAAATCAGCACAGTTTCCCACAAAATTCAAGAAAAAACACCACAAAATTCCCTAAATCTTTTCAAAATACCACAAAATTCTTGAAAAGCCCCACCAAATTCCAGAAACATCCCACAAAATGTCCTCAATATCCAACAAAATCCCAGAAAAATCACACAAAATTCCCTAAATTTTCTCAAAACATAACTAAAATTCCAGAAAAATCCCACAGAATCTCCAGAAATTCCCACAGAATACATGAAAAATCCCTGATAATTCGTCAGTTCTCTACAGAATCTCACCAAATTCCTAAAAAGTCCCTCAAAGTTCCACAAACATCCCACAAATTCTCCCCAGTATCCAACAAAACTCCAGGAAAAATCCCACAAAATTCCCTAAATCTTCTCAAAACTCTACCAAATTCCAGGAAAATCCCACCAAATCTCCACAAATTCCCACAGAATACATGAAAAATCCCTGATAATTCGTCAGTTCTCTACAGAATCTCACCAAATTCCAGAAAAGTCCCTCAAAGTTCCACAAACATCCCACAAAAATCTCACAAAAATCCCTAACACTTCTGAAAACTCGACCAAATTCCAGAAACGCCCCATAAAATCAGCACAGTTTCCCACAAAATTCAAGAAAAAACACCACAAAATTCCCAAAATCTTTTCAAAATACCACAAAATTCTTGAAAAGCCCCACCAAATTCCACAAACATCCCACAAAATCTCCTCAATATCCAACAAAATCCCAGAAAAATCACACAAAATTCACTAAATCTTCTCAAAACACGGCCAAAATCCTCAAAAATCCCACCGAATCTCCACAAATTCCCACAGAATACATGAAAAATCCCTGATAATTCGTCAGTTCTCTACAGAATCTCACCAAATTCCAGAAAAGTCCCTCAAAGTTCCACAAACATCCCACAAAATCTCCTCAATATCCATCAAAATCCCAGAAAAATCCCACAAAATTCCCTAAATCTTCTCAAAACACAGCCAAAATCCACAAAAATCCCACCGAATCTCCACAAATTCCCACAGAATACATGAAAAATCCCTGATAATTCGTCAGTTCTCTACAGAATCTCACCAAATTCCAGAAAAGTCCCTCAAAGTTCCACAAAACACTCAGAAAATCTCCCCAGTATCCAACAAAATTCCAGGAAAAATCCCACAAAATTCCCTAAATCTTCTCAAAACACGACCAAATTCTAGAAAAATATCCCGCCAAATCTCCACAAATTCCCACAAAATACATGAAAAATCCCTCAAGATCCCTAAATCGCCTCAATATCCCACAAAATCACACAAAAATCACACAAAACCTCCACAAGTTTCCACAGAATCTAAGAAAAATTCCTCAAAATTCTTCAAGTCTCCTCAAAACCACACAAAGTTCGTGAAAAGGCCCACCAAATTCCAGAAAAATCCCACAGAATCTCCACAAATTCCCACAAAATCTAAAACAAATTCCTCAAAATTCTTCAAGTCTCCTCAGAATCCCACACAATTCCAGAAAAAACACACAAAATTCCAGAGAAGTCCCACAAAACTCCCTAAATCATTTCAAAACCCTACCAATTCACAGGAATGTCCCACAAAATCTCCACCAATTCCCAGAACATCCCACAGAAATCCCACAAAAATCCCTAAATCTTCTGAAAACTTGACCAAATTCCAGAAACGCCCCATAAAATCAGCACAGTTTCCCACAAAATTCAAGAAAAAACACCACAAAATTCCCTAAATCTTTTCAAAATACCACAAAATTCTTGAAAAGCCCCACCAAATTCCAGAAACATCCCACAAAATGTCCTCAATATCCAACAAAATCCCAGAAAAATCACACAAAATTCCCTAAATTTTCTCAAAACATAACCAAAATTCCAGAAAAATCCCACAGAATCTCCACAAATTCCCACAGAATACATGAAAAATCCCTGATAATTCGTCAGTTCTCTACAGAATCTCACCAAATTCCTAAAAAGTCCCTCAAAGTTCCACAAACATCCCACAAATTCTCCCCAGTATCCAACAAAACTCCAGGAAAAATCCCACAAAATTCCCTAAATCTTCTCAAAACTCTACCAAATTCCAGGAAAATCCCACCAAATCTCCACAAATTCCCACAGAATACATGAAAAATCCCTGATAATTCGTCAGTTCTCTACAGAATCTCACCAAATTCCAGAAAAGTCCCTCAAAGTTCCACAAAACATCCCACAAAAATCTCACAAAAATCCCCAACACTTCTGAAAACACGACCAAATTCCAGAAACGCCCCATAAAATCAGCACAGTTTCCCACAAAATTCAAGAAAAAACACCACAAAATTCCCAAAATCTTTTCAAAATACTACAAAATTCTTGAAAAGCCCCACCAAATTCTACAAACATCCCACAAAATCTCCTCAATATCCAACAAAATCCCAGAAAAATCACACAAAATTCACTAAATCTTCTCAAAACACGGCCAAACTCCTCAAAAATCCCACCGAATCTCCACAAATTCCCACAGAATACATGAAAAATCCCTGATAATTCGTCAGTTCTCTACAGAATCTCACCAAATTCCAGAAAAGTCCCTCAAAGTTCCACAAAACACTCAGAAAATCTCCCCAGTATCCAACAAAATTCCAGGAAAAATCCCACAAAATTCCCTAAATCTTCTCAAAACACGACCAAATTCTAGAAAAATATCCCGCCAAATCTCCACAAATTCCCACAAAATACATGAAAAATCCCTCAAGATCCCTAAATCGCCTCAATATCCCACAAAATCACACAAAAATCACACAAAACCTCCACAAGTTTCCACAGAATCTAAGAAAAATTCCTCAAAATTCTTCAAGTCTCCTCAAAACCACACAAAGTTCGTGAAAAGGCCCACCAAATTCCAGAAAAATCCCACAGAATCTCCACAAATTCCCACAAAATCTAAAACAAATTCCTCAAAATTCTTCAAGTCTCCTCAGAATCCCACACAATTCCAGAAAAAACACACAAAATTCCAGAGAAGTCCCACAAAACTCCCTAAATCATTTCAAAACCCTACCAATTCACAGGAATGTCCCACAAAATCTCCACCAATTCCCAGAACATCCCACAGAAATCCCACAAAAATCCCTAAATCTTCTGAAAACTTGACCAAATTCCAGAAACGCCCCATAAAATCAGCACAGTTTCCCACAAAATTCAAGAAAAAACACCACAAAATTCCCTAAATCTTTTCAAAATACCACAAAATTCTTGAAAAGCCCCACCAAATTCCAGAAACATCCCACAAAATGTCCTCAATATCCAACAAAATCCCAGAAAAATCACACAAAATTCCCTAAATTTTCTCAAAACATAACCAAAATTCCAGAAAAATCCCACAGAATCTCCACAAATTCCCACAGAATACATGAAAAATCCCTGATAATTCGTCAGTTCTCTACAGAATCTCACCAAATTCCTAAAAAGTCCCTCAAAGTTCCACAAACATCCCACAAATTCTCCCCAGTATCCAACAAAACTCCAGGAAAAATCCCACAAAATTCCCTAAATCTTCTCAAAACTCTACCAAATTCCAGGAAAATCCCACCAAATCTCCACAAATTCCCACAGAATACATGAAAAATCCCTGATAATTCGTCAGTTCTCTACAGAATCTCACCAAATTCCAGAAAAGTCCCTCAAAGTTCCACAAAACATCCCACAAAAATCTCACAAAAATCCCCAACACTTCTGAAAACACGACCAAATTCCAGAAACGCCCCATAAAATCAGCACAGTTTCCCACAAAATTCAAGAAAAAACACCACAAAATTCCCAAAATCTTTTCAAAATACTACAAAATTCTTGAAAAGCCCCACCAAATTCTACAAACATCCCACAAAATCTCCTCAATATCCAACAAAATCCCAGAAAAATCACACAAAATTCACTAAATCTTCTCAAAACACGGCCAAACTCCTCAAAAATCCCACCGAATCTCCACAAATTCCCACAGAATACATGAAAAATCCCTGATAATTCGTCAGTTCTCTACAGAATCTCACCAAATTCCAGAAAAGTCCCTCAAAGTTCCACAAACATCCCACAAAATCTCCCCAGTATCCAACAAAATTCCAGGAAAAATCGCACAAAACTCACTAAATCTTCTCAAAACACGGCCAAAATCCTCAAAAATCCCACCGAATCTCCACAAATTCCCACAGAATACATGAAAAAACCCTGATAATTCGTCAGTTCTCTACAGAATCTCACCAAATTCCTAAAAAGTCCCTCAAAGTTCCACAAACATCCCACAAATTCTCCCCAGTATCCAACAAAACTCCAGGAAAAATCCCACAAAATTCCCTAAATCTTCTCAAAACTCTACCAAATTCCAGGAAAATCCCACCAAATCTCCACAAATTCCCACAGAATACATGAAAAATCCCTGATAATTCGTCAGTTCTCTACAGAATCTCACCAAATTCCAGAAAAGTCCCTCAAAGTTCCACAAAACATCCCACAAAAATCTCACAAAAATCCCTAACACTTCTGAAAACACGACCAAATTCCAGAAACGCCCCATAAAATCAGCACAGTTTCATACAAAATTCAAGAAAAAACACCACAAAATTCCCAAAATCTTTTCAAAATACCACAAAATTCTTGAAAAGCCCCACCAAATTCTACAAACATCCCACAAAATCTCCTCAATATCCAACAAAATCCCAGAAAAATCACACAAAATTCACTAAATCTTCTCAAAACACGGCCAAAATCCTCAAAAATCCCACCGAATTTCCACAAATTCCCACAAAATACATGAAAAATCCCTCAAGATCCCTAAATCGCCTCAATATCCCACAAAATCACACAAAAATCACACAAAACCTCCACAAGTTTCCACAAAATCTAAGAAAAATTCCTCAAAATTCTTCAAGTCTCCTCAAAACCACACAAAGTTCGTGAAAAGGCCCACCAAATTCCAGAAATATCCCACAGAATCTCCACAAATTCCCACAAAATCTAAAACAAATTCCTCAAAATTCTTCAAGTCTCCTCAGAATCCCACACAATTCCAGAAAAACCCCACAAAATTCCAGAGAAGTCCCACAAAACTCCCTAAATCATTTCAAAACCCTACCAATTCAAAGGAATGTCCCACAACATCTCCACCAATTCCCAGAACATCCCACAAAAATCTCACAAAAATCCCTAAATCTTCTGAAAACTCGACCAAACTCCAGAAACGCCCCATAAAATCAGCACAGTTTCCCACAAAATTCAAGAAAAAACACCACAAAATTCCCTAAATCTTCTCAAAACACGGCCAAAATCCACAAAAATCCCACCAAATCTCCACAAATTCCCACAGAATACATGAAAAATCGCTGATAATTCGTCAGTTCTCTACAGAATCTCACCAAATTCCAGAAAAGTCCCTCAAAGTTCCACAAACATCCCACAAAATCTCCCCAGTATCCAACAAAATTCCAGGAAAAATCCCACAAAATTCCCTAAATCTTCTCAAAACACGACCAAATTCTAGAAAAATATCCCACCAAATCTCTACAAATTCCCACAAAATACATGAAAAATCCCTCAAGATCCCTAAATCGGCTCAATATCCCACAAAATTCCACAAAAATCCCACAAAACCTCCACAAGTTTCCACAAAATCTAAGAAAAATTCCTCAAAATTCTTCAAGTCTCCTCAGAATCCCACACAATTCCAGAAAAACCCCACAAAATTCCAGAGAAGTCCCACAAAACTCCCTAAATCATTTCAAAACCCTACCAATTCACAGGAATGTCCCACAACATCTCCACCAATTCCCAGAACATCCCACAAAAATCTCACAAAAATCCCTAAATCTTCTGAAAACTCGACCAAACTCCAGAAACGCCCCATAAAATCAGCACAGTTTCCCACAAAATTCAAGAAAAAACACCACAAAATTCCCTAAATCTTTTCAAAATACCACAAAATTCTTGAAAAGCCCCACCAAATTCCAGAAACATCCCACAAAATGTCCTCAATACCCAACAAAATCCCAGAAAAATCACACAAAATTCCCTAAATTTTCTCAAAACATAACCAAAATTCCAGAAAAATCCCACCAAATCTCCACAAATTCCCACAGAATACATGAAAAATCCCTGATAATTCCTCAGTTCTCTACAGAATCTCACCAAATTCCAGAAAAGTCCCTCAAAGTTCCACAAACATACCACAAAATCTCCTCAATATCCAACAAAATTCAAGAAAAATCCCACAAAATTCTCTAAATCTTCTCAAAACATGACCAAATTCTAGAAAAATATCCCACCGAATCTCCACAAATTCCCACAGAATACATGAAAAATCCCTGATAATTTCGTCAGTTCTCTACAGAATCTCACAAAATTCCAGAAGAGTCCCTCAAAGTTCCACAAACATCCCACCAAATCTCCTCAATGTCCCACAAAATTCCAGGAAAAATCCCACAAAATTCCCTAAATCTTCCCAAAACACGACCAAATTCTAGAAAAATATCCCACCAAATCTCCACAAATTCCCACAAATTACATGAAAAATCCCTCAAGATCCCTAAATCGCCTCAATATCCCACCAAATCCCACAAAAATCTCACAAAACCTCCACAAGTTTCCACAAAATATAAAAAAAAATCCTCAAAATTCTTCAAGTCTCCTCAAAACCACAGAAAGTCCTTGAAAAGGCCCACCAAATTCCAGTAAAATCCCACAGAATCTACACAAATTCCCACAAAATCTAAAACAAATTCCTCAAAATTCTTCAAGTCTCCTCAGAATCCCACACAATTCCAGAAAAACCCCACAATATTCCAGAGAAGTCCCACAAAACTCCCTAAATCATTTCAAAACCCTACCAATTCACAGGAATGTCCCACAACATCTCCACCAATTCCCAGAACATCCCACAAAAATCTCACAAAAATCCCTAAATCTTCTGAAAACTCGGCCAAATTCCAGAAACGCCCCATAAAATCAGCACAATTTCCCACAAAATTCAAGAAAAAACACCACAAAATTCCCAAAATCTTTTCAAAATACCACAAAATTCTTGAAAAGCCCTACCAAATTCCAGAAACATCCCACAAAATGTCCTCAATACCCAACAAAATCCCAGAAACATCCCACAAAATTCCCTAAATCTTCTCTAACCATGGCCAAAATCCACCAAAAACCCTACCAAATCTCCACAAATTCCCACAGAATACATGAAAAATCCCTCAAGATCCCTAAATCGCCTCAATATCCCACAAAATCCCACAAAAATCCCACAAAACCTCCACAAGTTTCCACAAAATCTAAGAAAAATTCCTCAAAATTCTTCAAGTCTCCTCAAAACCACACAAAGTCCTTCAAAAAGGCCCACCATATTCCAGAAAAATCTTACAGAATTCCCTGAATCTTCTCAAAACTCTACCAAATTCCAGAAAAATCCCACCAAATCTCCACAAATTCCCACAGAATACATGAAAAATACCTGATAGTTCGTCAGTTCTCTACAGAATCTCACCAAATTCCAGAAAAGTCCCTCGAAGTTCCAGAAACATCCCACAAAATCTCCCCAGTATCCAACAAAATTCCAGGAAAAATCCCACAAAATTCCCTAAATCTTCTCAAAACATGACCAAATTCTAGAAAAATATCCCACCGAATCTCCACCAATTCCCACAGAATACATGAAAAATCCCTGATAATTCGTCAGTTCTCTACAGAATCTCGCCAAATTCCAGAAGAGTCCCTCAAAGTTCCAGAAACATCCCACAAAATCTCCCCAGTATCCAACAAAATTCCAGGAAAAATCCCACAAAATTCCCTAAATCTTCTCAAAACACGACCAAATTCTAGAAAAATATCCCACCAAATCTCCACAAATTCCCACAAAATACATGAAAAATCCCTCAAGATCCCTAAATCGCCTCAATATCCCACAAAATCCCACAAAAATCACACAAAACCTCCACAAGTTTCCACAAAATCTAAGAAAAATTTAGTTTGATATTGAGGAAATTTTGCAGGATGTTTGTGGAACTTTGAGGGACTTTTCTGGAATTTGGTGAGATTCTGTAGAGAACTGACGAATTATCAGGGATTTTTCATGTATTCTGTGGGAATTTGTGGAGATTTGGTGGGATTTTTGTGGATTTTGGCCGTGTTTTGAGAAGATTTAGGGAATTTTGTGTGATTTTTCTGGGATTTTGTTGGGTATTGAGGACATTTTGTGGGATGTTTCTGGAATTTGGTGGGGCTTTTCAAGAAGTTTGTGGTATTTTGAAAAGATTTAGGGAATTTTGTGGTGTTTTTTCTTGAATTTTGTGGGAAACTGTGCTGATTTTATGGGGCGTTTCTGGAATTTGGTCAAGTTTTCAGAAGATTTAGGGATTTTTGTGAGATTTTTGTGGGATGTTCTGGGAATTGGTGGAGATTTTGTGGGACATTCCTGTGAATTGGTAGGGTTTTGAAATGATTTAGGGAGTTTTGTGGGACTTCTCTGGAATTTTGTGGGGTTTTTCTGGAATTGTGTGGGATTCTGAGGAGACTTGAAGAATTTTGAGGAATTTGTTTTAGATTTTGTGGGAATTTGTGTAGATTCTGTGGGATTTTACTGGAATTTGGTGGGCCTTTTCAAGGACTTTTTGTGGTTTTGAGGAGACTTGAAGAATTTTGAGGAATTTTTTTTATATTTTGTGGAAACTTGTGGAGGTTTTTTGTGATTTTTGTGTGATTTTGTGGGATATTGAGGCGATTTAGGGATCTTGAGGGATTTTTCATGTATTCTGTGGGAATTTGTGGAGATTTGGTGGGATATTTTTCTAGAATTTGGTCGTGTTTTGAGAAGATTTAGGGAATTTTGTGGGATTTTTCCTGGAATTTTGTTGGATACTGGGGAGATTTTGTGGTATGTTTGTGGAACTTTGAGGGACTTTTCTGGAATTTGGTGAGATTCTGTAGAGAACTGACGAATTATCAGGGATTTTTCATAAATTCTGTGGGAATTTGTGGAGATTTGGTGGGATTTTTCTGGAATTTGGTAGAGTTTTGAGAAGATTCAGGGAATTCTGCAAGATATTTCCAGAATTTGGTAGGCCTTTTTGAAGGACTTTTTGTGGTTTTGAGAAGACTTGAAGAATTTTGAGGATTTTTTTTTATATTTTTTGGAAACTTGTGGAGGTTTTGTGTGATTTTTGTGGGATTTTGTGGGATATTGAGGCTATTTAGGGATCTTGAGGGATTTTTCATGTATTTTGTGGGAATTTGTGGAGATTTGGTGGGATATTTTTCTAGAATTTGGTCGTGTTTTGGGATGATTTAGGGAATTTTGTGGGATTTTTCCTGGAATTTTATTGGATACTGGGGAGATTTTGTGGTATGTTTGTGGAACTATGAGGGACTTTTCTGGAATTTGGTGAGATTCTGTAGAGAACTGAAGAATTATCAGGGATTTTTCATGTATTCTGTGGGAATTTGTGGAGATCTGGTGGGATTTTTGTGGATTTTGGCCGTGTTTTGAGAAGATTTAGGGAATTTGGTGTGATTTTTCTGGGATTTTGTTGGGTATTGAGGACATTTTGTGGGATGTTTCTGGAATTTGGTGGGGCTTTTCAAGAATTTTGTGGTATTTTGATAAGATTTAGGGAATTTTGTGGTGTTTTTTCTTGAATTTTGTGGGAAACTGTGCTGATTTTATGGGGCGTTTCTGGAATTTGGTCGAGTTTTCAGAAGATTTAGGGATTTTTGTGAGATTTTTGTGGGATGTTCTGGGAATTGGTGGAGATTTTGTGGGACATTCCTGTGAATTGGTAGGGTTTTGAAATGATTTAGGGAGTTTTGTGGGACTTCTCTGGAATTTTGTGTGTTTTTTCTGGAATTGTGTGGGATTCTGAGGAGACTTGAAGAATTTTGAGGAATTTGTTTTAGATTTTGTGGGAATTTGTGTAGATTCTGTGGGATTTTTCTGGAATTTGGTGGGCCTTTTCAAGGACTTTGTGTGGTTTTGAGGAGACTTGAAGAATTTTGAGGATTTTTTCTTAGATTTTGTACAAACCTGTGGAGGTTTTGTGTGATTTTTGTGTGATTTTGTGGGATATTGAGGCGATTTAGGGATCTTGAGGAATTTTTCATGTATTTTGTGGGAATTTGTGGAGATATGGTGGGATATTTTTCTAGAATTTGGTTATGTTTTGAGAAGATTTAGGGAATTTGGTGGGATTTTTCCTGGAATTTTGTTGGATACTGGGGAGATTTTGTGGGATGTTTGTGGAACTTTGAGGGACTTTTCTGGAATTTGGTGAGATTCTGTAGAGAACTGACAAATTATCAGGGATTTTTCATTTATTCTGTGGGAATTTGTGGAGATTTGGTGGGATTTTTGTGGATTTTGGCCATGTTTTGATAAGATTTAGGGAATTTTGTTTGATTTTTCCTGGAAATTTGTTGGATACTGGGGAGATTTTGTGGGATGTTTGTGGAACTTTGAGGGACTTTTCTGGAATTTGGTGAGATTCTGTAGGGAACTGACGAATTATCAGGGATTTTTCATGTATTCTGTGGGAATTTGTGGAGATTTGGTGGGATTTTTCTGGAATTTGGTAGAGTTTTGAGAAGATTCAGGGAATTCTGTAATATTTTTCTGGAATTTGGTGGGTCTTTACAAGGACTTTCTGTGGTTTTGAGGAGACTTGAAGAATTTTGAGGAATTTTTCTTAGATTCTGTGGAAACTTGTGGAGGTTTTGTGTGATTTTTGTGTGATTTTGTGGGATATTGAGGCGATTTAGGGATCTTGAGGGATTTTCCATGTATTTTGTGGGAATTTGTGGAGATTTGGTGGGATATTTTTCTATAATTTGGTCGTGTTTTGAGAAGATTTAGGGAATTTTGTGGGATTTTTCCTGGAATTTTGTTGGATACTGGGGAGATTTTGTGGCATGTTTGTGGAACTTTGAGGGACTTTTCTGGAATTTGGTGAGATTCTGTAGAGAACTGAAGAATTATCAGGGATTTTTCATGTATTCTGTGGGAATTTGTGGTGATTTGGTGGGATTTTTGTGGATTTTGGCCGTGTTTTGAGAAGATTTAGGGAATTTGGTGTGATTTTTCTGGGATTCTGTTGGATACTGGGGAGATTTTGTGGCATGTTTGTGGAACTTTGAGGGACTTTTCTGGAATTTGGTGAGATTCTGTAGAGAACTGAAGAATTATCAGGGATTTTTCATGTATTCTGTGGGAATTTGTGGAGATTTGGTGGGATTTTTGTGGATTTTGGCCGTGTTTTGAGAAGATTTAGGGAATTTGGTGTGATTTTTCTGGGATTTTGTTGGGTATTGAGGACATTTTGTGGGATGTTTCTGGAATTTGGTGGGGCTTTTCAAGAATTTTGTGGTATTTTGAAAAGATTTTGGGAATTTTGTTGTGTTTTTTCTTGAATTTTGTGGGAAACTGTGCTGATTTTATGGGGCGTTTCTGGAATTTGGTCGAGTTTTCAGAAGATTTAGGGATTTTTGTGAGATTTTTGTCGGATGTTCTGGGAATTGGTGGAGATTTTGTGGGACTTTCCTGTGAATTGGTAGGGTTTTGAAATGATTTAGGGAGTTTTGTGGGACTTCTCTGGAATTTTGTGTGTTTTTTCTGGAATTGTGTGGGATTCTGAGGAGACTTGAAGAATTTTGAGGAATTTGTTTTAGATTTTGTGGGAATTTGTGTAGATTCTGTGGGATTTTACTGGAATTTGGTGGGCCTTTTCAAGGACTTTGTGTGGTTTTGAGGAGACTTGAAGAATTTTGAGGAATTTTTTTTATATTTTGTAGAAACTTGTGGAGGTTTTGTGTGATTTTTGTGTGATTTTGTGGCGATTTAGGGATCTTGAGGGATTTTTCATGTATTCTGTGGGAATTTGTGGAGATGGTGGGATATTTTTCTAGAATTTGGTCGTGTTTTGAGAAGATTTAGGGAATTCTGTGGGATTTTTCCTGGAATTTTGTTGGATACTGGGGAGATTTTGTGGGATGCTTGTGGAACTTTGAGGGACTTTTCTGGAATTTGGTGAGATTCTGTGGAGAACTGACGAATTATCAGGGATTTTTCATAAATTCTGTGGGAATTTGTGGAGATTTGGTGGGATTTTTCTCGAATTTGGTAGAGTTTTGAGAAGATTTAGGGAATTCTGCAAGATATTTCCGGAATTTGGTAGGCCTTTTTGAAGGACTTTTTGTGGTTTTGAGAAGACTTGAAGAATTTTGAGGATTTTTTTTTATATTTTTTGGAAACTTGAGGAGGTTTTGTGTGATTTTTGTGTGATTTTGTGGGATATTGAGGCGATTTAGGGATCTTGAGGGATTTTTCATGTATTTTGTGGGAATTTGTGGAGATTTGGTGGGATATTTTTCTAGAATTTGGTCGTGTTTTGGGATGATTTAGGGAATTTTGTGGGATTTTTCCTGGAATTTTATTGGATACTGGGGAGATTTTGTGGTATGTTTGTGGAACTATGAGGGACACTTCTGGAATTTTGTGAGATTCTGTAGAGAACTGAAGAATTATCAGGGATTTTTCATGTATTCTGTGGGAATTTGTGGCGATTCGGTGGGATATTTTTCTAGAATTTGGTCATGTTTTGAGAAGATTTAGGGAATTTTGTGTGATTTTTCCTGGAATTTTGTTGGATACTGGGGAGATTTTGTGGGATGCTTGTGGAACTTTGAGGGACTTTTCTGGAATTTGGTGAGATTCTGTAGAGAACTGACGAATTATCAGGGATTTTTCATGTATTCTGTGGGAATTTGTGGAGATTTGGTGGGATTTTTGTGGATTTTGGCCGTTTTTTGAGAAGATTTAGGGAATTTGGTGTGATTTTTCTATGATTTTGTTGGGTATTGAGGACATTTTGTGGGATGTTTCTGGAATTTGGTGGGGCTTTTCAAGAAGGTTGTGGTATTTTGAAAAGATTCTGGGAATTTTGTGGTGTTTTTTCTTGAATTTTGTGGGAAACTGCTGATTTTATGGGGCGTTTCTGGAATTTGGTCAAGTTTTCAGAAGATTTAGGGATTTTTGTGAGATTTTTGTGGGATGTTCTGGGAATTGGTGGAGATTTTGTGGGACATTCCTGTGAATTGGTAGGGTTTTGAAATGATTTAGGGAGTTTTGTGGGACTTCTCTGGAATTTTGTGTGTTTTTTCTGGAATTGTGTGGGATTCTGAGGAGACTTGAAGAATTTTGAGGAATTTGTTTTAGATTTTGTGGGAATTTGTGTAGATTCTGTGGGATTTTACTGGAATTTGGTGGGCCTTTTCAAGGACTTTTTGTGGTTTTGAGGAGACTTGAAGAATTTTGAGGAATTTTTTTTATATTTTGTGGAAACTTGTGGAGGTTTTGTGTGATTTTTGTGAGATTTTGTGGGATATTGAGGCGATTTAGGGATCTTGAGGGATTTTTCATGTATTTTGTGGGAATTTGTGGAGATTTGGTGGGATATTTTTCTAGAATTTGGTCGTGTTTTGAGAAGATTTAGGGAATTCTGTGGGATTTTTCCTGGAATTTTGTTGGATACTGGGGAGATTTTGTGGGATGCTTGTGGAACTTTGAGGGACTTTTCTGGAATTTGGTGAGATTCTGTAGAGAACTGAAGAATTATCAGGGATTTTTCATGTATTCTGTGGGAATTTGTGGTGATTTGGTGGGATTTTTGTGGATTTTGGCCGTGTTTTGAGAAGATTTAGGGAATTTGGTGTGATTTTTTTGGGATTCTGTTGGATACTGGGGAGATTTTGTGGCATGTTTGTGGAACTTTGAGGGACTTTTCTGGAATTTGGTGAGATTCTGTAGAGAACTGAAGAATTATCAGGGATTTTTCATGTATTCTGTGGGAATTTGTGGAGATTTGGTGGGATTTTTGTGGATTTTGGCCGTGTTTTGAGAAGATTTAGGGAATTTGGTGTGATTTTTCTGGGATTTTGTTGGGTATTGAGGACATTTTGTGGGATGTTTCTGGAATTTGGTGGGGCTTTTCAAGAATTTTGTGGTATTTTGAAAAGATTTTGGGAATTTTGTTGTGTTTTTTCTTGAATTTTGTGGGAAACTGTGCTGATTTTATGGGGCGTTTCTGGAATTTGGTCGAGTTTTCAGAAGATTTAGGGATTTTTGTGAGATTTTTGTCGGATGTTCTGGGAATTGGTGGAGATTTTGTGGGACTTTCCTGTGAATTGGTAGGGTTTTGAAATGATTTAGGGAGTTTTGTGGGACTTCTCTGGAATTTTGTGTGTTTTTTCTGGAATTGTGTGGGATTCTGAGGAGACTTGAAGAATTTTGAGGAATTTGTTTTAGATTTTGTGGGAATTTGTGGAGATTCTGTGGGATTTTTCTGGAATTTGGTGGGCCTTTTCAAGGACTTTGTGTGGTTTTGAGGAGACTTGAAGAATTTTGAGGAATTTTTCTTAGATTTTGTAGAAACTTGTGGAGGTTTTGTGTGATTTTGTGGGATATTGAGGCGATTTAGGGATCTTGAGGGATTTTTCATGTATTCTGTGGGAATTTGTGGAGATTTGGTGGGATATTTTTCTAGAATTTGGTCGTGTTTTGAGAAGATTTAGGGAATTCTGTGGGATTTTTCCTGGAATTTTGTTGGATACTGGGGAGATTTTGTGGGATGCTTGTGGAACTTTGAGGGACTTTTCTGGAATTTGGTGAGATTCTGTGGAGAACTGACGAATTATCAGGGATTTTTCATAAATTCTGTGGGAATTTGTGGAGATTTGGTGGGATTTTTCTCGAATTTGGTAGAGTTTTGAGAAGATTTAGGGAATTCTGCAAGATATTTCCGGAATTTGGTAGGCCTTTTTGAAGGACTTTTTGTGGTTTTGAGAAGACTTGAAGAATTTTGAGGATTTTTTTTTATATTTTTTGGAAACTTGAGGAGGTTTTGTGTGATTTTTGTGGGATTTTGTGGGATATTGAGGCGATTTAGGGATCTTGAGGGATTTTTCATGTATTTTGTGGGAATTTGTGGAGATTTGGTGGGATATTTTTCTAGAATTTGGTCGTGTTTTGGGATGATTTAGGGAATTTTGTGGGATTTTTCCTGGAATTTTATTGGATACTGGGGAGATTTTGTGGTATGTTTGTGGAACTATGAGGGACACTTCTGGAATTTTGTGAGATTCTGTAGAGAACTGAAGAATTATCAGGGATTTTTCATGTATTCTGTGGGAATTTGTGGAGATTCGGTGGGATATTTTTCTAGAATTTGGTCATGTTTTGAGAAGATTTAGGGAATTTTGTGTGATTTTTCCTGGAATTTTGTTGGATACTGGGGAGATTTTGTGGGATGCTTGTGGAACTTTGAGGGACTTTTCTGGAATTTGGTGAGATTCTGTAGAGAACTGACGAATTATCAGGGATTTTTCATGTATTCTGTGGGAATTTGTGGAGATTTGGTGGGATTTTTGTGGATTTTGGCCGTTTTTTGAGAAGATTTAGGGAATTTGGTGTGATTTTTCTATGATTTTGTTGGGTATTGAGGACATTTTGTGGGATGTTTCTGGAATTTGGTGGGGCTTTTCAAGAAGGTTGTGGTATTTTGAAAAGATTCTGGGAATTTTGTGGTGTTTTTTCTTGAATTTTGTGGGAAACTGCTGATTTTATGGGGCGTTTCTGGAATTTGGTCAAGTTTTCAGAAGATTTAGGGATTTTTGTGAGATTTTTGTGGGATGTTCTGGGAATTGGTGGAGATTTTGTGGGACATTCCTGTGAATTGGTAGGGTTTTGAAATGATTTAGGGAGTTTTGTGGGACTTCTCTGGAATTTTGTGTGTTTTTTCTGGAATTGTGTGGGATTCTGAGGAGACTTGAAGAATTTTGAGGAATTTGTTTTAGATTTTGTGGGAATTTGTGTAGATTCTGTGGGATTTTACTGGAATTTGGTGGGCCTTTTCAAGGACTTTTTGTAGTTTTGAGGAGACTTGAAGAATTTTGAGGAATTTTTTTTATATTTTGTGGAAACTTGTGGAGGTTTTGTGTGATTTTTGTGAGATTTTGTGGGATATTGAGGCGATTTAGGGATCTTGAGGGATTTTTCATGTATTTTGTGGGAATTTGTGGAGATTTGGTGGGACATTTTTCTAGAATTTGGTCGTGTTTTGAGAAGATTTAGGGAATTCTGTGGGATTTTTCCTGGAATTTTGTTGGATACTGGGGAGATTTTGTGGGATGCTTGTGGAACTTTGAGGGACTTTTCTGGAATTTGGTGAGATTCTGTAGAGAACTGACGAATTATCAGGGATTTTTCATAAATTCTGTGGGAATTTGTGGAGATTTGGTGGGATTTTTCTGGAATTTGGTAGAGTTTTGAGAAGATTTAGGGAATTCTGCAAGATATTTCCGGAATTTGGTAGGCCTTTTTGAAGGACTTTTTGTGGTTTTGAGAAGACTTGAAGAATTTTGAGGATTTTTTTTTATATTTTGTGGAAACTTGTGGAGGTTTTGTGTGATTTTTGTGTGATTTTGTGGCGATTTAGGGATCTTGAGGGATTTTTCATGTATTCTGTGGGAATTTGTGGAGATTTGGTGGGATATTTTTCTAGAATTTGGTCGTGTTTTGAGAAGATTTAGGGAATTTTGTGTGATTTTTCCTGGAATTTTGTTGGATACTGGGGAGATTTTGTGGGATATTTGTGGAACTTTGAGGGACTCTTCTGGAATTTGGTGAGATTCTTTAGAGAACTGACGAATTATCAGGGATTTTTCATGTATTCTGTGGGAATTTGTGGAGATTCGGTGGGATATTTTTCTAGAATTTGGTTGTGTTTTGAGAAGATTTAGGGAATTTTGTGTGATTTTTCCTGGAATTTTGTTGGATACTGGGGAGATTTTGTGGGATGCTTGTGGAACTTTGAGGGACTTTTCTGGAATTTGGTGAGATTCTGTAGAGAACTGACGAATTATCAGGGATTTTTCATGTATTCTGTGGGATTTTGTTGAGATTTGGTGGGATATTTTTCTAGAATTTGGTCGTGTTTTGAGAAGATTTAGGGAATTTTGTGTGATTTTTCCTGGAATTTTGTTTGATACTGGGGAGATTTTGTGGGATGTTTGTGGAACTTTGAGGGACTCTTCTGGAATTTGGTGAGATTCTGTAGAGAACTGACGAATTATCAGGGATTTTTCATGTATTCTGTGGGAATTTGTGGAGATTTGGTGGGATTTTTGTGGATTTTGGCCGTGATTTGAGAAGATTTAGGGAATTTGGTGTGATTTTTCTGGGATTTTGTTGGGTATTGAGGACATTTTGTGGGATGTTTCTGGAATTTGGTGGGGCTTTTCAAGAATTTTGTGGTATTTTGAAAAGATTTAGGGAATTTTGTGGTGTTTTTTCTTGAATTTTGTGGGAAACTGTGCTGATTTTATGGGGCGTTTCTGGAATTTGGTCGAGTTTTCAGAAGATTTAGGGATTTTTGTGAGATTTTTGTGGGATGTTCTGGGAATTGGTGGAGATTTTGTGGGACATTCCTGTGAATTGGTAGGGTTTTGAAATGATTTAGGGAGTTTTGTGGGACTTCTCTGGAATTTTGTGTGTTTTTTCTGGAATTGTGTGGGATTCTGAGGAGACTTGAAGAATTTTGAGGAATTTGTTTTAGATTTTGTGGGAATTTGTGGAGATTCTGTGGGATTTTTCTGGAATTTGGTGGGCCTTTTCAAGGACTTTGTGTGGTTTTGAGGAGACTTGAAGAATTTTGAGGAATTTTTCTTAGATTTTGTACAAACCTGTGGAGGTTTTGTGTGATTTTTGTGTGATTTTGTGGGATATTGAGGCGATTTAGGGATCTTGAGGGATTTTTCATGTATTTTGTGGGAATTTGTGGAGAGGGTGGGATATTTTTCTAGAATTTGGTCGTGTTTTGAGAAGATTTAGGGAATTTTGTGGGATTTTTCCTGGAATTTTGTTGGATACTGGGGAGATTTTGTGGGATGTTTGTGGAACTTTGAGGGACTTTTCTGGAATTTGGTGAGATTCTGAGGAGAACTGACGAATTATCAGGGATTTTTCATGTATTCTGTGGGATTTTGTGGAGATTTGGTGGGATATTTTTCTAGAATTTGGTCGTGTTTTGAGAAGATTTAGGGAATTTTGTGGGATTTTTCCTGGAATTTTGTTGGATACTGGGGAGATTTTGTGGGATGTTTGTGGAACTTTGAGGGACTTTTCTGGAATTTGGTGAGATTCTGTAGAGAACTGACGAATTATCAGGGATTTTTCATGTATTCTGTGGGAATTTGTGGAGATTTGGTGGGATTTTTGTGGATTTTGGCCGTGTTTTGAGAAGATTTAGGGAATTTGGTGTGATTTTTCTGGGATTTTGTTGGGTATTGAGGACATTTTGTGGGATGTTTCTGGAATTTGGTGGGGCTTTTCAAGAATTTTGTGGTATTTTGAAAAGATTTTGGGAATTTTGTGGTGTTTTTTCTTGAATTTTGTGGGAAACTGTGCTGATTTTATGGGGCGTTTCTGGAATTTGGTCGAGTTTTCAGAAGATTTAGGGATTTTTGTGAGATTTTTGTGGGATGTTCTGGGAATTGGTTGAGATTTTGTAGGACTTTCCTGTGAATTGGTAGGGTTTTGAAATGATTTAGGGAGTTTTGTGGGACTTCTCTGGAATTTTGTGGGTTTTTTCTGGAATTGTGTGGGATTCTGAGGAGACTTGAAGAATTTTGAGGAATTTGTTTTAGATTTTGTGGGAATTTGTGGAGATTCTGCGGGATTTTTCTGGAATTTGGTGGGCCTTTTCAAGGACTTTGTGTGGTTTTGAGGAGACTTGAAGAATTTTGAGGAATTTTTTTTATATTTTGTGGAAACTTGTGGAGGTTTTGTGTGATTTTTGTGTGATTTTGTGGCGATTTAGGGATCTTGAGGGATTTTTCATGTATTCTGTGGGAATTTGTGGAGATTTGGTGGGATATTTTTCTAGAATTTGGTCGTGTTTTGAGAAGATTTAGGGAATTCTGTGGGATTTTTCCTGGAATTTTGTTGGATACTGGGGAGATTTTGTGGGATGCTTGTGGAACTTTGAGGGACTTTTCTGGAATTTGGTGAGATTCTGTAGAGAACTGACGAATTATCAGGGATTTTTCATGTATTCTGTGGGAATTTGTGGAGATTTGGTGGGATTTTTCTGGAATTTGGTAGAGTTTTGAGAAGATTTAGGGAATTCTGCAAGATATTTCCGGAATTTGGTAGGCCTTTTTGAAGGACTTTTTGTGGTTTTGAGAAGACTTGAAGAATTTTGAGGATTTTTTTTTATTTTTTTTGGAAACTTGAGGAGGTTTTGTGTGATTTTTGTGGGATTTTGTGGGATATTGAGGCGATTTAGGGATCTTGAGGGATTTTTCATGTATTTTGTGGGAATTTGTGGAGATTTGGTGGGATATTTTTCTAGAATTTGGTCGTGTTTTGGGATGATTTAGGGAATTTTGTGGGATTTTTCCTGGAATTTTATTGGATACTGGGGAGATTTTGTGGTATGTTTGTGGAACTATGAGGGACACTTCTGGAATTTGGTGAGATTCTGTAGAGAACTGAAGAATTATCAGGGATTTTTCATGTATTCTGTGGGAATTTGTGGAGATTCGGTGGGATATTTTTCTAGAATTTGGTCATGTTTTGAGAAGATTTAGGGAATTTTGTGTGATTTTTCCTGGAATTTTGTTGGATACTGGGGAGATTTTGTGGGATGCTTGTGGAACTTTGAGGGACTTTTCTGGAATTTGGTGAGATTCTGTAGAGAACTGACGAATTATCAGGTATTTTTCATGTATTCTGTGGGATTTTGTGGAGATTTGGTGGGATATTTTTCTAGAATTTGGTCGTGTTTTGAGAAGATTTAGGGAATTTTGTGGGATTTTTCCTGGAATTTTGTTTGATACTGGGGAGATTTTGTGGGATGTTTGTGGAACTTTGAGGGACTTTTCTGGAATTTGGTGAGATTCTGTAGAGAACTGACAAATTATCAGGGATTTTTCATTTATTCTGTGGGATTTTGTGGAGATTTGGTGGGATTTTTGTGGATTTTGGCCATGTTTTGATAAGATTTAGGGAATTTTGTTTGATTTTTCCTGGAAATTTGTTGGATACTGGGGAGATTTTGTGGGATGTTTGTGGAACTTTGAGGGACTTTTCTGGAATTTGGTGAGATTCTGTAGGGAACTGACGAATTATCAGGGATTTTTCATGTATTCTGTGGGAATTTGTGGAGATTTGGTGGGATTTTTCTGGAATTTGGTAGAGTTTTGAGAAGATTCAGGGAATTCTGTAATATTTTTCTGGAATTTGGTGGGTCTTTACAAGGACTTTCTGTGGTTTTGAGGAGACTTGAAGAATTTTGAGGAATTTTTCTTAGATTCTGTGGAAACTTGTGGAGGTTTTGTGTGATTTTTGTGTGATTTTGTGGGATATTGAGGCGATTTAGGGATCTTGAGGGATTTTCCATGTATTTTGTGGGAATTTGTGGAGATTTGGTGGGATATTTTTCTATAATTTGGTCGTGTTTTGAGAAGATTTAGGGAATTTTGTGGGATTTTTCCTGGAATTTTGTTGGATACTGGGGAGATTTTGTGGCATGTTTGTGGAACTTTGAGGGACTTTTCTGGAATTTGGTGAGATTCTGTAGAGAACTGAAGAATTATCAGGGATTTTTCATGTATTCTGTGGGAATTTGTGGTGATTTGGTGGGATTTTTGTGGATTTTGGCCGTGTTTTGAGAAGATTTAGGGAATTTGGTGTGATTTTTCTGGGATTCTGTTGGATACTGGGGAGATTTTGTGGCATGTTTGTGGAACTTTGAGGGACTTTTCTGGAATTTGGTGAGATTCTGTAGAGAACTGAAGAATTATCAGGGATTTTTCATGTATTCTGTGGGAATTTGTGGAGATTTGGTGGGATTTTTGTGGATTTTGGCCGTGTTTTGAGAAGATTTAGGGAATTTGGTGTGATTTTTCTGGGATTTTGTTGGGTATTGAGGACATTTTGTGGGATGTTTCTGGAATTTGGTGGGGCTTTTCAAGAATTTTGTGGTATTTTGAAAAGATTTTGGGAATTTTGTTGTGTTTTTTCTTGAATTTTGTGGGAAACTGTGCTGATTTTATGGGGCGTTTCTGGAATTTGGTCGAGTTTTCAGAAGATTTAGGGATTTTTGTGAGATTTTTGTCGGATGTTCTGGGAATTGGTGGAGATTTTGTGGGACTTTCCTGTGAATTGGTAGGGTTTTGAAATGATTTAGGGAGTTTTGTGGGACTTCTCTGGAATTTTGTGTGTTTTTTCTGGAATTGTGTGGGATTCTGAGGAGACTTGAAGAATTTTGAGGAATTTGTTTTAGATTTTGTGGGAATTTGTGTAGATTCTGTGGGATTTTACTGGAATTTGGTGGGCCTTTTCAAGGACTTTGTGTGGTTTTGAGGAGACTTGAAGAATTTTGAGGAATTTTTTTTATATTTTGTAGAAACTTGTGGAGGTTTTGTGTGATTTTTGTGTGATTTTGTGGCGATTTAGGGATCTTGAGGGATTTTTCATGTATTCTGTGGGAATTTGTGGAGATGGTGGGATATTTTTCTAGAATTTGGTCGTGTTTTGAGAAGATTTAGGGAATTCTGTGGGATTTTTCCTGGAATTTTGTTGGATACTGGGGAGATTTTGTGGGATGCTTGTGGAACTTTGAGGGACTTTTCTGGAATTTGGTGAGATTCTGTGGAGAACTGACGAATTATCAGGGATTTTTCATAAATTCTGTGGGAATTTGTGGAGATTTGGTGGGATTTTTCTCGAATTTGGTAGAGTTTTGAGAAGATTTAGGGAATTCTGCAAGATATTTCCGGAATTTGGTAGGCCTTTTTGAAGGACTTTTTGTGGTTTTGAGAAGACTTGAAGAATTTTGAGGATTTTTTTTTATATTTTTTGGAAACTTGAGGAGGTTTTGTGTGATTTTTGTGTGATTTTGTGGGATATTGAGGCGATTTAGGGATCTTGAGGGATTTTTCATGTATTTTGTGGGAATTTGTGGAGATTTGGTGGGATATTTTTCTAGAATTTGGTCGTGTTTTGGGATGATTTAGGGAATTTTGTGGGATTTTTCCTGGAATTTTATTGGATACTGGGGAGATTTTGTGGTATGTTTGTGGAACTATGAGGGACACTTCTGGAATTTTGTGAGATTCTGTAGAGAACTGAAGAATTATCAGGGATTTTTCATGTATTCTGTGGGAATTTGTGGCGATTCGGTGGGATATTTTTCTAGAATTTGGTCATGTTTTGAGAAGATTTAGGGAATTTTGTGTGATTTTTCCTGGAATTTTGTTGGATACTGGGGAGATTTTGTGGGATGCTTGTGGAACTTTGAGGGACTTTTCTGGAATTTGGTGAGATTCTGTAGAGAACTGACGAATTATCAGGGATTTTTCATGTATTCTGTGGGAATTTGTGGAGATTTGGTGGGATTTTTGTGGATTTTGGCCGTTTTTTGAGAAGATTTAGGGAATTTGGTGTGATTTTTCTATGATTTTGTTGGGTATTGAGGACATTTTGTGGGATGTTTCTGGAATTTGGTGGGGCTTTTCAAGAAGGTTGTGGTATTTTGAAAAGATTCTGGGAATTTTGTGGTGTTTTTTCTTGAATTTTGTGGGAAACTGCTGATTTTATGGGGCGTTTCTGGAATTTGGTCAAGTTTTCAGAAGATTTAGGGATTTTTGTGAGATTTTTGTGGGATGTTCTGGGAATTGGTGGAGATTTTGTGGGACATTCCTGTGAATTGGTAGGGTTTTGAAATGATTTAGGGAGTTTTGTGGGACTTCTCTGGAATTTTGTGTGTTTTTTCTGGAATTGTGTGGGATTCTGAGGAGACTTGAAGAATTTTGAGGAATTTGTTTTAGATTTTGTGGGAATTTGTGTAGATTCTGTGGGATTTTACTGGAATTTGGTGGGCCTTTTCAAGGACTTTTTGTGGTTTTGAGGAGACTTGAAGAATTTTGAGGAATTTTTTTTATATTTTGTGGAAACTTGTGGAGGTTTTGTGTGATTTTTGTGAGATTTTGTGGGATATTGAGGCGATTTAGGGATCTTGAGGGATTTTTCATGTATTTTGTGGGAATTTGTGGAGATTTGGTGGGATATTTTTCTAGAATTTGGTCGTGTTTTGAGAAGATTTAGGGAATTCTGTGGGATTTTTCCTGGAATTTTGTTGGATACTGGGGAGATTTTGTGGGATGCTTGTGGAACTTTGAGGGACTTTTCTGGAATTTGGTGAGATTCTGTAGAGAACTGAAGAATTATCAGGGATTTTTCATGTATTCTGTGGGAATTTGTGGTGATTTGGTGGGATTTTTGTGGATTTTGGCCGTGTTTTGAGAAGATTTAGGGAATTTGGTGTGATTTTTTTGGGATTCTGTTGGATACTGGGGAGATTTTGTGGCATGTTTGTGGAACTTTGAGGGACTTTTCTGGAATTTGGTGAGATTCTGTAGAGAACTGAAGAATTATCAGGGATTTTTCATGTATTCTGTGGGAATTTGTGGAGATTTGGTGGGATTTTTGTGGATTTTGGCCGTGTTTTGAGAAGATTTAGGGAATTTGGTGTGATTTTTCTGGGATTTTGTTGGGTATTGAGGACATTTTGTGGGATGTTTCTGGAATTTGGTGGGGCTTTTCAAGAATTTTGTGGTATTTTGAAAAGATTTTGGGAATTTTGTTGTGTTTTTTCTTGAATTTTGTGGGAAACTGTGCTGATTTTATGGGGCGTTTCTGGAATTTGGTCGAGTTTTCAGAAGATTTAGGGATTTTTGTGAGATTTTTGTCGGATGTTCTGGGAATTGGTGGAGATTTTGTGGGACTTTCCTGTGAATTGGTAGGGTTTTGAAATGATTTAGGGAGTTTTGTGGGACTTCTCTGGAATTTTGTGTGTTTTTTCTGGAATTGTGTGGGATTCTGAGGAGACTTGAAGAATTTTGAGGAATTTGTTTTAGATTTTGTGGGAATTTGTGGAGATTCTGTGGGATTTTTCTGGAATTTGGTGGGCCTTTTCAAGGACTTTGTGTGGTTTTGAGGAGACTTGAAGAATTTTGAGGAATTTTTCTTAGATTTTGTAGAAACTTGTGGAGGTTTTGTGTGATTTTGTGGGATATTGAGGCGATTTAGGGATCTTGAGGGATTTTTCATGTATTCTGTGGGAATTTGTGGAGATTTGGTGGGATATTTTTCTAGAATTTGGTCGTGTTTTGAGAAGATTTAGGGAATTCTGTGGGATTTTTCCTGGAATTTTGTTGGATACTGGGGAGATTTTGTGGGATGCTTGTGGAACTTTGAGGGACTTTTCTGGAATTTGGTGAGATTCTGTGGAGAACTGACGAATTATCAGGGATTTTTCATAAATTCTGTGGGAATTTGTGGAGATTTGGTGGGATTTTTCTCGAATTTGGTAGAGTTTTGAGAAGATTTAGGGAATTCTGCAAGATATTTCCGGAATTTGGTAGGCCTTTTTGAAGGACTTTTTGTGGTTTTGAGAAGACTTGAAGAATTTTGAGGATTTTTTTTTATATTTTTTGGAAACTTGAGGAGGTTTTGTGTGATTTTTGTGGGATTTTGTGGGATATTGAGGCGATTTAGGGATCTTGAGGGATTTTTCATGTATTTTGTGGGAATTTGTGGAGATTTGGTGGGATATTTTTCTAGAATTTGGTCGTGTTTTGGGATGATTTAGGGAATTTTGTGGGATTTTTCCTGGAATTTTATTGGATACTGGGGAGATTTTGTGGTATGTTTGTGGAACTATGAGGGACACTTCTGGAATTTTGTGAGATTCTGTAGAGAACTGAAGAATTATCAGGGATTTTTCATGTATTCTGTGGGAATTTGTGGAGATTCGGTGGGATATTTTTCTAGAATTTGGTCATGTTTTGAGAAGATTTAGGGAATTTTGTGTGATTTTTCCTGGAATTTTGTTGGATACTGGGGAGATTTTGTGGGATGCTTGTGGAACTTTGAGGGACTTTTCTGGAATTTGGTGAGATTCTGTAGAGAACTGACGAATTATCAGGGATTTTTCATGTATTCTGTGGGAATTTGTGGAGATTTGGTGGGATTTTTGTGGATTTTGGCCGTTTTTTGAGAAGATTTAGGGAATTTGGTGTGATTTTTCTATGATTTTGTTGGGTATTGAGGACATTTTGTGGGATGTTTCTGGAATTTGGTGGGGCTTTTCAAGAAGGTTGTGGTATTTTGAAAAGATTCTGGGAATTTTGTGGTGTTTTTTCTTGAATTTTGTGGGAAACTGCTGATTTTATGGGGCGTTTCTGGAATTTGGTCAAGTTTTCAGAAGATTTAGGGATTTTTGTGAGATTTTTGTGGGATGTTCTGGGAATTGGTGGAGATTTTGTGGGACATTCCTGTGAATTGGTAGGGTTTTGAAATGATTTAGGGAGTTTTGTGGGACTTCTCTGGAATTTTGTGTGTTTTTTCTGGAATTGTGTGGGATTCTGAGGAGACTTGAAGAATTTTGAGGAATTTGTTTTAGATTTTGTGGGAATTTGTGTAGATTCTGTGGGATTTTACTGGAATTTGGTGGGCCTTTTCAAGGACTTTTTGTAGTTTTGAGGAGACTTGAAGAATTTTGAGGAATTTTTTTTATATTTTGTGGAAACTTGTGGAGGTTTTGTGTGATTTTTGTGAGATTTTGTGGGATATTGAGGCGATTTAGGGATCTTGAGGGATTTTTCATGTATTTTGTGGGAATTTGTGGAGATTTGGTGGGACATTTTTCTAGAATTTGGTCGTGTTTTGAGAAGATTTAGGGAATTCTGTGGGATTTTTCCTGGAATTTTGTTGGATACTGGGGAGATTTTGTGGGATGCTTGTGGAACTTTGAGGGACTTTTCTGGAATTTGGTGAGATTCTGTAGAGAACTGACGAATTATCAGGGATTTTTCATAAATTCTGTGGGAATTTGTGGAGATTTGGTGGGATTTTTCTGGAATTTGGTAGAGTTTTGAGAAGATTTAGGGAATTCTGCAAGATATTTCCGGAATTTGGTAGGCCTTTTTGAAGGACTTTTTGTGGTTTTGAGAAGACTTGAAGAATTTTGAGGATTTTTTTTTATATTTTTTGGAAACTTGAGGAGGTTTTGTGTGATTTTTGTGGGATTTTGTGGGATATTGAGGCGATTTAGGGATCTTGAGGGATTTTTCATGTATTTTGTGGGAATTTGTGGAGATTTGGTGGGATATTTTTCTAGAATTTGGTCGTGTTTTGGGATGATTTAGGGAATTTTGTGGGATTTTTCCTGGAATTTTATTGGATACTGGGGAGATTTTGTGGTATGTTTGTGGAACTATGAGGGACTTTTCTGGAATTTGGTGAGATTCTGTAGAGAACTGAAGAATTATCAGGGATTTTTCATGTATTCTGTGGGAATTTGTGGAGATTTGGTGGGATTTTTGTGGATTTTGGCCGTGTTTTGAGAAGATTTAGGGAATTTTGTGTGATTTTTCTGGGATTTTGTTGGGTATTGAGGACATTTTGTGGGATGTTTCTGGAATTTGGTGGGGCTTTTCAAGAATTTTGTGGTATTTTGAAAAGATTTAGGGAATTTTGTGGTGTTTTTTCTTGAATTTTGTGGGAAACTGTGCTGATTTTATGGGGCGTTTCTGGAATTTGGTCGAGTTCTCAGAAGATTTAGGGATTTTTGTGAGATTTTTGTGGGATGTTCTGGGAATTGGTGGAGATTTTGTGGGACATTCCTGTGAATTGGTAGGGTTTTGAAATGATTTAGGGAGTTTTGTGGGACTTCTCTGGAATTTTGTGTGTTTTCTCTGGAATTGTGTGGGATTCTGAGGAGACTTGAAGAATTTTGAGGAATTTGTTTTAGATTTTGTGGGAATTTGTGTAGATTCTGTGGGATTTTACTGGAATTTGGTGGGCCTTTTCAAGGACTTTGTGTGGTTTTGAGGAGACTTGAAGAATTTTGAGGATTTTTTCTTAGATTTTGTACAAACCTGTGGAGGTTTTTTGTGATTTTTGTGTGATTTTGTGGGATATTGAGGCGATTTAGGGATCTTGAGGGATTTTTCATGTATTTTGTGGGAATTTGTGGAGATGGTGGGATATTTTTCTAGAATTTGGTTATGTTTTGAGAAGATTTAGGGAATTTTGTGGGATTTTCCCTGGAATTTTGTTGGATACTGGGGAGATTTTGTGGGATATTTCTGGAACTTCGAGGGACTTTTCTGGAATTTGGTGAGATTCTGTAGAGAACTGACGAATTATCAGGGATTTTTCATGTATTCTGTGGGATTTTGTGGAGATTTGGTGGGATATTTTTCTAGAATTTGGCCGTGTTTTGAGAAGATTTAGGGAATTTTGTGTGATTTTTCTGGGATTTTGTTGGGTATTGAGGACATTTTGTGGGATGTTTGTGGAATTTGGTGGGGCTTTTCAAGAATTTTGTGGTATTTTGAAAAGATTTAGGGAATTTTGTGGTGTTTTTTCTTGAATTTTGTGGGAAACTGTGCTGATTTTATGGGGCGTTTCTGGAATTTGGTCGAGTTTTCAGAAGATTTAGGGATTTTTGTGAGATTTTTGTGGGATGTTCTGGGAATTGGTGGAGATTTTGTGGGACTTTCCTGTGAATTGGTAGGGTTTTGAAATGATTTAGGGAGTTTTGTGGGACTTCTCTGGAATTTTGTGTGTTTTTTCTGGAATTGTGTGGGATTCTGAGGAGACTTGAAGAATTTTGAGGAATTTGTTTTAGATTTTGTGGGAATTTGTGGAGATTCTGTGGGATTTTTCTGGAATTTGGTGGGCCTTTTCAAGGACTTTGGGTGGTTTTGAGGAGACTTGAAGAATTTTGAGGAATTTTTTTTATATTTTGTGGAAACTTGTGGAGGTTTTGTGTGATTTTTGTGTGATTTTGTGGCGATTTAGGGATCTTGAGGGATTTTTCATGTATTCTGTGGGAATTTGTGGAGATTTGGTGGGATATTTTTCTAGAATTTGGTCGTGTTTTGAGAAGATTTAGGGAATTTTGTGTGATTTTTCCTGGAATTTTGTTGGATACTGGGGAGATTTTGTGGGATATTTGTGGAACTTTGAGGGACTCTTCTGGAATTTGGTGAGATTCTTTAGAGAACTGACGAATTATCAGGGATTTTTCATGTATTCTGTGGGAATTTGTGGAGATTCGGTGGGATATTTTTCTAGAATTTGGTTGTGTTTTGAGAAGATTTAGGGAATTTTGTGTGATTTTTCCTGGAATTTTGTTGGATACTGGGGAGATTTTGTGGGATGCTTGTGGAACTTTGAGGGACTTTTCTGGAATTTGGTGAGATTCTGTAGAGAACTGACGAATTATCAGGGATTTTTCATGTATTCTGTGGGATTTTGTTGAGATTTGGTGGGATATTTTTCTAGAATTTGGTCGTGTTTTGAGAAGATTTAGGGAATTTTGTGTGATTTTTCCTGGAATTTTGTTTGATACTGGGGAGATTTTGTGGGATGTTTGTGGAACTTTGAGGGACTCTTCTGGAATTTGGTGAGATTCTGTAGAGAACTGACGAATTATCAGGGATTTTTCATGTATTCTGTGGGAATTTGTGGAGATTTGGTGGGATTTTTGTGGATTTTGGCCGTGATTTGAGAAGATTTAGGGAATTTGGTGTGATTTTTCTGGGATTTTGTTGGGTATTGAGGACATTTTGTGGGATGTTTCTGGAATTTGGTGGGGCTTTTCAAGAATTTTGTGGTATTTTGAAAAGATTTAGGGAATTTTGTGGTGTTTTTTCTTGAATTTTGTGGGAAACTGTGCTGATTTTATGGGGCGTTTCTGGAATTTGGTCGAGTTTTCAGAAGATTTAGGGATTTTTGTGAGATTTTTGTGGGATGTTCTGGGAATTGGTGGAGATTTTGTGGGACATTCCTGTGAATTGGTAGGGTTTTGAAATGATTTAGGGAGTTTTGTGGGACTTCTCTGGAATTTTGTGTGTTTTTTCTGGAATTGTGTGGGATTCTGAGGAGACTTGAAGAATTTTGAGGAATTTGTTTTAGATTTTGTGGGAATTTGTGGAGATTCTGTGGGATTTTTCTGGAATTTGGTGGGCCTTTTCAAGGACTTTGTGTGGTTTTGAGGAGACTTGAAGAATTTTGAGGAATTTTTCTTAGATTTTGTACAAACCTGTGGAGGTTTTGTGTGATTTTTGTGTGATTTTGTGGGATATTGAGGCGATTTAGGGATCTTGAGGGATTTTTCATGTATTTTGTGGGAATTTGTGGAGAGGGTGGGATATTTTTCTAGAATTTGGTCGTGTTTTGAGAAGATTTAGGGAATTTTGTGGGATTTTTCCTGGAATTTTGTTGGATACTGGGGAGATTTTGTGGGATGTTTGTGGAACTTTGAGGGACTTTTCTGGAATTTGGTGAGATTCTGAGGAGAACTGACGAATTATCAGGGATTTTTCATGTATTCTGTGGGATTTTGTGGAGATTTGGTGGGATATTTTTCTAGAATTTGGTCGTGTTTTGAGAAGATTTAGGGAATTTTGTGGGATTTTTCCTGGAATTTTGTTGGATACTGGGGAGATTTTGTGGGATGTTTGTGGAACTTTGAGGGACTTTTCTGGAATTTGGTGAGATTCTGTAGAGAACTGACGAATTATCAGGGATTTTTCATGTATTCTGTGGGAATTTGTGGAGATTTGGTGGGATTTTTGTGGATTTTGGCCGTGTTTTGAGAAGATTTAGGGAATTTGGTGTGATTTTTCTGGGATTTTGTTGGGTATTGAGGACATTTTGTGGGATGTTTCTGGAATTTGGTGGGGCTTTTCAAGAATTTTGTGGTATTTTGAAAAGATTTTGGGAATTTTGTGGTGTTTTTTCTTGAATTTTGTGGGAAACTGTGCTGATTTTATGGGGCGTTTCTGGAATTTGGTCGAGTTTTCAGAAGATTTAGGGATTTTTGTGAGATTTTTGTGGGATGTTCTGGGAATTGGTTGAGATTTTGTAGGACTTTCCTGTGAATTGGTAGGGTTTTGAAATGATTTAGGGAGTTTTGTGGGACTTCTCTGGAATTTTGTGGGTTTTTTCTGGAATTGTGTGGGATTCTGAGGAGACTTGAAGAATTTTGAGGAATTTGTTTTAGATTTTGTGGGAATTTGTGGAGATTCTGCGGGATTTTTCTGGAATTTGGTGGGCCTTTTCAAGGACTTTGTGTGGTTTTGAGGAGACTTGAAGAATTTTGAGGAATTTTTTTTATATTTTGTGGAAACTTGTGGAGGTTTTGTGTGATTTTTGTGTGATTTTGTGGCGATTTAGGGATCTTGAGGGATTTTTCATGTATTCTGTGGGAATTTGTGGAGATTTGGTGGGATATTTTTCTAGAATTTGGTCGTGTTTTGAGAAGATTTAGGGAATTCTGTGGGATTTTTCCTGGAATTTTGTTGGATACTGGGGAGATTTTGTGGGATGCTTGTGGAACTTTGAGGGACTTTTCTGGAATTTGGTGAGATTCTGTAGAGAACTGACGAATTATCAGGGATTTTTCATGTATTCTGTGGGAATTTGTGGAGATTTGGTGGGATTTTTCTGGAATTTGGTAGAGTTTTGAGAAGATTTAGGGAATTCTGCAAGATATTTCCGGAATTTGGTAGGCCTTTTTGAAGGACTTTTTGTGGTTTTGAGAAGACTTGAAGAATTTTGAGGATTTTTTTTTATTTTTTTTGGAAACTTGAGGAGGTTTTGTGTGATTTTTGTGGGATTTTGTGGGATATTGAGGCGATTTAGGGATCTTGAGGGATTTTTCATGTATTTTGTGGGAATTTGTGGAGATTTGGTGGGATATTTTTCTAGAATTTGGTCGTGTTTTGGGATGATTTAGGGAATTTTGTGGGATTTTTCCTGGAATTTTATTGGATACTGGGGAGATTTTGTGGTATGTTTGTGGAACTATGAGGGACACTTCTGGAATTTGGTGAGATTCTGTAGAGAACTGAAGAATTATCAGGGATTTTTCATGTATTCTGTGGGAATTTGTGGAGATTCGGTGGGATATTTTTCTAGAATTTGGTCATGTTTTGAGAAGATTTAGGGAATTTTGTGTGATTTTTCCTGGAATTTTGTTGGATACTGGGGAGATTTTGTGGGATGCTTGTGGAACTTTGAGGGACTTTTCTGGAATTTGGTGAGATTCTGTAGAGAACTGACGAATTATCAGGTATTTTTCATGTATTCTGTGGGATTTTGTGGAGATTTGGTGGGATATTTTTCTAGAATTTGGTCGTGTTTTGAGAAGATTTAGGGAATTTTGTGGGATTTTTCCTGGAATTTTGTTTGATACTGGGGAGATTTTGTGGGATGTTTGTGGAACTTTGAGGGACTCTTCTGGAATTTGTTGAGATTCTGTAGAGAACTGACGAATTATCAGGGATTTTTCATGTATTCTGTGGGAATTTGTGGAGATTTGGTGGGATTTTTGTGGATTTTGGCCGTGTTTTGAGAAGATTTAGGGAATTTTGTGTGATTTTTCTGGGATTTGGTTGGGTATTGAGGACATTTTGTGGGATGTTTCTGGAATTTGGTGGGGCTTTTCAAGAAGTTTGTGGTATTTTGAAAAGATTTAGGGAATTTTGTGGTGTTTTTTCTTGAATTTTGTGGGAAACTGCTGATTTTATGGGTCGTTTCTGGAATTTGGTCAAGTTTTCAGAAGATTTAGGGATTTTTGTGAGATTTTTGTGGGATGTTCTGGGAATTGGTGGAGATTTTGTGGGACATTCCTGTGAATTGGTAGGGTTTTGAAATGATTTAGGGAGTTTTGTGGGACTTCTCTGGAATTTTGTGGGTTTTTTCTGGAATTGTGTGGGATTCTGAGGAGACTTGAAGAATTTTGAGGAATTTGTTTTAGATTTTGTGGGAATTTGTGTAGATTCTGTGGGATTTTACTGGAATTTGGTGGGCCTTTTCAAGGACTTTTTGTGGTTTTGAGGAGACTTGAAGAATTTTGAGGAATTTTTTTTATATTTTGTGGAAACTTGTGGAGGTTTTGTGTGATTTTTGTGAGATTTTGTGGGATATTGAGGCGATTTAGGGATCTTGAGGGATTTTTCATGTATTTTGTGGGAATTTGTGGAGATTTGGTGGGATATTTTTCTAGAATTTGGTTGTGTTTTGGGATGATTTAGGGAATTTTGTGGGATTTTTCCTGGAATTTTATTGGATACTGGGGAGATTTTGTGGTATGTTTGTGGAACTATGAGGGACTTTTCTGGAATTTGGTGAGATTCTGTAGAGAACTGAAGAATTATCAGGGATTTTTCATGTATTCTGTGGGAATTTGTGGAGATTTGGTGGGATTTTTGTGGATTTTGGCCGTGTTTTGAGAAGATTTAGGGAATTTGGTGTGATTTTTCTGGGATTTTGTTGGGTATTGAGGACATTTTGTGGGATGTTTCTGGAATTTGGTGGGGCTTTTCAAGAATTTTGTGGTATTTTGAAAAGATTTAGGGAATTTTGTGGTGTTTTTTCTTGAATTTTGTGGGAAACTGTGCTGATTTTATGGGGCGTTTCTGGAATTTGGTCGAGTTTTCAGAAGATTTAGGGATTTTTGTGAGATTTTTGTGGGATGTTCTGGGAATTGGTGGAGATTTTGTGGGACATTCCTGTGAATTGGTAGGGTTTTGAAATGATTTAGGGAGTTTTGTGGGACTTCTCTGGAATTTTGTGTGTTTTTTCTGGAATTGTGTGGGATTCTGAGGAGACTTGAAGAATTTTGAGGAATTTGTTTTAGATTTTGTGGGAATTTGTGGAGATTCTGTGGGATTTTTCTGGAATTTGGTGGGCCTTTTCAAGGACTTTGTGTGGTTTTGAGGAGACTTGAAGAATTTTGAGGATTTTTTCTTAGATTTTGTACAAACCTGTGGAGGTTTTGTGTGATTTTTGTGTGATTTTGTGGGATATTGAGGCGATTTAGGGATCTTGAGGGATTTTTCATGTATTTTGTGGGAATTTGTGGAGATGGTGGGATAATTTTCGTGTTTTGAGAAGATTTAGGGAATTTTGTGGGATTTTTCCTGGAATTTTGTTGGATACTGGGGAGATTTTGTGGGATGTTTGTGGAACTTTGAGGGACTTTTCTGGAATTTGGTGAGATTCAGTAGAGAACTGAAGAATTATCAGGGATTTTTCATGTATTCTGTGGGAATTTATGGAGATTTGGTGGGATTTTTGTGGATTTTGGCCATGTTTTGATAAGATTTAGGGAATTCTGTGTGATTTTTCCTGGAATTTTGTTGGATACTGGGGAGATTTTGTGGGATGTTTGTGGAACTTTGAGGGACTTTTCTGGAATTTGGTGAGATTCTGTAGAGAACTGACGAATTATCAGGTATTTTTCATGTATTCTGTGGGAATTTATGGAGATTTGGTGGGATTTTTCTGGAATTTGGTAGAGTTTTGAGAAGATTCAGGGAATTCTGTAAGATTTTTCTGGAATTTGGTGGGTCTTTTCAAGGACTTTGTGTGGTTTTGAGGAGACTTGAAGAATTTTGAGGAATTTTTCTTAGATTCTGTGGAAACTTGTGGAGGTTTTGTGGGATTTTTGTGTGATTTTGTGGGATATTGAGGCGATTTAGGGATCTTGAGGGATTTTTCATGTATTTTGTGGGAATTTGTGGAGATTTGGTGGGATATTTTTCTAGAATTTGGTTGTGTTTTGAGAAGATTTAGGGAATTTTGTGGGATTTTTCCTGGAATTTTGTTGGATACTGGGGAGATTTTGTGGGATGTTTGTGGAACTTTGAGGGACTTTTCTGGAATTTGGTGAGATTCTGAGGAGAACTGACGAATTATCAGGGATTTTTCATGTATTCTGTGGGATTTTGTGGAGATTTGGTGGGATATTTTTCTAGAATTTGGTCGTGTTTTGAGAAGATTTAGGGAATTTTGTGTGATTTTTCCTGGAATTTTGTTGGATACTGGGGAGATTTTGTGGGATGTTTGTGGAACTTTGAGGGACTTTTCTGGAATTTGGTGAGATTCTGTAGAGAACTGAAGAATTATCAGGGATTTTTCATGTATTCTGTGGGAATTTGTGGAGATTTGGTGGGATTTTTGTGGATTTTGGCCGTGTTTTGAGAAGATTTAGGGAATTTGGTGTGATTTTTCTGGGATTTTGTTGGGTATTGAGGACATTTTGTGGGATGTTTCTGGAATTTGGTGGGGCTTTTCAAGAATTTTGTGGTATTTTGAAAAGATTTTGGGAATTTTGTGGTGTTTTTTCTTGAATTTTGTGGGAAACTGTGCTGATTTTATGGGGCGTTTCTGGAATTTGGTCGAGTTTTCAGAAGATTTAGGGATTTTTGTGAGATTTTTGTGGGATGTTCTGGGAATTGGTTGAGATTTTGTAGGACTTTCCTGTGAATTGGTAGGGTTTTGAAATGATTTAGGGAGTTTTGTGGGACTTCTCTGGAATTTTGTGTGTTTTTTCTGGAATTGTGTGGGATTCTGAGGAGACTTGAAGAATTTTGAGGAATTTGTTTTAGATTTTGTGGGAATTTGTGGAGATTCTGCGGGATTTTTCTGGAATTTGGTGGGCCTTTTCAAGGACTTTGTGTGGTTTTGAGGAGACTTGAAGAATTTTGAGGAATTTTTTTTATATTTTGTGGAAACTTGTGGAGGTTTTGTGTGATTTTTGTGTGATTTTGTGGCGATTTAGGGATCTTGAGGGATTTTTCATGTATTCTGTGGGAATTTGTGGAGATTTGGTGGGATATTTTTCTAGAATTTGGTCGTGTTTTGAGAAGATTTAGGGAATTCTGTGTGATTTTTCCTGGAATTTTGTTGGATACTGGGGAGATTTTGTGGGATGCTTGTGGAACTTCGAGGGACTTTTCTGGAATTTGGTGAGATTCTGTAGAGAACTGACGAATTATCAGGGATTTTTCATGTATTCTGTGGGAATTTGTGGAGATTTGGTGGGATTTTTCTGGAATTTGGTAGAGTTTTGAGAAGATTTAGGGAATTCTGCAAGATATTTCCGGAATTTGGTAGGCCTTTTTGAAGGACTTTTTGTGGTTTTGAGAAGACTTGAAGAATTTTGAGGATTTTTTTTTATTTTTTTTGGAAACTTGAGGAGGTTTTGTGTGATTTTTGTGGGATTTTGTGGGATATTGAGGCGATTTAGGGATCTTGAGGGATTTTTCATGTATTTTGTGGGAATTTGTGGAGATTTGGTGGGATATTTTTCTAGAATTTGGTCGTGTTTTGGGATGATTTAGGGAATTTTGTGGGATTTTTCCTGGAATTTTATTGGATACTGGGGAGATTTTGTGGTATGTTTGTGGAACTATGAGGGACACTTCTGGAATTTGGTGAGATTCTGTAGAGAACTGAAGAATTATCAGGGATTTTTCATGTATTCTGTGGGAATTTGTGGAGATTCGGTGGGATATTTTTCTAGAATTTGGTCATGTTTTGAGAAGATTTAGGGAATTTTGTGTGATTTTTCCTGGAATTTTGTTGGATACTGGGGAGATTTTGTGGGATGCTTGTGGAACTTTGAGGGACTTTTCTGGAATTTGGTGAGATTCTGTAGAGAACTGACGAATTATCAGGTATTTTTCATGTATTCTGTGGGATTTTGTGGAGATTTGGTGGGATATTTTTCTAGAATTTGGTCGTGTTTTGAGAAGATTTAGGGAATTTTGTGTGATTTTTCCTGGAATTTTGTTTGATACTGGGGAGATTTTGTGGGATGTTTGTGGAACTTTGAGGGACTCTTCTGGAATTTGGTGAGATTCTGTAGAGAACTGACGAATTATCAGGGATTTTTCATGTATTCTGTGGGAATTTGTGGAGATTTGGTGGGATTTTTGTGGATTTTGGCCGTGTTTTGAGAAGATTTAGGGAATTTTGTGTGATTTTTCTGGGATTTGGTTGGGTATTGAGGACATTTTGTGGGATGTTTCTGGAATTTGGTGGGGCTTTTCAAGAAGTTTGTGGTATTTTGAAAAGATTTAGGGAATTTTGTGGTGTTTTTTCTTGAATTTTGTGGGAAACTGCTGATTTTATGGGGCGTTTCTGGAATTTGGTCGAGTTTTCAGAAGATTTAGGGATTTTTGTGAGATTTTTGTGGGATGTTCTGGGAATTGGTGGAGATTTTGTGGGACATTCCTGTGAATTGGTAGGGTTTTGAAATGATTTAGGGAGTTTTGTGGGACTTCTCTGGAATTTTGTGGGTTTTTTCTGGAATTGTGTGGGATTCTGAGGAGACTTGAAGAATTTTGAGGAATTTGTTTTAGATTTTGTGGGAATTTGTGGAGATTCTGTGGGATTTTTCTGGAATTTGGTGGGCCTTTTCAAGGACTTTTTGTGGTTTTGAGGAGACTTGAAGAATTTTGAGGAATTTTTTTTATATTTTGTGGAAACTTGTGGAGGTTTTGTGTGATTTTTGTGAGATTTTGTGGGATATTGAGGCGATTTAGGGATCTTGAGGGATTTTTCATGTATTTTGTGGGAATTTGTGGAGATTTGGTGGGATATTTTTCTAGAATTTGGTTGTGTTTTGGGATGATTTAGGGAATTTTGTGGGATTTTTCCTGGAATTTTATTGGATACTGGGGAGATTTTGTGGTATGTTTGTGGAACTATGAGGGACTTTTCTGGAATTTGGTGAGATTCTGTAGAGAACTGACGAATTATCAGGGATTTTTCATGTATTCTGTGGGAATTTGTGGAGATTTGGTGGGATTTTTGTGGATTTTGGCCGTGTTTTGAGAAGATTTAGGGAATTTTGTGTGATTTTTCTGGGATTTGGTTGGGTATTGAGGACATTTTGTGGGATGTTTCTGGAATTTGGTGGGGCTTTTCAAGAAGTTTGTGGTATTTTGAAAAGATTTAGGGAATTTTGTGGTGTTTTTTCTTGAATTTTGTGGGAAACTGCTGATTTTATGGGGCGTTTCTGGAATTTGGTCAAGTTTTCAGAAGATTTAGGGATTTTTGTGAGATTTTTGTGGGATGTTCTGGGAATTGGTGGAGATTTTGTGGGACATTCCTGTGAATTGGTAGGGTTTTGAAATGATTTAGGGAGTTTTGTGGGACTTCTCTGGAATTTTGTGGGTTTTTTCTGGAATTGTGTGGGATTCTGAGGAGACTTGAAGAATTTTGAGGAATTTGTTTTAGATTTTGTGGGAATTTGTGTAGATTCTGTGGGATTTTACTGGAATTTGGTGGGCCTTTTCAAGGACTTTTTGTGGTTTTGAGGAGACTTGAAGAATTTTGAGGAATTTTTTTTATATTTTGTGGAAACTTGTGGAGGTTTTGTGTGATTTTTGTGAGATTTTGTGGGATATTGAGGCTATTTAGGGATCTTGAGGGATTTTTCATGTATTTTGTGGGAATTTGTGGAGATTTGGTGGGATATTTTTCTAGAATTTGGTTGTGTTTTGGGATGATTTAGGGAATTTTGTGGGATTTTTCCTGGAATTTTATTGGATACTGGGGAGATTTTGTGGTATGTTTGTGGAAGTATGAGGGACTTTTCTGGAATTTGGTGAGATTCTGTAGAGAACTGAAGAATTATCAGGGATTTTTCATGTATTCTGTGGGAATTTGTGGAGATTTGGTGGGATTTTTGTGGATTTTGGCCGTGTTTTGAGAAGATTTAGGGAATTTGGTGTGATTTTTCTGGGATTTTGTTGGGTATTGAGGACATTTTGTGGGATGTTTCTGGAATTTGGTGGGGCTTTTCAAGAATTTTGTGGTATTTTGAAAAGATTTAGGGAATTTTGTGGTGTTTTTTCTTGAATTTTGTGGGAAACTGTGCTGATTTTATGGGGCGTTTCTGGAATTTGGTCAAGTTTTCAGAAGATTTAGGGATTTTTGTGAGATTTTTGTGGGATGTTCTGGGAATTGGTGGAGATTTTGTGGGACATTCCTGTGAATTGGTAGGGTTTTGAAATGATTTAGGGAGTTTTGTGGGACTTCTCTGGAATTTTGTGTGTTTTTTCTGGAATTGTGTGGGATTCTGAGGAGACTTGAAGAATTTTGAGGAATTTGTTTTAGATTTTGTGGGAATTTGTGGAGATTCTGTGGGATTTTTCTGGAATTTGGTGGGCCTTTTCAAGGACTTTGTGTGGTTTTGAGGAGACTTGAAGAATTTTGAGGATTTTTTCTTAGATTTTGTACAAACCTGTGGAGGTTTTGTGTGATTTTTGTGTGATTTTGTGGGATATTGAGGGGATTTAGGGATCTTGAGGGATTTTTCATGTATTTTGTGGGAATTTGTGGAGATGGTGGGATAATTTTCGTGTTTTGAGAAGATTTAGGGAATTTTGTGGGATTTTTCCTGGAATTTTGTTGGATACTGGGGAGATTTTGTGGGATGTTTGTGGAACTTTGAGGGACTTTTCTGGAATTTGGTGAGATTCTGTAGGGAACTGACGAATTATCAGGGATTTTTCATGTATTCTGTGGGAATTTGTGGAGATTTGGTGGGATTTTTCTGGAATTTGGTAGAGTTTTGAGAAGATTCAGGGAATTCTGTAAGATTTTTCTGGAATTTGGTGTGTCTTTTCAAGGACTTTGTGTGGTTTTGAGGAGACTTGAAGAATTTTGAGGAATTTTTCTTAGATTCTGTGGAAACTTGTGGAGGTTTTGTGGGATTTTTGTGTGATTTTGTGGGATATTGAGGCGATTTAGGGATCTTGAGGGATTTTTCATGTATTTTGTGGGAATTTGTGGAGATTTGGTGGGATATTTTTCTAGAATTTGGTTGTGTTTTGAGAAGATTTAGGGAATTTTGTGGGATTTTCCCTTGAATTTTGTTGGATACTGGGGAGATTTTGTGGGATGTTTGTGGAACTTTGAGGGACTTTTCTGGAATTTGGTGAGATTCTGTAGAGAACTGACGAATTATCAGGGATTTTTCATGTATTCTGTGGGATTTTGTGGAGATTTGGTGGGATATTTTTCTAGAATTTGGTCGTGTTTTGAGAAGATTTAGGGAATTTTGTGGGATTTTTCCTGGAATTTTGTTGGATACTGGGGAGATTTTGTGGCATGTTTGTGGAACTTTGATGGACTTTTCTGGAATTTGGTGAGATTCTCTAGAGAACTGAAGAATTATCAGGGATTTTTCATGTATTCTGTGGGAATTTGTGGAGATTTGGTGGGATTTTTGTGGATTTTGGCCGTGTTTTGAGAAGATTTAGGGAATTTGGTGTGATTTTTCTGGGATTTTGTTGGGTATTGAGGACATTTTGTGGGATGTTTCTGGAATTTGGTGGGGCTTTTCAAGAATTTTGTGGTATTTTGAAAAGATTTTGGGAATTTTGTGGTGTTTTTTCTTGAATTTTGTGGGAAACTGTGCTGATTTTATCGGGCGTTTCTGGAATTTGGTCGAGTTTTCAGAAGATTTAGGGATTTTTGTGAGATTTTTGTGGGATGTTCTGGGAATTGGTGGAGATTTTGTGGGACTTTCCTGTGAATTGGTAGGGTTTTGAAATGATTTAGGGAGTTTTGTGGGACTTCTCTGGAATTTTGTGTGTTTTTTCTGGAATTGTGTGGGATTCTGAGGAGACTTGAAGAATTTTGAGGAATTTGTTTTAGATTTTGTGGGAATTTGTGTAGATTCTGTGGGATTTTTCTGGAATTTGGTGGGCCTTTTCAAGGACTTTGTGTGGTTTTGAGGAGACTTGAAGAATTTTGAGGATTTTTTCTTAGATTTTGTACAAACCTGTGGAGGTTTTGTGTGATTTTTGTGTGATTTTGTGGCGATTTAGGGATCTTGAGGGATTTTTCATGTATTCTGTGGGAATTTGTGGAGATTTGGTGGGATATTTTTCTAGAATTTGGTCGTGTTTTGAGAAGATTTAGGGAATTCTGTGGGATTTTTCCTGGAATTTTGTTGGATACTGGGGAGATTTTGTGGGATGCTTGTGGAACTTTGAGGGACTTTTCTGGAATTTGGTGAGATTCTGTAGAGAACTGACGAATTATCAGGGATTCTTCATAAATTCTGTGGGAATTTGTGGAGATTTGGTGGGATTTTTCTGGAATTTGGTAGAGTTTTGAGAAGATTCAGGGAATTCTGTAAGATTTTTCTGGAATTTGGTGGGTCTTTTCAAGGACTTTGTGTGGTTTTGAGGAGACTTGAAGAATTTTGAGGAATTTTTCTTAGATTCTGTGGAAACTTGTGGAGGTTTTGTGTGATTTTTGTGTGATTTTGTGGGATATTGAGGCGATTTAGGGATCTTGAGGGATTTTTCATGTATTTTGTGGGAATTTGTGGAGATTTGGTGGGATATTTTTCTAGAATTTGGTCGTGTTTTGGGATGATTTAGGGAATTTTGTGGGATTTTTCCTGGAATTTTATTGGATACTGGGGAGATTTTGTGGTATGTTTGTGGAACTATGAGGGACACTTCTGGAATTTGGTGAGATTCTGTAGAGAACTGAAGAATTATCAGGGATTTTTCATGTATTCTGTGGGAATTTGTGGAGATTCGGTGGGATATTTTTCTAGAATTTGGTCATGTTTTGAGAAGATTTAGGGAATTTTGTGTGATTTTTCCTGGAATTTTGTTGGATACTGGGGAGATTTTGTGGGATGCTTGTGGAACTTTGAGGGACTTTTCTGGAATTTGGTGAGATTCTGTAGAGAACTGACGAATTATCAGGTATTTTTCATGTATTCTGTGGGATTTTGTGGAGATTTGGTGGGATATTTTTCTAGAATTTGGTCGTGTTTTGAGAAGATTTAGGGAATTTTGTGGGATTTTTCCTGGAATTTTGTTTGATACTGGGGAGATTTTGTGGGATGTTTGTGGAACTTTGAGGGACTCTTCTGGAATTTGTTGAGATTCTGTAGAGAACTGACGAATTATCAGGGATTTTTCATGTATTCTGTGGGAATTTGTGGAGATTTGGTGGGATTTTTGTGGATTTTGGCCGTGTTTTGAGAAGATTTAGGGAATTTTGTGTGATTTTTCTGGGATTTTGTTGGGTATTGAGGACATTTTGTGGGTTGTTTCTGGAATTTGGTGGGGCTTTTCAAGAATTTTGTGGTATTTTGAAAAGATTAAGGGAATTTTGTGGTGTTTTTTCTTGAATTTTGTAGGAAACTGCTGAATTTATGGGGCGTTTCTGGAATTTGGTCAAGTTTTCAGAAGATTTAGGGATTTTTGTGAGATTTTTGTGGGATGTTCTGGGAATTGGTGGAGATTTTGTGGGACATTCCTGTGAATTGGTAGGGTTTTGAAATGATTTAGGGAGTTTTGTGGGACTTCTCTGGAATTTTGTGGGTTTTTTCTGGAATTGTGTGGGATTCTGAGGAGACTTGAAGAATTTTGAGGAATTTGTTTTAGATTTTGTGGGAATTTGTGTAGATTCTGTGGGATTTTTCTGGAATTTGGTGGGCCTTTTCAAGGACTTTGTGTGGTTTTGAGGAGACTTGAAGAATTTTGAGGAATTTTTTTTATATTTTGTGGAAACTTGTGGAGGTTTTGTGTGATTTTTGTGAGATTTTGTGGGATATTGAGGCGATTTAGGGATCTTGAGGGATTTTTCATGTATTTTGTGGGAATTTGTGGAGATTTGGTGGGATATTTTTCTAGAATTTGGTCGTGTTTTGAGAAGATTTAGGGAATTCTGTGGGATTTTTCCTGGAATTTTGTTGGATACTGGGGAGATTTTGTGGGATGCTTGTGGAACTTTGAGGGACTTTTCTGGAATTTGGTGAGATTCTGTAGAGAACTGACGAATTATCAGGGATTTTTCATAAATTCTGTGGGAATTTGTGGAGATTTGGTGGGATTTTTCTGGAATTTGGTAGAGTTTTGAGAAGATTTAGGGAATTCTGCAAGATATTTCCGGAATTTGGTAGGCCTTTTTGAAGGACTTTTTGTGGTTTTGAGAAGACTTGAAGAATTTTGAGGATTTTTTTTTATATTTTTTGGAAACTTGTGGAGGTTTTGTGTGATTTTTGTGGGATTTTGTGGGATATTGAGGCTATTTAGGGATCTTGAGGGATTTTTCATGTATTTTGTGGGAATTTGTGGAGATTTGGTGGGATATTTTTCTAGAATTTGGTCGTGTTTTGGGATGATTTAGGGAATTTTGTGGGATTTTTCCTGGAATTTTATTGGATACTGGGGAGATTTTGTGGTATGTTTGTGGAACTATGAGGGACTTTTCTGGAATTTGGTGAGATTCTGTAGAGAACTGAAGAATTATCAGGGATTTTTCATGTATTCTGTGGGAATTTGTGGAGATTTGGTGGGATTTTTGTGGATTTTGGCCGTGTTTTGAGAAGATTGAGGGAATTTTGTGTGATTTTTCTGGGATTTTGTTGGGTATTGAGGACATTTTGTGGGATGTTTCTGGAATTTGGTGGGGCTTTTCAAGAAGTTTGTGGTATTTTGAAAAGATTTAGGGAATTTTGTGGTATTTTTTCTTGAATTTTGTGGGAAACTGTGCTGATTTTATGGGGCGTTTCTGGAATTTGGTCAAGTTTTCAGAAGATTTAGGGATTTTTGTGAGATTTTTGTGGGATGTTCTGGGAATTGGTGGAGATTTTGTGGGACATTCCTGTGAATTGGTAGGGTTTTGAAATGATTTAGGGAGTTTTGTGGGACTTCTCTGGAATTTTGTGGGTTTTTTCTGGAATTGTGTGGGATTCTGAGGAGACTTGAAGAATTTTGAGGAATTTGTTTTAGATTTTGTGGGAATTTGTGGAGATTCTGTGGGATTTTTCTGGAATTTGGTGGGCCTTTTCAAGGACTTTGTGTGGTTTTGAGGAGACTTGAAGAATTTTGAGGAATTTTTCTTAGATTTTGTACAAACCTGTGGAGGTTTTGTGTGATTTTTGTGTGATTTTGTGGGATATTGAGGCGATTTAGGGATCTTGAGGGATTTTTCATGTATTTTGTGGGAATTTGTGGAGATTTGGTGGGATATTTTTCTAGAATTTGGTCGTGTTTTGAGAAGATTTAGGGAATTTTGTGGGATTTTCCCTGGAATTTTGTTGGATACTGGGGAGATTTTGTGGGATGTTTGTGGAACTTTGAGGGACTTTTCTGGAATTTGGTGAGATTCTGTAGAGAACTGAAGAATTATCAGGGATTTTTCATGTATTCTGTGGGAATTTATGGAGATTTGGTGGGATTTTTGTGGATTTTGGCCATGTTTTGATAAGATTTAGGGAATTCTGTGTGATTTTTCCTGGAATTTTGTTGGATACTGGGGAGATTTTGTGGGATGTTTGTGGAACTTTGAGGGACTTTTCTGGAATTTGGTGAGATTCTGTAGGGAACTGACGAATTATCATGGATTTTTCATGTATTCTGTGGGAATTTGTGGAGATTTGGTGGGATTTTTCTGGAATTTGGTAGAGTTTTGAGAAGATTCAGGGAATTCTGTAAGATTTTTCTGGAATTTGGTGTGTCTTTTCAAGGACTTTGTGTGGTTTTGAGGAGACTTGAAGAATTTTGAGGAATTTGTTTTAGATTTTGTGGGAATTTGTGGAGATTCTGTGGGATTTTTCTGGAATTTGGTGGGCCTTTTCAAGGACTTTTTGTGGTTTTGAGGAGACTTGAAGAATTTTGAGGAATTTTTTTTATATTTTGTGGAAACTTGTGGAGGTTTTGTGTGATTTTTGTGAGATTTTGTGGGATATTGAGGCGATTTAGGGATCTTGAGGGATTTTTCATGTATTTTGTGGGAATTTGTGGAGATTTGGTGGGATATTTTTCTAGAATTTGGTTGTGTTTTGGGATGATTTAGGGAATTTTGTGGGATTTTTCCTGGAATTTTATTGGATACTGGGGAGATTTTGTGGTATGTTTGTGGAACTATGAGGGACTTTTCTGGAATTTGGTGAGATTCTGTAGAGAACTGACGAATTATCAGGGATTTTTCATGTATTCTGTGGGAATTTGTGGAGATTTGGTGGGATTTTTGTGGATTTTGGCCGTGTTTTGAGAAGATTTAGGGAATTTTGTGTGATTTTTCTGGGATTTGGTTGGGTATTGAGGACATTTTGTGGGATGTTTCTGGAATTTGGTGGGGCTTTTCAAGAAGTTTGTGGTATTTTGAAAAGATTTAGGGAATTTTGTGGTGTTTTTTCTTGAATTTTGTGGGAAACTGCTGATTTTATGGGGCGTTTCTGGAATTTGGTCAAGTTTTCAGAAGATTTAGGGATTTTTGTGAGATTTTTGTGGGATGTTCTGGGAATTGGTGGAGATTTTGTGGGACATTCCTGTGAATTGGTAGGGTTTTGAAATGATTTAGGGAGTTTTGTGGGACTTCTCTGGAATTTTGTGGGTTTTTTCTGGAATTGTGTGGGATTCTGAGGAGACTTGAAGAATTTTGAGGAATTTGTTTTAGATTTTGTGGGAATTTGTGTAGATTCTGTGGGATTTTACTGGAATTTGGTGGGCCTTTTCAAGGACTTTTTGTGGTTTTGAGGAGACTTGAAGAATTTTGAGGAATTTTTTTTATATTTTGTGGAAACTTGTGGAGGTTTTGTGTGATTTTTGTGAGATTTTGTGGGATATTGAGGCTATTTAGGGATCTTGAGGGATTTTTCATGTATTTTGTGGGAATTTGTGGAGATTTGGTGGGATATTTTTCTAGAATTTGGTTGTGTTTTGGGATGATTTAGGGAATTTTGTGGGATTTTTCCTGGAATTTTATTGGATACTGGGGAGATTTTGTGGTATGTTTGTGGAAGTATGAGGGACTTTTCTGGAATTTGGTGAGATTCTGTAGAGAACTGAAGAATTATCAGGGATTTTTCATGTATTCTGTGGGAATTTGTGGAGATTTGGTGGGATTTTTGTGGATTTTGGCCGTGTTTTGAGAAGATTTAGGGAATTTGGTGTGATTTTTCTGGGATTTTGTTGGGTATTGAGGACATTTTGTGGGATGTTTCTGGAATTTGGTGGGGCTTTTCAAGAATTTTGTGGTATTTTGAAAAGATTTAGGGAATTTTGTGGTGTTTTTTCTTGAATTTTGTGGGAAACTGTGCTGATTTTATGGGGCGTTTCTGGAATTTGGTCAAGTTTTCAGAAGATTTAGGGATTTTTGTGAGATTTTTGTGGGATGTTCTGGGAATTGGTGGAGATTTTGTGGGACATTCCTGTGAATTGGTAGGGTTTTGAAATGATTTAGGGAGTTTTGTGGGACTTCTCTGGAATTTTGTGTGTTTTTTCTGGAATTGTGTGGGATTCTGAGGAGACTTGAAGAATTTTGAGGAATTTGTTTTAGATTTTGTGGGAATTTGTGGAGATTCTGTGGGATTTTTCTGGAATTTGGTGGGCCTTTTCAAGGACTTTGTGTGGTTTTGAGGAGACTTGAAGAATTTTGAGGATTTTTTCTTAGATTTTGTACAAACCTGTGGAGGTTTTGTGTGATTTTTGTGTGATTTTGTGGGATATTGAGGGGATTTAGGGATCTTGAGGGATTTTTCATGTATTTTGTGGGAATTTGTGGAGATGGTGGGATAATTTTCGTGTTTTGAGAAGATTTAGGGAATTTTGTGGGATTTTTCCTGGAATTTTGTTGGATACTGGGGAGATTTTGTGGGATGTTTGTGGAACTTTGAGGGACTTTTCTGGAATTTGGTGAGATTCTGTAGGGAACTGACGAATTATCAGGGATTTTTCATGTATTCTGTGGGAATTTGTGGAGATTTGGTGGGATTTTTCTGGAATTTGGTAGAGTTTTGAGAAGATTCAGGGAATTCTGTAAGATTTTTCTGGAATTTGGTGTGTCTTTTCAAGGACTTTGTGTGGTTTTGAGGAGACTTGAAGAATTTTGAGGAATTTTTCTTAGATTCTGTGGAAACTTGTGGAGGTTTTGTGGGATTTTTGTGTGATTTTGTGGGATATTGAGGCGATTTAGGGATCTTGAGGGATTTTTCATGTATTTTGTGGGAATTTGTGGAGATTTGGTGGGATATTTTTCTAGAATTTGGTTGTGTTTTGAGAAGATTTAGGGAATTTTGTGGGATTTTCCCTTGAATTTTGTTGGATACTGGGGAGATTTTGTGGGATGTTTGTGGAACTTTGAGGGACTTTTCTGGAATTTGGTGAGATTCTGTAGAGAACTGACGAATTATCAGGGATTTTTCATGTATTCTGTGGGATTTTGTGGAGATTTGGTGGGATATTTTTCTAGAATTTGGTCGTGTTTTGAGAAGATTTAGGGAATTTTGTGGGATTTTTCCTGGAATTTTGTTGGATACTGGGGAGATTTTGTGGCATGTTTGTGGAACTTTGATGGACTTTTCTGGAATTTGGTGAGATTCTCTAGAGAACTGAAGAATTATCAGGGATTTTTCATGTATTCTGTGGGAATTTGTGGAGATTTGGTGGGATTTTTGTGGATTTTGGCCGTGTTTTGAGAAGATTTAGGGAATTTGGTGTGATTTTTCTGGGATTTTGTTGGGTATTGAGGACATTTTGTGGGATGTTTCTGGAATTTGGTGGGGCTTTTCAAGAATTTTGTGGTATTTTGAAAAGATTTTGGGAATTTTGTGGTGTTTTTTCTTGAATTTTGTGGGAAACTGTGCTGATTTTATCGGGCGTTTCTGGAATTTGGTCGAGTTTTCAGAAGATTTAGGGATTTTTGTGAGATTTTTGTGGGATGTTCTGGGAATTGGTGGAGATTTTGTGGGACTTTCCTGTGAATTGGTAGGGTTTTGAAATGATTTAGGGAGTTTTGTGGGACTTCTCTGGAATTTTGTGTGTTTTTTCTGGAATTGTGTGGGATTCTGAGGAGACTTGAAGAATTTTGAGGAATTTGTTTTAGATTTTGTGGGAATTTGTGTAGATTCTGTGGGATTTTTCTGGAATTTGGTGGGCCTTTTCAAGGACTTTGTGTGGTTTTGAGGAGACTTGAAGAATTTTGAGGATTTTTTCTTAGATTTTGTACAAACCTGTGGAGGTTTTGTGTGATTTTTGTGTGATTTTGTGGCGATTTAGGGATCTTGAGGGATTTTTCATGTATTCTGTGGGAATTTGTGGAGATTTGGTGGGATATTTTTCTAGAATTTGGTCGTGTTTTGAGAAGATTTAGGGAATTCTGTGGGATTTTTCCTGGAATTTTGTTGGATACTGGGGAGATTTTGTGGGATGCTTGTGGAACTTTGAGGGACTTTTCTGGAATTTGGTGAGATTCTGTAGAGAACTGACGAATTATCAGGGATTCTTCATAAATTCTGTGGGAATTTGTGGAGATTTGGTGGGATTTTTCTGGAATTTGGTAGAGTTTTGAGAAGATTCAGGGAATTCTGTAAGATTTTTCTGGAATTTGGTGGGTCTTTTCAAGGACTTTGTGTGGTTTTGAGGAGACTTGAAGAATTTTGAGGAATTTTTCTTAGATTCTGTGGAAACTTGTGGAGGTTTTGTGTGATTTTTGTGTGATTTTGTGGGATATTGAGGCGATTTAGGGATCTTGAGGGATTTTTCATGTATTTTGTGGGAATTTGTGGAGATTTGGTGGGATATTTTTCTAGAATTTGGTCGTGTTTTGGGATGATTTAGGGAATTTTGTGGGATTTTTCCTGGAATTTTATTGGATACTGGGGAGATTTTGTGGTATGTTTGTGGAACTATGAGGGACACTTCTGGAATTTGGTGAGATTCTGTAGAGAACTGAAGAATTATCAGGGATTTTTCATGTATTCTGTGGGAATTTGTGGAGATTCGGTGGGATATTTTTCTAGAATTTGGTCATGTTTTGAGAAGATTTAGGGAATTTTGTGTGATTTTTCCTGGAATTTTGTTGGATACTGGGGAGATTTTGTGGGATGCTTGTGGAACTTTGAGGGACTTTTCTGGAATTTGGTGAGATTCTGTAGAGAACTGACGAATTATCAGGTATTTTTCATGTATTCTGTGGGATTTTGTGGAGATTTGGTGGGATATTTTTCTAGAATTTGGTCGTGTTTTGAGAAGATTTAGGGAATTTTGTGGGATTTTTCCTGGAATTTTGTTTGATACTGGGGAGATTTTGTGGGATGTTTGTGGAACTTTGAGGGACTCTTCTGGAATTTGTTGAGATTCTGTAGAGAACTGACGAATTATCAGGGATTTTTCATGTATTCTGTGGGAATTTGTGGAGATTTGGTGGGATTTTTGTGGATTTTGGCCGTGTTTTGAGAAGATTTAGGGAATTTTGTGTGATTTTTCTGGGATTTTGTTGGGTATTGAGGACATTTTGTGGGTTGTTTCTGGAATTTGGTGGGGCTTTTCAAGAATTTTGTGGTATTTTGAAAAGATTAAGGGAATTTTGTGGTGTTTTTTCTTGAATTTTGTAGGAAACTGCTGAATTTATGGGGCGTTTCTGGAATTTGGTCAAGTTTTCAGAAGATTTAGGGATTTTTGTGAGATTTTTGTGGGATGTTCTGGGAATTGGTGGAGATTTTGTGGGACATTCCTGTGAATTGGTAGGGTTTTGAAATGATTTAGGGAGTTTTGTGGGACTTCTCTGGAATTTTGTGGGTTTTTTCTGGAATTGTGTGGGATTCTGAGGAGACTTGAAGAATTTTGAGGAATTTGTTTTAGATTTTGTGGGAATTTGTGTAGATTCTGTGGGATTTTTCTGGAATTTGGTGGGCCTTTTCAAGGACTTTGTGTGGTTTTGAGGAGACTTGAAGAATTTTGAGGAATTTTTTTTATATTTTGTGGAAACTTGTGGAGGTTTTGTGTGATTTTTGTGAGATTTTGTGGGATATTGAGGCGATTTAGGGATCTTGAGGGATTTTTCATGTATTTTGTGGGAATTTGTGGAGATTTGGTGGGATATTTTTCTAGAATTTGGTCGTGTTTTGAGAAGATTTAGGGAATTCTGTGGGATTTTTCCTGGAATTTTGTTGGATACTGGGGAGATTTTGTGGGATGCTTGTGGAACTTTGAGGGACTTTTCTGGAATTTGGTGAGATTCTGTAGAGAACTGACGAATTATCAGGGATTTTTCATGTATTCTGTGGGAATTTGTGGAGATTTGGTGGGATTTTTCTGGAATTTGGTAGAGTTTTGAGAAGATTTAGGGAATTCTGCAAGATATTTCCGGAATTTGGTAGGCCTTTTTGAAGGACTTTTTGTGGTTTTGAGAAGACTTGAAGAATTTTGAGGATTTTTTTTTATATTTTTTGGAAACTTGTGGAGGTTTTGTGTGATTTTTGTGGGATTTTGTGGGATATTGAGGCTATTTAGGGATCTTGAGGGATTTTTCATGTATTTTGTGGGAATTTGTGGAGATTTGGTGGGATATTTTTCTAGAATTTGGTCGTGTTTTGGGATGATTTAGGGAATTTTGTGGGATTTTTCCTGGAATTTTATTGGATACTGGGGAGATTTTGTGGTATGTTTGTGGAACTATGAGGGACTTTTCTGGAATTTGGTGAGATTCTGTAGAGAACTGAAGAATTATCAGGGATTTTTCATGTATTCTGTGGGAATTTGTGGAGATTTGGTGGGATTTTTGTGGATTTTGGCCGTGTTTTGAGAAGATTGAGGGAATTTTGTGTGATTTTTCTGGGATTTTGTTGGGTATTGAGGACATTTTGTGGGATGTTTCTGGAATTTGGTGGGGCTTTTCAAGAAGTTTGTGGTATTTTGAAAAGATTTAGGGAATTTTGTGGTATTTTTTCTTGAATTTTGTGGGAAACTGTGCTGATTTTATGGGGCGTTTCTGGAATTTGGTCAAGTTTTCAGAAGATTTAGGGATTTTTGTGAGATTTTTGTGGGATGTTCTGGGAATTGGTGGAGATTTTGTGGGACATTCCTGTGAATTGGTAGGGTTTTGAAATGATTTAGGGAGTTTTGTGGGACTTCTCTGGAATTTTGTGGGTTTTTTCTGGAATTGTGTGGGATTCTGAGGAGACTTGAAGAATTTTGAGGAATTTGTTTTAGATTTTGTGGGAATTTGTGGAGATTCTGTGGGATTTTTCTGGAATTTGGTGGGCCTTTTCAAGGACTTTGTGTGGTTTTGAGGAGACTTGAAGAATTTTGAGGAATTTTTCTTAGATTTTGTACAAACCTGTGGAGGTTTTGTGTGATTTTTGTGTGATTTTGTGGGATATTGAGGCGATTTAGGGATCTTGAGGGATTTTTCATGTATTTTGTGGGAATTTGTGGAGATTTGGTGGGATATTTTTCTAGAATTTGGTCGTGTTTTGAGAAGATTTAGGGAATTTTGTGGGATTTTCCCTGGAATTTTGTTGGATACTGGGGAGATTTTGTGGGATGTTTGTGGAACTTTGAGGGACTTTTCTGGAATTTGGTGAGATTCTGTAGAGAACTGAAGAATTATCAGGGATTTTTCATGTATTCTGTGGGAATTTATGGAGATTTGGTGGGATTTTTGTGGATTTTGGCCATGTTTTGATAAGATTTAGGGAATTCTGTGTGATTTTTCCTGGAATTTTGTTGGATACTGGGGAGATTTTGTGGGATGTTTGTGGAACTTTGAGGGACTTTTCTGGAATTTGGTGAGATTCTGTAGGGAACTGACGAATTATCATGGATTTTTCATGTATTCTGTGGGAATTTGTGGAGATTTGGTGGGATTTTTCTGGAATTTGGTAGAGTTTTGAGAAGATTCAGGGAATTCTGTAAGATTTTTCTGGAATTTGGTGTGTCTTTTCAAGGACTTTGTGTGGTTTTGAGGAGACTTGAAGAATTTTGAGGAATTTGTTTTAGATTTTGTGGGAATTTGTGGAGATTCTGTGGGATTTTTCTGGAATTTGGTGGGCCTTTTCAAGGACTTTGTGTGGTTTTGAGGAGACTTGAAGAATTTTGAGGATTTTTTCTTAGATTTTGTACAAACCTGTGGAGGTTTTGTGTGATTTTTGTGTGATTTTGTGGGATATTGAGGCGATTTAGGGATCTTGAGGGATTTTTCATGTATTTTGTGGGAATTTGTGGAGATGGTGGGATAATTTTCGTGTTTTGAGAAGATTTAGGGAATTTTGTGGGATTTTTCCTGGAATTTTGTTGGATACTGGGGAGATTTTGTGGGATGTTTGTGGAACTTTGAGGGACTTTTCTGGAATTTGGTGAGATTCTGTAGAGAACTGAAGAATTATCAGGGATTTTTCATGTATTCTGTGGGAATTTATGGAGATTTGGTGGGATTTTTGTGGATTTTGGCCATGTTTTGATAAGATTTAGGGAATTCTGTGTGATTTTTCCTGGAATTTTGTTGGATACTGGGGAGATTTTGTGGGATGTTTGTGGAACTTTGAGGGACTTTTCTGGAATTTGGTGAGATTCTGTAGGGAACTGACGAATTATCAGGGATTTTTCATGTATTCTGTGGGAATTTGTGGAGATTTGGTGGGATTTTTCAGGAATTTGGTAGAGTTTTGAGAAGATTCAGGGAATTCTGTAAGATTTTTCTGGAATTTGGTGTGTCTTTTCAAGGACTTTGTGTGGTTTTGAGGAGACTTGAAGAATTTTGAGGAATTTTTCTTAGATTCTGTGGAAACTTGTGGAGGTTTTGTGGGATTTTTGTGTGATTTTGTGGGATATTGAGGCGATTTAGGGATCTTGAGGGATTTTTCATGTATTTTGTGGGAATTTGTGGAGATTTGGTGGGATATTTTTCTAGAATTTGGTTGTGTTTTGAGAAGATTTAGGGAATTTTGTGGGATTTTTCCTGGAATTTTATTGGATACTGGGGAGATTTTGTGGCATGTTTGTGGAACTTTGAGGGACTTTTCTGGAATTTGGTGAGATTCTGTAGAGAACTGACGAATTATCAGGGATTTTTCATGTATTCTGTGGGATTTTGTGGAGATTCTGTGGGATATTTTTGTAGAATTTGGTCGTGTTTTGAGAAGATTTAGGGAATTTTGTGGGATTTTTCCTGGAATTTTGTTGGATACTGGGGAGATTTTGTGGGATGTTTGTGGAACTTTGAGGGACTTTTCTGGAATTTGGTGAGATTCTGTAGAGAACTGACGAATTATCAGGGATTTTTCATGTATTCTGTGGGATTTTGTGGAGATTTGGTGGGATATTTTTCTAGAATTTGGTCGTGTTTTGAGAAGATTTAGGGAATTTTGTGGGATTTTTCCTGGAATTTTGTTGGATACTGGGGAGATTTTGTGGCATGTTTGTGGAACTTTGATGGACTTTTCTGGAATTTGGTGAGATTCTCTAGAGAACTGAAGAATTATCAGGGATTTTTCATGTATTCTGTGGGAATTTGTGGAGATTTGGTGGGATTTTTGTGGATTTTGGCCGTGTTTTGAGAAGATTTAGGGAATTTGGTGTGATTTTTCTGGGATTTTGTTGGGTATTGAGGACATTTTGTGGGATGTTTCTGGAATTTGGTGGGGCTTTTCAAGAATTTTGTGGTATTTTGAAAAGATTTAGGGAATTTTGTGGTGTTTTTTCTTGAATTTTGTGGGAAACTGTGCTGATTTTATGGGGCGTTTCTGGAATTTGGTCGAGTTTTCAGAAGATTTAGGGATTTTTGTGAGATTTTTGTGGGATGTTCTGGGAATTGGTGGAGATTTTGTGGGACTTTCCTGTGAATTGGTAGGGTTTTGAAATGATTTAGGGAGTTTTGTGGGACTTCTCTGGAATTTTGTGTGTTTTTTCTGGAATTGTGTGGGATTCTGAGGAGACTTGAAGAATTTTGAGGAATTTGTTTTAGATTTTGTGGGAATTTGTGTAGATTCTGTGGGATTTTTCTGGAATTTGGTGGGTCTTTTCAAGGACTTTGTGTGGTTTTGAGGAGACTTGAAGAATTTTGAGGAATTTTTCTTAGATTCTGTGGAAACTTGTGGAGGTTTTGTGTGATTTTTGTGTGATTTTGTGGGATATTGAGGCGATTTAGGGATCTTGAGGGATTTTTCATGTATTTTGTGGGAATTTGTGGAGATTTGGTGGGATATTTTTCTAGAATTTGGTCGTGTTTTGAGAAGATTTAGGGAATTTTGTGGGATTTTTCCAGGAATTTTATTGTATACTGGGGAGATTTTGTGGTATGTTTGTGGAACTATGAGGGACACTTCTGGAATTTTGTGAGATTCTGTAGAGAACTGAAGAATTATCAGGGATTTTTCATGTATTCTGTGGGAATTTGTGGAGATTCGGTGGGATATTTTTCTAGAATTTGGTCATGTTTTGAGAAGATTTAGGGAATTTTGTGTGATTTTTCCTGGAATTTTGTTGGATACTGGGGAGATTTTGTGGGATGCTTGTGGAACTTTGAGGGACTTTTCTGGAATTTGGTGAGATTCTGTAGAGAACTGACGAATTATCAGGTATTTTTCATGTATTCTGTGGGATTTTGTGGAGATTTGTTGGGATATTTTTCTAGAATTTGGTCGTGTTTTGAGAAGATTTAGGGAATTTTGTGTGATTTTTCCTGGAATTTTGTTTGATACTGGGGAGATTTTGTGGGATGTTTGTGGAACTTTGAGGGACTCTTCTGGAATTTGTTGAGATTCTGTAGAGAACTGACGAATTATCAGGGATTTTTCATGTATTCTGTGGGAATTTGTGGAGATTTGGTGGGATTTTTGTGGATTTTGGCCGTGTTTTGAGAAGATTTAGGGAATTTTGTGTGATTTTTCTGGGATTTTGTTGGGTATTGAGGACATTTTGTGGGATGTTTCTGGAATTTGGTGGGGCTTTTCAAGAATTTTGTGGTATTTTGAAAAGATTAAGGGAATTTTGTGGTGTTTTTTCTTGAATTTTGTGGGAAACTGCTGAATTTATGGGGCGTTTCTGGAATTTGGTCAAGTTTTCAGAAGATTTAGGGATTTTTGTGAGATTTTTGTGGGATGTTCTGGGAATTGGTGGAGATTTTGTGGGACATTCCTGTGAATTGGTAGGGTTTTGAAATGATTTAGGGAGTTTTGTGGGACTTCTCTGGAATTTTGTGGGTTTTTTCTGGAATTGTGTGGGATTCTGAGGAGACTTGAAGAATTTTGAGGAATTTGTTTTAGATTTTGTGGGAATTTGTGTAGATTCTGTGGGATTTTTCTGGAATTTGGTGGGCCTTTTCAAGGACTTTGTGTGGTTTTGAGGAGACTTGAAGAATTTTGAGGAATTTTTTTTATATTTTGTGGAAACTTGTGGAGGTTTTTTGTGATTTTTGTGTGATTTTGTGGGATATTGAGGCGATTTAGGGATCTTGAGGGATTTTTCATGTATTTTGTGGGAATTTGTGGAGATTTGGTGGGATATTTTTCTAGAATTTGGTCGTGTTTTGAGAAGATTTAGGGAATTCTGTGGGATTTTTCCTGGAATTTTGTTGGATACTGGGGAGATTTTGTGGGATGCTTGTGGAACTTTGAGGGACTTTTCTGGAATTTGGTGAGATTCTGTAGAGAACTGACGAATTATCAGGGATTTTTCATAAATTCTGTGGGAATTTGTGGAGATTTGGTGGGATTTTTCTGGAATTTGGTAGAGTTTTGAGAAGATTTAGGGAATTCTGCAAGATATTTCCGGAATTTGGTAGGCCTTTTTGAAGGACTTTTTGTGGTTTTGAGAAGACTTGAAGAATTTTGAGGATTTTTTTTTATATTTTTTGGAAACTTGTGGAGGTTTTGTGTGATTTTTGTGGGATTTTGTGGGATATTGAGGCTATTTAGGGATCTTGAGGGATTTTCCATGTATTTTGTGGGAATTTGTGGAGATTTGGTGGGATATTTTTCTAGAATTTGGTCGTGTTTTGGGATGATTTAGGGAATTTTGTGGGATTTTTCCTGGAATTTTATTGGATACTGGGGAGATTTTGTGGTATGTTTGTGGAACTATGAGGGACTTTTCTGGAATTTGGTGAGATTCTGTAGAGAACTAAAGAATTATCAGGGATTTTTCATGTATTCTGTGGGAATTTGTGGAGATTTGGTGGGATTTTTGTGGATTTTGGCCGTGTTTTGAGAAGATTTAGGGAATTTTGTGTGATTTTTCTGGGATTTTGTTGGGTATTGAGGACATTTTGTGGGATGTTTCTGGAATTTGGTGGGGCTTTTCAAGAAGTTTGTGGTATTTTGAAAAGATTTAAGGAATTTTGTGGTATTTTTTCTTGAATTTTGTGGGAAACTGTGCTGATTTTATGGGGCGTTTCTGGAATTTGGTCAAGTTTTCAGAAGATTTAGGGATTTTTGTGAGATTTTTGTGGGATGTTCTGGGAATTGGTGGAGATTTTGTGGGACATTCCTGTGAATTGGTAGGGTTTTGAAATGATTTAGGGAGTTTTGTGGGACTTCTCTGGAATTTTGTGGGTTTTTTCTGGAATTGTGTGGGATTCTGAGGAGACTTGAAGAATTTTGAGGAATTTGTTTTAGATTTTGTGGGAATTTGTGGAGATTCTGTGGGATTTTTCTGGAATTTGGTGGGCCTTTTCAAGGACTTTGTGTGGTTTTGAGGAGACTTGAAGAATTTTGAGGAATTTTTCTTAGATTTTGTACAAACCTGTGGAGGTTTTGTGTGATTTTTGTGGGATTTTGTGGGATATTGAGGCGATTTAGGGATCTTGAGGGATTTTTCATGTATTTTGTGGGAATTTGTGGAGATTTGGTGGGATATTTTTCTAGAATTTGGTCGTGTTTTGAGAAGATTTAGGGAATTTTGTGGGATTTTCCCTGGAATTTTGTTGGATACTGGGGAGATTTTGTGGGATGTTTGTGGAACTTTGAGGGACTTTTCTGGAATTTTGTGAGATTCTGTAGAGAACTGACGAATTATCAGGGATTTTTCATGTATTCTGTGGGATTTTGTGGAGATTTGGTGGGATATTTTTCTAGAATTTGGTCGTGTTTTGAGAAGATTTAGGGAATTTTGTGGGATTTTTCCTGGAATTTTGTTGGATACTGGGGAGATTTTGTGGCATGTTTGTGGAACTTTGAGGGACTTTTCTGGAATTTGGTGAGATTCTGTAGAGAACTGAAGAATTATCAGGGATTTTTCATGTATTCTGTGGGAATTTGTGGAGATTTGGTGGGATTTTTGTGGATTTTGTCCGTGTTTTGAGAAGATTTAGGGAATTTTGTGTGATTTTTCTGGGATTTTGTTGGGTATTGAGGACATTTTGTGGGATGTTTCTGGAATTTGGTGGGGCTTTTCAAGAATTTTGTGGTATTTTGAAAAGATTTTGGGAATTTTGTGGTGTTTTTTCTTGAATTTTGTGGGAAACTGTGCTGATTTTATGGGGCGTTTCTGGAATTTGGTCGAGTTTTCAGAAGATTTAGGGATTTTTGTGAGATTTTTGTGGGATGTTCTGGGAATTGGTGGAGATTTTGTGGGACTTTCCTGTGAATTGGTAGGGTTTTGAAATGATTTAGGGAGTTTTGTGGGACTTCTCTGGAATTTTGTGGGTTTTTTCTGGAATTGTGTGGGATTCTGAGGAGACTTGAAGAATTTTGAGGAATTTGTTTTAGATTTTGTGGGAATTTGTGGAGATTCTGTGGGATTTTTCTGGAATTTGGTGGGCCTTTTCAAGGACTTTGTGTGGTTTTGAGGAGACTTGAAGAATTTGGAGGAATTTTTTTTATATTTTGTGGAAACTTGTGGAGGTTTTGTGTGATTTTTGTGGGATTTTGTGGGATATTGAGGCGATTTAGGGATCTTGAGGGATTTTTCATGTATTCTGTGGGAATTTGTGGAGATTTGGTGGGATATTTTTCTAGAATTTGGTCGTGTTTTGAGAAGATTTAGGGAATTCTGTGGGATTTTTCCTGGAATTTTGTTGGATACTGGGGAGATTTTGTGGGATGCTTGTGGAACTTTGAGGGACTTTTCTGGAATTTGGTGAGATTCTGTAGAGAACTGATGAATTATCAGGGATTTTTCATAAATTCTGTGGGAATTTGTGGAGATTTGGTGGGATTTTTCTGGAATTTGGTAGAGTTTTGAGAAGATTTAGGGAATTCTGCAAGATATTTCCGGAATTTGGTAGGCCTTTTTGAAGGACTTTTTGTGGTTTTGAGAAGACTTGAAGAATTTTGAGGATTTTTTTTTATATTTTTTGGAAACTTGTGGAGGTTTTGTGTGATTTTTGTGGGATTTTGTGGGATATTGAGGCGATTTAGGGATCTTGAGGGATTTTTCATGTATTTTGTGGGAATTTGTGGAGATTTGGTGGGATATTTTTCTAGAATTTGGTCGTGTTTTGGGATGATTTAGGGAATTTTGTGGGATTTTTCCTGGAATTTTATTGGATACTGGGGAGATTTTGTGGTATGTTTGTGGAACTATGAGGGACACTTCTGGAATTTTGTGAGATTCTGTAGAGAACTGAAGAATTATCAGGGATTTTTCATGTATTCTGTGGGAATTTGTGGAGATTCGGTGGGATATTTTTCTAGAATTTGGTCATGTTTTGAGAAGATTTAGGGAATTTTGTGTGATTTTTCCTGGAATTTTGTTGGATACTGGGGAGATTTTGTGGGATGCTTGTGGAACTTTGAGGGACTTTTCTGGAATTTGGTGAGATTCTGTAGAGAACTGACGAATTATCAGGTATTTTTCATGTATTCTGTGGGATTTTGTGGAGATTTGGTGGGATATTTTTCTAGAATTTGGTCGTGTTTTGAGAAGATTTAGGGAATTTTGTGTGATTTTTCCTGGAATTTTGTTGGATACTGGGGAGATTTTGTGGGATGCTTGTGGAACTTTGAGGGACTTTTCTGGAATTTGGTGAGATTCTGTAGAGAACTGACGAATTATCAGGGATTTTTCATGTATTCTGTGGGATTTTGTGGAGATTTGGTGGGATATTTTTCTAGAATTTGGTCGTGTTTTGAGAAGATTTAGGGAATTTTGTGTGATTTTTCCTGGAATTTTGTTGGATACTGGGGAGATTTTGAGGGATGTTTGTGGAACTTTGAGGGACTCTTCTGGAATTTGGTGAGATTCTGTAGAGAACTGACGAATTATCAGGGATTTTTCATGTATTCTGTGGGAATTTGTGGAGATTTGGTGGGATTTTTGTGGATTTTGGCCGTGTTTTGAGAAGATTTAGGGAATTTGGTGTGATTTTTCTGGGATTTTGTTGGGTATTGAGGACATTTTGTGGGATGTTTCTGGAATTTGGTGGGGCTTTTCAAGAAGTTTGTGGTATTTTGAAAAGATTTTGGGAATTTTGTGGTGTTTTTTCTTGAATTTTGTGGGAAACTGTGCTGATTTTATGGGGCGTTTCTGGAATTTGGTCGAGTTTTCAGAAGATTTAGGGATTTTTGTGAGATTTTTGTGGGATGTTCTGGGAATTGGTGGAGATTTTGTGGGACTTTCCTGTGAATTGGTAGGGTTTTGAAATGATTTAGGGAGTTTTGTGGGACTTCTCTGGAATTTTGTGGGTTTTTTCTGGAATTGTGTGGGATTCTGAGGAGACTTGAAGAATTTTGAGGAATTTGTTTTAGATTTTGTGGGAATTTGTGGAGATTCTGTGGGATTTTTCTGGAATTTGGTGGGCCTTTTCAAGGACTTTGTGTGGTTTTGAGGAGACTTGAAGAATTTGGAGGAATTTTTTTTATATTTTGTGGAAACTTGTGGAGGTTTTGTGTGATTTTTGTGGGATTTTGTGGGATATTGAGGCGATTTAGGGATCTTGAGGGATTTTTCATGTATTCTGTGGGAATTTGTGGAGATTTGGTGGGATATTTTTCTAGAATTTGGTCGTGTTTTGAGAAGATTTAGGGAATTCTGTGGGATTTTTCCTGGAATTTTGTTGGATACTGGGGAGATTTTGTGGGATGCTTGTGGAACTTTGAGGGACTTTTCTGGAATTTGGTGAGATTCTGTAGAGAACTGACGAATTATCAGGTATTTTTCATGTATTCTGTGGGATTTTGTGGAGATTTGGTGGGATATTTTTGTAGAATTTGGTCGTGTTTTGAGAAGATTTAGGGAATTTTGTGTGATTTTTCCTGGAATTTTGTTGGATACTGGGGAGATTTTGTGGGATGTTTGTGGAACTTTGAGGGACTTTTCTGGAATTTGGTGAGATTCTGTAGAGAACTGACGAATTATCAGGGATTTTTCATGTATTCTGTGGGATTTTGTGGAGATTTGGTGGGATATTTTTCTAGAATTTGGTCGTGTTTTGAGAAGATTTAGGGAATTTTGTGGGATTTTTCCTGGAATTTTGTTGGATACTGGGGAGATTTTGTGGCATGTTTGTGGAACTTTGATGGACTTTTCTGGAATTTGGTGAGATTCTCTAGAGAACTGAAGAATTATCAGGGATTTTTCATGTATTCTGTGGGAATTTGTGGAGATTTGGTGGGATTTTTGTGCATTTTGGCCGTGTTTTGAGAAGATTTAGGGAATTTGGTGTGATTTTTCTGGGATTTTGTTGGGTATTGAGGACATTTTGTGGGATGTTTCTGGAATTTGGTGGGGCTTTTCAAGAATTTTGTGGTATTTTGAAAAGATTTAGGGAATTTTGTGGTGTTTTTTCTTGAATTTTGTGGGAAACTGTGCTGATTTTATGGGGCGTTTCTGGAATTTGGTCGAGTTTTCAGAAGATTTAGGGATTTTTGTGAGATTTTTGTGGGATGTTCTGGGAATTGGTGGAGATTTTGTGGGACTTTCCTGTGAATTGGTAGGGTTTTGAAATGATTTAGGGAGTTTTGTGGGACTTCTCTGGAATTTTGTGTGTTTTTTCTGGAATTGTGTGGGATTCTGAGGAGACTTGAAGAATTTTGAGGAATTTGTTTTAGATTTTGTGGGAATTTGTGTAGATTCTGTGGGATTTTTCTGGAATTTGGTGGGTCTTTTCAAGGACTTTGTGTGGTTTTGAGGAGACTTGAAGAATTTTGAGGAATTTTTCTTAGATTCTGTGGAAACTTGTGGAGGTTTTGTGTGATTTTTGTGTGATTTTGTGGGATATTGAGGCGATTTAGGGATCTTGAGGGATTTTTCATGTATTTTGTGGGAATTTGTGGAGATTTGGTGGGATATTTTTCTAGAATTTGGTCGTGTTTTGGGATGATTTAGGGAATTTTGTGGGATTTTTCCTGGAATTTTATTGGATACTGGGGAGATTTTGTGGTATGTTTGTGGAACTATGAGGGACACTTCTGGAATTTTGTGAGATTCTGTAGAGAACTGAAGAATTATCAGGGGTATTTTCATGTATTCTGTGGGAATTTGTGGAGATTCGGTGGGATATTTTTCTAGAATTTGGTCATGTTTTGAGAAGATTTAGGGAATTTTGTGTGATTTTTCCTGGAATTTTGTTGGATACTGGGGAGATTTTGTGGGATGCTTGTGGAACTTTGAGGGACTTTTCTGGAATTTGGTGAGATTCTGTAGAGAACTGACGAATTATCAGGTATTTTTCATGTATTCTGTGGGATTTTGTGGAGATTTGTTGGGATATTTTTCTAGAATTTGGTCGTGTTTTGAGAAGATTTAGGGAATTTTGTGTGATTTTTCCTGGAATTTTGTTTGATACTGGGGAGATTTTGTGGGATGTTTGTGGAACTTTGAGGGACTCTTCTGGAATTTGTTGAGATTCTGTAGAGAACTGACGAATTATCAGGGATTTTTCATGTATTCTGTGGGAATTTGTGGAGATTTGGTGGGATTTTTGTGGATTTTGGCCGTGTTTTGAGAAGATTTAGGGAATTTTGTGTGATTTTTCTGGGATTTTGTTGGGTATTGAGGACATTTTGTGGGATGTTTCTGGAATTTGGTGGGGCTTTTCAAGAAGTTTGTGGTATTTTGAAAAGATTAAGGGAATTTTGTGGTGTTTTTTCTTGAATTTTGTGGGAAACTGCTGAATTTATGGGGCGTTTCTGGAATTTGGTCAAGTTTTCAGAAGATTTAGGGATTTTTGTGAGATTTTTGTGGGATGTTCTGGGAATTGGTGGAGATTTTGTGGGACATTCCTGTGAATTGGTAGGGTTTTGAAATGATTTAGGGAGTTTTGTGGGACTTCTCTGGAATTTTGTGGGTTTTTTCTGGAATTGTGTGGGATTCTGAGGAGACTTGAAGAATTTTGAGGAATTTGTTTTAGATTTTGTGGGAATTTGTGTAGATTCTGTGGGATTTTTCTGGAATTTGGTGGGCCTTTTCAAGGACTTTGTGTGGTTTTGAGGAGACTTGAAGAATTTTGAGGAATTTTTTTTATATTTTGTGGAAACTTGTGGAGGTTTTTTGTGATTTTTGTGTGATTTTGTGGGATATTGAGGCGATTTAGGGATCTTGAGGGATTTTTCATGTATTTTGTGGGAATTTGTGGAGATTTGGTGGGATATTTTTCTAGAATTTGGTCGTGTTTTGAGAAGATTTAGGGAATTCTGTGGGATTTTTCCTGGAATTTTGTTGGATACTGGGGAGATTTTGTGGGATGCTTGTGGAACTTTGAGGGACTTTTCTGGAATTTGGTGAGATTCTGTAGAGAACTGACGAATTATCAGGGATTTTTCATTTATTCTGTGGGAATTTGTGGAGATTTGGTGGGATTTTTCTGGAATTTGGTAGAGTTTTGAGAAGATTTAGGGAATTCTGCAAGATATTTCCGGAATTTGGTAGGCCTTTTTGAAGGACTTTTTGTGGTTTTGAGAAGACTTGAAGAATTTTGAGGATTTTTTTTTATATTTTTTGGAAACTTGTGGAGGTTTTGTGTGATTTTTGTGGGATTTTGTGGGATATTGAGGCTATTTAGGGATCTTGAGGGATTTTCCATGTATTTTGTGGGAATTTGTGGAGATTTGGTGGGATATTTTTCTAGAATTTGGTCGTGTTTTGGGATGATTTAGGGAATTTTGTGGGATTTTTCCTGGAATTTTATTGGATACTGGGGAGATTTTGTGGTATGTTTGTGGAACTATGAGGGACTTTTCTGGAATTTGGTGAGATTCTGTAGAGAACTAAAGAATTATCAGGGATTTTTCATGTATTCTGTGGGAATTTGTGGAGATTTGGTGGGATTTTTGTGGATTTTGGCCGTGTTTTGAGAAGATTTAGGGAATTTTGTGTGATTTTTCTGGGATTTTGTTGGGTATTGAGGACATTTTGTGGGATGTTTCTGGAATTTGGTGGGGCTTTTCAAGAAGTTTGTGGTATTTTGAAAAGATTTAAGGAATTTTGTGGTATTTTTTCTTGAATTTTGTGGGAAACTGTGCTGATTTTATGGGGCGTTTCTGGAATTTGGTCAAGTTTTCAGAAGATTTAGGGATTTTTGTGAGATTTTTGTGGGATGTTCTGGGAATTGGTGGAGATTTTGTGGGACATTCCTGTGAATTGGTAGGGTTTTGAAATGATTTAGGGAGTTTTGTGGGACTTCTCTGGAATTTTGTGGGTTTTTTCTGGAATTGTGTGGGATTCTGAGGAGACTTGAAGAATTTTGAGGAATTTGTTTTAGATTTTGTGGGAATTTGTGGAGATTCTGTGGGATTTTTCTGGAATTTGGTGGGCCTTTTCAAGGACTTTGTGTGGTTTTGAGGAGACTTGAAGAATTTTGAGGAATTTTTCTTAGATTTTGTACAAACCTGTGGAGGTTTTGTGTGATTTTTGTGGGATTTTGTGGGATATTGAGGCGATTTAGGGATCTTGAGGGATTTTTCATGTATTTTGTGGGAATTTGTGGAGATTTGGTGGGATATTTTTCTAGAATTTGGTCGTGTTTTGAGAAGATTTAGGGAATTTTGTGGGATTTTCCCTGGAATTTTGTTGGATACTGGGGAGATTTTGTGGGATGTTTGTGGAACTTTGAGGGACTTTTCTGGAATTTTGTGAGATTCTGTAGAGAACTGACGAATTATCAGGGATTTTTCATGTATTCTGTGGGATTTTGTGGAGATTTGGTGGGATATTTTTCTAGAATTTGGTCGTGTTTTGAGAAGATTTAGGGAATTTTGTGGGATTTTTCCTGGAATTTTGTTGGATACTGGGGAGATTTTGTGGCATGTTTGTGGAACTTTGAGGGACTTTTCTGGAATTTGGTGAGATTCTGTAGAGAACTGAAGAATTATCAGGGATTTTTCATGTATTCTGTGGGAATTTGTGGAGATTTGGTGGGATTTTTGTGGATTTTGTCCGTGTTTTGAGAAGATTTAGGGAATTTTGTGTGATTTTTCTGGGATTTTGTTGGGTATTGAGGACATTTTGTGGGATGTTTCTGGAATTTGGTGGGGCTTTTCAAGAATTTTGTGGTATTTTGAAAAGATTTTGGGAATTTTGTGGTGTTTTTTCTTGAATTTTGTGGGAAACTGTGCTGATTTTATGGGGCGTTTCTGGAATTTGGTCGAGTTTTCAGAAGATTTAGGGATTTTTGTGAGATTTTTGTGGGATGTTCTGGGAATTGGTGGAGATTTTGTGGGACTTTCCTGTGAATTGGTAGGGTTTTGAAATGATTTAGGGAGTTTTGTGGGACTTCTCTGGAATTTTGTGGGTTTTTTCTGGAATTGTGTGGGATTCTGAGGAGACTTGAAGAATTTTGAGGAATTTGTTTTAGATTTTGTGGGAATTTGTGGAGATTCTGTGGGATTTTTCTGGAATTTGGTGGGCCTTTTCAAGGACTTTGTGTGGTTTTGAGGAGACTTGAAGAATTTGGAGGAATTTTTTTTATATTTTGTGGAAACTTGTGGAGGTTTTGTGTGATTTTTGTGGGATTTTGTGGGATATTGAGGCGATTTAGGGATCTTGAGGGATTTTTCATGTATTCTGTGGGAATTTGTGGAGATTTGGTGGGATATTTTTCTAGAATTTGGTCGTGTTTTGAGAAGATTTAGGGAATTCTGTGGGATTTTTCCTGGAATTTTGTTGGATACTGGGGAGATTTTGTGGGATGCTTGTGGAACTTTGAGGGACTTTTCTGGAATTTGGTGAGATTCTGTAGAGAACTGATGAATTATCAGGGATTTTTCATAAATTCTGTGGGAATTTGTGGAGATTTGGTGGGATTTTTCTGGAATTTGGTAGAGTTTTGAGAAGATTTAGGGAATTCTGCAAGATATTTCCGGAATTTGGTAGGCCTTTTTGAAGGACTTTTTGTGGTTTTGAGAAGACTTGAAGAATTTTGAGGATTTTTTTTTATATTTTTTGGAAACTTGTGGAGGTTTTGTGTGATTTTTGTGGGATTTTGTGGGATATTGAGGCGATTTAGGGATCTTGAGGGATTTTTCATGTATTTTGTGGGAATTTGTGGAGATTTGGTGGGATATTTTTCTAGAATTTGGTCGTGTTTTGGGATGATTTAGGGAATTTTGTGGGATTTTTCCTGGAATTTTATTGGATACTGGGGAGATTTTGTGGTATGTTTGTGGAACTATGAGGGACACTTCTGGAATTTTGTGAGATTCTGTAGAGAACTGAAGAATTATCAGGGATTTTTCATGTATTCTGTGGGAATTTGTGGAGATTCGGTGGGATATTTTTCTAGAATTTGGTCATGTTTTGAGAAGATTTAGGGAATTTTGTGTGATTTTTCCTGGAATTTTGTTGGATACTGGGGAGATTTTGTGGGATGCTTGTGGAACTTTGAGGGACTTTTCTGGAATTTGGTGAGATTCTGTAGAGAACTGACGAATTATCAGGTATTTTTCATGTATTCTGTGGGATTTTGTGGAGATTTGGTGGGATATTTTTCTAGAATTTGGTCGTGTTTTGAGAAGATTTAGGGAATTTTGTGTGATTTTTCCTGGAATTTTGTTGGATACTGGGGAGATTTTGTGGGATGCTTGTGGAACTTTGAGGGACTTTTCTGGAATTTGGTGAGATTCTGTAGAGAACTGACGAATTATCAGGGATTTTTCATGTATTCTGTGGGATTTTGTGGAGATTTGGTGGGATATTTTTCTAGAATTTGGTCGTGTTTTGAGAAGATTTAGGGAATTTTGTGTGATTTTTCCTGGAATTTTGTTGGATACTGGGGAGATTTTGAGGGATGTTTGTGGAACTTTGAGGGACTCTTCTGGAATTTGGTGAGATTCTGTAGAGAACTGACGAATTATCAGGGATTTTTCATGTATTCTGTGGGAATTTGTGGAGATTTGGTGGGATTTTTGTGGATTTTGGCCGTGTTTTGAGAAGATTTAGGGAATTTGGTGTGATTTTTCTGGGATTTTGTTGGGTATTGAGGACATTTTGTGGGATGTTTCTGGAATTTGGTGGGGCTTTTCAAGAAGTTTGTGGTATTTTGAAAAGATTTTGGGAATTTTGTGGTGTTTTTTCTTGAATTTTGTGGGAAACTGTGCTGATTTTATGGGGCGTTTCTGGAATTTGGTCGAGTTTTCAGAAGATTTAGGGATTTTTGTGAGATTTTTGTGGGATGTTCTGGGAATTGGTGGAGATTTTGTGGGACTTTCCTGTGAATTGGTAGGGTTTTGAAATGATTTAGGGAGTTTTGTGGGACTTCTCTGGAATTTTGTGGGTTTTTTCTGGAATTGTGTGGGATTCTGAGGAGACTTGAAGAATTTTGAGGAATTTGTTTTAGATTTTGTAGGAATTTGTGGAGATTCTGTGGGATTTTTCTGGAATTTGGTGGGCCTTTTCAAGGACTTTGTGTGGTTTTGAGGAGACTTGAAGAATTTGGAGGAATTTTTTTTATATTTTGTGGAAACTTGTGGAGGTTTTGTGTGATTTTTGTGGGATTTTGTGGGATATTGAGGCGATTTAGGGATCTTGAGGGATTTTTCATGTATTCTGTGGGAATTTGTGGAGATTTGGTGGGATATTTTTCTAGAATTTGGTCGTGTTTTGAGAAGATTTAGGGAATTCTGTGGGATTTTTCCTGGAATTTTGTTGGATACTGGGGAGATTTTGTGGGATGCTTGTGGAACTTTGAGGGACTTTTCTGGAATTTGGTGAGATTCTGTAGAGAACTGACGAATTATCAGGTATTTTTCATGTATTCTGTGGGATTTTGTGGAGATTTGGTGGGATATTTTTCTAGAATTTGGTCGTGTTTTGAGAAGATTTAGGGAATTTTGTGTGATTTTTCCTGGAATTTTGTTGGATACTGGGGAGATTTTGTGGGATGCTTGTGGAACTTTGAGGGACTTTTCTGGAATTTGGTGAGATTCTGTAGAGAACTGACGAATTATCAGGGATTTTTCATGTATTCTGTGGGATTTTGTGGAGATTTGGTGGGATATTTTTCTAGAATTTGGTCGTGTTTTGAGAAGATTTAGGGAATTTTGTGTGATTTTTCCTGGAATTTTGTTGGATACTGGGGAGATTTTGAGGGATGTTTGTGGAACTTTGAGGGACTCTTCTGGAATTTGGTGAGATTCTGTAGAGAACTGACGAATTATCAGGGATTTTTCATGTATTCTGTGGGAATTTGTGGAGATTTGGTGGGATTTTTGTGGATTTTGGCCGTGTTTTGAGAAGATTTAGGGAATTTGGTGTGATTTTTCTGGGATTTTGTTGGGTATTGAGGACATTTTGTGGGATGTTTCTGGAATTTGGTGGGGCTTTTCAAGAATTTTGTGGTATTTTGAAAAGATTTTGGGAATTTTGTGGTGTTTTTTCTTGAATTTTGTGGGAAACTGTGCTGATTTTATGGGGCGTTTCTGGAATTTGGTCGAGTTTTCAGAAGATTTAGGGATTTTTGTGAGATTTTTGTGGGATGTTCTGGGAATTGGTGGAGATTTTGTGGGACTTTCCTGTGAATTGGTAGGGTTTTGAAATGATTTAGGGAGTTTTGTGGGACTTCTCTGGAATTTTGTGGGTTTTTTCTGGAATTGTGTGGGATTCTGAGGAGACTTGAAGAATTTTGAGGAATTTGTTTTAGATTTTGTGGGAATTTGTGGAGATTCTGTGGGATTTTTCTGGAATTTGGTGGGCCTTTTCAAGGACTTTGTGTGGTTTTGAGGAGACTTGAAGAATTTGGAGGAATTTTTTTTATATTTTGTGGAAACTTGTGGAGGTTTTGTGTGATTTTTGTGGGATTTTGTGGGATATTGAGGCGATTTAGGGATCTTGAGGGATTTTTCATGTATTCTGTGGGAATTTGTGGAGATTTGGTGGGATATTTTTCTAGAATTTGGTCGTGTTTTGAGAAGATTTAGGGAATTCTGTGGGATTTTTCCTGGAATTTTGTTGGATACTGGGGAGATTTTGTGGGATGCTTGTGGAACTTTGAGGGACTTTTCTGGAATTTGGTGAGATTCTGTAGAGAACTGATGAATTATCAGGGATTTTTCATAAATTCTGTGGGAATTTGTGGAGATTTGGTGGGATTTTTCTGGAATTTGGTAGAGTTTTGAGAAGATTTAGGGAATTCTGCAAGATATTTCCGGAATTTGGTAGGCCTTTTTGAAGGACTTTTTGTGGTTTTGAGAAGACTTGAAGAATTTTGAGGATTTTTTTTTATATTTTTTGGAAACTTGTGGAGGTTTTGTGTGATTTTTGTGGGATTTTGTGGGATATTGAGGCGATTTAGGGATCTTGAGGGATTTTTCATGTATTTTGTGGGAATTTGTGGAGATTTGGTGGGATATTTTTCTAGAATTTGGTCGTGTTTTGGGATGATTTAGGGAATTTTGTGGGATTTTTCCTGGAATTTTATTGGATACTGGGGAGATTTTGTGGTATGTTTGTGGAACTATGAGGGACACTTCTGGAATTTTCTGAGATTCTGTAGAGAACTGAAGAGTTATCAGGGATTTTTCATGTATTCTGTGGGAATTTGTGGAGATTCGGTGGGATATTTTTCTAGAATTTGGTCATGTTTTGAGAAGATTTAGGGAATTTTGTGTGATTTTTCCTGGAATTTTGTTGGATACTGGGGAGATTTTGTGGGATGCTTGTGGAACTTTGAGGGACTTTTCTGGAATTTGGTGAGATTCTGTAGAGAACTGACGAATTATCAGGTATTTTTCATGTATTCTGTGGGATTTTGTGGAGATTTGGTGGGATATTTTTCTAGAATTTGGTCGTGTTTTGAGAAGATTTAGGGAATTTTGTGTGATTTTTCCTGGAATTTTGTTGGATACTGGGGAGATTTTGTGGGATGCTTGTGGAACTTTGAGGGACTTTTCTGGAATTTGGTGAGATTCTGTAGAGAACTGACGAATTATCAGGGATTTTTCATGTATTCTGTGGGAATTTGTGGAGATTTGGTGGGATTTTTGTGGATTTTGGCCGTGTTTTGAGAAGATTTAGGGAATTTTGTGTGATTTTTCTGGGATTTTGTTGGGTATTGAGGACATTTTGTGGGATGTTTCTGGAATTTGGTGGGGCTTTTCAAGAAGTTTGTGGTATTTTGAAAAGATTTAGGGAATTTTGTGGTGTTTTTTCTTGAATTTTGTGGGAAACTGCTGATTTTATGGGGCGTTTCTGGAATTTGGTCAAGTTTTCAGAAGATTTAGGGATTTTTGTGAGATTTTTGTGGGATGTTCTGGGAATTGGTGGAGATTTTGTGGGACATTCCTGTGAATTGGTAGGGTTTTGAAATGATTTAGGGAGTTTTGTGGGACTTCTCTGGAATTTTGTGTGTTTTTTCTGGAATTGTGTGGGATTCTGAGGAGACTTGAAGAATTTTGAGGAATTTGTTTTAGATTTTGTGGGAATTTGTGTAGATTCTGTGGGATTTTACTGGAATTTGGTGGGCCTTTTCAAGGACTTTGTGTGGTTTTGAGGAGACTTGAAGAATTTTGAGGAATTTTTTTTATATTTTGTGGAAACTTGTGGAGGTTTTGTGTGATTTTTGTGGGATTTTGTGGGATATTGAGGCGATTTAGGGATCTTGAGGGATTTTTCATGTATTCTGTGGGAATTTGTGGAGATTTGGTGGGATATTTTTCTAGAATTTGGTCGTGTTTTGAGAAGATTTAGGGAATTCTGTGGGATTTTTCCTGGAATTTTGTTGGATACTGGGGAGATTTTGTGGGATGCTTGTGGAACTTTGAGGGACTTTTCTGGAATTTGGTGAGATTCTGTAGAGAACTGAAGAATTATCAGGGATTTTTCATAAATTCTGTGGGAATTTGTGGAGATTTGGTGGGATTTTTCTGGAATTTGGTAGAGTTTTGAGAAGATTTAGGGAATTCTGCAAGATATTTCCGGAATTTGGTAGGCCTTTTTGAAGGACTTTTTGTGGTTTTGAGAAGACTTGAAGAATTTTGAGGATTTTTTTTTATATTTTTTGGAAACTTGTGGAGGTTTTGTGTGATTTTTGTGGGATTTTGTGGGATATTGAGGCGATTTAGGGATCTTGAGGGATTTTTCATGTATTTTGTGGGAATTTGTGGAGATTTGGTGGGATATTTTTCTAGAATTTGGTCGTGTTTTGGGATGATTTAGGGAATTTTGTGGGATTTTTCCTGGAATTTTATTGGATACTGGGGAGATTTTGTGGTATGTTTGTGGAACTATGAGGGACACTTCTGGAATTTTCTGAGATTCTGTAGAGAACTGAAGAGTTATCAGGGATTTTTCATGTATTCTGTGGGAATTTGTGGAGATTTGGTGGGATTTTTGTGCATTTTGGCCGTGTTTTGAGAAGATTTAGGGAATTTGGTGTGATTTTTCTGGGATTTTGTTGGGTATTGAGGACATTTTGTGGGATGTTTCTGGAATTTGGTGGGGCTTTTCAAGAATTTTGTGGTATTTTGAAAAGGTTTAGGGAATTTTGTGGTGTTTTTTCTTGAATTTTGTGGGAAACTGTGCTGATTTTATGGGGCGTTTCTGGAATTTGGTCGAGTTTTCAGAAGATTTAGGGATTTTTGTGAGATTTTTGTGGGATGTTCTGGGAATTGGTGGAGATTTTGTGGGACATTCCTGTGAATTGGTAGGGTTTTGAAATGATTTAGGGAGTTTTGTGGGACTTCTCTGGAATTTTGTGTGTTTTTTCTGGAATTGTGTGGGATTCTGAGGAGACTTGAAGAATTTTGAGGAATTTGTTTTAGATTTTGTGGGAATTTGTGGAGATTCTGTGGGATTTTTCTGGAATTTGGTGGGCCTTTTCAAGGACTTTGTGTGGTTTTGAGGAGACTTGAAGAATTTTGAGGAATTTTTCTTAGATTTTGTACAAACCTGTGGAGGTTTTGTGTGATTTTTGTGTGATTTTGTGGGATATTGAGGCGATTTAGGGATCTTGAGGGATTTTTCATGTATTTTGTGGGAATTTGTGGAGATTTGGTGGGATATTTTTCTAGAATTTGGTAGTGTTTTGAGAAGATTTAGGGAATTTGGTGGGATTTTTCCTGGAATTTTGTTGGATACTGGGGAGATTTTGTGGGATGTTTGTGGAACTTTGAGGGACTTTTCTGGAATTTGGTGAGATTCTGTAGAGAACTGAAGAATTATCAGGGATTTTTCATTTATTCTGTGGGAATTTGTGGAGATTTGGTGGGATTTTTGTGGATTTTGGCCATGTTTTGATAAGATTTAGGGAATTTTGTGTGATTTTTCCTGGAAATTTGTTGGATACTGGGGAGATTTTGTGGGATGTTTGTGGAACTTTGAGGGACTTTTCTGGAATTTGGTGAGATTCTGTAGAGAACTGACGAATTATCAGGGATTTTTCATGTATTCTGTGGGAATTTGAGGAGATTTGGTGGGATTTTTCTGGAATTTGGTAGAGTTTTGAGAAGATTCAGGGAATTCTGTAAGATTTTTCTGGAATTTGGTGGGTCTTTTCAAGGACTTTGTGTGGTTTTGAGGAGACTTGAAGAATTTTGAGGAAGTTTTCTTAGATTCTGTGGAAACTTGTGGAGGTTTTGTGTGATTTTTGTGTGATTTTGTGGGATATTGAGGCGATTTAGGGATCTTGAGGGATTTTTCATGTATTTTGTGGGAATTTGTGGAGATTTGGTGGGATATTTTTCTAGAATTTGGTTGTGTTTTGAGAATATTTAGGGAATTTTGTGGGATTTTCCCTGGAATTTTGTTGGATACTGGGGAGATTTTGTGGGATGTTTGTGGAACTTTGAGGGACTTTTCTGGAATTTGGTGAGATTCTGTACAGAACTGACGAATTATCAGGGATTTTTCATGTATTCTGTGGGATTTTGTGGAGATTTGGTGGGATATTTTTCTAGAATTTGGTCATGTTTTGAGAAGATTTAGGGAATTTTGTGGGATTTTTCCTGGAATTTTGTTGGATACTGGGGAGATTTTGTGGCATGTTTGTGGAACTTTGAGGGACTTTTCTGGAATTTGGTGAGATTCTGTAGAGAACTGAAGAATTATCAGGGATTTTTCATGTATTCTGTGGGAATTTGTGGAGATTTGGTGGGATTTTTGTGGATTTTGGCCGTGTTTTGAGAAGATTTAGGGAATTTGGTGTGATTTTTCTGGGATTTTGTTGGGTATTGAGGACATTTTGTGGGATGTTTCTGGAATTTGGTGGGGCTTTTCAAGAATTTTGTGGTATTTTGAAAAGATTTTGGGAATTTTGTGGTGTTTTTTCTTGAATTTTGTGGGAAACTGTGCTGATTTTATGGGGCGTTTCTGGAATTTGGTCGAGTTTTCAGAAGATTTAGGGATTTTTGTGAGATTTTTGTGGGATGTTCTGGGAATTGGTGGAGATTTTGTGGGACTTTCCTGTGAATTGGTTGGGTTTTGAAATGATTTAGGGAGTTTTGTGGGACTTCTCTGGAATTTTGTGTGTTTTTTCTGGAATTGTGTGGGATTCTGAGGAGACTTGAAAAATTTTGAGGAATTTGTTTTAGATTTTGTGGGAATTTGTGGAGATTCTGTAGGATTTTTCTGGAATTTGGTGGGCCTTTTCAAGGACTTTGTGTGGTTTTGAGGAGACTTGAAGAATTTTGAGGAATTTTTTTTATATTTTGTGGAAACTTGTGGAGGTTTTGTGTGATTTTTGTGTGATTTTGTGGCGATTTAGGGATCTTGAGGGATTTTTCATGTATTCTGTGGGAATTTGTGGAGATTTGGTGGGATATTTTTCTAGAATTTGGTCGTGTTTTGAGAAGATTTAGGGAATTTTGTGGGATTTTTCCTGGAATTTTGTTGGACACTGGGGAGATTTTGTGGGATGTTTGTGGAACTTTGAGGGACTTTTCTGGAATTTGGTGAGATTCTGTAGAGAACTGACGAATTATCAGGGATTTTTCATAAATTCTGTGGGAATTTGTGGAGATTTGGTGGGATTTTTCTGGAATTTGGTAGAGTTTTGAGAAGATTTAGGGAATTCTGCAAGATATTTCCGGAATTTGGTAGGCCTTTTTGAAGGACTTTTTGTGGTTTTGAGAAGACTTGAAGAATTTTGAGGATTTTTTTTTATATTTTTTGGAAACTTGAGGAGGTTTTGTGTGATTTTTGTGGGATTTTGTGGGATATTGAGGCGATTTAGGGATCTTGAGGGATTTTTCATGTATTTTGTGGGAATTTGTGGAGATTTGGTGGGATATTTTTCTAGAATTTGGTCGTGTTTTGAGAAGATTTAGGGAATTTTGTGGGATTTTTCCTGGAATTTTGTTGGATACTGGGGAGATTTTGTGGGATGTTTGTGGAACTTTGAGGGACTTTTCTGGAATTTGGTGAGATTCTGTAGAGAACTGAAGAATTATCAGGGATTTTTCATGTATTCTGTGGGAATTTGTGGAGATTTGGTGGGATTTTTCTGGAATTTGGTAGAGTTTTGAGAAGATTCAGGGAATTCTGTAAGATTTTTCTGGAATTTGGTGTGTCTTTTCAAGGACTTTGTGTGGTTTTGAGGAGACTTGAAGAATTTTGAGGAATTTTTCTTAGATTCTGTGGAAACTTGTGGAGGTTTTGTGTGATTTTTGTGGGATTTTGTGGGATATTGAGGCGATTTAGGGATCTTGAGGGATTTTTCATGTATTTTGTGGGAATTTGTGGAGATTTGGTGGGATATTTTTCTAGAATTTGGTCGTGTTTTGGGATGATTTAGGGAATTTTGTGGGATTTTTCCTGGAATTTTATTGGATACTGGGGAGATTTTGTGGTATGTTTGTGGAACTTTGAGGGACTTTTCTGGAATTTTGTGAGATTCTGTAGAGAACTGACGAATTATCAGGGATTTTTCATGTATTCTGTGGGAATTTGTGGAGATTTGGTGGGATTTTTCTGAAATTTGGTTGAGTTTTGAGAAGATTCAGGGAATTCTGTAAGATTTTTCTGGAATTTGGTGTGTCTTTTCAAGGACTTTGTGTGGTTTTGAGGAGACTTGAAGAATTTTGAGGAATTTTTCTTAGATTTTGTACAAACCTGTGGAGGTTTTGTGTGATTTTTGTGGGATTTTGTGGGATATTGAGGCGATTTAGGGATCTTGAGGGATTTTTCATGTATTTTGTGGGAATTTGTGGAGATTTGGTGGGATATTTTTCTAGAATTTGGTTGTGTTTTGGGATGATTTAGGGAATTTTGTGGGATTTTTCCTGGAATTTTATTGGATACTGGGGAGATTTTGTGGTATGTTTGTGGAACTTTGAGGGACTTTTCTGGAATTTTGTGAGATTCTGTAGAGAACTGAAGAATTATCAAAGATTTTTCATGTAGTCTGTGGGAATTCGTGGAGATTTGGTGGGATTTTGGTGGATTTTGGCCATGTTTTGATAAGATTTAGGGAATTTTGTGTGATTTTTCCTGGAAATTTGTTGGATACTGGGGAGATTTTGTGGGATGTTTGTGGAACTTTGAGGGACTTTTCTGGAATTTGGTGAGATTCTGTAGAGAACTGACGAATTATCAGGGATTTTTCATGTATTCTGTGGGAATTTGTGGAGATTTGGTGGGATTTTTCTGAAATTTGGTAGAGTTTTGAGAAGATTCAGGGAATTCTGTAAGATTTTTCTGGAATTTGGTGTGTCTTTTCAAGGACTTTGTGTGGTTTTGAGGAGACTTGAAGAATTTTGAGGAATTTTTCTTAGATTCTGTGGAAACTTGTGGAGGTTTTGTGTGATTTTTGTGTGATTTTGTGGGATATTGAGGCGATTTAGGGATCTTGAGGGATTTTTCATGTATTTTGTGGGAATTTGTGGAGATTTGGTGGGATATTTTTCTAGAATTTGGTCGTGTTTTGGGATGATTTAGGGAATTTTGTGGGATTTTTCCTGGAATTTTATTGGATACTGGGGAGATTTTGTGGTATGTTTGTGGAACTATGAGGGACTTTTCTGGAATTTGGTGAGATTCTGTAGAGAACTGAAGAATTATCAGGGATTTTTCATGTATTCTGTGGGAATTTGTGGAGATTTGGTGGGATTTTTGTGGATTTTGGCCATGTTCTGAGAAGATTTAGGGAATTTTGTGTGATTTTTCCTGGAATTTTGTTGGATACTGGGGAGATTTTTTGGGATGTTTGTGGAACTTTGAGGGACTTTTCTGGAATTTGGTGAGATTCTGTAGAGAACTGAAGAATTATCAGGGATTTTTCATGTATTCTGTGGGAATTTGTGGAGATTTGGTGGGATTTTTCTGGAATTTGGTAGAGTTTTGAGAAGATTCAGGGAATTCTGTAAGATTTTTCTGGAATTTGGTGGGCCTTTTTGAAGGATGTTTTGTGGTTTTGAGAAGACTTGAAGAATTTTGAGGATTTTTTCTTAGATTCTGTGGAAACTTCTGGAGGTTTTGTGTGATTTTTGTGTGATTTTGTGGGATATTGAGGCGATTTAGGGATCTTGAGGGATTTTTCATGTATTTTGTGGGAATTTGTGGAGATTTGGTGGGATATTTTTCTAGAATTTGGTTGTGTTTTGGGAAGATTTAGGGAATTTTGTGTGATTTTTCCTGGAATTTTGTTGGATACTGGGGAGATTTTGAGGGATGTTTGTGGAACTTTGAGGGACTCTTCTGGAATTTGGTGAGATTCTGTAGAGAACTGACGAATTATCAGGGATTTTTCATGTATTCTGTGGGAATTTGTGGAGATTTGGTGGGATTTTTGTGGATTTTGGCCGTGTTTTGAGAAGATTTAGGGAATTTGGTGTGATTTTTCTGGGATTTTGTTGGGTATTGAGGACATTTTGTGGGATGTTTCTGGAATTTGGTGGGGCTTTTCAAGAATTTTGTGGTATTTTGAAAAGATTTTGGGAATTTTGTGGTGTTTTTTCTTGAATTTTGTGGGAAACTGTGCTGATTTTATGGGGCGTTTCTGGAATTTGGTCGAGTTTTCAGAAGATTTAGGGATTTTTGTGAGATTTTTGTGGGATGTTCTGGGAATTGGTGGAGATTTTGTGGGACTTTCCTGTGAATTGGTAGGGTTTTGAAATGATTTAGGGAGTTTTGTGGGACTTCTCTGGAATTTTGTGGGTTTTTTCTGGAATTGTGTGGGATTCTGAGGAGACTTGAAGAATTTTGAGGAATTTGTTTTAGATTTTGTGGGAATTTGTGGAGATTCTGTGGGATTTTTCTGGAATTTGGTGGGCCTTTTCAAGGACTTTGTGTGGTTTTGAGGAGACTTGAAGAATTTGGAGGAATTTTTTTTATATTTTGTGGAAACTTGTGGAGGTTTTGTGTGATTTTTGTGGGATTTTGTGGGATATTGAGGCGATTTAGGGATCTTGAGGGATTTTTCATGTATTCTGTGGGAATTTGTGGAGATTTGGTGGGATATTTTTCTAGAATTTGGTCGTGTTTTGAGAAGATTTAGGGAATTCTGTGGGATTTTTCCTGGAATTTTGTTGGATACTGGGGAGATTTTGTGGGATGCTTGTGGAACTTTGAGGGACTTTTCTGGAATTTGGTGAGATTCTGTAGAGAACTGATGAATTATCAGGGATTTTTCATAAATTCTGTGGGAATTTGTGGAGATTTGGTGGGATTTTTCTGGAATTTGGTAGAGTTTTGAGAAGATTTAGGGAATTCTGCAAGATATTTCCGGAATTTGGTAGGCCTTTTTGAAGGACTTTTTGTGGTTTTGAGAAGACTTGAAGAATTTTGAGGATTTTTTTTTATATTTTTTGGAAACTTGTGGAGGTTTTGTGTGATTTTTGTGGGATTTTGTGGGATATTGAGGCGATTTAGGGATCTTGAGGGATTTTTCATGTATTTTGTGGGAATTTGTGGAGATTTGGTGGGATATTTTTCTAGAATTTGGTCGTGTTTTGGGATGATTTAGGGAATTTTGTGGGATTTTTCCTGGAATTTTATTGGATACTGGGGAGATTTTGTGGTATGTTTGTGGAACTATGAGGGACACTTCTGGAATTTTCTGAGATTCTGTAGAGAACTGAAGAGTTATCAGGGATTTTTCATGTATTCTGTGGGAATTTGTGGAGATTCGGTGGGATATTTTTCTAGAATTTGGTCATGTTTTGAGAAGATTTAGGGAATTTTGTGTGATTTTTCCTGGAATTTTGTTGGATACTGGGGAGATTTTGTGGGATGCTTGTGGAACTTTGAGGGACTTTTCTGGAATTTGGTGAGATTCTGTAGAGAACTGACGAATTATCAGGTATTTTTCATGTATTCTGTGGGATTTTGTGGAGATTTGGTGGGATATTTTTCTAGAATTTGGTCGTGTTTTGAGAAGATTTAGGGAATTTTGTGTGATTTTTCCTGGAATTTTGTTGGATACTGGGGAGATTTTGTGGGATGCTTGTGGAACTTTGAGGGACTTTTCTGGAATTTGGTGAGATTCTGTAGAGAACTGACGAATTATCAGGGATTTTTCATGTATTCTGTGGGATTTTGTGGGGATTTGGTGGGATATTTTTCTAGAATTTGGTCGTGTTTTGAGAAGATTTAGGGAATTTTGTGTGATTTTTCCTGGAATTTTGTTGGATACTGGGGAGATTTTGAGGGATGTTTGTGGAACTTTGAGGGACTCTTCTGGAATTTGGTGAGATTCTGTAGAGAACTGACGAATTATCAGGGATTTTTCATGTATTCTGTGGGAATTTGTGGAGATTTGGTGGGATTTTTGTGGATTTTGGCCGTGTTTTGAGAAGATTTAGGGAATTTTGTGTGATTTTTCTGGGATTTTGTTGGGTATTGAGGACATTTTGTGGGATGTTTCTGGAATTTGGTGGGGCTTTTCAAGAAGTTTGTGGTATTTTGAAAAGATTTAGGGAATTTTGTGGTGTTTTTTCTTGAATTTTGTGGGAAACTGCTGATTTTATGGGGCGTTTCTGGAATTTGGTCAAGTTTTCAGAAGATTTAGGGATTTTTGTGAGATTTTTGTGGGATGTTCTGGGAATTGGTGGAGATTTTGTGGGACATTCCTGTGAATTGGTAGGGTTTTGAAATGATTTAGGGAGTTTTGTGGGACTTCTCTGGAATTTTGTGTGTTTTTTCTGGAATTGTGTGGGATTCTGAGGAGACTTGAAAAATTTTGAGGAATTTGTTTTAGATTTTGTGGGAATTTGTGTAGATTCTGTGGGATTTTACTGGAATTTGGTGGGCCTTTTCAAGGACTTTGTGTGGTTTTGAGGAGACTTGAAGAATTTTGAGGAATTTTTTTTATATTTTGTGGAAACTTGTGGAGGTTTTGTGTGATTTTTGTGGGATTTTGTGGGATATTGAGGCGATTTAGGGATCTTGAGGGATTTTTCATGTATTCTGTGGGAATTTGTGGAGATTTGGTGGGATATTTTTCTAGAATTTGGTCGTGTTTTGAGAAGATTTAGGGAATTCTGTGGGATTTTTCCTGGAATTTTGTTGGATACTGGGGAGATTTTGTGGGATGCTTGTGGAACTTTGAGGGACTTTTCTGGAATTTGGTGAGATTCTGTAGAGAACTGAAGAATTATCAGGGATTTTTCATAAATTCTGTGGGAATTTGTGGAGATTTGGTGGGATTTTTCTGGAATTTGGTAGAGTTTTGAGAAGATTTAGGGAATTCTGCAAGATATTTCCGGAATTTGGTAGGCCTTTTTGAAGGACTTTTTGTGGTTTTGAGAAGACTTGAAGAATTTTGAGGATTTTTTTTTATATTTTTTGGAAACTTGTGGAGGTTTTGTGTGATTTTTGTGTGATTTTGTGGGATATTGAGGCGATTTAGGGATCTTGAGGGATTTTTCATGTATTTTGTGGGAATTTGTGGAGATTTGGTGGGATATTTTTCTAGAATTTGGTAGTGTTTTGAGAAGATTTAGGGAATTTGGTGGGATTTTTCCTGGAATTTTGTTGGATACTGGGGAGATTTTGTGGGATGTTTGTGGAACTTTGAGGGACTTTTCTGGAATTTGGTGAGATTCTGTAGAGAACTGAAGAATTATCAGGGATTTTTCATTTATTCTGTGGGAATTTGTGGAGATTTGGTGGGATTTTTGTGGATTTTGGCCATGTTTTGATAAGATTTAGGGAATTTTGTGTGATTTTTCCTGGAAATTTGTTGGATACTGGGGAGATTTTGTGGGATGTTTGTGGAACTTTGAGGGACTTTTCTGGAATTTGGTGAGATTCTGTAGAGAACTGACGAATTATCAGGGATTTTTCATGTATTCTGTGGGAATTTGAGGAGATTTGGTGGGATTTTTCTGGAATTTGGTAGAGTTTTGAGAAGATTCAGGGAATTCTGTAAGATTTTTCTGGAATTTGGTGGGTCTTTTCAAGGACTTTGTGTGGTTTTGAGGAGACTTGAAGAATTTTGAGGAATTTTTCTTAGATTCTGTGGAAACTTGTGGAGGTTTTGTGTGATTTTTGTGTGATTTTGTGGGATATTGAGGCGATTTCGGGATCTTGAGGGATTTTTCATGTATTTTGTGGGAATTTGTGGAGATTTGGTGGGATATTTTTCTAGAATTTGGTTGTGTTTTGAGAATATTTAGGGAATTTTGTGGGATTTTCCCTGGAATTTTGTTGGATACTGGGGAGATTTTGTGGGATGTTTGTGGAACTTTGAGGGACTTATCTGGAATTTGGTGAGATTCTGTAGAGAACTGACGAATTATCAGGGATTTTTCATGTATTCTGTGGGATTTTGTGGAGATTTGGTGGGATATTTTTCTAGAATTTGGTCATGTTTTGAGAAGATTTAGGGAATTTTGTGGGATTTTTCCTGGAATTTTGTTGGATACTGGGGAGATTTTGTGGCATGTTTGTGGAACTTTGAGGGACTTTTCTGGAATTTGGTGAGATTCTGTAGAGAACTGAAGAATTATCAGGGATTTTTCATGTATTCTGTGGGAATTTGTGGAGATTTGGTGGGATTTTTGTGGATTTTGGCCGTGTTTTGAGAAGATTTAGGGAATTTGGTGTGATTTTTCTGGGATTTTGTTGGGTATTGAGGACATTTTGTGGGATGTTTCTGGAATTTGGTGGGGCTTTTCAAGAATTTTGTGGTATTTTGAAAAGGTTTAGGGAATTTTGTGGTGTTTTTTCTTGAATTTTGTGGGAAACTGTGCTGATTTTATGGGGCGTTTCTGGAATTTGGTCGAGTTTTCAGAAGATTTAGGGATTTTTGTGAGATTTTTGTGGGATGTTCTGGGAATTGGTGGAGATTTTGTGGGACTTTCCTGTGAATTGGTAGGGTTTTGAAATGATTTAGGGAGTTTTGTGGGACTTCTCTGGAATTTTGTGTGTTTTTTCTGGAATTGTGTGGGATTCTGAGGAGACTTGAAAAATTTTGAGGAATTTGTTTTAGATTTTGTGGGAATTTGTGGAGATTCTGTAGGATTTTTCTGGAATTTGGTGGGCCTTTTCAAGGACTTTGTGTGGTTTTGAGGAGACTTGAAGAATTTTGAGGAATTTTTTTTATATTTTGTGGAAACTTGTGGAGGTTTTGTGTGATTTTTGTGTGATTTTGTGGCGATTTAGGGATCTTGAGGGATTTTTCATGTATTCTGTGGGAATTTGTGGAGATTTGGTGGGATATTTTTCTAGAATTTGGTCGTGTTTTGAGAAGATTTAGGGAATTCTGTGGGATTTTTCCTGGAATTTTGTTGGACACTGGGGAGATTTTGTGGGATGTTTGTGGAACTTTGAGGGACTTTTCTGGAATTTGGTGAGATTCTGTAGAGAACTGACGAATTATCAGGGATTTTTCATAAATTCTGTGGGAATTTGTGGAGATTTGGTGGGATTTTTCTGGAATTTGGTAGAGTTTTGAGAAGATTTAGGGAATTCTGCAAGATATTTCCGGAATTTGGTAGGCCTTTTTGAAGGACTTTTTGTGGTTTTGAGAAGACTTGAAGAATTTTGAGGATTTTTTTTTATATTTTTTGGAAACTTGTGGAGGTTTTGTGTGATTTTTGTGGGATTTTGTGGGATATTGAGGCGATTTAGGGATCTTGAGGGATTTTTCATGTATTTTGTGGGAATTTGTGGAGATTTGGTGGGATATTTTTCTAGAATTTGGTCGTGTTTTGAGAAGATTTAGGGAATTTTGTGGGATTTTTCCTGGAATTTTGTTGGATACTGGGGAGATTTTGTGGGATGTTTGTGGAACTTTGAGGGACTTTTCTGGAATTTGGTGAGATTCTGTAGAGAACTGAAGAATTATCAGGGATTTTTCATGTATTCTGTGGGAATTTGTGGAGATTTGGTGGGATTTTTCTGGAATTTGGTAGAGTTTTGAGAAGATTCAGGGAATTCTGTAAGATTTTTCTGGAATTTGGTGTGTCTTTTCAAGGACTTTGTGTGGTTTTGAGGAGACTTGAAGGATTTTGAGGAATTTTTCTTAGATTCTGTGGAAACTTGTGGAGGTTTTGTGTGATTTTTGTGTGATTTTGTGGGATATTGAGGCGATTTAGGGATCTTGAGGGATTTTTCATGTATTTTGTGGGAATTTGTGGAGATTTGGTGGGATATTTTTCTAGAATTTGGTCGTGTTTTGGGATGATTTAGGGAATTTTGTGGGATTTTTCCTGGAATTTTATTGGATACTGGGGAGATTTTGTGGTATGTTTGTGGAACTTTGAGGGACTTTTCTGGAATTTTGTGAGATTCTGTAGAGAACTGAAGAATTATCAAAGATTTTTCATGTAGTCTGTGGGAATTCGTGGAGATTTGGTGGGATTTTTGTGGATTTTGGCCATGTTTTGATAAGATTTAGGGAATTTTGTGTGATTTTTCCTGGAAATTTGTTGGATACTGGGGAGATTTTGTGGGATGTTTGTGGAACTTTGAGGGACTTTTCTGGAATTTGGTGAGATTCTGTAGAGAACTGACGAATTATCAGGGATTTTTCATGTATTCTGTGGGAATTTGTGGAGATTTGGTGGGATTTTTCTGAAATTTGGTAGAGTTTTGAGAAGATTCAGGGAATTCTGTAAGATTCTTCTGGAATTTGGTGTGTCTTTTCAAGGACTTTGTGTGGTTTTGAGGAGACTTGAAGAATTTTGAGGAATTTTTCTTAGATTCTGTGGAAACTTGTGGAGGTTTTGTGTGATTTTTGTGTGATTTTGTGGGATATTGAGGCGATTTAGGGATCTTGAGGGATTTTTCATGTATTTTGTGGGAATTTGTGGAGATTTGGTGGGATATTTTTCTAGAATTTGGTCGTGTTTTGGGATGATTTAGGGAATTTTGTGGGATTTTTCCTGGAATTTTATTGGATACTGGGGAGATTTTGTGGTATGTTTGTGGAACTATGAGGGACTTTTCTGGAATTTGGTGAGATTCTGTAGAGAACTGAAGAATTATCAGGGATTTTTCATGTATTCTGTGGGAATTTGTGGAGATTTGGTGGGATTTTTCTGGAATTTGGTAGAGTTTTGAGAAGATTCAGGGAATTCTGTAAGATTTTTCTGGAATTTGGTGGGCCTTTTTGAAGGATGTTTTGTGGTTTTGAGAAGACTTGAAGAATTTTGAGGATTTTTTCTTAGATTCTGTGGAAACTTCTGGAGGTTTTGTGTGATTTTTGTGTGATTTTGTGGGATATTGAGGCGATTTAGGGATCTTGAGGGATTTTTCATGTATTTTGTGGGAATTTGTGGAGATTTGGTGGGATATTTTTCTAGAATTTGGTTGTGTTTTGGGAAGATTTAGGGAATTTTGTGTGATTTTTCCTGGAATTTTGTTGGATACTGGGGAGATTTTGTGGGATGTTTGTGGAACTTTGAGGGACTTTTCTGGAATTTGGTGAGATTCTGTAGAGAACTGAAGAATTATCAGGGATTTTTCATGTATTCTGTGGGAATTTGTGGAGATTTGGTGGGATTTTTGTGGATTTTGGCCGTGTTTTGAGAAGATTAAGGGAATTTGGTGTGATTTTTCTGGGATTTTGTTGGGTATTGAGGACATTTTGTGGGATGTTTCTGGAATTTGGTGGGGCTTTTCAAGAATTTTGTGGTATTTTGAAAAGGTTTAGGGAATTTTGTGGTGTTTTTTCTTGAATTTTGTGGGAAACTGTGCTGATTTTATGGGGCGTTTCTGGAATTTGGTCGAGTTTTCAGAAGATTTAGGGATTTTTGTGAGATTTTTGTGGGATGTTCTGGGAATTGGTGGAGATTTTGTGGGACTTTCCTGTGAATTGGTAGGGTTTTGAAATGATTTAGGGAGTTTTGTGGGACTTCTCTGGAATTTTGTGTGTTTTTTCTGGAATTGTGTGGGATTCTGAGGAGACTTGAAAAATTTTGAGGAATTTGTTTTAGATTTTGTGGGAATTTGTGTAGATTCTGTGGGATTTTTCTGGAATTTGGTGGGCCTTTTCAACGACTTTTTGTGGTTTTGAGGAGACTTGAAGAATTTTGAGGAATTTTTTTTATATTTTGTGGAAACTTGTGGAGGTTTTGTGTGATTTTTGTGTGATTTTGTGGCGATTTAGGGATCTTGAGGGATTTTTCATGTATTCTGTGGGAATTTGTGGAGATTTGGTGGGATATTTTTCTAGAATTTGGTCGTGTTTTGAGAAGATTTAGGGAATTCTGTGGGATTTTTCCTGGAAATTTGTTGGATACTGGGGAGATTTTGTGGGATGTTTGTGGAACTTTGAGGGACTTTTCTGGAATTTGGTGAGATTCTGTAGAGAACTGACGAATTATCAGGGATTTTTCATGTATTCTGTGGGAATTTGTGGAGATTTGGTGGGATTTTTCTGAAATTTGGTAGAGTTTTGAGAAGATTCAGGGAATTCTGTAAGATTTTTCTGGAATTTGGTGTGTCTTTTCAAGGACTTTGTGTGGTTTTGAGGAGACTTGAAGAATTTTGAGGAATTTTTCTTAGATTCTGTGGAAACTTGTGGAGGTTTTGTGTGATTTTTGTGTGATTTTGTGGGATATTGAGGCGATTTAGGGATCTTGAGGGATTTTTCATGTATTTTGTGGGAATTTGTGGAGATTTGGTGGGATATTTTTCTAGAATTTGGTCGTGTTTTGGGATGATTTAGGGAATTTTGTGGGATTTTTCCTGGAATTTTATTGGATACTGGGGAGATTTTGTGGTATGTTTGTGGAACTATGAGGGACTTTTCTGGAATTTGGTGAGATTCTGTAGAGAACTGACGAATTATCAGGGATTTTTCATGTATTCTGTGGGAATTTGTGGAGATTTGGTGGGATTTTTCTGGAATTTGGTAGAGTTTTGAGAAGATTCAGGGAATTCTGTAAGATTTTTCTGGAATTTGGTGGGCCTTTTTGAAGGACGTTTTGTGGTTTTGAGAAGACTTGAAGAATTTTGAGGATTTTTTCTTAGATTCTGTGGAAACTTCTGGAGGTTTTGTGTGATTTTTGTGTGATTTTGTGGGATATTGAGGCGATTTAGGGATCTTGAGGGATTTTTCATGTATTTTGTGGGAATTTGTGGAGATTTGGTGGGATATTTTTCTAGAATTTGGTTGTGTTTTGGGAAGATTTAGGGAATTTTGTGTGATTTTTCCTGGAATTTTGTTGGATACTGGGGAGATTTTGTGGGATGTTTGTGGAACTTTGAGGGACTTTTCTGGAATTTGGTGAGATTCTGTAGAGAACTGAAGAATTATCAGGGATTTATCATGTATTCTGTGGGAATTTGTGGAGATTTGGTGGGATTTTTGTGGATTTTGGCCGTGTTTTGAGAAGATTAAGGGAATTTGGTGTGATTTTTCTGGGATTTTGTTGGGTATTGAGGACATTTTGTGGGATGTTTCTGGAATTTGGTGGGGCTTTTCAAGAATTTTGTGGTATTTTGAAAAGGTTTAGGGAATTTTGTGGTGTTTTTTCTTGAATTTTGTGGGAAACTGTGCTGATTTTATGGGGCGTTTCTGGAATTTGGTCGAGTTTTCAGAAGATTTAGGGATTTTTGTGAGATTTTTGTGGGATGTTCTGGGAATTGGTGGAGATTTTGTGGGACTTTCCTGTGAATTGGTAGGGTTTTGAAATGATTTAGGGAGTTTTGTGGGACTTCTCTGGAATTTTGTGTGTTTTTTCTGGAATTGTGTGGGATTCTGAGGAGACTTGAAAAATTTTGAGGAATTTGTTTTAGATTTTGTGGGAATTTGTGTAGATTCTGTGGGATTTTTCTGGAATTTGGTGGGCCTTTTCAACGACTTTTTGTGGTTTTGAGGAGACTTGAAGAATTTTGAGGAATTTTTTTTATATTTTGTGGAAACTTGTGGAGGTTTTGTGTGATTTTTGTGTGATTTTGTGGCGATTTAGGGATCTTGAGGGATTTTTCATGTATTCTGTGGGAATTTGTGGAGATTTGGTGGGATATTTTTCTAGAATTTGGTCGTGTTTTGAGAAGATTTAGGGAATTCTGTGGGATTTTTCCTGGAATTTTGTTGGACACTGGGGAGATTTTGTGGGATGCTTGTGGAACTTTGAGGGACTTTTCTGGAATTTGGTGAGATTCTGTAGAGAACTGACGAATTATCAGGGATTTTTCATAAATTCTGTGGGAATTTGTGGAGATTTGGTGGGATTTTTCTGGAATTTGGTAGAGTTTTGAGAAGATTTAGGGAATTCTGCAAGATATTTCCGGAATTTGGTAGGCCTTTTTGAAGGACTTTTTGTGGTTTTGAGAAGACTTGAAGAATTTTGAGGATTTTTTTTTATATTTTTTGGAAACTTGTGGAGGTTTTGTGTGATTTTTGTGGGATTTTGTGGGATATTGAGGCGATTTAGGGATCTTGAGGGATTTTTCATGTATTTTGTGGGAATTTGTGGAGATTTGGTGGGATATTTTTCTAGAATTTGGTCGTGTTTTGAGAAGATTTAGGGAATTTTGTGGGATTTTTCCTGGAATTTTGTTGGATACTGGGGAGATTTTGTGGGATGTTTGTGGAACTTTGAGGGACTTTTCTGGAATTTGGTGAGATTCTGTAGAGAACTGAAGAATTATCAGGGATTTTTCATTTATTCTGTGGGAATTCGTGGAGATTTGGTGGGATTTTTGTGGATTTTGGCCATGTTTTGAGAAGATTTAGGGAATTTTGTGTGATTTTTCCTGGAAATTTGTTGGATACTGGGGAGATTTTGTGGGATGTTTGTGGAACTTTGAGGGACTTTTCTGGAATTTGGTGAGATTCTGTAGAGAACTGACGAATTATCAGGGATTTTTCATGTATTCTGTGGGAATTTGTGGAGATTTGGTGGGATTTTTCTGGAATTTGGTAGAGTTTTGAGAAGATTCAGGGAATTCTGTAAGATTTTTCTGGAATTTGGTGTGTCTTTTCAAGGACTTTGTGTGGTTTTGAGGAGACTTGAAGAATTTTGAGGAATTTTTCTTAGATTCTGTGGAAACTTGTGGAGGTTTTGTGTGATTTTTGTGTGATTTTGTGGGATATTGAGGCGATTTAGGGATCTTGAGGGATTTTTCATGTATTTTGTGGGAATTTGTGGAGATTTGGTGGGATATTTTTCTAGAATTTGGTTGTGTTTTGAGAAGATTTAGGGAATTTTGTGGGATTTTTCCTGGAATTTTGTTGGATACTGGGGAGATTTTGTGGGATGCTTGTGGAACTTTGAGGGACTTTTCTGGAATTTGGTGAGATTCTGTAGAGAACTGACGAATTATCAGGGATTTTTCATGTATTCTGTGGGAATTTGTGGAGATTTGGTGGGATTTTTCTGAAATTTGGTTGAGTTTTGAGAAGATTCAGGGAATTCTGTAAGATTTTTCTGGAATTTGGTGTGTCTTTTCAAGGACTTTGTGTGGTTTTGAGGAGACTTGAAGAATTTTGAGGAATTTTTCGTAGATTTTGTACAAACCTGTGGAGGTTTTGTGTGATTTTTGTGGGATTTTGTGGGATATTGAGGCGATTTAGGGATCTTGAGGGATTTTTCATGTATTTTGTGGGAATTTGTGGAGATTTGGTGGGATATTTTTCTAGAATTTGGTCGTGTTTTGGGATGATTTAGGGAATTTTGTGGGATTTTTCCTGGAATTTTATTGGATACTGGGGAGATTTTGTGGTATGTTTGTGGAACTTTGAGGGACTTTTCTGGAATTTTGTGAGATTCTGTAGAGAACTGAAGAATTATCAAAGATTTTTCATGTAGTCTGTGGGAATTCGTGGAGATTTGGTGGGATTTTTGTGGATTTTGGCCATGTTTTGAGAAGATTTAGGGAATTTTGTGTGATTTTTCCTGGAAATTTGTTGGATACTGGGGAGATTTTGTGGGATGTTTGTGGAACTTTGAGGGACTTTTCTGGAATTTGGTGAGATTCTGTAGAGAACTGACGAATTATCAGGGATTTTTCATGTATTCTGTGGGAATTTGTGGAGATTTGGTGGGATTTTTCTGGAATTTGGTAGAGTTTTGAGAAGATTCAGGGAATTCTGTAAGATTTTTCTGGAATTTGGTGTGTCTTTTCAAGGACTTTGTGTGGTTTTGAGGAGACTTGAAGAATTTTGAGGAATTTTTCTTAGATTCTGTGGAAACTTGTGGAGGTTTTGTGTGATTTTTGTGGGATTTTGTGGGATATTGAGGCGATTTAGGGATCTTGAGGGATTTTTCATGTATTTTGTGGGAATTTGTGGAGATTTGGTGGGATATTTTTCTAGAATTTGGTTGTGTTTTGAGAAGATTTAGGGAATTTTGTGGGATTTTCCCTGGAATTTTGTTGGATACTGGGGAGATTTTGTGGGATGTTTGTGGAACTTTGAGGGACTTTTCTGGAATTTGGTGAGATTCTGTAGAGAACTGAAGAATTATCAGGGATTTTTCATGTATTCTGTGGGAATTTGTGGAGATTTGGTGGGATTTTTGTGGATTTTGGCCGTGTTTTGAGAAGATTAAGGGAATTTGGTGTGATTTTTCTGGGATTTTGTTGGGTATTGAGGACATTTTGTGGGATGTTTCTGGAATTTGGTGGGGCTTTTCAAGAATTTTGTGGTATTTTGAAAAGGTTTAGGGAATTTTGTGGTGTTTTTTCTTGAATTTTGTGGGAAACTGTGCTGATTTTATGGGGCGTTTCTGGAATTTGGTCGAGTTTTCAGAAGATTTAGGGATTTTTGTGAGATTTTTGTGGGATGTTCTGGGAATTGGTGGAGATTTTGTGGGACTTTCCTGTGAATTGGTAGGGTTTTGAAATGATTTAGGGAGTTTTGTGGGACTTCTCTGGAATTTTGTGTGTTTTTTCTGGAATTGTGTGGGATTCTGAGGAGACTTGAAAAATTTTGAGGAATTTGTTTTAGATTTTGTGGGAATTTGTGTAGATTCTGTGGGATTTTTTTGGAATTTGGTGGGCCTTTTCAACGACTTTTTGTGGTTTTGAGGAGACTTGAAGAATTTTGAGGAATTTTTTTTATATTTTGTGGAAACTTGTGGAGGTTTTGTGTGATTTTTGTGTGATTTTGTGGCGATTTAGGGATCTTGAGGGATTTTTCATGTATTCTGTGGGAATTTGTGGAGATTTGGTGGGATATTTTTCTAGAATTTGGTCGTGTTTTGAGAAGATTTAGGGAATTCTGTGGGATTTTTCCTGGAATTTTGTTGGACACTGGGGAGATTTTGTGGGATGCTTGTGGAACTTTGAGGGACTTTTCTGGAATTTGGTGAGATTCTGTAGAGAACTGACGAATTATCAGGGATTTTTCATAAATTCTGTGGGAATTTGTGGAGATTTGGTGGGATTTTTCTGGAATTTGGTAGAGTTTTGAGAAGATTTAGGGAATTCTGCAAGATATTTCCGGAATTTGGTAGGCCTTTTTGAAGGACTTTTTGTGGTTTTGAGAAGACTTGAAGAATTTTGAGGATTTTTTTTTATATTTTTTGGAAACTTGTGGAGGTTTTGTGTGATTTTTGTGGGATTTTGTGGGATATTGAGGCGATTTAGGGATCTTGAGGGATTTTTCATGTATTTTGTGGGAATTTGTGGAGATTTGGTGGGATATTTTTCTAGAATTTGGTCGTGTTTTGAGAAGATTTAGGGAATTTTGTGGGATTTTTCCTGGAATTTTGTTGGATACTGGGGAGATTTTGTGGGATGTTTGTGGAACTTTGAGGGACTTTTCTGGAATTTGGTGAGATTCTGTAGAGAACTGAAGAATTATCAGGGATTTTTCATTTATTCTGTGGGAATTCGTGGAGATTTGGTGGGATTTTTGTGGATTTTGGCCATGTTTTGAGAAGATTTAGGGAATTTTGTGTGATTTTTCCTGGAAATTTGTTGGATACTGGGGAGATTTTGTGGGATGTTTGTGGAACTTTGAGGGACTTTTCTGGAATTTGGTGAGATTCTGTAGAGAACTGACGAATTATCAGGGATTTTTCATGTATTCTGTGGGAATTTGTGGAGATTTGGTGGGATTTTTCTGGAATTTGGTAGAGTTTTGAGAAGATTCAGGGAATTCTGTAAGATTTTTCTGGAATTTGGTGTGTCTTTTCAAGGACTTTGTGTGGTTTTGAGGAGACTTGAAGAATTTTGAGGAATTTTTCTTAGATTCTGTGGAAACTTGTGGAGGTTTTGTGTGATTTTTGTGTGATTTTGTGGGATATTGAGGCGATTTAGGGATCTTGAGGGATTTTTCATGTATTTTGTGGGAATTTGTGGAGATTTGGTGGGATATTTTTCTAGAATTTGGTCGTGTTTTGGGATGATTTAGGGAATTTTGTGGGATTTTTCCTGGAATTTTATTGGATACTGGGGAGATTTTGTGGTATGTTTGTGGAACTTTGAGGGACTTTTCTGGAATTTTGTGAGATTCTGTAGAGAACTGACGAATTATCAGGGATTTTTCATGTATTCTGTGGGAATTTGTGGAGATTTGGTGGGATTTTTCTGAAATTTGGTTGAGTTTTGAGAAGATTCAGGGAATTCTGTAAGATTTTTCTGGAATTTGGTGTGTCTTTTCAAGGACTTTGTGTGGTTTTGAGGAGACTTGAAGAATTTTGAGGAATTTTTCTTAGATTTTGTACAAACCTGTGGAGGTTTTGTGTGATTTTTGTGGGATTTTGTGGGATATTGAGGCGATTTAGGGATCTTGAGGGATTTTTCATGTATTTTGTGGGAATTTGTGGAGATTTGGTGGGATATTTTTCTAGAATTTGGTCGTGTTTTGGGATGATTTAGGGAATTTTGTGGGATTTTTCCTGGAATTTTATTGGATACTGGGGAGATTTTGTGGTATGTTTGTGGAACTTTGAGGGACTTTTCTGGAATTTTGTGAGATTCTGTAGAGAACTGAAGAATTATCAAAGATTTTTCATGTAGTCTGTGGGAATTCGTGGAGATTTGGTGGGATTTTTGTGGATTTTGGCCATGTTTTGATAAGATTTAGGGAATTTTGTGTGATTTTTCCTGGAAATTTGTTGGATACTGGGGAGATTTTGTGGGATGTTTGTGGAACTTTGAGGGACTTTTCTGGAATTTGGTGAGATTCTGTAGAGAACTGACGAATTATCAGGGATTTTTCATGTATTCTGTGGGAATTTGTGGAGATTTGGTGGGATTTTTCTGAAATTTGGTAGAGTTTTGAGAAGATTCAGGGAATTCTGTAAGATTTTTCTGGAATTTGGTGTGTCTTTTCAAGGACTTAGTGTGGTTTTGAGGAGACTTGAAGAATTTTGAGGAATTTTTCTTAGATTCTGTGGAAACTTGTGGAGGTTTTGTGTGATTTTTGTGTGATTTTGTGGGATATTGAGGCGATTTAGGGATCTTGAGGGATTTTTCATGTATTTTGTGGGAATTTGTGGAGATTTGGTGGGATATTTTTCTAGAATTTGGTCGTGTTTTGGGATGATTTAGGGAATTTTGTGGGATTTTTCCTGGAATTTTATTGGATACTGGGGAGATTTTGTGGTATGTTTGTGGAACTATGAGGGACTTTTCTGGAATTTGGTGAGATTCTGTAGAGAACTGAAGAATTATCAGGGATTTTTCATGTATTCTGTGGGAATTTGTGGAGATTTGGTGGGATTTTTGTGGATTTTGGCCATGTTCTGAGAAGATTTAGGGAATTTTGTGTGATTTTTCCTGGAATTTTGTTGGATACTGGGGAGATTTTTTGGGATGTTTGTGGAACTTTGAGGGACTTTTCTGGAATTTGGTGAGATTCTGTAGAGAACTGAAGAATTATCAGGGATTTTTCATGTATTCTGTGGGAATTTGTGGAGATTTGGTGGGATTTTTCTGGAATTTGGTAGAGTTTTGAGAAGATTCAGGGAATTCTGTAAGATTTTTCTGGAATTTGGTGGGCCTTTTTGAAGGATGTTTTGTGGTTTTGAGAAGACTTGAAGAATTTTGAGGATTTTTTCTTAGATTCTGTGGAAACTTCTGGAGGTTTTGTGTGATTTTTGTGTGATTTTGTGGGATATTGAGGCGATTTAGGGATCTTGAGGGATTTTTCATGTATTTTGTGGGAATTTGTGGAGATTTGGTGGGATATTTTTCTAGAATTTGGTTGTGTTTTGGGAAGATTTAGGGAATTTTGTGTGATTTTTCCTGGAATTTTGTTGGATACTGGGGAGATTTTGTGGGATGTTTGTGGAACTTTGAGGGACTTTTCTGGAATTTGGTGAGATTCTGTAGAGAACTGAAGAATTATCAGGGATTTTTCATGTATTCTGTGGGAATTTGTGGAGATTTGGTGGGATTTTTGTGGATTTTGGCCGTGTTTTGAGAAGATTAAGGGAATTTGGTGTGATTTTTCTGGGATTTTGTTGGGTATTGAGGACATTTTGTGGGATGTTTCTGGAATTTGGTGGGGCTTTTCAAGAATTTTGTGGTATTTTGAAAAGGTTTAGGGAATTTTGTGGTGTTTTTTCTTGAATTTTGTGGGAAACTGTGCTGATTTTATGGGGCGTTTCTGGAATTTGGTCGAGTTTTCAGAAGATTTAGGGATTTTTGTGAGATTTTTGTGGGATGTTCTGGGAATTGGTGGAGATTTTGTGGGACTTTCCTGTGAATTGGTAGGGTTTTGAAATGATTTAGGGAGTTTTGTGGGACTTCTCTGGAATTTTGTGTGTTTTTTCTGGAATTGTGTGGGATTCTGAGGAGACTTGAAAAATTTTGAGGAATTTGTTTTAGATTTTGTGGGAATTTGTGTAGATTCTGTGGGATTTTTCTGGAATTTGGTGGGCCTTTTCAACGACTTTTTGTGGTTTTGAGGAGACTTGAAGAATTTTGAGGAATTTTTTTTATATTTTGTGGAAACTTGTGGAGGTTTTGTGTGATTTTTGTGTGATTTTGTGGCGATTTAGGGATCTTGAGGGATTTTTCATGTATTCTGTGGGAATTTGTGGAGATTTGGTGGGATATTTTTCTAGAATTTGGTCGTGTTTTGAGAAGATTTAGGGAATTCTGTGGGATTTTTCCTGGAAATTTGTTGGATACTGGGGAGATTTTGTGGGATGTTTGTGGAACTTTGAGGGACTTTTCTGGAATTTGGTGAGATTCTGTAGAGAACTGACGAATTATCAGGGATTTTTCATGTATTCTGTGGGAATTTGTGGAGATTTGGTGGGATTTTTCTGAAATTTGGTAGAGTTTTGAGAAGATTCAGGGAATTCTGTAAGATTTTTCTGGAATTTGGTGTGTCTTTTCAAGGACTTAGTGTGGTTTTGAGGAGACTTGAAGAATTTTGAGGAATTTTTCTTAGATTCTGTGGAAACTTGTGGAGGTTTTGTGTGATTTTTGTGTGATTTTGTGGGATATTGAGGCGATTTAGGGATCTTGAGGGATTTTTCATGTATTTTGTGGGAATTTGTGGAGATTTGGTGGGATATTTTTCTAGAATTTGGTCGTGTTTTGGGATGATTTAGGGAATTTTGTGGGATTTTTCCTGGAATTTTATTGGATACTGGGGAGATTTTGTGGTATGTTTGTGGAACTATGAGGGACTTTTCTGGAATTTGGTGAGATTCTGTAGAGAACTGAAGAATTATCAGGGATTTTTCATGTATTCTGTGGGAATTTGTGGAGATTTGGTGGGATTTTTGTGGATTTTGGCCATGTTCTGAGAAGATTTAGGGAATTTTGTGTGATTTTTCCTGGAATTTTGTTGGATACTGGGGAGATTTTTTGGGATGTTTGTGGAACTTTGAGGGACTTTTCTGGAATTTGGTGAGATTCTGTAGAGAACTGAAGAATTATCAGGGATTTTTCATGTATTCTGTGGGAATTTGTGGAGATTTGGTGGGATTTTTCTGGAATTTGGTAGAGTTTTGAGAAGATTCAGGGAATTCTGTAAGATTTTTCTGGAATTTGGTGGGCCTTTTTGAAGGACGTTTTGTGGTTTTGAGAAGACTTGAAGAATTTTGAGGATTTTTTCTTAGATTCTGTGGAAACTTCTGGAGGTTTTGTGTGATTTTTGTGTGATTTTGTGGGATATTGAGGCGATTTAGGGATCTTGAGGGATTTTTCATGTATTTTGTGGGAATTTGTGGAGATTTGGTGGGATATTTTTCTAGAATTTGGTTGTGTTTTGGGAAGATTTAGGGAATTTTGTGTGATTTTTCCTGGAATTTTGTTGGATACTGGGGAGATTTTGTGGGATGTTTGTGGAACTTTGAGGGACTTTTCTGGAATTTGGTGAGATTCTGTAGAGAACTGAAGAATTATCAGGGATTTTTCATGTATTCTGTGGGAATTTGTGGAGATTTGGTGGGATTTTTGTGGATTTTGGCCGTGTTTTGAGAAGATTAAGGGAATTTGGTGTGATTTTTCTGGGATTTTGTTGGGTATTGAGGACATTTTGTGGGATGTTTCTGGAATTTGGTGGGGCTTTTCAAGAATTTTGTGGTATTTTGAAAAGGTTTAGGGAATTTTGTGGTGTTTTTTCTTGAATTTTGTGGGAAACTGTGCTGATTTTATGGGGCGTTTCTGGAATTTGGTCGAGTTTTCAGAAGATTTAGGGATTTTTGTGAGATTTTTGTGGGATGTTCTGGGAATTGGTGGAGATTTTGTGGGACTTTCCTGTGAATTGGTAGGGTTTTGAAATGATTTAGGGAGTTTTGTGGGACTTCTCTGGAATTTTGTGTGTTTTTTCTGGAATTGTGTGGGATTCTGAGGAGACTTGAAAAATTTTGAGGAATTTGTTTTAGATTTTGTGGGAATTTGTGTAGATTCTGTGGGATTTTTTTGGAATTTGGTGGGCCTTTTCAACGACTTTTTGTGGTTTTGAGGAGACTTGAAGAATTTTGAGGAATTTTTTTTATATTTTGTGGAAACTTGTGGAGGTTTTGTGTGATTTTTGTGTGATTTTGTGGCGATTTAGGGATCTTGAGGGATTTTTCATGTATTCTGTGGGAATTTGTGGAGATTTGGTGGGATATTTTTCTAGAATTTGGTCGTGTTTTGAGAAGATTTAGGGAATTCTGTGGGATTTTTCCTGGAATTTTGTTGGACACTGGGGAGATTTTGTGGGATGCTTGTGGAACTTTGAGGGACTTTTCTGGAATTTGGTGAGATTCTGTAGAGAACTGACGAATTATCAGGGATTTTTCATAAATTCTGTGGGAATTTGTGGAGATTTGGTGGGATTTTTCTGGAATTTGGTAGAGTTTTGAGAAGATTTAGGGAATTCTGCAAGATATTTCCGGAATTTGGTAGGCCTTTTTGAAGGACTTTTTGTGGTTTTGAGAAGACTTGAAGAATTTTGAGGATTTTTTTTTATATTTTTTGGAAACTTGTGGAGGTTTTGTGTGATTTTTGTGGGATTTTGTGGGATATTGAGGCGATTTAGGGATCTTGAGGGATTTTTCATGTATTTTGTGGGAATTTGTGGAGATTTGGTGGGATATTTTTCTAGAATTTGGTCGTGTTTTGAGAAGATTTAGGGAATTTTGTGGGATTTTTCCTGGAATTTTGTTGGATACTGGGGAGATTTTGTGGGATGTTTGTGGAACTTTGAGGGACTTTTCTGGAATTTGGTGAGATTCTGTAGAGAACTGAAGAATTATCAGGGATTTTTCATTTATTCTGTGGGAATTCGTGGAGATTTGGTGGGATTTTTGTGGATTTTGGCCATGTTTTGAGAAGATTTAGGGAATTTTGTGTGATTTTTCCTGGAAATTTGTTGGATACTGGGGAGATTTTGTGGGATGTTTGTGGAACTTTGAGGGACTTTTCTGGAATTTGGTGAGATTCTGTAGAGAACTGACGAATTATCAGGGATTTTTCATGTATTCTGTGGGAATTTGTGGAGATTTGGTGGGATTTTTCTGGAATTTGGTAGAGTTTTGAGAAGATTCAGGGAATTCTGTAAGATTTTTCTGGAATTTGGTGTGTCTTTTCAAGGACTTTGTGTGGTTTTGAGGAGACTTGAAGAATTTTGAGGAATTTTTCTTAGATTCTGTGGAAACTTGTGGAGGTTTTGTGTGATTTTTGTGTGATTTTGTGGGATATTGAGGCGATTTAGGGATCTTGAGGGATTTTTCATGTATTTTGTGGGAATTTGTGGAGATTTGGTGGGATATTTTTCTAGAATTTGGTTGTGTTTTGAGAAGATTTAGGGAATTTTGTGGGATTTTTCCTGGAATTTTGTTGGATACTGGGGAGATTTTGTGGGATGCTTGTGGAACTTTGAGGGACTTTTCTGGAATTTGGTGAGATTCTGTAGAGAACTGACGAATTATCAGGGATTTTTCATGTATTCTGTGGGAATTTGTGGAGATTTGGTGGGATTTTTCTGAAATTTGGTTGAGTTTTGAGAAGATTCAGGGAATTCTGTAAGATTTTTCTGGAATTTGGTGTGTCTTTTCAAGGACTTTGTGTGGTTTTGAGGAGACTTGAAGAATTTTGAGGAATTTTTCGTAGATTTTGTACAAACCTGTGGAGGTTTTGTGTGATTTTTGTGGGATTTTGTGGGATATTGAGGCGATTTAGGGATCTTGAGGGATTTTTCATGTATTTTGTGGGAATTTGTGGAGATTTGGTGGGATATTTTTCTAGAATTTGGTCGTGTTTTGGGATGATTTAGGGAATTTTGTGGGATTTTTCCTGGAATTTTATTGGATACTGGGGAGATTTTGTGGTATGTTTGTGGAACTTTGAGGGACTTTTCTGGAATTTGGTGAGATTCTGTAGAGAACTGAAGAATTATCAGGGATTTTTCATGTAGTCTGTGGGAATTCGTGGAGATTTGGTGGGATTATTCTGGAATTTGATAGAGTTTTGGGAAGATTCAGGGAATTCTGTAAGATTTTCCTGGAATTTAGTGGGTCTTTTCAAGGACTTTGTGTATTTTGAGGAGACTTGAAGAATTTTGAGGAATTTTTCTTAGATTCTGAGGAAACTTGTGGAGGTTTTGTGTGATTTTTGTGGGATTTTGTGGGATATTGAGGCGATTTAGGGATCTTGAGGGATTTTTCATGTATTTTGTGGGAATTTGTGGAGATTTGGTGGGATATTTTTCTAGAATTTGGTTGTGTTTTGAGAAGATTTAGGGAATTTTGTGGGATTTTTCCTGGAATTTTGTTGGATACTGGGGAGATTTTGTGGGATGTTTGTGGAACTTTGAGGGACTTTTCTGGAATTTTGTGAGATTCTGTAGAGAACTGAAGAATTATCAAAGATTTTTCATGTAGTCTGTGGGAATTCGTGGAGATTTGGTGGGATTTTTGTGGATTTTGGCCATGTTTTGATATGATTTAGGGAATTTTGTGTGATTTTTCCTGGAAATTTGTTGGATACTGGGGAGATTTTGTGGGATGTTTGTGGAACTTTGAGGGACTTTTCTGGAATTTGGTGAGATTCTGTAGAGAACTGACGAATTATCAGGGATTTTTCATGTATTCTGTGGGAATTTGTGGAGATTTGGTGGGATTTTTCTGAAATTTGGTAGAGTTTTGAGAAGATTCAGGGAATTCTGTAAGATTTTTCTGGAATTTGGTGTGTCTTTTCAAGGACTTTGTGTGGTTTTGAGGAGACTTGAAGAATTTTGAGGAATTTTTTTTATATTTTGTGGAAACTTGTGGAGGTTTTGTGTGATTTTTGTGGGATTTTGTGGGATATTGAGGCGATTTAGGGATCTTGAGGGATTTTCATGTATTTTGTGGGATTTTGTGGAGATTTGGTGGGATATTTTTTCTAGAATTTGGTTGTGTTTTGAGAAGATTTAGGGAATTTTGTGGGATTTTCCCTGGAATTTTGTTGGATACTGGGGAGATTTTGTGGGATGTTTGTGGAACTTTGAGGGACTTTTCTGGAATTTGGTGAGATTCTGTAGAGAACTGAAGAATTATCAGGGATTTTTCATGTATTCTGTGGGAATTTGTGGAGATTTGGTGGGATTTTTCTGGAATTTGGTAGAGTTTTGAGAAGATTTAGGGAATTCTGCAAGATATTTCTGGAATTTGGTAGGCCTTTTTGAAGGACTTTTTGTGGTTTTGAGAAGACTTGAAGAATTTTGAGGATTTTTTTTTATATTTTTTGGAAACTTGTGGAGGTTTTGTGTGATTTTTGTGGGATTTTGTGGGATATTGAGGCGATTTAGGGATCTTGAGGGATTTTTCATGTATTTTGTGGGAATTTGTGGAGATTTGGTGGGATATTTTTCTAGAATTTGGTCGTGTTTTGGGATGATTTAGGGAATTTTGTGGGATTTTTCCTGGAATTTTATTGGATACTGGGGAGATTTTGTGGTATGTTTGTGGAACTTTGAGGGACTTTTCTGGAATTTTGTGAGATTCTGTAGAGAACTGAAGAATTATCAAAGATTTTTCATGTAGTCTGTGGGAATTCGTGGAGATTTGGTGGGATTTTTGTGGATTTTGGCCATGTTTTGATAAGATTTAGGGAATTTTGTGGGATTTTTCCTGGAAATTTGTTGGATACTGGGGAGATTTTGTGGGATGTTTGTGGAACTTTGAGGGACTTTTCTGGAATTTGGTGAGATTCTGTAGAGAACTGAAGAATTATCAGGGATTTTTCATGTATTCTGTGGGAATTTGTGGAGATTTGGTGGGATTTTTCTGGAATTTGGTAGAGTTTTGAGAAGATTCAGGGAATTCTGTAAGATTTTTCTGGAATTTGGTGTGTCTTTTCAAGGACTTTGTGTGGTTTTGAGGAGACTTGAAGAATTTTGAGGAATTTTTCTTAGATTCTGTGGAAACTTGTGGAGGTTTTGTGTGATTTTTGTGTGATTTTGTGGGATATTGAGGCGATTTAGGGATCTTGAGGGATTTTTCATGTATTTTGTGGGAATTTTTGGAGATTTGGTGGGATATTTTTCTAGAATTTGGTTGTGTTTTGAGAAGATTTAGGGAATTTTGTGGGATTTTCCCTGGAATTTTTTTGGATACTGGGGAGATTTTGTGGGATGTTTGTGGAACTTTGAGGGACTTTTCTGGAATTTGGTGAGATTCTGTAGAGAACTGACGAATTATCAGGGATTTTTCATGTATTCTGTGGGAATTTGTGGAGATTTGGTGGGATTTTTCTGGAATTTGGTAGAGTTTTGAGAAGATTCAGGGAATTCTGTAAGATTTTTCTGGAATTTGGTGTGTCTTTTCAAGGACTTTGTGTGGTTTTGAGGAGACTTGAAGAATTTTGAGGAATTTTTCTTAGATTTTGTACAAACCTGTGGAGGTTTTGTGTGATTTTTGTGGGATTTTGTGGGATATTGAGGCGATTTAGGGATCTTGAGGGATTTTTCATGTATTTTGTGGGAATTTGTGGAGATTTGGTGGGATATTTTTCTAGAATTTGGTTGTGTTTTGAGAAGATTTAGGGAATTTTGTGGGATTTTTCCTGGAATTTTGTTGGATACTGGGGAGATTTTGTGGGATGTTTGTGGAACTTTGAGGGACTTTTCTGGAATTTGGTGAGATTCTATAGAGAACTGAAGAATTATCAGGGATTTTTCATGTATTCTGTGGGAATTTGTGGAGATTTGGTGGGATTTTTCTGGAATTTGGTAGAGTTTTGAGAAGATTTAGGGAATTCTGCAAGATATTTCCGGAATTTGGTAGGCCTTTTTGAAGGACTTTTTGTGGTTTTGAGAAGACTTGAAGAATTTTGAGGATTTTTTTTATATTTTTTGGAAACTTGTGGAGGTTTTGTGTGATTTTTGTGGGATTTTGTGGGATATTGAGGCGATTTAGGGATCTTGAGGGATTTTTCATGTATTTTGTGGGAATTTGTAGAGATTTGGTGGGATATTTTTCTAGAATTTGGTTGTGTTTTGGGATGATTTAGGGAATTTTGTGGGATTTTTCCTGGAATTTTATTGGATACTGGGGAGATTTTGTGGTATGTTTGTGGAACTTTGAGGGACTTTTCTGGAATTTGGTGAGGTTCTGTACAGAACTGACGAATTATCGGGGATTTTTCATGTATTCTGTGGGAATTTGTGGAGATTTGGTGGGATTTTTGTGGATTTTGGCCATGTTTTGATAAGATTTAGGGAATTTTGTGTGATTTTTCCTGGAAATTTGTTGGATGCTGGGGAGATTTTGTGGGATGTTTGTGGAACTTTGAGGGACTTTTCTGGAATTTGGTGAGATTCTGTAGAGAACTGACGAATTATCAGGGATTTTTCATGTATTCTGTGGGAATTTGTGGAGATTTGGTGGGATTTTTCTGGAATTTGGTAGAGTTTTGAGAAGATTCAGGGAATTCTGTAAGATTTTTCTGGAATTTGGTGTGTCTTTTCAAGGACTTTGTGTGGTTTTGAGGAGACTTGAAGAATTTTGAGGAATTTTTCTTAGATTCTGTGGAAACTTGTGGAGGTTTTGTGTGATTTTTGTGGGATTTTGTGGGATATTGAGGCGATTTAGGGATCTTGAGGGATTTTTCATGTATTTTGTGGGAATTTGTGGAGATTTGGTGGGATATTTTTCTAGAATTTGGTTGTGTTTTGAGAAGATTTAGGGAATTTTGTGGGATTTTCCCTGGAATTTTGTTGGATACTGGGGAGATTTTGTGGGATGTTTGTGGAACTTTGAGGGACTTTTCTGGAATTTGGTGAGATTCTGTAGAGAACTGAAGAATTATCAGGGATTTTTCATGTATTCTGTGGGAATTTGTGGAGATTTGGTGGGATTTTTCTGGAATTTGGTAGAGTTTTGAGAAGATTTAGGGAATTCTGCAAGATATTTCCGGAATTTGGTAGGCCTTTTTGAAGGACTTTTTGTGGTTTTGAGAAGACTTGAAGAATTTTGAGGATTTTTTTTTATATTTTTTGGAAACTTGTGGAGGTTTTGTGTGATTTTTGTGGGATTTTGTGGGATATTGAGGCGATTTAGGGATCTTGAGGGATTTTTCATGTATTTTGTGGGAATTTGTAGAGATTTGGTGGGATATTTTTCTAGAATTTGGTTGTGTTTTGGGATGATTTAGGGAATTTTGTGGGATTTTTCCTGGAATTTTATTGGATACTGGGGAGATTTTGTGGTATGTTTGTGGAACTTTGAGGGACTTTTCTGGAATTTGGTGAGGTTCTGTACAGAACTGACGAATTATCAGGGATTTTTCATGTATTCTGTGGGAATTTGTGGAGATTTGGTGGGATTTTTGTGGATTTTGGCCATGTTTTGAGAAGATTTAGGGAATTTTGTGGGATTTTTCCTGGAATTTTGTTGGATACTGGGGAGATTTTGTGGGATGTTTGTGGAACTTTGAGGGACTTTTCTGGAATTTGGTGAGATTCTGTAGAGAACTGAAGAATTATCAGGGATTTTTCATGTATTCTGTGGGAATTTGTGGAGATTTGGTGGGATTTTTCTGGAATTTGGTAGAGTTTTGAGAAGATTCAGGGAATTCTGTAAGATTTTTCTGGAATTTGGTGTGTCTTTTCAAGGACTTTGTGTGGTTTTGAGGAGACTTGAAGAATTTTGAGGAATTTTTCTTAGATTCTGTGGAAACTTGTGGAGGTTTTGTGTGATTTTTGTGTGATTTTGTGGGATATTGAGGCGATTTAGGGATCTTGAGGGATTTTTCATGTATTTTGTGGGAATTTGTGGAGATTTGGTGGGATATTTTTCTAGAATTTGGTTGTGTTTTGAGAAGATTTAGGGAATTTTGTGGGATTTTCCCTGGAATTTTGTTGGATACTGGGGAGATTTTGTGGGATGTTTGTGGAACTTTGAGGGACTTTTCTGGAATTTGGTGAGATTCTGTAGAGAACTGAAGAATTATCAGGGATTTTTCATGTATTCTGTGGGAATTTGTGGAGGTTTGGTGGGATTTTTGTTGATTTTGGCCGTGTTTTGAGAAGATTTAGGGAATTTTGTGGGATTTTTCTGGGATTTTGTTAAGTATTGAGGACATTTTGTGGGATGTTTCTGGAATTTGGTGGGGCTTTTCAAGAATTTTGTGGTATTTTGAAAAGATTTTGGGAATTTTGTGGTGTTTTTTCTTGAATTTTGTGGGAAACTGCTGATTTTATGGGGCGTTTCTGGAATTTGGTCGAGTTTTCAGAAGATTTAGGGATTTTTGTGAGATTTTTGTCGGATGTTCTGGGAATTGGTGGAGATTTTGTGGGACATTCCTGTGAATTGGTAGGGTTTTGAAATGATTTAGGGAGTTTTGTGGGACTTCTCTGGAATTTTGTGTGTTTTTTCTGGAATTGTGTGGGATTCTGAGGAGACTTGAAGAATTTTGAGGAATTTGTTTTAGATTTTGTGGGAATTTGTGGAGATTCTGTGGGATTTTACTGGAATTTGGTGGGCCTTTTCAAGGACTATTTGTGGTTTTGAGGAGACTTGAAGAATTTTGAGGATTTTTTTTTATATTTTGTGGAAACTTGTGGAGGTTTTGTGTGATTTTTGTGGGATTTTGTGGGATATTGAGGCGATTTAGGGATCTTGAGGGATTTTCATGTATTTTGTGGGATTTTGTGGAGATTTGGTGGGATATTTTTTCTAGAATTTGGTTGTGTTTTGAGAAGATTTAGGGAATTTTGTGGGATTTTTCCTGGAATTTTGTTGGATACTGGGGAGATTTTGTGGGATGTTTGTGGAACTTTGAGGGACTCTTCTGGAATTTGGTGAGATTCTGTAGAGAACTGAAGAATTATCAGGGATTTTTCATGTATTCTGTGGGAATTTGTGGAGATTTGGTGGGATTTTTGTGGATTTTGGCCATGTTTTGAGAAGATTTAGGGAATTTTGTGTGATTTTTCCTGGAATTTTGTTGGATACTGGGGAGATTTTGTGGGATGTTTGTGGAACTTTGAGGGACTTTTCTGGAATTTGGTGAGATTCTGTAGAGAACTGAAGAATTATCAGGGATTTTTCATGTATTCTGTGGGAATTTGTGGAGATTTGGTGGGATTTTTCTGAAATTTGGTAGAGTTTTGAGAAGATTCAGGGAATTCTGTAAGATTTTTCTGGAATTTGGTGGGTCTTTTCAAGGACTTTGTGTGGTTTTGAGGAGACTTGAAGAATTTTGAGGATTTTTTCTTAGATTTTGTGGAAACTTGTGGAGGTTTTGTGTGATTTTTGTGGGATTTTGTGGGATATTGAGGCGATTTAGGGATCTTGAGGGATTTTTCATGTATTTTGTGGGAATTTGTGGAGATTTGGTGGGATATTTTTCTAGAATTTGGTCGTGTTTTGAGAAGATTTAGGGAATTTTGTGTGATTTTTCCTGGAATTTTGTTGGATACTGGGGAGATTTTGTGGGATGTTTGTGGAACTTTGAGGGACTTTTCTGGAATTTGGTGAGATTCTGTAGAGAACTGAAGAATTATCAGGGATTTTTCATTTATTCTGTGGGAATTTGTGGAGATTTGGTGGGATATTTTTCTAGAATTTGGTTGTGTTTTGAGAAGACTTAGGGAATTTTGTGGGATTTTTCCTGGAATTTTGTTGGATACTGGGGAGATTTTGTGGGATGTTTGTGGAACTTTGAGGGACTTTTCTGGAATTTGGTGAGATTCTGTAGAGAACTGAAGAATTATCAGGGATTTTTCATGTATTCTGTGGGAATTTGTGGAGATTTGGTGGGATTTTTGTGGATTTTGGCCGTGTTTTGAGAAGATTTAGGGAATTTGGTGTGATTTTTCTGGGATTTTGTTGGGTATTGAGGACATTTTGTGGGATGTTTCTGGAATTTGGTGGGGCTTTTCAAGAATTTTGTGGTATTTTGAAAAGATTTTGGGAATTTTGTGGTGTTTTTTCTTGAATTTTGTGGGAAACTGTGCTGATTTTATGGGGCGTTTCTGGAATTTGGTCGAGTTTTCAGAAGATTTAGGGATTTTTGTGAGATTTTTGTGGGATGTTCTGGGAATTGGTGGAGATTTTGTGGGACTTTCCTGTGAATTGGTAGGGTTTTGAAATGATTTAGGGAGTTTTGTGGGACTTCTCTGGAATTTTGTGTGTTTTTTCTGGAATTGTGTGGGATTCTGAGGAGACTTGAAGAATTTTGAGGAATTTGTTTTAGATTTTGTGGGAATTTGTGTAGATTCTGTGGGATTTTACTGGAATTTGGTGGGCCTTTTCAAGGACTATTTGTGGTTTTGAGGAGACTTGAAGAATTTTGAGGATTTTTTCTTAGATTTTGTACAAACCTGTGGAGGTTTTGTGTGATTTTTGTGGGATTTTGTGGGATATTGAGGCGATTTAGGGATCTTGAGGGTTTTTCATGTATTTTGTGGGATTTTGTGGAGATTTGGTGGGATATTTTTCTAGAATTTGGTCGTGTTTTGAGAAGATTTAGGGAATTTTGTGGGATTTTTCCTGGAATTTTGTTGGATACTGGGGAGACTTTGTGGGATGTTTGTGGAACTTTGAGGGACTCTTCTGGAATTTGGTGAGATTCTGTAGAGAACTGACGAATTATCAGGGATTTTTCATGTATTCTGTGGGATTTTGTGGAGATTTGGTGGGATATTTTTCTAGAATTTGGTCGTGTTTTGAGAAGATTTAGGGAATTTTGTGGGATTTTTCCTGGAATTTTGTTGGATACTGGGGAGATTTTGTGGGATGTTTGTGGAACTTTGAGGGACTTTTCTGGAATTTGGTGAGATTCTGTAGAGAACTGAAGAATTATCAGGGATTTTTCATGTATTCTGTGGGAATTTGTGGAGATTTGGTGGGATTTTTCTGGAATTTGGTAGAGTTTTGAGAAGATTCAGGGAATTCTGTAAGATTTTTCTGGAATTTGGTGTGTCTTTTCAAGGACTTTGTGTGGTTTTGAGGAGACTTGAAGAATTTTGAGGAATTTTTCTTAGATTCTGTGGAAACTTGTGGAGGTTTTGTGTGATTTTTGTGTGATTTTGTGGGATATTGAGGCGATTTAGGGATCTTGAGGGATTTTTCATGTATTTTGTGGGAATTTGTGGAGATTTGGTGGGATATTTTTCTAGAATTTGGTTGTGTTTTGAGAAGATTTAGGGAATTTTGTGGGATTTTCCCTGGAATTTTGTTGGATACTGGGGAGATTTTGTGGGATGTTTGTGGAACTTTGAGGGACTTTTCTGGAATTTGGTGAGATTCTGTAGAGAACTGAAGAATTATCAGGGATTTTTCATGTATTCTGTGGGAATTTGTGGAGATTTGGTGGGATTTTTCTGGAATTTGGTAGAGTTTTGAGAAGATTTAGGGAATTCTGCAAGATATTTCCGGAATTTGGTAGGCCTTTTTGAAGGACTTTTTGTGGTTTTGAGAAGACTTGAAGAATTTTGAGGATTTTTTTTTATATTTTTTGGAAACTTGTGGAGGTTTTGTGTGATTTTTGTGGGATTTTGTGGGATATTGAGGCGATTTAGGGATCTTGAGGGATTTTTCATGTATTTTGTGGGAATTTGTAGAGATTTGGTGGGATATTTTTCTAGAATTTGGTTGTGTTTTGGGATGATTTAGGGAATTTTGTGGGATTTTTCCTGGAATTTTATTGGATACTGGGGAGATTTTGTGGTATGTTTGTGGAACTTTGAGGGACTTTTCTGGAATTTGGTGAGGTTCTGTACAGAACTGACGAATTATCAGGGATTTTTCATGTATTCTGTGGGAATTTGTGGAGATTTGGTGGGATTTTTGTGGATTTTGGCCATGTTTTGAGAAGATTTAGGGAATTTTGTGTGATTTTTCCTGGAATTTTGTTGGATACTGGGGAGATTTTGTGGGATGTTTGTGGAACTTTGAGGGACTTTTCTGGAATTTGGTGAGATTCTGTAGAGAACTGAAGAATTATCAGGGATTTTTCATGTATTCTGTGGGAATTTGTGGAGATTTGGTGGGATTTTTCTGAAATTTGGTAGAGTTTTGAGAAGATTCAGGGAATTCTGTAAGATTTTTCTGGAATTTGGTGTGTCTTTTCAAGGACTTTGTGTGGTTTTGAGGAGACTTGAAGAATTTTGAGGAATTTTTCTTAGATTCTGTGGAAACTTGTGGAGGTTTTGTGTGATTTTTGTGGGATTTTGTGGGATATTGAGGCGATTTAGGGATCTTGAGGGATTTTTCATGTATTTTGTGGGAATTTGTGGAGATTTGGTGGGATATTTTTCTAGAATTTGGTTGTGTTTTGAGAAGATTTAGGGAATTTTGTGGGATTTTCCCTGGAATTTTGTTGGATACTGGGGAGATTTTGTGGGATGTTTGTGGAACTTTGAGGGACTTTTCTGGAATTTGGTGAGATTCTGTAGAGAACTGAAGAATTATCAGGGATTTTTCATGTATTCTGTGGGAATTTGTGGAGGTTTGGTGGGATTTTTGTTGATTTTGGCCGTGTTTTGAGAAGATTTAGGGAATTTTGTGGGATTTTTCTGGGATTTTGTTAAGTATTGAGGACATTTTGTGGGATGTTTCTGGAATTTGGTGGGGCTTTTCAAGAATTTTGTGGTATTTTGAAAAGATTTTGGGAATTTTGTGGTGTTTTTTCTTGAATTTTGTGGGAAACTGCTGATTTTATGGGGCGTTTCTGGAATTTGGTCGAGTTTTCAGAAGATTTAGGGATTTTTGTGAGATTTTTGTCGGATGTTCTGGGAATTGGTGGAGATTTTGTGGGACATTCCTGTGAATTGGTAGGGTTTTGAAATGATTTAGGGAGTTTTGTGGGACTTCTCTGGAATTTTGTGTGTTTTTTCTGGAATTGTGTGGGATTCTGAGGAGACTTGAAGAATTTTGAGGAATTTGTTTTAGATTTTGTGGGAATTTGTGGAGATTCTGTGGGATTTTACTGGAATTTGGTGGGCCTTTTCAAGGACTATTTGTGGTTTTGAGGAGACTTGAAGAATTTTGAGGATTTTTTTTTATATTTTGTGGAAACTTGTGGAGGTTTTGTGTGATTTTTGTGGGATTTTGTGGGATATTGAGGCGATTTAGGGATCTTGAGGGATTTTCATGTATTTTGTGGGATTTTGTGGAGATTTGGTGGGATATTTTTTCTAGAATTTGGTTGTGTTTTGAGAAGATTTAGGGAATTTTGTGGGATTTTTCCTGGAATTTTGTTGGATACTGGGGAGATTTTGTGGGATGTTTGTGGAACTTTGAGGGACTCTTCTGGAATTTGGTGAGATTCTGTAGAGAACTGAAGAATTATCAGGGATTTTTCATGTATTCTGTGGGAATTTGTGGAGATTTGGTGGGATTTTTGTGGATTTTGGCCATGTTTTGAGAAGATTTAGGGAATTTTGTGTGATTTTTCCTGGAATTTTGTTGGATACTGGGGAGATTTTGTGGGATGTTTGTGGAACTTTGAGGGACTTTTCTGGAATTTGGTGAGATTCTGTAGAGAACTGAAGAATTATCAGGGATTTTTCATGTATTCTGTGGGAATTTGTGGAGATTTGGTGGGATTTTTCTGAAATTTGGTAGAGTTTTGAGAAGATTCAGGGAATTCTGTAAGATTTTTCTGGAATTTGGTGGGTCTTTTCAAGGACTTTGTGTGGTTTTGAGGAGACTTGAAGAATTTTGAGGATTTTTTCTTAGATTTTGTGGAAACTTGTGGAGGTTTTGTGTGATTTTTGTGGGATTTTGTGGGATATTGAGGCGATTTAGGGATCTTGAGGGATTTTTCATGTATTTTGTGGGAATTTGTGGAGATTTGGTGGGATATTTTTCTAGAATTTGGTCGTGTTTTGAGAAGATTTAGGGAATTTTGTGTGATTTTTCCTGGAATTTTGTTGGATACTGGGGAGATTTTGTGGGATGTTTGTGGAACTTTGAGGGACTTTTCTGGAATTTGGTGAGATTCTGTAGAGAACTGAAGAATTATCAGGGATTTTTCATTTATTCTGTGGGAATTTGTGGAGATTTGGTGGGATATTTTTCTAGAATTTGGTTGTGTTTTGAGAAGATTTAGGGAATTTTGTGGGATTTTTCCTGGAATTTTGTTGGATACTGGGGAGATTTTGTGGGATGTTTGTGGAACTTTGAGGGACTTTTCTGGAATTTGGTGAGATTCTGTAGAGAACTGAAGAATTATCAGGGATTTTTCATGTATTCTGTGGGAATTTGTGGAGATTTGGTGGGATTTTTGTGGATTTTGGCCGTGTTTTGAGAAGATTTAGGGAATTTGGTGTGATTTTTCTGGGATTTTGTTGGGTATTGAGGACATTTTGTGGGATGTTTCTGGAATTTGGTGGGGCTTTTCAAGAATTTTGTGGTATTTTGAAAAGATTTTGGGAATTTTGTGGTGTTTTTTCTTGAATTTTGTGGGAAACTGTGCTGATTTTATGGGGCGTTTCTGGAATTTGGTCGAGTTTTCAGAAGATTTAGGGATTTTTGTGAGATTTTTGTGGGATGTTCTGGGAATTGGTGGAGATTTTGTGGGACTTTCCTGTGAATTGGTAGGGTTTTGAAATGATTTAGGGAGTTTTGTGGGACTTCTCTGGAATTTTGTGTGTTTTTTCTGGAATTGTGTGGGATTCTGAGGAGACTTGAAGAATTTTGAGGAATTTGTTTTAGATTTTGTGGGAATTTGTGTAGATTCTGTGGGATTTTACTGGAATTTGGTGGGCCTTTTCAAGGACTATTTGTGGTTTTGAGGAGACTTGAAGAATTTTGAGGATTTTTTCTTAGATTTTGTACAAACCTGTGGAGGTTTTGTGTGATTTTTGTGGGATTTTGTGGGATATTGAGGCGATTTAGGGATCTTGAGGGTTTTTCATGTATTTTGTGGGATTTTGTGGAGATTTGGTGGGATATTTTTCTAGAATTTGGTCGTGTTTTGAGAAGATTTAGGGAATTTTGTGGGATTTTTCCTGGAATTTTGTTGGATACTGGGGAGACTTTGTGGGATGTTTGTGGAACTTTGAGGGACTCTTCTGGAATTTGGTGAGATTCTGTAGAGAACTGACGAATTATCAGGGATTTTTCATGTATTCTGTGGGATTTTGTGGAGATTTGGTGGGATATTTTTCTAGAATTTGGTCGTGTTTTGAGAAGATTTAGGGAATTTTGTGGGATTTTTCCTGGAATTTTGTTGGATACTGGGGAGATTTTGTGGGATGTTTGTGGAACTTTGAGGGACTTTTCTGGAATTTGGTGAGATTCTGTAGAGAACTGAAGAATTATCAGGGATTTTTCATGTATTCTGTGGGATTTTGTGGAGATTTGGTGGGATATTTTTCTAGAATTTGGTCGTGTTTTGAGAAGATTTAGGGAATTTTGTGGGATTTTTCCTGGAATTTTGTTGGATACTGGGGAGATTTTGTGGGATGTTTGTGGAACTTTGAGGGACTTTTCTGGAATTTGGTGAGATTCTGTAGAGAACTGAAGAATTATCAGGGATTTTTCATGTATTCTGTGGGAATTTGTGGAGATTTGGTGGGATTTTTGTGCATTTTGGCCGTGTTTTGAGAAGATTTAGGGAATTTGGTGTGATTTTTCTGGGATTTTGTTGGGTATTGAGGACATTTTGTGGGATGTTTCTGGAATTTGGTGGGGCTTTTCAAGAATTTTGTGGTATTTTGAAAAGATTTAGGGAATTTTGTGGTGTTTTTTCTTGAATTTTGTGGGAAACTGTGCTGATTTTATGGGGCGTTTCTGGAATTTGGTCGAGTTTTCAGAAGATTTAGGGATTTTTGTGAGATTTTTGTGGGATGTTCTGGGAATTGGTAGAGATTTTGTGGGACATTCCTGTGAATTGGTAGGGTTTTGAAATGATTTAGGGAGTTTTGTGGGACTTCTCTGGAATTTTGTGTGTTTTTTCTGGAATTGTGTGGGATTCTGAGGAGACTTGAAGAATTTTGAGGAATTTGTTTTAGATTTTGTGGGAATTTGTGGAGATTCTGTGGGATTTTACTGGAATTTGGTGGGCCTTTTCAAGGACTATTTGTGGTTTTGAGGAGACTTGAAGAATTTTGAGGATTTTTTTTTATATTTTGTGGAAACTTGTGGAGGTTTTGTGTGATTTTTGTGGGATTTTGTGGGATATTGAGGCGATTTAGGGATCTTGAGGGATTTTCATGTATTTTGTGGGATTTTGTGGAGATTTGGTGGGATATTTTTTCTAGAATTTGGTTGTGTTTTGAGAAGATTTAGGGAATTTTGTGGGATTTTCCCTGGAATTTTGTTGGATACTGGGGAGATTTTGTGGGATGTTTGTGGAACTTTGAGGGACTTTTCTGGAATTTGGTGAGATTCTGTAGAGAACTGAAGAATTATCAGGGATTTTTCATTTATTCTGTGGGAATTTGTGGAGATTTGGTGGGATTTTTCTGGAATTTGGTAGAGTTTTGAGAAGATTTAGGGAATTCTGCAAGATATTTCTGGAATTTGGTAGGCCTTTTTGAAGGACTTTTTGTGGTTTTGAGAAGACTTGAAGAATTTTGAGGATTTTTTTTTATATTTTTTGGAAACTTGTGGAGGTTTTGTGTGATTTTTGTGGGATTTTGTGGGATATTGAGGCGATTTAGGGATCTTGAGGGATTTTTCATGTATTTTGTGGGAATTTGTGGAGATTTGGTGGGATATTTTTCTAGAATTTGGTCGTGTTTTGGGATGATTTAGGGAATTTTGTGGGATTTTTCCTGGAATTTTATTGGATACTGGGGAGATTTTGTGGTATGTTTGTGGAACTTTGAGGGACTTTTCTGGAATTTTGTGAGATTCTGTAGAGAACTGAAGAATTATCAAAGATTTTTCATGTAGTCTGTGGGAATTCGTGGAGATTTGGTGGGATTTTTGTGGATTTTGGCCATGTTTTGATAAGATTTAGGGAATTTTGTGGGATTTTTCCTGGAAATTTGTTGGATACTGGGGAGATTTTGTGGGATGTTTGTGGAACTTTGAGGGACTTTTCTGGAATTTGGTGAGATTCTGTAGAGAACTGAAGAATTATCAGGGATTTTTCATGTATTCTGTGGGAATTTGTGGAGATTTGGTGGGATTTTTCTGGAATTTGGTAGAGTTTTGAGAAGATTCAGGGAATTCTGTAAGATTTTTCTGGAATTTGGTGTGTCTTTTCAAGGACTTTGTGTGGTTTTGAGGAGACTTGAAGAATTTTGAGGAATTTTTCTTAGATTCTGTGGAAACTTGTGGAGGTTTTGTGTGATTTTTGTGTGATTTTGTGGGATATTGAGGCGATTTAGGGATCTTGAGGGATTTTTCATGTATTTTGTGGGAATTTTTGGAGATTTGGTGGGATATTTTTCTAGAATTTGGTTGTGTTTTGAGAAGATGTAGGGAATTTTGTGGGATTTTCCCTGGAATTTTTTTGGATACTGGGGAGATTTTGTGGGATGTTTGTGGAACTTTGAGGGACTTTTCTGGAATTTGGTGAGATTCTGTAGAGAACTGACGAATTATCAGGGATTTTTCATGTATTCTGTGGGAATTTGTGGAGATTTGGTGGGATTTTTCTGGAATTTGGTAGAGTTTTGAGAAGATTCAGGGAATTCTGTAAGATTTTTCTGGAATTTGGTGTGTCTTTTCAAGGACTTTGTGTGGTTTTGAGGAGACTTGAAGAATTTTGAGGAATTTTTCTTAGATTTTGTACAAACCTGTGGAGGTTTTGTGTGATTTTTGTGGGATTTTGTGGGATATTGAGGCGATTTAGGGATCTTGAGGGATTTTTCATGTATTTTGTGGGAATTTGTGGAGATTTGGTGGGATATTTTTCTAGAATTTGGTTGTGTTTTGAGAAGATTTAGGGAATTTTGTGGGATTTTTCCTGGAATTTTGTTGGATACTGGGGAGATTTTGTGGGATGTTTGTGGAACTTTGAGGGACTTTTCTGGAATTTGGTGAGATTCTGTAGAGAACTGAAGAATTATCAGGGATTTTTCATGTATTCTGTGGGAATTTGTGGAGATTTGGTGGGATTTTTCTGGAATTTGGTAGAGTTTTGAGAAGATTTAGGGAATTCTGCAAGATATTTCCGGAATTTGGTAGGCCTTTTTGAAGGACTTTTTGTGGTTTTGAGAAGACTTGAAGAATTTTGAGGATTTTTTTTTATATTTTTTGGAAACTTGTGGAGGTTTTGTGTGATTTTTGTGGGATTTTGTGGGATATTGAGGCGATTTAGGGATCTTGAGGGATTTTTCATGTATTTTGTGGGAATTTGTAGAGATTTGGTGGGATATTTTTCTAGAATTTGGTTGTGTTTTGGGATGATTTAGGGAATTTTGTGGGATTTTTCCTGGAATTTTATTGGATACTGGGGAGATTTTGTGGTATGTTTGTGGAACTTTGAGGGACTTTTCTGGAATTTGGTGAGGTTCTGTACAGAACTGACGAATTATCGGGGATTTTTCATGTATTCTGTGGGAATTTGTGGAGATTTGGTGGGATTTTTGTGGATTTTGGCCATGTTTTGAGAAGATTTAGGGAATTTTGTGGGATTTTTCCTGGAATTTTGTTGGATACTGGGGAGATTTTGTGGGATGTTTGTGGAACTTTGAGGGACTTTTCTGGAATTTGGTGAGATTCTGTAGAGAACTGAAGAATTATCAGGGATTTTTCATGTATTCTGTGGGAATTTGTGGAGATTTGGTGGGATTTTTCTGGAATTTGGTAGAGTTTTGAGAAGATTCAGGGAATTCTGTAAGATTTTTCTGGAATTTGGTGGGTCTTTTCAAGGACTTTGTGTGGTTTTGAGGAGACTTGAAGAATTTTGAGGAATTTTTCTTAGATTCTGTGGAAACTTGTGGAGGTTTTGTGTGATTTTTGTGTGATTTTGTGGGATATTGAGGCGATTTAGGGATCTTGAGGGATTTTTCATGTATTTTGTGGGAATTTGTGGAGATTTGGTGGGATATTTTTCTAGAATTTGGTTGTGTTTTGAGAAGATTTAGGGAATTTTGTGGGATTTTCCCTGGAATTTTGTTGGATACTGGGGAGATTTTGTGGGATGCTTGTGGAACTTTGAGGGACTTTTCTGGAATTTGGTGAGATTCTGTAGAGAACTGACGAATTATCAGGGATTTTTCATGTATTCTGTGGGAATTTGTGGAGGTTTGGTGGGATTTTTGTGGATTTTGGCCGTGTTTTGAGAAGATTTAGGGAATTTTGTGGGATTTTTCTGGGATTTTGTTAAGTATTGAGGACATTTTGTGGGATGTTTCTGGAATTTGGTGGGGCTTTTCAAGAATTTTGTGGTATTTTGAAAAGATTTAGGGAATTTTGTGGTGTTTTTTCTTGAATTTTGTGGGAAACTGCTGATTTTATGGGGCGTTTCTGGAATTTGGTCGAGTTTTCAGAAGATTTAGGGATTTTTGTGAGATTTTTGTCGGATGTTCTGGGAATTGGTGGAGATTTTGTGGGACATTCCTGTGAATTGGTAGGGTTTTGAAATGATTTAGGGAGTTTTGTGGGACTTCTCTGGAATTTTGTGTGTTTTTTCTGGAATTGTGTGGGATTCTGAGGAGACTTGAAGAATTTTGAGGAATTTGTTTTAGATTTTGTGGGAATTTGTGGAGATTCTGTGGGATTTTACTGGAATTTGGTGGGCCTTTTCAAGGACTATTTGTGGTTTTGAGGAGACTTGAAGAATTTTGAGGATTTTTTTTTATATTTTGTGGAAACTTGTGGAGGTTTTGTGTGATTTTTGTGGGATTTTGTGGGATATTGAGGCGATTTAGGGATCTTGAGGGATTTTCATGTATTTTGTGGGATTTTGTGGAGATTTGGTGGGATATTTTTTCTAGAATTTGGTTGTGTTTTGAGAAGATTTAGGGAATTTTGTGGGATTTTTCCTGGAATTTTGTTGGATACTGGGGAGATTTTGTGGGATGTTTGTGGAACTTTGAGGGACTCTTCTGGAATTTGGTGAGATTCTGTAGAGAACTGAAGAATTATCAGGGATTTTTCATGTATTCTGTGGGAATTTGTGGAGATTTGGTGGGATTTTTGTGGATTTTGGCCATGTTTTGAGAAGATTTAGGGAATTTTGTGGGATTTTTCCTGGAATTTTGTTGGATACTGGGGAGATTTTGTGGGATGTTTGTGGAACTTTGAGGGACTTTTCTGGAATTTGGTGAGATTCTGTAGAGAACTGAAGAATTATCAGGGATTTTTCATGTATTCTGTGGGAATTTGTGGAGATTTGGTGGGATTTTTCTGAAATTTGGTAGAGTTTTGAGAAGATTCAGGGAATTCTGTAAGATTTTTCTGGAATTTGGTGGGTCTTTTCAAGGACTTTGTGTGGTTTTGAGGAGACTTGAAGAATTTTGAGGATTTTTTCTTAGATTTTGTGGAAACTTGTGGAGGTTTTGTGTGATTTTTGTGGGATTTTGTGGGATATTGAGGCGATTTAGGGATCTTGAGGGATTTTTCATGTATTTTGTGGGAATTTGTGGAGATTTGGTGGGATATTTTTCTAGAATTTGGTCGTGTTTTGAGAAGATTTAGGGAATTTTGTGGGATTTTTCCTGGAATTTTGTTGGATACTGGGGAGATTTTGTGGGATGTTTGTGGAACTTTGAGGGACTCTTCTGGAATTTGGTGAGATTCTGTAGAGAACTGAAGAATTATCAGGGATTTTTCATTTATTCTGTGGGAATTTGTGGAGATTTGGTGGGATATTTTTCTAGAATTTGGTCGTGTTTTGAGAAGATTTAGGGAATTTTGTGGGATTTTTCCTGGAATTTTGTTGGATACTGGGGAGATTTTGTGGGATGTTTGTGGAACTTTGAGGGACTTTTCTGGAATTTGGTGAGATTCTGTAGAGAACTGAAGAATTATCAGGGATTTTTCATGTATTCTGTGGGAATTTGTGGAGATTTGGTGGGATTTTTGTGGATTTTGGCCGTGTTTTGAGAAGATTTAGGGAATTTGGTGTGATTTTTCTGGGATTTTGTTGGGTATTGAGGACATTTTGTGGGATGTTTCTGGAATTTGGTGGGGCTTTTCAAGAATTTTGTGGTATTTTGAAAAGATTTTGGGAATTTTGTGGTGTTTTTTCTTGAATTTTGTGGGAAACTGTGCTGATTTTATGGGGCGTTTCTGGAATTTGGTCGAGTTTTCAGAAGATTTAGGGATTTTTGTGAGATTTTTGTGGGATGTTCTGGGAATTGGTGGAGATTTTGTGGGACTTTCCTGTGAATTGGTAGGGTTTTGAAATGATTTAGGGAGTTTTGTGGGACTTCTCTGGAATTTTGTGTGTTTTTTCTGGAATTGTGTGGGATTCTGAGGAGACTTGAAGAATTTTGAGGAATTTGTTTTAGATTTTGTGGGAATTTGTGTAGATTCTGTGGGATTTTACTGGAATTTGGTGGGCCTTTTCAAGGACTTTGTGTGGTTTTGAGGAGACTTGAAGAATTTTGAGGATTTTTTCTTAGATTTTGTGGAAACTTGTGGAGGTTTTGTGTGATTTTTGTGTGATTTTGTGGGATATTGAGGCGATTTAGGGATCTTGAGGGTTTTTCATGTATTTTGTGGGATTTTGTGGAGATTTGGTGGGATATTTTTCTAGAATTTGGTCGTGTTTTGAGAAGATTTAGGGAATTTTGTGGGATTTTTCCTGGAATTTTGTTGGATACTGGGGAGACTTTGTGGGATGTTTGTGGAACTTTGAGGGACTCTTCTGGAATTTGGTGAGATTCTGTAGAGAACTGAAGAATTATCAGAGATTTTTCATGTATTCTGTGGGAATTTGTGGAGATTTGGTGGGATTTTTCTGGAATTTGGTAGAGTTTTGAGAAGATTCAGGGAATTCTGTAAGATTTTTCTGGAATTTGGTGGGTCTTTTCAAGGACTTTGTGTGGTTTTGAGGAGACTTGAAGTATTTTGAGGAATTTTTCTTAGATTCTGTGGAAACTTGTGGAGGTTTTGTGTGATTTTTGTGTGATTTTGTGGGATATTGAGGCGATTTAGGGATCTTGAGGGATTTTTCATGTATTTTGTGGGAATTTGTGGAGATTTGGTGGGATATTTTTCTAGAATTTGGTTGTGTTTTGAGAAGATTTAGGGAATTTTGTGGGATTTTTCCTGGAATTTTGTTGGAAACTGGGGAGATTTTGTGGGATGTTTGTGGAACTTTGAGGGACTCTTCTGGAATTTGGTGAGATTCTGTAGAGAACTGACGAATTATCAGGGATTTTTCATGTATTCTGTGGGATTTTGAGGAGATTTGGTGGGATATTTTTCTAGAATTTGGTCGTGTTTTGAGAAGATTTAGGGAATTTTGTGGGATTTTTCCTGGAATTTTGTTGGATACTGGGGAGATTTTGTGGGATGTTTGTGGAACTTTGAGGGACTTTTCTGGAATTTGGTGAGATTCTGTAGAGAACTGAAGAATTATCAGGGATTTTTCATGTATTCTGTGGGATTTTGTGGAGATTTGATGGGATATTTTTCTAGAATTTGGTCGTGTTTTGAGAAGATTTAGGGAATTTTGTGGGATTTTTCCTGGAATTTTGTTGGATACTGGGGAGATTTTGTGGGATGTTTGTGGAACTTTGAGGGACTTTTCTGGAATTTGGTGAGATTCTGTAGAGAACTGAAGAATTATCAGGGATTTTTCATGTATTCTGTGGGAATTTGTGGAGATTTGGTGGGATTTTTGTGGATTTTGGCCGTGTTTTGAGAAGATTTAGGGAATTTGGTGTGATTTTTCTGGGATTTTGTTGGGTATTGAGGACATTTTGTGGGATGTTTCTGGAATTTGGTGGGGCTTTTCAAGAATTTTGTGGTATTTTGAAAAGATTTTGGGAATTTTGTGGTGTTTTTTCTTGAATTTTGTGGGAAACTGTGCTGATTTTATGGGGCGTTTCTGGAATTTGGTCGAGTTTTCAGAAGATTTAGGGATTTTTGTGAGATTTTTGTGGGATGTTCTGGGAATTGGTAGAGATTTTGTGGGACATTCCTGTGAATTGGTAGGGTTTTGAAATGATTTAGGGAGTTTTGTGGGAGTTCTATGGAATTTTGTGTGTTTTTTCTGGAATTGTGTGGGATTCTGAGGAGACTTGAAGAATTTTGAGGAATTTGTTTTAGATTTTGTGGGAATTTGTGTAGATTCTGTGGGATTTTACTGGAATTTGGTGGGCCTTTTCAAGGACTTTGTGTGGTTTTGAGGAGACTTGAAGAATTTTGAGGATTTTTTCTTAGATTTTGTACAAACCTGTGGAGGTTTTGTGTGATTTTTGTGGGATTTTGTGGGATATTGAGGCGATTTAGGGATCTTGAGGGATTTTTCATGTATTTTGTGGGAATTTGTAGAGATTTGGTGGGATATTTTTCTAGAATTTGGTTGTGTTTTGGGATGATTTAGGGAATTTTGTGGGATTTTTCCTGGAATTTTATTGGATACTGGGGAGATTTTGTGGTATGTTTGTGGAACTTTGAGGGACTTTTCTGGAATTTGGTGAGGTTCTGTACAGAACTGACGAATTATCGGGGATTTTTCATGTATTCTGTGGGAATTTGTGGAGATTTGGTGGGATTTTTGTGGATTTTGGCCATGTTTTGAGAAGATTTAGGGAATTTTGTGGGATTTTTCCTGGAATTTTGTTGGATACTGGGGAGATTTTGTGGGATGTTTGTGGAACTTTGAGGGACTTTTCTGGAATTTGGTGAGATTCTGTAGAGAACTGAAGAATTATCAGGGATTTTTCATGTATTCTGTGGGAATTTGTGGAGATTTGGTGGGATTTTTCTGGAATTTGGTAGAGTTTTGAGAAGATTCAGGGAATTCTGTAAGATTTTTCTGGAATTTGGTGGGTCTTTTCAAGGACTTTGTGTGGTTTTGAGGAGACTTGAAGAATTTTGAGGAATTTTTCTTAGATTCTGTGGAAACTTGTGGAGGTTTTGTGTGATTTTTGTGTGATTTTGTGGGATATTGAGGCGATTTAGGGATCTTGAGGGATTTTTCATGTATTTTGTGGGAATTTGTGGAGATTTGGTGGGATATTTTTCTAGACTTTGGTTGTGTTTTGAGAAGATTTAGGGAATTTTGTGCGATTTTCCCTGGAATTTTGTTGGATACTGGGGAGATTTTGTGGGATGCTTGTGGAACTTTGAGGGACTTTTCTGGAATTTGGTGAGATTCTGTAGAGAACTGACGAATTATCAGGGATTTTTCATGTATTCTGTGGGAATTTGTGGAGGTTTGGTGGGATTTTTGTGGATTTTGGCCGTGTTTTGAGAAGATTTAGGGAATTTTGTGGGATTTTTCTGGGATTTTGTTAAGTATTGAGGACATTTTGTGGGATGTTTCTGGAATTTGGTGGGGCTTTTCAAGAATTTTGTGGTATTTTGAAAAGATTTAGGGAATTTTGTGGTGTTTTTTCTTGAATTTTGTGGGAAACTGCTGATTTTATGGGGCGTTTCTGGAATTTGGTCGAGTTTTCAGAAGATTTAGGGATTTTTGTGAGATTTTTGTCGGATGTTCTGGGAATTGGTGGAGATTTTGTGGGACATTCCTGTGAATTGGTAGGGTTTTGAAATGATTTAGGGAGTTTTGTGGGACTTCTCTGGAATTTTGTGTGTTTTTTCTGGAATTGTGTGGGATTCTGAGGAGACTTGAAGAATTTTGAGGAATTTGTTTTAGATTTTGTGGGAATTTGTGGAGATTCTGTGGGATTTTACTGGAATTTGGTGGGCCTTTTCAAGGACTATTTGTGGTTTTGAGGAGACTTGAAGAATTTTGAGGATTTTTTTTTATATTTTGTGGAAACTTGTGGAGGTTTTGTGTGATTTTTGTGGGATTTTGTGGGATATTGAGGCGATTTAGGGATCTTGAGGGATTTTCATGTATTTTGTGGGATTTTGTGGAGATTTGGTGGGATATTTTTTCTAGAATTTGGTTGTGTTTTGAGAAGATTTAGGGAATTTTGTGGGATTTTTCCTGGAATTTTGTTGGATACTGGGGAGATTTTGTGGGATGTTTGTGGAACTTTGAGGGACTCTTCTGGAATTTGGTGAGATTCTGTAGAGAACTGAAGAATTATCAGGGATTTTTCATGTATTCTGTGGGAATTTGTGGAGATTTGGTGGGATTTTTGTGGATTTTGGCCATGTTTTGAGAAGATTTAGGGAATTTTGTGGGATTTTTCCTGGAATTTTGTTGGATACTGGGGAGATTTTGTGGGATGTTTGTGGAACTTTGAGGGACTTTTCTGGAATTTGGTGAGATTCTGTAGAGAACTGACGAATTATCAGGGATTTTTCATGTATTCTGTGGGAATTTGTGGAGATTTGGTGGGATTTTTCTGAAATTTGGTAGAGTTTTGAGAAGATTCAGGGAATTCTGTAAGATTTTTCTGGAATTTGGTGGGTCTTTTCAAGGACTTTGTGTGGTTTTGAGGAGACTTGAAGAATTTTGAGGATTTTTTCTTAGATTTTGTGGAAACTTGTGGAGGTTTTGTGTGATTTTTGTGGGATTTTGTGGGATATTGAGGCGATTTAGGGATCTTGAGGGATTTTTCATGTATTTTGTGGGAATTTGTGGAGATTTGGTGGGATATTTTTCTAGAATTTGGTCGTGTTTTGAGAAGATTTAGGGAATTTTGTGGGATTTTTCCTGGAATTTTGTTGGATACTGGGGAGATTTTGTGGGATGTTTGTGGAACTTTGAGGGACTCTTCTGGAATTTGGTGAGATTCTGTAGAGAACTGAAGAATTATCAGGGATTTTTCATTTATTCTGTGGGAATTTGTGGAGATTTGGTGGGATATTTTTCTAGAATTTGGTCGTGTTTTGAGAAGATTTAGGGAATTTTGTGGGATTTTTCCTGGAATTTTGTTGGATACTGGGGAGATTTTGTGGGATGTTTGTGGAACTTTGAGGGACTTTTCTGGAATTTGGTGAGATTCTGTAGAGAACTGAAGAATTATCAGGGATTTTTCATGTATTCTGTGGGAATTTGTGGAGATTTGGTGGGATTTTTGTGGATTTTGGCCGTGTTTTGAGAAGATTTAGGGAATTTGGTGTGATTTTTCTGGGATTTTGTTGGGTATTGAGGACATTTTGTGGGATGTTTCTGGAATTTGGTGGGGCTTTTCAAGAATTTTGTGGTATTTTGAAAAGATTTTGGGAATTTTGTGGTGTTTTTTCTTGAATTTTGTGGGAAACTGTGCTGATTTTATGGGGCGTTTCTGGAATTTGGTCGAGTTTTCAGAAGATTTAGGGATTTTTGTGAGATTTTTGTGGGATGTTCTGGGAATTGGTGGAGATTTTGTGGGACTTTCCTGTGAATTGGTAGGGTTTTGAAATGATTTAGGGAGTTTTGTGGGACTTCTCTGGAATTTTGTGTGTTTTTTCTGGAATTGTGTGGGATTCTGAGGAGACTTGAAGAATTTTGAGGAATTTGTTTTAGATTTTGTGGGAATTTGTGTAGATTCTGTGGGATTTTACTGGAATTTGGTGGGCCTTTTCAAGGACTTTGTGTGGTTTTGAGGAGACTTGAAGAATTTTGAGGATTTTTTCTTAGATTTTGTGGAAACTTGTGGAGGTTTTGTGTGATTTTTGTGTGATTTTGTGGGATATTGAGGCGATTTAGGGATCTTGAGGGTTTTTCATGTATTTTGTGGGATTTTGTGGAGATTTGGTGGGATATTTTTCTAGAATTTGGTCGTGTTTTGAGAAGATTTAGGGAATTTTGTGGGATTTTTCCTGGAATTTTGTTGGATACTGGGGAGACTTTGTGGGATGTTTGTGGAACTTTGAGGGACTCTTCTGGAATTTGGTGAGATTCTGTAGAGAACTGAAGAATTATCAGAGATTTTTCATGTATTCTGTGGGAATTTGTGGAGATTTGGTGGGATTTTTCTGGAATTTGGTAGAGTTTTGAGAAGATTCAGGGAATTCTGTAAGATTTTTCTGGAATTTGGTGGGTCTTTTCAAGGACTTTGTGTGGTTTTGAGGAGACTTGAAGTATTTTGAGGAATTTTTCTTAGATTCTGTGGAAACTTGTGGAGGTTTTGTGTGATTTTTGTGTGATTTTGTGGGATATTGAGGCGATTTAGGGATCTTGAGGGATTTTTCATGTATTTTGTGGGAATTTGTGGAGATTTGGTGGGATATTTTTCTAGAATTTGGTTGTGTTTTGAGAAGATTTAGGGAATTTTGTGGGATTTTTCCTGGAATTTTGTTGGAAACTGGGGAGATTTTGTGGGATGTTTGTGGAACTTTGAGGGACTCTTCTGGAATTTGGTGAGATTCTGTAGAGAACTGACGAATTATCAGGGATTTTTCATGTATTCTGTGGGATTTTGTGGAGATTTGGTGGGATATTTTTCTAGAATTTGGTCGTGTTTTGAGAAGATTTAGGGAATTTTGTGGGATTTTTCCTGGAATTTTGTTGGATACTGGGGAGATTTTGTGGGATGTTTGTGGAACTTTGAGGGACTTTTCTGGAATTTGGTGAGATTCTGTAGAGAACTGAAGAATTATCAGGGATTTTTCATGTATTCTGTGGGATTTTGTGGAGATTTGGTGGGATATTTTTCTAGAATTTGGTCGTGTTTTGAGAAGATTTAGGGAATTTTGTGGGATTTTTCCTGGAATTTTGTTGGATACTGGGGAGATTTTGTGGGATGTTTGTGGAACTTTGAGGGACTTTTCTGGAATTTGGTGAGATTCTGTAGAGAACTGAAGAATTATCAGGGATTTTTCATGTATTCTGTGGGAATTTGTGGAGATTTGGTGGGATTTTTGTGGATTTTGGCCGTGTTTTGAGAAGATTTAGGGAATTTGGTGTGATTTTTCTGGGATTTTGTTGGGTATTGAGGACATTTTGTGGGATGTTTCTGGAATTTGGTGGGGCTTTTCAAGAATTTTGTGGTATTTTGAAAAGATTTAGGGAATTTTGTGGTGTTTTTTCTTGAATTTTGTGGGAAACTGTGCTGATTTTATGGGGCGTTTCTGGAATTTGGTCGAGTTTTCAGAAGATTTAGGGATTTTTGTGAGATTTTTGTGGGATGTTCTGGGAATTGGTAGAGATTTTGTGGGACATTCCTGTGAATTGGTAGGGTTTTGAAATGATTTAGGGAGTTTTGTGGGAGTTCTATGGAATTTTGTGTGTTTTTTCTGGAATTGTGTGGGATTCTGAGGAGACTTGAAGAATTTTGAGGAATTTGTTTTAGATTTTGTGGGAATTTGTGTAGATTCTGTGGGATTTTACTGGAATTTGGTGGGCCTTTTCAAGGACTTTGTGTGGTTTTGAGGAGACTTGAAGAATTTTGAGGATTTTTTCTTAGATTTTGTACAAACCTGTGGAGGTTTTGTGTGATTTTTGTGGGATTTTGTGGGATATTGAGGCGATTTAGGGATCTTGAGGGATTTTTCATGTATTTTGTGGGAATTTGTGGAGATTTGGTGGGATATTTTTCTAGAATTTGGTCGTGTTTTGGGATGATATAGGGAATTTTGTGGGATTTTTCCTGGAATTTTATTGGATACTGGGGAGATTTTGTGGTATGTTTGTGGAACTTTGAGGGACTTTTCTGGAATTTTGTGAGATTCTGTAGAGAACTGAAGAATTATCAAAGATTTTTCATGTAGTCTGTGGGAATTTGTGGAGATTTGGTGGGATTTTTGTGGATTTTGGCCATGTTTTGATAAGATTTAGGGAATTTTGTGGGATTTTTCCTGGAAATTTGTTGGATACTGGGGAGATTTTGTGGGATGTTTGTGGAACTTTGAGGGACTTTTCTGGAATTTGGTGAGATTCTGTAGAGAACTGAAGAATTATCAGGGATTTTTCATGTATTCTGTGGGAATTTGTGGAGATTTGGTGGGATTTTTCTGGAATTTGGTAGAGTTTTGAGAAGATTCAGGGAATTCTGTAAGATTTTTCTGGAATTTGGTGTGTCTTTTCAAGGACTTTGTGTGGTTTTGAGGAGACTTGAAGAATTTTGAGGAATTTTTCTTAGATTCTGTGGAAACTTGTGGAGGTTTTGTGTGATTTTTGTGTGATTTTGTGGGATATTGAGGCGATTTAGGGATCTTGAGGGATTTTTCATGTATTTTGTGGGAATTTTTGGAGATTTGGTGGGATATTTTTCTAGAATTTGGTTGTGTTTTGAGAAGATGTAGGGAATTTTGTGGGATTTTCCCTGGAATTTTTTTGGATACTGGGGAGATTTTGTGGGATGTTTGTGGAACTTTGAGGGACTTTTCTGGAATTTGGTGAGATTCTGTAGAGAACTGACGAATTATCAGGGATTTTTCATGTATTCTGTGGGAATTTGTGGAGATTTGGTGGGATTTTTCTGGAATTTGGTAGAGTTTTGAGAAGATTCAGGGAATTCTGTAAGATTTTTCTGGAATTTGGTGTGTCTTTTCAAGGACTTTGTGTGGTTTTGAGGAGACTTGAAGAATTTTGAGGAATTTTTCTTAGATTTTGTACAAACCTGTGGAGGTTTTGTGTGATTTTTGTGGGATTTTGTGGGATATTGAGGCGATTTAGGGATCTTGAGGGATTTTTCATGTATTTTGTGGGAATTTGTGGAGATTTGGTGGGATATTTTTCTAGAATTTGGTTGTGTTTTGAGAAGATTTAGGGAATTTTGTGGGATTTTTCCTGGAATTTTGTTGGATACTGGGGAGATTTTGTGGGATGTTTGTGGAACTTTGAGGGACTTTTCTGGAATTTGGTGAGATTCTGTAGAGAACTGAAGAATTATCAGGGATTTTTCATGTATTCTGTGGGAATTTGTGGAGATTTGGTGGGATTTTTCTGGAATTTGGTAGAGTTTTGAGAAGATTTAGGGAATTCTGCAAGATATTTCCGGAATTTGGTAGGCCTTTTTGAAGGACTTTTTGTGGTTTTGAGAAGACTTGAAGAATTTTGAGGATTTTTTTTTATATTTTTTGGAAACTTGTGGAGGTTTTGTGTGATTTTTGTGGGATTTTGTGGGATATTGAGGCGATTTAGGGATCTTGAGGGATTTTTCATGTATTTTGTGGGAATTTGTAGAGATTTGGTGGGATATTTTTCTAGAATTTGGTTGTGTTTTGGGATGATTTAGGGAATTTTGTGGGATTTTTCCTGGAATTTTATTGGATACTGGGGAGATTTTGTGGTATGTTTGTGGAACTTTGAGGGACTTTTCTGGAATTTGGTGAGGTTCTGTACAGAACTGACGAATTATCGGGGATTTTTCATGTATTCTGTGGGAATTTGTGGAGATTTGGTGGGATTTTTGTGGATTTTGGCCATGTTTTGAGAAGATTTAGGGAATTTTGTGGGATTTTTCCTGGAATTTTGTTGGATACTGGGGAGATTTTGTGGGATGTTTGTGGAACTTTGAGGGACTTTTCTGGAATTTGGTGAGATTCTGTAGAGAACTGAAGAATTATCAGGGATTTTTCATGTATTCTGTGGGAATTTGTGGAGATTTGGTGGGATTTTTCTGGAATTTGGTAGAGTTTTGAGAAGATTCAGGGAATTCTGTAAGATTTTTCTGGAATTTGGTGGGTCTTTTCAAGGACTTTGTGTGGTTTTGAGGAGACTTGAAGAATTTTGAGGAATTTTTCTTAGATTCTGTGGAAACTTGTGGAGGTTTTGTGTGATTTTTGTGTGATTTTGTGGGATATTGAGGCGATTTAGGGATCTTGAGGGATTTTTCATGTATTTTGTGGGAATTTGTGGAGATTTGGTGGGATATTTTTCTAGAATTTGGTTGTGTTTTGAGAAGATTTAGGGAATTTTGTGGGATTTTCCCTGGAATTTTATTGGATACTGGGGAGATTTTGTGGGATGTTTGTGGAACTTTGAGGGACTTTTCTGGAATTTGGTGAGATTCTGTAGAGAACTGACGAATTATCAGGGATTTTTCATGTATTCTGTGGGAATTTGTGGAGGTTTGGTGGGATTTTTGTGGATTTTGGCCGTGTTTTGAGAAGATTTAGGGAATTTTGTGGGATTTTTCTGGGATTTTGTTAAGTATTGAGGACATTTTGTGGGATGTTTCTGGAATTTGGTGGGGCTTTTCAAGAATTTTGTGGTATTTTGAAAAGATTTAGGGAATTTTGTGGTGTTTTTTCTTGAATTTTGTGGGAAACTGCTGATTTTATGGGGCGTTTCTGGAATTTGGTCGAGTTTTCAGAAGATTTAGGGATTTTTGTGAGATTTTTGTGGGATGTTCTGGGAATTGGTGGAGATTTTGTGGGACATTCCTGTGAATTGGTAGGGTTTTGAAATGATTTAGGGAGTTTTGTGGGACTTCTCTGGAATTTTGTGTGTTTTTTCTGGAATTGTGTGGGATTCTGAGGAGACTTGAAGAATTTTGAGGAATTTGTTTTAGATTTTGTGGGAATTTGTGGAGATTCTGTGGGATTTTACTGGAATTTGGTGGGCCTTTTCAAGGACTATTTGTGGTTTTGAGGAGACTTGAAGAATTTTGAGGATTTTTTTTTATATTTTGTGGAAACTTGTGGAGGTTTTGTGTGATTTTTGTGGGATTTTGTGGGATATTGAGGCGATTTAGGGATCTTGAGGGATTTTCATGTATTTTGTGGGATTTTGTGGAGATTTGGTGGGATATTTTTTCTAGAATTTGGTTGTGTTTTGAGAAGATTTAGGGAATTTTGTGGGATTTTTCCTGGAATTTTGTTGGATACTGGGGAGATTTTGTGGGATGTTTGTGGAACTTTGAGGGACTCTTCTGGAATTTGGTGAGATTCTGTAGAGAACTGAAGAATTATCAGGGATTTTTCATGTATTCTGTGGGAATTTGTGGAGATTTGGTGGGATTTTTGTGGATTTTGGCCATGTTTTGAGAAGATTTAGGGAATTTTGTGGGATTTTTCCTGGAATTTTGTTGGATACTGGGGAGATTTTGTGGGATGTTTGTGGAACTTTGAGGGACTTTTCTGGAATTTGGTGAGATTCTGTAGAGAACTGAAGAATTATCAGGGATTTTTCATGTATTCTGTGGGAATTTGTGGAGATTTGGTGGGATTTTTCTGAAATTTGGTAGAGTTTTGAGAAGATTCAGGGAATTCTGTAAGATTTTTCTGGAATTTGGTGGGTCTTTTCAAGGACTTTGTGTGGTTTTGAGGAGACTTGAAGAATTTTGAGGATTTTTTCTTAGATTTTGTGGAAACTTGTGGAGGTTTTGTGTGATTTTTGTGGGATTTTGTGGGATATTGAGGCGATTTAGGGATCTTGAGGGATTTTTCATGTATTTTGTGGGAATTTGTGGAGATTTGGTGGGATATTTTTCTAGAATTTGGTCGTGTTTTGAGAAGATTTAGGGAATTTTGTGGGATTTTTCCTGGAATTTTGTTGGATACTGGGGAGATTTTGTGGGATGTTTGTGGAAATTTGAGGGACTCTTCTGGAATTTGGTGAGATTCTGTAGAGAACTGAAGAATTATCAGGGATTTTTCATTTATTCTGTGGGAATTTGTGGAGATTTGGTGGGATATTTTTCTAGAATTTGGTCGTGTTTTGAGAAGATTTAGGGAATTTTGTGGGATTTTTCCTGGAATTTTGTTGGATACTGGGGAGATTTTGTGGGATGTTTGTGGAACTTTGAGGGACTTTTCTGGAATTTGGTGAGATTCTGTAGAGAACTGAAGAATTATCAGGGATTTTTCATGTATTCTGTGGGAATTTGTGGAGATTTGGTGGGATTTTTGTGGATTTTGGCCGTGTTTTGAGAAGATTTAGGGAATTTGGTGTGATTTTTCTGGGATTTTGTTGGGTATTGAGGACATTTTGTGGGATGTTTCTGGAATTTGGTGGGGCTTTTCAAGAATTTTGTGGTATTTTGAAAAGATTTTGGGAATTTTGTGGTGTTTTTTCTTGAATTTTGTGGGAAACTGTGCTGATTTTATGGGGCGTTTCTGGAATTTGGTCGAGTTTTCAGAAGATTTAGGGATTTTTGTGAGATTTTTGTGGGATGTTCTGGGAATTTGTGGAGATTTTGTGGGACTTTCCTGTGAATTGGTAGGGTTTTGAAATGATTTAGGGAGTTTTGTGGGACTTCTCTGGAATTTTGTGTGTTTTTTCTGGAATTGTGTGGGATTCTGAGGAGACTTGAAGAATTTTGAGGAATTTGTTTTAGATTTTGTGGGAATTTGTGTAGATTCTGTGGGATTTTACTGGAATTTGGTGGGCCTTTTCAAGGACTTTGTGTGGTTTTGAGGAGACTTGAAGAATTTTGAGGATTTTTTCTTAGATTTTGTGGAAACTTGTGGAGGTTTTGTGTGATTTTTGTGTGATTTTGTGGGATATTGAGGCGATTTAGGGATCTTGAGGGATTTTCATGTATTTTGTGGGATTTTGTGGAGATTTGGTGGGATATTTTTCTAGAATTTGGTCGTGTTTTGAGAAGATTTAGGGAATTTTGTGGGATTTTTCCTGGAATTTTGTTGGATACTGGGGAGACTTTGTGGGATGTTTGTGGAACTTTGAGGGACTTTTCTGGAATTTGGTGAGATTCTGTAGAGAACTGAAGAATTATCAGAGATTTTTCATGTATTCTGTGGGAATTTGTGGAGATTTGGTGGGATTTTTCTGGAATTTGGTAGAGTTTTGAGAAGATTCAGGGAATTCTGTAAGATTTTTCTGGAATTTGGTGGGTCTTTTCAAGGACTTTGTGTGGTTTTGAGGAGACTTGAAGTATTTTGAGGAATTTTTCTTAGATTCTGTGGAAACTTGTGGAGGTTTTGTGTGATTTTTGTGTGATTTTGTGGGATATTGAGGCGATTTAGGGATCTTGAGGGATTTTTCATGTATTTTGTGGGAATTTGTGGAGATTTGGTGGGATATTTTTCTAGAATTTGGTTGTGTTTTGAGAAGATTTAGGGAATTTTGTGGGATTTTTCCTGGAATTTTGTTGGAAACTGGGGAGATTTTGTGGGATGTTTGTGGAACTTTGAGGGACTCTTCTGGAATTTGGTGAGATTCTGTAGAGAACTGACGAATTATCAGGGATTTTTCATGTATTTTGTGGGATTTTGTGGAGATTTGGTGGGATATTTTTCTAGAATTTGGTCGTGTTTTGAGAAGATTTAGGGAATTTTGTGGGATTTTTCCTGGAATTTTGTTGGATACTGGGGAGATTTTGTGGGATGTTTGTGGAACTTTGAGGGACTTTTCTGGAATTTGGTGAGATTCTGTAGAGAACTGAAGAATTATCAGGGATTTTTCATGTATTCTGTGGGAATTTGTGGAGATTTGGTGGGATTTTTGTGGATTTTGGCCGTGTTTTGAGAAGATTTAGGGAATTTGGTGTGATTTTTCTGGGATTTTGTTGGGTATTGAGGACATTTTGTGGGATGTTTCTGGAATTTGGTGGGGCTTTTCAAGAATTTTGTGGTATTTTGAAAAGATTTTGGGAATTTTGTGGTGTTTTTTCTTGAATTTTGTGGGAAACTGTGCTGATTTTATGGGGCGTTTCTGGAATTTGGTCGAGTTTTCAGAAGATTTAGGGATTTTTGTGAGATTTTTGTGGGATGTTCTGGGAATTGGTAGAGATTTTGTGGGACATTCCTGTGAATTGGTAGGGTTTTGAAATGATTTAGGGAGTTTTGTGGGAGTTCTATGGAATTTTGTGTGTTTTTTCTGGAATTGTGTGGGATTCTGAGGAGACTTGAAGAATTTTGAGGAATTTGTTTTAGATTTTGTGGGAATTTGTGTAGATTCTGTGGGATTTTACTGGAATTTGGTGGGCCTTTTCAAGGACTTTGTGTGGTTTTGAGGAGACTTGAAGAATTCTGAGGATTTTTTCTTAGATTTTGTACAAACCTGTGGAGGTTTTGTGTGATTTTTGTGGGATTTTGTGGGATATTGAGGCGATTTAGGGATCTTGAGGGATTTTCATGTATTTTGTGGGATTTTGTGGAGATTTGGTGGGATATTTTTCTAGAATTTGGTCGTGTTTTGAGAAGATTTAGGGAATTTTGTGGGATTTTTCCTGGAATTTTGTTGGATACTGGGGAGATTTTGTGGGATGTTTGTGGAACTTTGAGGGACTTTTCTGGAATTTGGTGAGATTCTGTAGAGAACTGAAGAATTATCAGGGATTTTTCATGTATTCTGTGGGAATTTGTGGAGATTTGGTGGGATTTTTGTGGATTTTGGCCATGTTTTGAGAAGATTTAGGGAATTTTGTGGGATTTTTCCTGGAATTTTGTTGGATACTGGGGAGATTTTGTGGGATGTTTGTGGAACTTTGAGGGACTTTTCTGGAATTTGGTGAGATTCTGTAGAGAACTGAAGAATTATCAGGGATTTTTCATGTATTCTGTGGGAATTTGTGGAGATTTGGTGGGATTTTTCTGGAATTTGGTAGAGTTTTGAGAAGATTCAGGGAATTCTGTAAGATTTTTCTGGAATTTGGTGTGTCTTTTCAAGGACTTTGTGTGGTTTTGAGGAGACTTGAAGAATTTTGAGGAATTTTTCTTAGATTCTGTGGAAACTTGTGGAGGTTTTGTGTGATTTTTGTGTGATTTTGTGGGATATTGAGGCGATTTAGGGATCTTGAGGGATTTTTCATGTATTTTGTGGGATTTTGTGGAGATTTGGTGGGATATTTTTCTAGAATTTGGTCATGTTTTGAGAAGATTTCGGGAATTTTGTGGGATTTTTCCTGGAATTTTGTTGGATACTGGGGAGATTTTGTGGGATGTTTGTGGAACTTTGAGGGACTTTTCTGGAATTTGGTGAGATTCTGTAGAGAACTGAAGAATTATCAGGGATTTTTCATGTATTGTGTGGGAATTTGTGGAGATTTGGTGGGATTTTTCTGGAATTTGGTAGAGTTTTGAGAAGATTCAGGGAATTCTGTAAGATTTTTCTGGAATTTGGTGGGTCTTTTCAAGGACTTTGTGTGGTTTTGAGGAGACTTGAAGAATTTTGAGGAATTTTTCTTAGATTCTGTGGAAACTTGTGGAGGTTTTGTGTGATTTTTGTGGGATTTTGTGGGATATTGAGGCGATTTAGGGATCTTGAGGGATTTTTCATGTATTTTGTGGGAATTTGTGGAGATTTGGTGGGATATTTTTCTAGAATTTGGTTGTGTTTTGAGAAGATTTAGGGAATTTTGTGGGATTTTTCCTGGAATTTTGTTGGATACTGGGGAGATTTTGTGGGATGTTTGTGGAACTTTGAGGGACTTTTCTGGAATTTGGTGAGATTCTGTACAGAACTGACGAATTATCAGGGATTTTTCATGTATTCTGTGGGATTTTGTGGAGATTTGGTGGGATATTTTTCTAGAATTTGGTCGTGTTTTGATATGATTTAGGGAATTTTGTGGGATTTTTCCTGGAATTTTGTTGGATACTGGGGAGATTTTGTGGGATGTTTGTGGAACTTTGAGGGACTTTTCTGGAATTTGGTGAGATTCTGTAGAGAACTGAAGAATTATCAGGGATTTTTCATGTATTCTGTGGGAATTTGTGGAGATTTGGTGGGATTTTTGTGGATTTTGGCCATATTTTGAAAAGATTTAGGGAATTTTGTGGGATTTTTCCTGGAATTTTGTTGGATACTGGGGAGATTTTGTGGGATGTTTGTGGAACTTTGAGGGACTTTTCTGGAATTTGGTGAGATTCTGTAGAGAACTGAAGAATTATCAGGGATTTTTCATGTATTCTGTGGGAATTTGTGGAGATTTGGTGGGATTTTTCTGGAATTTGGTAGAGTTTTGAGAAGATTCAGGGAATTCTGTAAGATTTTTCTGGAATTTGGTGGGTCTTTTCAAGGACTTTGTGTGGTTTTGAGGAGACTTGAAGAATTTTGAGGAATTTTTCTTAGATTCTGTGGAAACTTGTGGAGGTTTTGTGTGATTTTTGTGGGATTTTGTGGGATATTCAGGCGATTTAGGGATCTTGAGGGATTTTTCATGTATTTTGTGGGATTTTGTGGAGATTTGGTGGGATATTTTTCTAGAATTTGGTCGTGTTTTGAGAAGATTTCGGGAATTTTGTGGGATTTTTCCTGGAATTTTGTTGGATACTGGGGAGATTTTGTGGGATGTTTGTGGAACTTTGAGGGACTTTTCTGGAATTTGGTGAGATTCTGTAGAGAACTGACGAATTATCAGGGATTTTTCATGTATTCTGTGGGAATTTGTGGAGATTTGGTGGGATTTTTCTGGAATTTGGTAGAGTTTTGAGAAGATTCAGGGAATTCTGTAAGATTTTTCTGGAATTTGGTGGGTCTTTTCAAGGACTTTGTGTGGTTTTGAGGAGACTTGAAGAATTTTGAGGAATTTTTCTTAGATTCTGTGGAAACTTGTGGAGGTTTTGTGTGATTTTTGTGGGATTTTGTGGGATATTGAGGCGATTTAGGGATCTTGAGGGATTTTTCATGTATTTTTTGGGAATTTGTGGAGATTTGGTGGGATTTTTTTCTAGAATTTGGTTGTGTTTTGAGAAGATTTAGGGAATTTTGTGGGATTTTTCCTGGAATTTTGTTGGATACTGGGGAGATTTTGTGGGATGTTTGTGGAACTTTGAGGGACTTTTCTGGAATTTGGTGAGATTCTGTACAGAACTGACGAATTATCAGGGATTTTTCATGTATTCTGTGGGATTTTGTGGAGATTTGGTGGGATATTTTTCTAGAATTTGGTCGTGTTTTGAGAAGATTTAGGGAATTTTGTGGGATTTTTCCTGGAATTTTGTTGGATACTGGGGAGATTTTGTGGGATGTTTGTGGAACTTTGAGGGACTTTTCTGGAATTTGGTGAGATTCTGAAGAGAACTGAAGAATTATCAGGGATTTTTCATGTATTCTGTGGGAATTTGTGGAGATTTGGTGGGATTTTTGTGGATTTTGGCCATGTTTTGAGAAGATTTAGGGAATTTTGTGGGATTTCTCCTGGAATTTTGTTGGATACTGGGGAGATTTTGTGGGATGTTTGTGGAACTTTGAGGGACTTTTCTGGAATTTGGTGAGATTCTGTAGAGAACTGAAGAATTATCAGGGATTTTTCATGTATTCTGTGGGAATTTGTGGAGATTTGGTGGGATTTTTCTGGAATTTGGTAGAGTTTTGAGAAGATTCAGGGAATTCTGTAAGATTTTTCTGGAATTTGGTGTGTCTTTTCAAGGACTTTGTGTGGTTTTGAGGAGACTTGAAGAATTTTGAGGAATTTTTCTTAGATTCTGTGGAAACTTGTGGAGGTTTTGTGTGATTTTTGTGGGATTTTGTGGGATATTGAGGCGATTTAGGGATCTTGAGGGATTTTTCATGTATTTTGTGGGATTTTGTGGAGATTTGGTGGGATATTTTTCTAGAATTTGGTTGTGTTTTGAGAAGATTTAGGGAATTTTGTGGGATTTTTCCTGGAATTTTGTTGGATACTGGGGAGATTTTGTGGGATGTTTGTGGAACTTTGAGGGACTTTTCTGGAATTTGGTGAGATTCTGTACAGAACTGACGAATTATCAGGGATTTTTCATGTATTCTGTGGGATTTTGTGGAGATTTGGTGGGATATTTTTCTAGAATTTGGTAGTGTTTTGAGAAGATTTAGGGAATTTTGTGGGATTTTTCCTGGAATTTTGTTGGATACTGGGGAGATTTTGTGGGATGTTTGTGGAACTTTGAGGGACTTTTCTGGAATTTGGTGAGATTCTGTAGAGAACTGAAGAATTATCAGGGATTTTTCATGTATTCTGTGGGAATTTGTGGAGATTTGGTGGGATTTTTGTGGATTTTGGCCATGTTTTGAGAAGATTTAGGGAATTTTGTGGGATTTTTCCTGGAATTTTGTTGGATACTGGGGAGATTTTGTGGGATGTTTGTGGAACTTTGAGGGACTTTTCTGGAATTTGGTGAGATTCTGTAGAGAACTGAAGAATTATCAGGGATTTTTCATGTATTCTGTGGGAATTTGTGGAGATTTGGTGGGATTTTTCTGGAATTTGGTAGAGTTTTGAGAAGATTCAGGGAATTCTGTAAGATTTTTCTGGAATTTGGTGGGTCTTTTCAAGGACTTTGTGTGGTTTTGAGGAGACTTGAAGAATTTTGAGGAATTTTTCTTAGATTCTGTGGAAACTTGTGGAGGTTTTGTGTGATTTTTGTGGGATTTTGTGGGATATTGAGGCGATTTAGGGATCTTGAGGGATTTTTCATGTATTTTGTGGGATTTTGTGGAGATTTGGTGGGATATTTTTCTAGAATTTGGTTGTGTTTTGAGAAGATTTAGGGAATTTTGTGGGATTTTTCCTGGAATTTTGTTGGATACTGGGGAGATTTTGTGGGATGTTTGTGGAACTTTGAGGGACTTTTCTGGAATTTGGTGAGATTCTGTACAGAACTGACGAATTATCAGGGATTTTTCATGTATTCTGTGGGATTTTGTGGAGATTTGGTGGGATATTTTTCTAGAATTTGGTCGTGTTTTGAGAAGATTTAGGGAATTTTGTGGGATTTTTCCTGGAATTTTGTTGGATACTGGGGAGATTTTGTGGGATGTTTCTGGAACTTTGAGGGACTTTTCTGGAATTTGGTGAGATTCTGAAGAGAACTGAAGAATTATCAGGGATTTTTCATGTATTCTGTGGGAATTTGTGGAGATTTGGTGGGATTTTTGTGGATTTTGGCCATAATTTGAGAAGATTTAGGGAATTTTGTGGGATTTTTCCTGGAATTTTGTTGGATACTGGGGAGATTTTGTGGGATGTTTGTGGAACTTTGAGGGACTTTTCTGGAATTTGGTGAGATTCTGTAGAGAACTGAAGAATTATCAGGGATTTTTCATGTATTCTGTGGGAATTTGTGGAGATTTGGTGGGATTTTTCTGGAATTTGGTAGAGTTTTGAGAAGATTCAGGGAATTCTGTAAGATTTTTCTGGAATTTGGTGTGTCTTTTCAAGGACTTTGTGTGGTTTTGAGGAGACTTGAAGAATTTTGAGGAATTTTTCTTAGATTCTGTGGAAACTTGTGGAGGTTTTGTGTGATTTTTGTGGGATTTTGTGGGATATTGAGGCGATTTAGGGATCTTGAGGGATTTTTCATGTATTTTGTGGGATTTTGTGGAGATTTGGTGGGATATTTTTCTAGAATTTGGTTGTGTTTTGAGAAGATTTAGGGAATTTTGTGGGATTTTTCCTGGAATTTTGTTGGATACTGGGGAGATTTTGTGGGATGTTTGTGGAACTTTGAGGGACTTTTCTGGAATTTGGTGAGATTCTGTACAGAACTGACGAATTATCAGGGATTTTTCATGTATTCTGTGGGATTTTTTGGAGATTTGGTGGGATATTTTTCTAGAATTTGGTAGTGTTTTGAGAAGATTTAGGGAATTTTGTGGGATTTTTCCTGGAATTTTGTTGGATACTGGGGAGATTTTGTGGGATGTTTGTGGAACTTTGAGGGACTTTTCTGGAATTTGGTGAGATTCTGTAGAGAACTGAAGAATTATCAGGGATTTTTCATGTATTCTGTGGGAATTTGTGGAGATTTGGTGGGATTTTTGTGGATTTTGGCCATGTTTTGAGAAGATTTAGGGAATTTTGTGGGATTTTTCCTGGAATTTTGTTGGATACTGGGGAGATTTTGTGGGATGTTTGTGGAACTTTGAGGGACTTTTCTGGAATTTGGTGAGATTCTGTAGAGAACTGAAGAATTATCAGGGATTTTTCATGTATTCTGTGGGAATTTGTGGAGATTTGGTGGGATTTTTCTGGAATTTGGTAGAGTTTTGAGAAGATTCAGGGAATTCTGTAAGATTTTTCTGGAATTTGGTGGGTCTTTTCAAGGACTTTGTGTGGTTTTGAGGAGACTTGAAGAATTTTGAGGAATTTTTCTTAGATTCTGTGGAAACTTGTGGAGGTTTTGTGTGATTTTTGTGGGATTTTGTGGGATATTGAGGCGATTTAGGGATCTTGAGGGATTTTTCATGTATTTTGTGGGATTTTGTGGAGATTTGGTGGGATATTTTTCTAGAATTTGGTCGTGTTTTGAGAAGATTTCGGGAATTTTGTGGGATTTTTCCTGGAATTTTGTTGGATACTGGGGAGATTTTGTGGGATGTTTGTGGAACTTTGAGGGACTTTTCTGGAATTTGGTGAGATTCTGTAGAGAACTGACGAATTATCAGGGATTTTTCATGTATTCTGTGGGAATTTGTGGAGATTTGGTGGGATTTTTCTGGAATTTGGTAGAGTTTTGAGAAGATTCAGGGAATTCTGTAAGATTTTTCTGGAATTTGGTGGGTCTTTTCAAGGACTTTGTGTGGTTTTGAGGAGACTTGAAGAATTTTGAGGAATTTTTCTTAGATTCTGTGGAAACTTGTGGAGGTTTTGTGTGATTTTTGTGGGATTTTGTGGGATATTGAGGCGATTTAGGGATCTTGAGGGATTTTTCATGTATTTTGTGGGAATTTGTGGAGATTTGGTGGGATATTTTTCTAGAATTTGGTTGTGTTTTGAGAAGATTTAGGGAATTTTGTGGGATTTTTCCTGGAATTTTGTTGGATACTGGGGAGATTTTGTGGGATGTTTGTGGAACTTTGAGGGACTTTTCTGGAATTTGGTGAGATTCTGTACAGAACTGACGAATTATCAGGGATTTTTCATGTATTCTGTGGGATTTTTTTGAGATTTGGTGGGATATTTTTCTAGAATTTGGTAGTGTTTTGAGAAGATTTAGGGAATTTTGTGGGATTTTTCCTGGAATTTTGTTGGATACTGGGGAGATTTTGTGGGATGTTTGTGGAACTTTGAGGGACTTTTCTGGAATTTGGTGAGATTCTGTAGAGAACTGAAGAATTATCAGGGATTTTTCATGTATTCTGTGGGAATTTGTGGAGATTTGGTGGGATTTTTGTGGATTTTGGCCATGTTTTGAGAAGATTTAGGGAATTTTGTGGGATTTTTCCTGGAATTTTGTTGGATACTGGGGAGATTTTGTGGGATGTTTGTGGAACTTTGAGGGACTTTTCTGGAATTTGGTGAGATTCTGTAGAGAACTGAAGAATTATCAGGGATTTTTCATGTATTCTGTGGGAATTTGTGGAGATTTGGTGGGATTTTTCTGGAATTTGGTAGAGTTTTGAGAAGATTCAGGGAATTCTGTAAGATTTTTCTGGAATTTGGTGGGTCTTTTCAAGGACTTTGTGTGGTTTTGAGGAGACTTGAAGAATTTTGAGGAATTTTTCTTAGATTTTGTACAAACCTTTGGAGGTTTTGTGTGATTTTTGTGGGATTTTGTGGGATATTGAGGCGATTTAGGGATCTTGAGGGATTTTTCATGTATTTTGTGGGATTTTGTGGAGATTTGGTGGGATATTTTTCTAGAATTTGGTCGTGTTTTGAGAAGATTTCGGGAATTTTGTGGGATTTTTCCTGGAATTTTGTTGGATACTGGGGAGATTTTGTGGGATGTTTGTGGAACTTTGAGGGACTTTTCTGGAATTTGGTGAGATTCTGTAGAGAACTGAAGAATTATCAGGGATTTTTCATGTATTCTGTGGGAATTTGTGGAGATTTGGTGGGATTTTTCTGGAATTTGGTAGAGTTTTGAGAAGATTCAGGGAATTCTGTAAGATTTTTCTGGAATTTGGTGGGTCTTTTCAAGGACTTTGTGTGGTTTTGAGGAGACTTGAAGAATTTTGAGGAATTTTTCCTAGATTCTGTGGAAACTTGTGGAGGTTTTGTGTGATTTTTGTGTGATTTTGTGGGATATTGAGGCGATTTAGGGATCTTGAGGGATTTTTCATGTATTTTGTGGGAATTTGTGGAGATTTGGTGGGATATTTTTCTAGAATTTGGTTGTGTTTTGAGAAGATTTAGGGAATTTTGTGGGATTTTTCCTGGAATTTTGTTGGATACTGGGGAGATTTTGTGGGATGTTTGTGGAACTTTGAGGGACTTTTCTGGAATTTGGTGAGATTCTGTACAGAACTGACGAATTATCAGGGATTTTTCATGTATTCTGTGGGATTTTGTGGAGATTTGGTGGGATATTTTTCTAGAATTTGGTCGTGTTTTGAGAAGATTTAGGGAATTTTGTGGGATTTTTCCTGGAATTTTGTTGGATACTGGGGAGATTTTGTGGGATGTTTGTGGAACTCTGAGGGACTTTTCTGGAATTTGGTGAGATTCTGTAGAGAACTGAAGAATTATCAGGGATTTTTCATGTATTCTGTGGGAATTTGTGGAGATTTGGTGGGATTTTTGTGGATTTTGGCCATGTTTTGAGAAGATTTAGGGAATTTTGTGGGATTTTTCCTGGAATTTTGTTGGATACTGGGGAGATTTTGTGGGATGTTTGTGGAACTTTGAGGGACTTTTCTGGAATTTGGTGAGATTCTGTAGAGAACTGAAGAATTATCAGGGATTTTTCATGTATTCTGTGGGAATTTGTGGAGATTTGGTGGGATTTTTCTGGAATTTGGTAGAGTTTTGAGAAGATTCAGGGAATTCTGTAAGATTTTTCTGGAATTTGGTGGGTCTTTTCAAGGACTTTGTGTGGTTTTGAGGAGACTTGAAGAATTTTGAGGAATTTTTCTTAGATTCTGTGGAAACTTGTGGAGGTTTTGTGTGATTTTTGTGTGATTTTGTGGGATATTGAGGCGATTTAGGGATCTTGAGGGATTTTTCATGTATTTTGTGGGATTTTGTGGAGATTTGGTGGGATATTTTTCTAGAATTTGGTCGTGTTTTGAGAAGATTTAGGGAATTTTGTGGGATTTTTCCTGGAATTTTGTTGGATACTGGGGAGATTTTGTGGGATGTTTGTGGAACTTTGAGGGACTTTTCTGGAATTTGGTGAGATTCTGTAGGGAACTGACGAATTATCAGGGATTTTTCATGTATTCTGTGGGAATTTGTGGAGATTTGGTGGGATTTTTCTGGAATTTGGTAGAGTTTTGAGAAGATTCAGGGAATTCTGTAAGATTTTTCTGGAATTTGGTGGGTCTTTTCAAGGACTTTGTGTGGTTTTGAGGAGACTTGAAGAATTTTGAGGAATTTTTCTTAGATTCTGTGGAAACTTGTGGAGGTTTTGTGTGATTTTTGTGGGATTTTGTGGGATATTGAGGCGATTTAGGGATCTTGAGGGATTTTTCATGTATTTTGTGGGAATTTGTGGAGATTTGGTGGGATTTTTTTCTAGAATTTGGTTGTGTTTTGAGAAGATTTAGGGAATTTTGTGGGATTTTTCCTGGAATTTTGTTGGATACTGGGGAGATTTTGTGGGATGTTTGTGGAACTTTGAGGGACTTTTCTGGAATTTGGTGAGATTCTGTAGAGAACTGACGAATTATCAGGGATTTTTCATGTATTCTGTGGGATTTTGTGGAGATTTGGTGGGATATTTTTCTAGAATTTGGTCGTGTTTTGAGAAGATTTAGGGAATTTTGTGGGATTTTTCCTGGAATTTTGTTGGATACTGGGGAGATTTTGTGGGATGTTTGTGGAACTTTGAGGGACTTTTCTGGAATTTGGTGAGATTCTGTACAGAACTGACGAATTATCAGGGATTTTTCATGTATTCTGTGGGATTTTGTGGAGATTTGGTGGGATATTTTTCTAGAATTTGGTCGTGTTTTGAGAAGATTTAGGGAATTTTGTGGGATTTTTCCTGGAATTTTGTTGGATACTGGGGAGATTTTGTGGGATGTTTGTGGAACTTTGAGGGACTTTTCTGGAATTTGGTGAGATTCTGTAGAGAACTGAAGAATTATCAGGGATTTTTCATGTATTCTGTGGGAATTTGTGGAGATTTGGTGGGATTTTTGTGGATTTTGGCCATGTTTTGAGAAGATTTAGGGAATTTTGTGGGATTTTTCCTGGAATTTTGTTGGATACTGGGGAGATTTTGTGGGATGTTTGTGGAACTTTGAGGGACTTTTCTGGAATTTGGTGAGATTCTGTAGAGAACTGAAGAATTATCAGGGATTTTTCATGTATTCTGTGGGAATTTGTGGAGATTTGGTGGGATTTTTCTGGAATTTGGTAGAGTTTTGAGAAGATTCAGGGAATTCTGTAAGATTTTTCTGGAATTTGGTGGGTCTTTTCAAGGACTTTGTGTGGTTTTGAGGAGACTTGAAGAATTTTGAGGAATTTTTCTTAGATTCTGTGGAAACTTGTGGAGGTTTTGTGTGATTTTTGTGTGATTTTGTGGGATATTGAGGCGATTTAGGGATCTTGAGGGATTTTTCATGTATTTTGTGGGATTTTGTGGAGATTTGGTGGGATATTTTTCTAGAATTTGGTTGTGTTTTGAGAAGATTTAGGGAATTTTGTGGGATTTTTCCTGGAATTTTGTTGGATACTGGGGAGATTTTGTGGGATGTTTGTGGAACTTTGAGGGACTTTTCTGGAATTTGGTGAGATTCTGTAGGGAACTGACGAATTATCAGGGATTTTTCATGTATTCTGTGGGAATTTGTGGAGATTTGGTGGGATTTTTCTGGAATTTGGTAGAGTTTTGAGAAGATTCAGGGAATTCTGTAAGATTTTTCTGGAATTTGGTGGGTCTTTTCAAGGACTTTGTGTGGTTTTGAGGAGACTTGAAGAATTTTGAGGAATTTTTCTTAGATTCTGTGGAAACTTGTGGAGGTTTTGTGTGATTTTTGTGGGATTTTGTGGGATATTGAGGCGATTTAGGGATCTTGAGGGATTTTTCATGTATTTTGTGGGAATTTGTGGAGATTTGGTGGGATTTTTTTCTAGAATTTGGTTGTGTTTTGAGAAGATTTAGGGAATTTTGTGGGATTTTTCCTGGAATTTTGTTGGATACTGGGGAGATTTTGTGGGATGTTTGTGGAACTTTGAGGGACTTTTCTGGAATTTGGTGAGATTCTGTAGAGAACTGACGAATTATCAGGGATTTTTCATGTATTCTGTGGGATTTTGTGGAGATTTGGTGGGATATTTTTCTAGAATTTGGTCGTGTTTTGAGAAGATTTAGGGAATTTTGTGGGATTTTTCCTGGAATTTTGTTGGATACTGGGGAGATTTTGTGGGATGTTTGTGGAACTTTGAGGGACTTTTCTGGAATTTGGTGAGATTCTGTAGAGAACTGAAGAATTATCAGGGATTTTTCATGTATTCTGTGGGAATTTGTGGAGATTTGGTGGGATTTTTCTGGAATTTGGTAGAGTTTTGAGAAGATTCAGGGAATTCTGTAAGATTTTTCTGGAATTTGGTGGGTCTTTTCAAGGACTTTGTGTGGTTTTGAGGAGACTTGAAGAATTTTGAGGAATTTTTCTTAGATTCTGTGGAAACTTGTGGAGGTTTTGTGTGATTTTTGTGGGATTTTGTGGGATATTGAGGCGATTTAGGGATCTTGAGGGATTTTTCATGTATTTTGTGGGATTTTGTGGAGATTTGGTGGGATATTTTTCTAGAATTTGGTCGTGTTTTGAGAAGATTTCGGGAATTTTGTGGGATTTTTCCTGGAATTTTGTTGGATACTGGGGAGATTTTGTGGGATGTTTGTGGAACTTTGAGGGACTTTTCTGGAATTTGGTGAGATTCTGTAGAGAACTGACGAATTATCAGGGATTTTTCATGTATTCTGTGGGAATTTGTGGAGATTTGGTGGGATTTTTCTGGAATTTGGTAGAGTTTTGAGAAGATTCAGGGAATTCTGTAAGATTTTTCTGGAATTTGGTGGGTCTTTTCAAGGACTTTGTGTGGTTTTGAGGAGACTTGAAGAATTTTGAGGAATTTTTCTTAGATTCTGTGGAAACTTGTGGAGGTTTTGTGTGATTTTTGTGGGATTTTGTGGGATATTGAGGCGATTTAGGGATCTTGAGGGATTTTTCATGTATTTTGTGGGAATTTGTGGAGATTTGGTGGGATATTTTTCTAGAATTTGGTTGTGTTTTGAGAAGATTTAGGGAATTTTGTGGGATTTTTCCTGGAATTTTGTTGGATACTGGGGAGATTTTGTGGGATGTTTGTGGAACTTTGAGGGACTTTTCTGGAATTTGGTGAGATTCTGTACAGAACTGACGAATTATCAGGGATTTTTCATGTATTCTGTGGGATTTTGTGGAGATTTGGTGGGATATTTTTCTAGAATTTGGTCGTGTTTTGAGAAGATTTAGGGAATTTTGTGGGATTTTTCCTGGAATTTTGTTGGATACTGGGGAGATTTTGTGGGATGTTTGTGGAACTTTGAGGGACTTTTCTGGAATTTGGTGAGATTCTGTAGAGAACTGAAGAATTATCAGGGATTTTTCATGTATTCTGTGGGAATTTGTGGAGATTTGGTGGGATTTTTGTGGATTTTGGCCATGTTTTGAGAAGATTTAGGGAATTTTGTGGGATTTTTCCTGGAATTTTGTTGGATACTGGGGAGATTTTGTGGGATGTTTGTGGAACTTTGAGGGACTTTTCTGGAATTTGGTGAGATTCTGTAGAGAACTGAAGAATTATCAGGGATTTTTCATGTATTCTGTGGGAATTTGTGGAGATTTGGTGGGATTTTTCTGGAATTTGGTAGAGTTTTGAGAAGATTCAGGGAATTCTGTAAGATTTTTCTGGAATTTGGTGGGTCTTTTCAAGGACTTTGTGTGGTTTTGAGGAGACTTGAAGAATTTTGAGGAATTTTTCTTAGATTCTGTGGAAACTTGTGGAGGTTTTGTGTGATTTTTGTGTGATTTTGTGGGATATTGAGGCGATTTAGGGATGTTGAGGGATTTTTCATGTATTTTGTGGGATTTTGTGGAGATTTGGTGGGATATTTTTCTAGAATTTGGTTGTGTTTTGAGAAGATTTCGGGAATTTTGTGGGATTTTTCCTGGAATTTTGTTGGATACTGGGGAGATTTTGTGGGATGTTTGTGGAACTTTGAGGGACTTTTCTGGAATTTGGTGAGATTCTGTAGAGAACTGAAGAATTATCAGGGATTTTTCATGTATTCTGTGGGAATTTGTGGAGATTTGGTGGGATTTTTCTGGAATTTGGTAGAGTTTTGAGAAGATTCAGGGAATTCTGTAAGATTTTTCTGGAATTTGGTGGGTCTTTTCAAGGACTTTGTGTGGTTTTGAGGAGACTTGAAGAATTTTGAGGAATTTTTCTTAGATTCTGTGGAAACTTGTGGAGGTTTTGTGTGATTTTTGTGTGATTTTGTGGGATATTGAGGCGATTTAGGGATCTTGAGGGATTTTTCATGTATTTTGTGGGAATTTGTGGAGATTTGGTGGGATTTTTTTCTAGAATTTGGTTGTGTTTTGAGAAGATTTAGGGAATTTTGTGGGATTTTTCCTGGAATTTTGTTGGATACTGGGGAGATTTTGTGGGATGTTTGTGGAACTTTGAGGGATTTTTCTGGAATTTGGTGAGATTCTGTACAGAACTGACGAATTATCAGGGATTTTTCATGTATTCTGTGGGATTTTGTGGAGATTTGGTGGGATATTTTTCTAGAATTTGGTCGTGTTTTGAGAAGATTTAGGGAATTTTGTGGGATTTTTCCTGGAATTTTGTTGGATACTGGGGAGATTTTGTGGGATGTTTGTGGAACTCTGAGGGACTTTTCTGGAATTTGGTGAGATTCTGTAGAGAACTGAAGAATTATCAGGGATTTTTCATGTATTCTGTGGGAATTTGTGGAGATTTGGTGGGATTTTTGTGGATTTTGGCCATGTTTTGAGAAGATTTAGGGAATTTTGTGGGATTTTTCCTGGAATTTTGTTGGATACTGGGGAGATTTTGTGGGATGTTTGTGGAACTTTGAGGGACTTTTCTGGAATTTGGTGAGATTCTGTAGAGAACTGAAGAATTATCAGGGATTTTTCATGTATTCTGTGGGAATTTGTGGAGATTTGGTGGGATTTTTCTGGAATTTGGTAGAGTTTTGAGAAGATTCAGGGAATTCTGTAAGATTTTTCTGGAATTTGGTGGGTCTTTTCAAGGACTTTGTGTGGTTTTGAGGAGACTTGAAGAATTTTGAGGAATTTTTCTTAGATTCTGTGGAAACTTGTGGAGGTTTTGTGTGATTTTTGTGGGATTTTGTGGGATATTGAGGCGATTTAGGGATCTTGAGGGATTTTTCATGTATTTTGTGGGATTTTGTGGAGATTTGGTGGGATATTTTTCTAGAATTTGGTCGTGTTTTGAGAAGATTTCGGGAATTTTGTGGGATTTTTCCTGGAATTTTGTTGGATACTGGGGAGATTTTGTGGGATGTTTGTGGAACTTTGAGGGACTTTTCTGGAATTTGGTGAGATTCTGTAGAGAACTGACGAATTATCAGGGATTTTTCATGTATTCTGTGGGAATTTGTGGAGATTTGGTGGGATTTTTCTGGAATTTGGTAGAGTTTTGAGAAGATTCAGGGAATTCTGTAAGATTTTTCTGGAATTTGGTGGGTCTTTTCAAGGACTTTGTGTGGTTTTGAGGAGACTTGAAGAATTTTGAGGAATTTTTCTTAGATTCTGTGGAAACTTGTGGAGGTTTTGTGTGATTTTTGTGGGATTTTGTGGGATATTGAGGCGATTTAGGGATCTTGAGGGATTTTTCATGTATTTTGTGGGAATTTGTGGAGATTTGGTGGGATATTTTTCTAGAATTTGGTTGTGTTTTGAGAAGATTTAGGGAATTTTGTGGGATTTTTCCTGGAATTTTGTTGGATACTGGGGAGATTTTGTGGGATGTTTGTGGAACTTTGAGGGACTTTTCTGGAATTTGGTGAGATTCTGTACAGAACTGACGAATTATCAGGGATTTTTCATGTATTCTGTGGGATTTTGTGGAGATTTGGTGGGATATTTTTCTAGAATTTGGTAGTGTTTTGAGAAGATTTAGGGAATTTTGTGGGATTTTTCCTGGAATTTTGTTGGATACTGGGGAGATTTTGTGGGATGTTTGTGGAACTTTGAGGGACTTTTCTGGAATTTGGTGAGATTCTGTAGAGAACTGAAGAATTATCAGGGATTTTTCATGTATTCTGTGGGAATTTGTGGAGATTTGGTGGGATTTTTGTGGATTTTGGCCATGTTTTGAGAAGATTTAGGGAATTTTGTGGGATTTTTCCTGGAATTTTGTTGGATACTGGGGAGATTTTGTGGGATGTTTGTGGAACTTTGAGGGACTTTTCTGGAATTTGGTGAGATTCTGTAGAGAACTGAAGAATTATCAGGGATTTTTCATGTATTCTGTGGGAATTTGTGGAGATTTGGTGGGATTTTTCTGGAATTTGGTAGAGTTTTGAGAAGATTCAGGGAATTCTGTAAGATTTTTCTGGAATTTGGTGGGTCTTTTCAAGGACTTTGTGTGGTTTTGAGGAGACTTGAAGAATTTTGAGGAATTTTTCTTAGATTCTGTGGAAACTTGTGGAGGTTTTGTGTGATTTTTGTGGGATTTTGTGGGATATTGAGGCGATTTAGGGATCTTGAGGGATTTTTCATGTATTTTGTGGGATTTTGTGGAGATTTGGTGGGATATTTTTCTAGAATTTGGTCGTGTTTTGAGAAGATTTCGGGAATTTTGTGGGATTTTTCCTGGAATTTTGTTGGATACTGGGGAGATTTTGTGGGATGTTTGTGGAACTTTGAGGGACTTTTCTGGAATTTGGTGAGATTCTGTAGAGAACTGAAGAATTATCAGGGATTTTTCATGTATTCTGTGGGAATTTGTGGAGATTTGGTGGGATTTTTCTGGAATTTGGTAGAGTTTTGAGAAGATTCAGGGAATTCTGTAAGATTTTTCTGGAATTTGGTGGGTCTTTTCAAGGACTTTGTGTGGTTTTGAGGAGACTTGAAGAATTTTGAGGAATTTTTCCTAGATTCTGTGGAAACTTGTGGAGGTTTTGTGTGATTTTTGTGTGATTTTGTGGGATATTGAGGCGATTTAGGGATCTTGAGGGATTTTTCATGTATTTTGTGGGAATTTGTGGAGATTTGGTGGGATATTTTTCTAGAATTTGGTTGTGTTTTGAGAAGATTTAGGGAATTTTGTGGGATTTTTCCTGGAATTTTGTTGGATACTGGGGAGATTTTGTGGGATGTTTGTGGAACTTTGAGGGACTTTTCTGGAATTTGGTGAGATTCTGTACAGAACTGACGAATTATCAGGGATTTTTCATGTATTCTGTGGGATTTTTTGGAGATTTGGTGGGATATTTTTCTAGAATTTGGTAGTGTTTTGAGAAGATTTAGGGAATTTTGTGGGATTTTTCCTGGAATTTTGTTGGATACTGGGGAGATTTTGTGGGATGTTTGTGGAACTTTGAGGGACTTTTCTGGAATTTGGTGAGATTCTGTAGAGAACTGAAGAATTATCAGGGATTTTTCATGTATTCTGTGGGAATTTGTGGAGATTTGGTGGGATTTTTGTGGATTTTGGCCATGTTTTGAGAAGATTTAGGGAATTTTGTGGGATTTTTCCTGGAATTTTGTTGGATACTGGGGAGATTTTGTGGGATGTTTGTGGAACTTTGAGGGACTTTTCTGGAATTTGGTGAGATTCAGTAGAGAACTGAAGAATTATCAGGGATTTTTCATGTATTCTGTGGGAATTTGTGGAGATTTGGTGGGATTTTTCTGGAATTTGGTAGAGTTTTGAGAAGATTCAGGGAATTCTGTAAGATTTTTCTGGAATTTGGTGGGTCTTTTCAAGGACTTTGTGTGGTTTTGAGGAGACTTGAAGAATTTTGAGGAATTTTTCTTAGATTCTGTGGAAACTTGTGGAGGTTTTGTGTGATTTTTGTGGGATTTTGTGGGATATTGAAGCGATTTAGGGATCTTGAGGGATTTTTCATGTATTTTGTGGGAATTTGTGGAGATTTGGTGGGATATTTTTCTAGAATTTGGTTGTGTTTTGAGAAGATTTAGGGAATTTTGTGGGATTTTTCCTGGAATTTTTTTGGATACTGGGGAGACTTTGTGGGATGTTTGTGGAACTTTGAGGGACTCTTCTGGAATTTGGTGAGATTCTGTAGAGAACTGAAGAATTATCAGGGATTTTTCATGTATTCTGTGGGAATTTGTGGAGATTTGGTGGGATTTTTCTGGAATTTGGTAGAGTTTTGAGAAGATTCAGGGAATTCTGTAAGATTTTTCTGGAATTTGGTGGGTCTTTTCAAGGACTTTGTGTGGTTTTGAGGAGACTTGAAGAATTTTGAGGAATTTTTCTTAGATTCTGTGGAAACTTGTGGAGGTTTTGTGTGATTTTTGTGTGATTTTGTGGGATATTGAGGCGATTTAGGGATCTTGAGGGATTTTTCATGTATTTTGTGGGAATTTTGTGGAGATTTGGTGGGATATTTTTCTAGAATTTGGTTGTGTTTTGAGAAGATGTAGGGAATTTTGTGGGATTTTTCCTGGAATTTTGTTGGATACTGGGGAGATTTTGTGGGATGTTTGTGGAATTTTGAGGGACTTTTCTGGAATTTTGTGAGATTCTGTACAGAACTGACGAATTATCAGGGATTTTTCATGTATTCTGTGGGATTTTGTGGAGATTTGGTGGGATATTTTTCTAGAATTTGGTCGTGTTTTGAGAAGATTTAGGGAATTTTGTGGGATTTTTCCTGGAATTTTGTTGGATACTGGGGAGATTTTGTGGGATGTTTGTGGAATTTTGAGGGACTTTTCTGGAATTTGGTGAGATTCTGTAGAGAACTGAAGAATTATCAGGGATTTTTCATGTATTCTGTGGGAATTTGTGGAGATTTGGTGGGATTTTTGTGGATTTTGGCCGTGTTTTGAGAAGATTTAGGGAATTTTGTGTGATTTTTCTGGGATTTTGTTGGGTATTGAGGACATTTTGTGGGATGTTTCTGGAATTTGGTGGGGCTTTTCAAGAATTTTGTGGTATTTTGAAAAGATTTTGGGAATTTTGTGGTGTTTTTTCTTGAATTTTGTGGGAAACTGTGCTGATTTTATGGGGCGTTTCTGGAATTTGGTCGTGTTTTGAGAAGATTTAGGGATTTTTGTGAGATTTTTGTGGGATGTTCTGGGAATTGGTAGAGATTTTGTGGGACATTCCTGTGAATTGGTAGGGTTTTGAAATGATTCAGGGAGTTTTGTGGGACTTCTCTGGAATTTTGTGTGTTTTTTCTGGAATTGTGTGGGATTCTGAGGAGACTTGAAGAATTTTGAGGAATTTGTTTTAGATTTTGTGGGAATTTGTGTAGATTCTGTGGGATTTTACTGGAATTTGGTGGGCCTTTTCAAGGACTTTGTGTGGTTTTGAGGAGACTTGAAGAATTTTGAGGATTTTTTTTTATATTCTGTGGAAACTTGTGGAGGTTTTGTGTGATTTTTGTGGGATTTTGTGGGATATTGAAGCGATTTAGGGATCTTGAGGGATTTTTCATGTATTTTGTGGGAATTTGTGGAGATTTGGTGGGATATTTTTCTAGAATTTGGTTGTGTTTTGAGAAGATTTAGGGAATTTTGTGGGATTTTTCCTGGAATTTTTTTGGATACTGGGGAGACTTTGTGGGATGTTTGTGGAACTTTGAGGGACTCTTCTGGAATTTGGTGAGATTCTGTAGAGAACTGAAGAATTATCAGGGATTTTTCATGTATTCTGTGGGAATTTGTGGAGATTTGGTGGGATTTTTCTGGAATTTGGTAGAGTTTTGAGAAGATTCAGGGAATTCTGTAAGATTTTTCTGGAATTTGGTGGGTCTTTTCAAGGACTTTGTGTGGTTTTGAGGAGACTTGAAGAATTTTGAGGAATTTTTCTTAGATTCTGTGGAAACTTGTGGAGGTTTTGTGTGATTTTTGTGTGATTTTGTGGGATATTGAGGCGATTTAGGGATCTTGAGGGATTTTTCATGTATTTTGTGGGAATTTTGTGGAGATTTGGTGGGATATTTTTCTAGAATTTGGTTGTGTTTTGAGAAGATGTAGGGAATTTTGTGGGATTTTTCCTGGAATTTTGTTGGATACTGGGGAGATTTTGTAGGATGTTTGTGGAATTTTGAGGGACTTTTCTGGAATTTGGTGAGATTCTGTAGAGAACTGAAGAATTATCAGGGATTTTTCATGTATTCTGTGGGATTTTGTGGAGATTTGGTGGGATATTTTTCTAGAATTTGGTCGTGTTTTGAGAAGATTTAGGGAATTTTGTGGGATTTTTCCTGGAATTTTGTTGGATACTGGGGAGATTTTGTGGGATGTTTGTGGAATTTTGAGGGACTTTTCTGGAATTTGGTGAGATTCTGTAGAGAACTGAAGAATTATCAGGGATTTTTCATGTATTCTGTGGGAATTTGTGGAGATTTGGTGGGATTTTTGTGGATTTTGGCCGTGTTTTGAGAAGATTTAGGGAATTTTGTGTGATTTTTCTGGGATTTTGTTGGGTATTGAGGACATTTTGTGGGATGTTTCTGGAATTTGGTGGGGCTTTTCAAGAATTTTGTGGTATTTTGAAAAGATTTTGGGAATTTTGTGGTGTTTTTTCTTGAATTTTGTGGGAAACTGTGCTGATTTTATGGGGCGTTTCTGGAATTTGGTCGTGTTTTGAGAAGATTTAGGGATTTTTGTGAGATTTTTGTGGGATGTTCTGGGAATTGGTAGAGATTTTGTGGGACATTCCTGTGAATTGGTAGGGTTTTGAAATGATTTAGGGAGTTTTGTGGGACTTCTCTGGAATTTTGTGTGTTTTTTCTGGAATTGTGTGGGATTCTGAGGAGACTTGAAGAATTTTGAGGAATTTGTTTTAGATTTTGTGGGAATTTGTGTAGATTCTGTGGGATTTTACTGGAATTTGGTGGGCCTTTTCAAGGACTTTGTGTGGTTTTGAGGAGACTTGAAGAATTTTGAGGATTTTTTTTTATATTTTGTGGAAACTTGTGGAGGTTTTGTGTGATTTTTGTGTGATTTTGTGGGATATTGAGGCGATTTAGGGATCTTGAGGGATTTTCATGTATTTTGTGGGATTTTGTGGAGATTTGGTGGGATATTTTTCTAGAATTTTGTCGTGTTTTGAGAAGATTTAGGGAATTTTGTGGGATTTTTCCTGGAATTTTGTTGGATACTGGGGAGATTTTGTGGGATGTTTGTGGAACTTTGAGGGACTTTTCTGGAATTTGGTGAGATTCTGTAGAGAACTGACGAATTATCAGGGATTTTTCATGTATTCTGTGGGAATTTGTGGAGATTTGGTGGGATTTTTGTGGATTTTGGCCATGTTTTGAGAAGATTTAGGGAATTTTGTGGGATTTTTCCTGGAATTTTGTTGGATACTGGGGAGATTTAGTGGGATGTTTGTGGAACTTTGAGGGACTTTTCTGGAATTTGGTGAGATTCTGTAGAGAACTGAAGAATTATCAGGGATTTTTCATGTATTCTGTGGGAATTTGTGGAGATTTGGTGGGATTTTTCTGGAATTTGGTAGAGTTTTGAGAAGATTCAGGGAATTCTGTAAGATTTTTCTGGAATTTGGTGGGTCTTTTCAAGGACTTTGTGTGGTTTTGAGGAGACTTGAAGAATTTTGAGGAATTTTTCTTAGATTCTGTGGAAACTTGTGGAGGTTTTGTGTGATTTTTGTGGGATTTTGTGGGATATTGAGGCGATTTAGGGATCTTGAGGGATTTTTCATGTATTTTGTGGGATTTTGTGGAGATTTGGAGGGATATTTTTCTAGAATTTGGTCGTGTTTTGAGAAGATTTAGGGAATTTTGTGGGATTTTTCCTGGAATTTTGTTGGATACTGGGGAGATTTTGTGGGATGTTTCTGGAACTTTGAGGGACTTTTCTGGAATTTGGTGAGATTCTGTAGGGAACTGACGAATTATCAGGGATTTTTCATGTATTCTGTGGGAATTTGTGGAGATTTGGTGGGATTTTTCTGGAATTTGGTAGAGTTTTGAGAAGATTCAGGGAATTCTGTAAGATTTTTCTGGAATTTGGTGTGTCTTTTCAAGGACTTTGTGTGGTTTTGAGGAGACTTGAAGAATTTTGAGGAATTTTTCTTAGATTCTGTGGAAACTTGTGGAGGTTTTGTGTGATTTTTGTGGGATTTTGTGGGATATTGAGGCGATTTAGGGATCTTGAGGGATTTTTCATGTATTTTGTGGGAATTTGTGGAGATTTGGTGGGATATTTTTCTAGAATTTGGTTGTGTTTTGAGAAGATTTAGGGAATTTTGTGGGATTTTTCCTGGAATTTTGTTGGATACTGGGGAGATTTTGTGGGATGTTTGTGGAACTTTGAGGGACTTTTCTGGAATTTTGTGAGATTCTGTACAGAACTGACGAATTATCAGGGATTTTTCATGTATTCTGTGGGATTTTGTGGAGATTTGGTGGGATATTTTTCTAGAATTTGGTCGTGTTTTGAGAAGATTTAGGGAATTTTGTGGGATTTTCCCTGGAATTTTGTTGGATACTGGGGAGATTTTGTGGGATGTTTGTGGAATTTTGAGGGACTTTTCTGGAATTTGGTGAGATTCTGTAGAGAACTGAAGAATTATCAGGGATTTTTCATGTATTCTGTGGGAATTTGTGGAGATTTGGTGGGATTTTTGTGGATTTTGGCCGTGTTTTGAGAAGATTTAGGGAATTTGGTGTGATTTTTCTGGGATTTTGTTGGGTATTGAGGACATTTTGTGGGATGTTTCTGGAATTTGGTGGGGCTTTTCAAGAATTTTGTGGTATTTTGAAAAGATTTTGGGAATTTTGTGGTGTTTTTTCTTGAATTTTGTGGGAAACTGTGCTGATTTTATGGGGCGTTTCTGGAATTTGGTCGTGTTTTGAGAAGATTTAGGGATTTTTGTGAGATTTTTGTGGGATGTTCTGGGAATTGGTAGAGATTTTGTGGGACATTCCTGTGAATTGGTAGGGTTTTGAAATGATTTAGGGAGTTTTGTGGGACTTCTCTAGAATTTTGTGTGTTTTTTCTGGAATTGTGTGGGATTCTGAGGAGACTTGAAGAATTTTGAGGAATTTGTTTTAGATTTTGTGGGAATTTGTGTAGATTCTGTGGGATTTTACTGGAATTTGGTGGGCCTTTTCAAGGACTTTGTGTGGTTTTGAGGAGACTTGAAGAATTTTGAGGATTTTTTTTTATATTTTGTGGAAACTTGTGGAGGTTTTGTGTGATTTTTGTGTGATTTTGTGGGATATTGAGGCGATTTAGGGATCTTGAGGGATTTTCATGTATTTTGTGGGATTTTGTGGAGATTTGGTGGGATATTTTTCTAGAATTTGGTCGTGTTTTGAGAAGATTTAGGGAATTTTGTGGGATTTTTCCTGGAATTTTGTTGGATACTGGGGAGATTTTGTGGGATGTTTGTGGAACTTTGAGGGACTTTTCTGGAATTTGGTGAGATTCTGTAGAGAACTGACGAATTATCAGGGATTTTTCATGTATTCTGTGGGAATTTGTGGAGATTTGGTGGGATTTTTGTGGATTTTGGCCATAATTTGAGAAGATTTAGGGAATTTTGTGGGATTTTTCCTGGAATTTTGTTGGATACTGGGGAGATTTTGTGGGATGTTTGTGGAACTTTGAGGGACTTTTCTGGAATTTGGTGAGATTCTGTAGAGAACTGAAGAATTATCAGGGATTTTTCATGTATTCTGTGGGAATTTGTGGAGATTTGGTGGGATTTTTCTGGAATTTGGTAGAGTTTTGAGAAGATTCAGGGAATTATGTGAGATTTTTCTGGAATTTGGTGGGTCTTTTCAAGGACTTTGTGTGGTTTTGAGGAGACTTGAAGAATTTTGAGGAATTTTTCTTAGATTCTGTGGAAACTTGTGGAGGTTTTGTGTGATTTTTGTGGGATTTTGTGGGATATTGAGGCGATTTAGGGATCTTGAGGGATTTTTCATGTATTTTGTGGGATTTTGTGGAGATTTGGTGGGATATTTTTCTAGAATTTGGTCGTGTTTTGAGAAGATTTAGGGAATTTTGTGGGATTTTTCCTGGAATTTTGTTGGATACTGGGGAGATTTTGTGGGATGTTTGTGGAACTTTGAGGGACTTTTCTGGAATTTGGTGAGATTCTGTAGAGAACTGAAGAATTATCAGGGATTTTTCATGTATTCTGTGGGAATTTGTGGAGATTTGGTGGGATTTTTGTGGATTTTGGCCATGTTTTGATAAGATTTAGGGAATTTTGTGTGATTTTTCCTGGAATTTTGTTGGATACTGGGGAGATTTTGTGGGATGTTTGTGGAACTTTGAGGGACTTTTCTGGAATTTTTCTTAGATTCTGTAGAGAACTGAAGAATTATCAGGGATTTTTCATGTATTCTGTGGGAATTTGTGGAGATTTGGTGGGATTTTTCTAGAATTTGGTAGAGTTTTGAGAAGATTCAGGGAATTCTGTAAGATTTTTCTGGAATTTGGTGGGTCTTTTCAAGGACTTTGTGTGGTTTTGAGGAGACTTGAAGAATTTTGAGGAATTTTTCTTAGATTCTGTGGAAACTTGTGGAGGTTTTGTGTGATTTTTGTGGGATTTTGTGGGATATTGAGGCGATTTAGGGATCTTGAGGGATTTTTCATGTATTTTGTGGGATTTTGTGGAGATTTGGTGGGATATTTTTCTAGAATTTGGTCGTGTTTTGAGAAGATTTCGGGAATTTTGTGGGATTTTTCCTGGAATTTTGTTGGATACTGGGGAGATTTTGTGGGATGTTTGTGGAACTTTGAGGGACTTTTCTGGAATTTGGTGAGATTCTGTAGAGAACTGAAGAATTATCAGGGATTTTTCATGTATTCTGTGGGAATTTGTGGAGATTTGGTGGGATTTTTCTGGAATTTGGTAGAGTTTTGAGAAGATTCAGGGAATTCTGTAAGATTTTTCTGGAATTTGGTGTGTCTTTTCAAGGACTTTGTGTGGTTTTGAGGAGACTTGAAGAATTTTGAGGAATTTTTCTTAGATTCTGTGGAAACTTGTGGAGGTTTTGTGTGATTTTTGTGTGATTTTGTGGGATATTGAGGCGATTTAGGGATCTTGAGGGATTTTTCATGTATTTTGTGGGAATTTGTGGAGATTTGGTGGGATATTTTTCTAGAATTTGGTTGTGTTTTGAGAAGATTTAGGGAATTTTGTGGGATTTTTCCTGGAATTTTGTTGGATACTGGGGAGATTTTGTGGGATGTTTGTGGAACTTTGAGGGACTTTTCTGGAATTTGGTGAGATTCTGTAGAGAACTGACGAATTATCAGGGATTTTTCATGTATTCTGTGGGATTTTGTGGAGATTTGGTGGGATATTTTTCTAGAATTTGGTCGTGTTTTGAGAAGATTTAGGGAATTTTGTGGGATTTTTCCTGGAATTTTGTTGGATACTGGGGAGATTTTGTGGGATGTTTGTGGAACTTTGAGGGACTTTTCTGGAATTTGGTGAGATTCTGTAGAGAACTGAAGAATTATCAGGGATTTTTCATGTATTCTGTGGGAATTTGTGGAGATTTGGTGGGATTTTTCTGGAATTTGGTAGAGTTTTGAGAAGATTCAGGGAATTCTGTAAGATTTTTCTGGAATTTGGTGGGTCTTTTCAAGGACTTTGTGTGGTTTTGAGGAGACTTGAAGAATTTTGAGGAATTTTTCTTAGATTCTGTGGAAACTTGTGGAGGTTTTGTGTGATTTTTGTGGGATTTTGTGGGATATTGAGGCGATTTAGGGATCTTGAGGGATTTTTCTTGTATTTTGTGGGAATTTTGTGGAGATTTGGTGGGATATTTTTCTAGAATTTGGTTGTGTTTTGAGAAGATGTAGGGAATTTTGTGGGATTTTTCCTGGAATTTTGTTGGATACTGGGGAGATTTTGTGGGATGTTTGTGGAATTTTGAGGGACTTTTCTGGAATTTGGTGAGATTCTGTAGAGAACTGACGAATTATCAGGGATTTTTCATGTATTCTGTGGGATTTTGTGGAGATTTGGTGGGATATTTTTCTAGAATTTGGTCGTGTTTTGAGAAGATTTCGGGAATTTTGTGGGATTTTTCCTGGAATTTTGTTGGATACTGGGGAGATTTTGTGGGATGTTTGTGGAATTTTGAGGGACTTTTCTGGAATTTGGTGAGATTCTGTAGAGAACTGAAGAATTATCAGGGATTTTTCATGTATTCTGTGGGAATTTGTGGAGATTTGGTGGGATTTTTGTGGATTTTGGCCGTGTTTTGAGAAGATTTAGGGAATTTGGTGTGATTTTTCTGGGATTTTGTTGGGTATTGAGGACATTTTGTGGGATGTTTCTGGAATTTGGTGGGGCTTTTCAAGAATTTTGTGGTATTTTGAAAAGATTTTGGGAATTTTGTGGTGTTTTTTCTTGAATTTTGTGGGAAACTGTGCTGATTTTATGGGGCGTTTCTGGAATTTGGTCGTGTTTTGAGAAGATTTAGGGATTTTTGTGAGATTTTTGTGGGATGTTCTGGGAATTGGTAGAGATTTTGTGGGACATTCCTGTGAATTGGTAGGGTTTTGAAATGATTTAGGGAGTTTTGTGGGACTTCTCTAGAATTTTGTGTGTTTTTTCTGGAATTGTGTGGGATTCTGAGGAGACTTGAAGAATTTTGAGGAATTTGTTTTAGATTTTGTGGGAATTTGTGTAGATTCTGTGGGATTTTACTGGAATTTGGTGGGCCTTTTCAAGGACTTTGTGTGGTTTTGAGGAGACTTGAAGAATTTTGAGGATTTTTTTTTATATTTTGTGGAAACTTGTGGAGGTTTTGTGTGATTTTTGTGTGATTTTGTGGGATATTGAGGCGATTTAGGGATCTTGAGGGATTTTCATGTATTTTGTGGGATTTTGTGGAGATTTGGTGGGATATTTTTCTAGAATTTGGTCGTGTTTTGAGAAGATTTAGGGAATTTTGTGGGATTTTTCCTGGAATTTTGTTGGATACTGGGGAGATTTTGTGGGATGTTTCTGGAACTTTGAGGGACTTTTCTGGAATTTGGTGAGATTCTGTAGAGAACTGACGAATTATCAGGGATTTTTCATGTATTCTGTGGGAATTTGTGGAGATTTGGTGGGATTTTTGTGGATTTTGGCCATAATTTGAGAAGATTTAGGGAATTTTGTGGGATTTTTCCTGGAATTTTGTTGGATACTGGGGAGATTTTGTGGGATGTTTGTGGAACTTTGAGGGACTTTTCTGGAATTTGGTGAGATTCTGTAGAGAACTGAAGAATTATCAGGGATTTTTCATGTATTCTGTGGGAATTTGTGGAGATTTGGTGGGATTTTTCTGGAATTTGGTAGAGTTTTGAGAAGATTCAGGGAATTATGTGAGATTTTTCTGGAATTTGGTGGGTCTTTTCAAGGACTTTGTGTGGTTTTGAGGAGACTTGAAGAATTTTGAGGAATTTTTCTTAGATTCTGTGGAAACTTGTGGAGGTTTTGTGTGATTTTTGTGGGATTTTGTGGGATATTGAGGCGATTTAGGGATCTTGAGGGATTTTTCATGTATTTTGTGGGATTTTGTGGAGATTTGGTGGGATATTTTTCTAGAATTTGGTCGTGTTTTGAGAAGATTTAGGGAATTTTGTGGGATTTTTCCTGGAATTTTGTTGGATACTGGGGAGATTTTGTGGGATGTTTGTGGAACTTTGAGGGACTTTTCTGGAATTTGGTGAGATTCTGTAGAGAACTGAAGAATTATCAGGGATTTTTCATGTATTCTGTGGGAATTTGTGGAGATTTGGTGGGATTTTTGTGGATTTTGGCCATGTTTTGAGAAGATTTCGGGAATTTTGTGGGATTTTTCCTGGAATTTTGTTGGATACTGGGGAGATTTTGTGGGATGTTTGTGGAACTTTGAGGGACTTTTCTGGAATTTGGTGAGATTCTGTAGAGAACTGAAGAATTATCAGGGATTTTTCATGTATTCTGTGGGAATTTGTGGAGATTTGGTGGGATTTTTCTGGAATTTGGTAGAGTTTTGAGAAGATTCAGGGAATTCTGTAAGATTTTTCTGGAATTTGGTGGGTCTTTTCAAGGACTTTGTGTGGTTTTGAGGAGACTTGAAGAATTTTGAGGAATTTTTCTTAGATTCTGTGGAAACTTGTGGAGGTTTTGTGTGATTTTTGTGGGATTTTGTGGGATATTGAGGCGATTTAGGGATCTTGAGGGATTTTTCATGTATTTTGTGGGATTTTGTGGAGATTTGGTGGGATATTTTTCTAGAATTTGGTCGTGTTTTGAGAAGATTTCGGGAATTTTGTGGGATTTTTCCTGGAATTTTGTTGGATACTGGGGAGATTTTGTGGGATGTTTGTGGAACTTTGAGGGACTTTTCTGGAATTTGGTGAGATTCTGTAGAGAACTGAAGAATTATCAGGGATTTTTCATGTATTCTGTGGGAATTTGTGGAGATTTGGTGGGATTTTTCTGGAATTTGGTAGAGTTTTGAGAAGATTCAGGGAATTCTGTAAGATTTTTCTGGAATTTGGTGTGTCTTTTCAAGGACTTTGTGTGGTTTTGAGGAGACTTGAAGAATTTTGAGGAATTTTTCTTAGATTCTGTGGAAACTTGTGGAGGTTTTGTGTGATTTTTGTGTGATTTTGTGGGATATTGAGGCGATTTAGGGATCTTGAGGGATTTTTCATGTATTTTGTGGGAATTTGTGGAGATTTGGTGGGATATTTTTCTAGAATTTGGTTGTGTTTTGAGAAGATTTAGGGAATTTTGTGGGATTTTTCCTGGAATTTTGTTGGATACTGGGGAGATTTTGTGGGATGTTTGTGGAACTTTGAGGGACTTTTCTGGAATTTGGTGAGATTCTGTAGAGAACTGACGAATTATCAGGGATTTTTCATGTATTCTGTGGGATTTTGTGGAGATTTGGTGGGATTTTTGTGGATTTTGGCCATGTTTTGAGAAGATTTAGGGAATTTTGTGGGATTTTTCCTGGAATTTTGTTGGATACTGGGGAGATTTTGTGGGATGTTTGTGGAACTTTGAGGGACTTTTCTGGAATTTGGTGAGATTCTGTAGAGAACTGAAGAATTATCAGGGATTTTTCATGTATTCTGTGGGAATTTGTGGAGATTTGGTGGGATTTTTCTGGAATTTGGTAGAGTTTTGAGAAGATTCAGGGAATTCTGTAAGATTTTTCTGGAATTTGGTGGGTCTTTTCAAGGACTTTGTGTGGTTTTGAGGAGACTTGAAGAATTTTGAGGAATTTTTCTTAGATTCTGTGGAAACTTGTAGAGGTTTTGTGTGATTTTTGTGGGATTTTGTGGGATATTGAGGCGATTTAGGGATCTTGAGGGATTTTTCATGTATTTTGTGGGATTTTGTGGAGATTTGGTGGGATATTTTTCTAGAATTTGGTTGTGTTTTGAGAAGATGTAGGGAATTTTGTGGGATTTTTCCTGGAATTTTGTTGGATACTGGGGAGATTTTGTGGGATGTTTGTGGAACTTTGAGGGACTTTTCTGGAATTTGGTGAGATTCTGTAGAGAACTGAAGAATTATCAGGGATTTTTCATGTATTCTGTGGGAATTTGTGGAGATTTGGTGGGATTTTTCTGGAATTTTGGCCATGTTTTGAGAAGATTCAGGGAATTCTGTAAGATTTTTCTGGAATTTGGTGTGTCTTTTCAAGGACTTTGTGTGGTTTTGAGGAGACTTGAAGAATTTTGAGGAATTTTTCTTAGATTCTGTGGAAACTTGTGGAGGTTTTGTGTGATTTTTGTGTGATTTTGTGGGATATTGAGGCGATTTAGGGATCTTGAGGTATTTTTCATGTATTTTGTGGGAATTTGTGGAGATTTGGTGGGATATTTTTCTAGAATTTGGTTGTGTTTTGAGAAGATTTAGGGAATTTTGTGGGATTTTTCCTGGAATTTTGTTGGATACTGGGGAGATTTTGTGGGATGTTTGTGGAACTTTGAGGGACTTTTCTGGAATTTGGTGAGATTCTGTACAGAACTGACGAATTATCAGGGATTTTTCATGTATTCTGTGGGATTTTGTGGAGATTTGGTGGGATATTTTTCTAGAATTTGGTCGTGTTTTGAGAAGATTTAGGGAATTTTGTGGGATTTTTCCTGGAATTTTGTTGGATACTGGGGAGATTTTGTGGGATGTTTGTGGAACTTTGAGGGACTTTTCTGGAATTTGGTGAGATTCTGTAGAGAACTGAAGAATTATCAGGGATTTTTCATGTATTCTGTGGGAATTTGTGGAGATTTGGTGGGATTGTTGTGGATTTTGGCCATATTTTGAGAAGATTTAGGGAATTTTGTGGGATTTTTCCTGGAATTTTGTTGGATACTGGGGAGATTTTGTGGGATGTTTGTGGAACTTTGAGGGACTTTTCTGGAATTTGGTGAGATTCTGTAGAGAACTGAAGAATTATCAGGGATTTTTCATGTATTCTGTGGGAATTTGTGGAGATTTGGTGGGATTTTTCTGGAATTTGGTAGAGTTTTGAGAAGATTCAGGGAATTCTGTAAGATTTTTCTGGAATTTGGTGGGTCTTTTCAAGGACTTTGTGTGGTTTTGAGGAGACTTGAAGAATTTTGAGGAATTTTTCTTAGATTCTGTGGAAACTTGTGGAGGTTTTGTGTGATTTTTGTGGGATTTTGTGGGATATTGAGGCGATTTAGGGATCTTGAGGGATTTTTCATGTATTTTGTGGGATTTTGTGGAGATTTGGTGGGATAATTTTCTAGAATTTGGTCGTGTTTTGAGAAGATTTCGGGAATTTTGTGGGATTTTTCCTGGAATTTTGTTGGATACTGGGGAGATTTTGTGGGATGTTTGTGGAACTTTGAGGGACTTTTCTGGAATTTGGTGAGATTCTGTAGAGAACTGACGAATTATCAGGGATTTTTCATGTATTCTGTGGGATTTTGTGGAGATTTGGTGGGATATTTTTCTAGAATTTGGTCGTGTTTTGAGAAGATTTAGGGAATTTTGTGGGATTTTTCCTGGAATTTTGTTGGATACTGGGGAGATTTTGTGGGATGTTTGTGGAACTTTGAGGGACTTTTCTGGAATTTGGTGAGATTCTGTAGAGAACTGAAGAATTATCAGGGATTTTTCATGTATTCTGTGGGAATTTGTGGAGATTTGGTGGGATTTTTTTGGATTTTGGCCATGTTTTGAGAAGATTTAGGGAATTTTGTGGGATTTTTCCTGGAATTTTGTTGGATACTGGGGAGATTTTGTGGGATGTTTGTGGAACTTTGAGGGACTTTTCTGGAATTTGGTGAGATTCTGTAGAGAACTGAAGAATTATCAGGGATTTTTCATGTATTCTGTGGGAATTTGTGGAGATTTGGTGGGATTTTTGTGGATTTTGGCCATGTTTTGAGAAGATTTAGGGAATTTTGTGTGATTTTTCTGGGATTTTGTTGGGTATTGAGGACATTTTGTGGGATGTTTCTGGAATTTGGTGGGGCTTTTCAAGAATTTTGTGGTATTTTGAAAAGATTTTGGGAATTTTGTGGTGTTTTTTCTTGAATTTTGTGGGAAACTGTGCTGATTTTATGGGGCGTTTCTGGAATTTGGTCGTGTTTTGAGAAGATTTAGGGATTTTTGTGAGATTTTTGTGGGATGTTCTGGGAATTGGTAGAGATTTTGTGGGACATTCCTGTGAATTGGTAGGGTTTTGAAATGATTTAGGGAGTTTTGTGGGACTTCTCTGGAATTTTGTGTGTTTTTTCTGGAATTGTGTGGGATTCTGAGGAGACTTGAAGAATTTTGAGGAATTTGTTTTAGATTTTGTGGGAATTTGTGTAGATTCTGTGGGATTTTACTGGAATTTGGTGGGCCTTTTCAAGGACTTTGTGTGGTTTTGAGGAGACTTGAAGAATTTTGAGGATTTTTTTTTATATTTTGTGGAAACTTGTGGAGGTTTTGTGTGATTTTTGTGTGATTTTGTGGGATATTGAGGCGATTTAGGGATCTTGAGGGATTTTCATGTATTTTGTGGGATTTTGTGGAGATTTGGTGGGATATTTTTCTAGAATTTTGTCGTGTTTTGAGAAGATTTAGGGAATTTTGTGGGATTTTTCCTGGAATTTTGTTGGATACTGGGGAGATTTTGTGGGATGTTTGTGGAACTTTGAGGGACTTTTCTGGAATTTGGTGAGATTCTGTAGAGAACTGAAGAATTATCAGGGATTTTTCATGTATTCTGTGGGAATTTGTGGAGATTTGGTGGGATTTTTGTGGATTTTGGCCATAATTTGAGAAGATTTAGGGAATTTTGTGGGATTTTCCTGGAATTTTGTTGGATACTGGGGAGATTTTGTGGGATGTTTGTGGAACTTTGAGGGACTTTTCTGGAATTTGGTGAGATTCTGTAGAGAACTGAAGAATTATCAGGGATTTTTCATGTATTCTGTGGGAATTTGTGGAGATTTGGTGGGATTTTTCTGGAATTTGGTAGAGTTTTGAGAAGATTCAGGGAATTATGTGAGATTTTTCTGGAATTTGGTGGGTCTTTTCAAGGACTTTGTGTGGTTTTGAGGAGACTTGAAGAATTTTGAGGAATTTTTCTTAGATTCTGTGGAAACTTGTGGAGGTTTTGTGTGATTTTTGTGGGATTTTGTGGGATATTGAGGCGATTTAGGGATCTTGAGGGATTTTTCATGTATTTTGTGGGATTTTGTGGAGATTTGGTGGGATATTTTTCTAGAATTCGGTCGTGTTTTGAGAAGATTTAGGGAATTTTGTGGGATTTTTCCTGGAATTTTGTTGGATACTGGGGAGATTTTGTGGGATGTTTGTGGAACTTTGAGGGACTTTTCTGGAATTTGGTGAGATTCTGTAGAGAACTGAAGAATTATCAGGGATTTTTCATGTATTCTGTGGGAATTTGTGGAGATTTGGTGGGATTTTTGTGGATTTTGGCCATGTTTTGAGAAGATTTAGGGAATTTTGTGGGATTTTTGTGGGAATTTTGTTGGATACTGGGGAGATTTTGTGGGATGTTTGTGGAACTTTGAGGGACTTTTCTGGAATTTGGTGAGATTCTGTAGAGAACTGAAGAATTATCAGGGATTTTTCATGTATTCTGTGGGAATTTGTGGAGATTTGGTGGGATTTTTCTGGAATTTGGTAGAGTTTTGAGAAGATTCAGGGAATTCTGTAAGATTTTTCTGGAATTTGGTGGGTCTTTTCAAGGACTTTGTGTGGTTTTGAGGAGACTTGAAGAATTTTGAGGAATTTTTCTTAGATTCTGTGGAAACTTGTAGAGGTTTTGTGTGATTTTTGTGGGATTTTGTGGGATATTGAGGCGATTTAGGGATCTTGAGGGATTTTTCATGTATTTTGTGGGATTTTGTGGAGATTTGGTGGGATATTTTTCTAGAATTTGGTTGTGTTTTGAGAAGATGTAGGGAATTTTGTGGGATTTTTCCTGGAATTTTGTTGGATACTGGGGAGATTTTGTGGGATGTTTGTGGAACTTTGAGGGACTTTTCTGGAATTTGGTGAGATTCTGTAGAGAACTGAAGAATTATCAGGGATTTTTCATGTATTCTGTGGGAATTTGTGGAGATTTGGTGGGATTTTTCTGGAATTTGGTAGAGTTTTGAGAAGATTCAGGGAATTCTGTAAGATTTTTCTGGAATTTGGTGTGTCTTTTCAAGGACTTTGTGTGGTTTTGAGGAGACTTGAAGAATTTTGAGGAATTTTTCTTAGATTCTGTGGAAACTTGTGGAGGTTTTGTGTGATTTTTGTGAGATTTTGTGGGATATTGAGGCGATTTAGGGATCTTGAGGGATTTTTCATGTATTTTGTGGGAATTTGTGGAGATTTGGTGGGATATTTTTCTAGAATTTGGTTGTGTTTTGAGAAGATTTAGGGAATTTTGTGGGATTTTTCCTGGAATTTTGTTGGATACTGGGGAGATTTTGTGGGATGTTTGTGGAACTTTGAGGGACTTTTCTGGAATTTGGTGAGATTCTGTAGAGAACTGAAGAATTATCAGGGATTTTTCATGTATTCTGTGGGAATTTGTGGAGATTTGGTGGGATTGTTGTGGATTTTGGCCATATTTTGAGAAGATTTAGGGAATTTTGTGGGATTTTTCCTGGAATTTTGTTGGATACTGGGGAGATTTTGTGGGATGTTTGTGGAACTTTGAGGGACTTTTCTGGAATTTGGTGAGATTCTGTAGAGAACTGAAGAATTATCAGGGATTTTTCATGTATTCTGTGGGAATTTGTGGAGATTTGGTGGGATTTTTCTGGAATTTGGTAGAGTTTTGAGAAGATTCAGGGAATTATGTGAGATTTTTCTGGAATTTGGTGGGTCTTTTCAAGGACTTTGTGTGGTTTTGAGGAGACTTGAAGAATTTTGAGGAATTTTTCTTAGATTCTGTGGAAACTTGTGGAGGTTTTGTGTGATTTTTGTGGGATTTTGTGGGATATTGAGGCGATTTAGGGATCTTGAGGGATTTTTCATGTATTTTGTGGGATTTTGTGGAGATTTGGTGGGATATTTTTCTAGAATTTGGTCGTGTTTTGAGAAGATTTCGGGAATTTTGTGGGATTTTTCCTGGAATTTTGTTGGATACTGGGGAGATTTTGTGGGATGTTTGTGGAACTTTGAGGGACTTTTCTGGAATTTGGTGAGATTCTGTAGAGAACTGAAGAATTATCAGGGATTTTTCATGTATTCTGTGGGAATTTGTGGAGATTTGGTGGGATTTTTCTGGAATTTGGTAGAGTTTTGAGAAGATTCAGGGAATTCTGTAAGATTTTTCTGGAATTTGGTGGGTCTTTTCAAGGACTTTGTGTGGTTTTGAGGAGACTTGAAGAATTTTGAGGAATTTTTCTTAGATTCTGTGGAAACTTGTGGAGGTTTTGTGTGATTTTTGTGGGATTTTGTGGGATATTGAGGCGATTTAGGGATCTTGAGGGATTTTTCATGTATTTTGTGGGATTTTGTGGAGATTTGGTGGGATATTTTTCTAGAATTTGGTCGTGTTTTGAGAAGATTTCGGGAATTTTGTGGGATTTTTCCTGGAATTTTGTTGGATACTGGGGAGATTTTGTGGGATGTTTGTGGAACTTTGAGGGACTTTTCTGGAATTTGGTGAGATTCTGTAGAGAACTGAAGAATTATCAGGGATTTTTCATGTATTCTGTGGGAATTTGTGGAGATTTGGTGGGATTTTTCTGGAATTTGGTAGAGTTTTGAGAAGATTCAGGGAATTCTGTAAGATTTTTCTGGAATTTGGTGGGTCTTTTCAAGGACTTTGTGGGGTTTGAGGAGACTTGAAGAATTTTGAGGAATTTTTCTTAGATTCTGTGGAAACTTGTGGAGGTTTTGTGTGATTTTTGTGGGATTTTTTGGGATATTGAGGCGATTTAGGGATCTTGAGGGATTTTTCATGTATTTTGTGGGAATTTGTGGAGATTTGGTGGGATATTTTTCTAGAATTTGGTTGTGTTTTGAGAAGATTTAGGGAATTTTGTGGGATTTTTCCTGGAATTTTATTGGATACTGGGGAGATTTTGTGGGATGTTTGTGGAACTTTGAGGGACTTTTCTGGAATTTGGTGAGATTCTGTACAGAACTGACGAATTATCAGGGATTTTTCATGTATTCTGTGGGATTTTGTGGAGATTTGGTGGGATATTTTTCTAGAATTTGGTCGTGTTTTGAGAAGATTTAGGGAATTTTGTGGGATTTTTCCTGGAATTTTGTTGGATACTGGGGAGATTTTGTGGGATGTTTGTGGAACTTTGAGGGACTTTTCTGGAATTTGGTGAGATTCTGTAGAGAACTGAAGAATTATCAGGGATTTTTCATGTATTCTGTGGGAATTTGTGGAGATTTGGTGGGATTTTTGTGGATTTTGGCCGTGTTTTGAGAAGATTTAGGGAATTTTGTGTGATTTTTCTGGGATTTTGTTGGGTATTGAGGACATTTTGTGGGATGTTTCTGGAATTTGGTGGGGCTTTTCAAGAATTTTGTGGTATTTTGAAAAGATTTTGGGAATTTTGTGGTGTTTTTTCTTGAATTTTGTGGGAAACTGTGCTGATTTTATGGGGCGTTTCTGGAATTTGGTCGTGTTTTGAGAAGATTTAGGGATTTTTGTGAGATTTTTGTGGGATGTTCTGGGAATTGGTAGAGATTTTGTGGGACATTCCTGTGAATTGGTAGGGTTTTGAAATGATTTAGGGAGTTTTGTGGGACTTCTCTGGAATTTTGTGTGTTTTTTCTGGAATTGTGTGGGATTCTGAGGAGACTTGAAGAATTTTGAGGAATTTGTTTTAGATTTTGTGGGAATTTGTGTAGATTCTGTGGGATTTTACTGGAATTTGGTGGGCCTTTTCAAGGACTTTGTGTGGTTTTGAGGAGACTTGAAGAATTTTGAGGATTTTTTTTTATATTTTGTGGAAACTTGTGGAGGTTTTGTGTGATTTTTGTGTGATTTTGTGGGATATTGAGGCGATTTAGGGATCTTGAGGGATTTTCATGTATTTTGTGGGATTTTGTGGAGATTTGGTGGGATATTTTTCTAGAATTTGGTCGTGTTTTGAGAAGATTTAGGGAATTTTGTGGGATTTTTCCTGGAATTTTGTTGGATACTGGGGAGATTTTGTGGGATGTTTGTGGAACTTTGAGGGACTTTTCTGGAATTTGGTGAGATTCTGTAGAGAACTGAAGAATTATCAGGGATTTTTCATGTATTCTGTGGGAATTTGTGGAGATTTGGTGGGATTTTTGTGGATTTTGGCCATAATTTGAGAAGATTTAGGGAATTTTGTGGGATTTTCCTGGAATTTTGTTGGATACTGGGGAGATTTTGTGGGATGTTTGTGGAACTTTGAGGGACTTTTCTGGAATTTGGTGAGATTCTGTAGAGAACTGAAGAATTATCAGGGATTTTTCATGTATTCTGTGGGAATTTGTGGAGATTTGGTGGGATTTTTCTGGAATTTGGTAGAGTTTTGAGAAGATTCAGGGAATTATGTGAGATTTTTCTGGAATTTGGTGGGTCTTTTCAAGGACTTTGTGTGGTTTTGAGGAGACTTGAAGAATTTTGAGGAATTTTTCTTAGATTCTGTGGAAACTTGTGGAGGTTTTGTGTGATTTTTGTGGGATTTTGTGGGATATTGAGGCGATTTAGGGATCTTGAGGGATTTTTCATGTATTTTGTGGGATTTTGTGGAGATTTGGTGGGATATTTTTCTAGAATTCGGTCGTGTTTTGAGAAGATTTAGGGAATTTTGTGGGATTTTTCCTGGAATTTTGTTGGATACTGGGGAGATTTTGTGGGATGTTTGTGGAACTTTGAGGGACTTTTCTGGAATTTGGTGAGATTCTGTAGAGAACTGAAGAATTATCAGGGATTTTTCATGTATTCTGTGGGAATTTGTGGAGATTTGGTGGGATTTTTGTGGATTTTGGCCATGTTTTGAGAAGATTTAGGGAATTTTGTGGGATTTTTCCTGGAATTTTGTTGGATACTGGGGAGATTTTGTGGGATGTTTGTGGAACTTTGAGGGACTTTTCTGGAATTTGGTGAGATTCTGTAGAGAACTGAAGAATTATCAGGGATTTTTCATGTATTCTGTGGGAATTTGTGGAGATTTGGTGGGATTTTTCTGGAATTTGGTAGAGTTTTGAGAAGATTCAGGGAATTCTGTAAGATTTTTCTGGAATTTGGTGGGTCTTTTCAAGGACTTTGTGTGGTTTTGAGGAGACTTGAAGAATTTTGAGGAATTTTTCTTAGATTCTGTGGAAACTTGTGGAGGTTTTGTGTGATTTTTGTGGGATTTTGTGGGATATTGAGGCGATTTAGGGATCTTGAGGGATTTTTCATGTATTTTGTGGGATTTTGTGGAGATTTGGTGGGATATTTTTCTAGAATTTGGTCGTGTTTTGAGAAGATTTCGGGAATTTTGTGGGATTTTTCCTGGAATTTTGTTGGATACTGGGGAGATTTTGTGGGATGTTTGTGGAACTTTGAGGGACTTTTCTGGAATTTGGTGAGATTCTGTAGAGAACTGAAGAATTATCAGGGATTTTTCATGTATTCTGTGGGAATTTGTGGAGATTTGGTGGGATTTTTCTGGAATTTGGTAGAGTTTTGAGAAGATTCAGGGAATTCTGTAAGATTTTTCTGGAATTTGGTGGGTCTTTTCAAGGACTTTGTGTGGTTTTGAGGAGACTTGAAGAATTTTGAGGAATTTTTCTTAGATTCTGTGGAAACTTGTGGAGGTTTTGTGTGATTTTTGTGGGATTTTGTGGGATATTGAGGCGATTTAGGGATCTTGAGGGATTTTTCATGTATTTTGTGGGATTTTGTGGAGATTTGGTGGGATATTTTTCTAGAATTTGGTCGTGTTTTGAGAAGATTTCGGGAATTTTGTGGGATTTTTCCTGGAATTTTGTTGGATACTGGGGAGATTTTGTGGGATGTTTGTGGAACTTTGAGGGACTTTTCTGGAATTTGGTGAGATTCTGTAGAGAACTGAAGAATTATCAGGGATTTTTCATGTATTCTGTGGGAATTTGTGGAGATTTGGTGGGATTTTTCTGGAATTTGGTAGAGTTTTGAGAAGATTCAGGGAATTCTGTAAGATTTTTCTGGAATTTGGTGGGTCTTTTCAAGGACTTTGTGGGGTTTGAGGAGACTTGAAGAATTTTGAGGAATTTTTCTTAGATTCTGTGGAAACTTGTGGAGGTTTTGTGTGATTTTTGTGGGATTTTTTGGGATATTGAGGCGATTTAGGGATCTTGAGGGATTTTTCATGTATTTTGTGGGAATTTGTGGAGATTTGGTGGGATATTTTTCTAGAATTTGGTTGTGTTTTGAGAAGATTTAGGGAATTTTGTGGGATTTTTCCTGGAATTTTGTTGGATACTGGGGAGATTTTGTGGGATGTTTGTGGAACTTTGAGGGACTTTTCTGGAATTTGGTGAGATTCTGTACAGAACTGACGAATTATCAGGGATTTTTCATGTATTCTGTGGGATTTTGTGGAGATTTGGTGGGATATTTTTCTAGAATTTGGTCGTGTTTTGAGAAGATTTAGGGAATTTTGTGGGATTTTTCCTGGAATTTTGTTGGATACTGGGGAGATTTTGTGGGATGTTTGTGGAACTTTGAGGGACTTTTCTGGAATTTGGTGAGATTCTGTAGAGAACTGAAGAATTATCAGGGATTTTTCATGTATTCTGTGGGAATTTGTGGAGATTTGGTGGGATTTTTGTGGATTTTGGCCGTGTTTTGAGAAGATTTAGGGAATTTTGTGTGATTTTTCTGGGATTTTGTTGGGTATTGAGGACATTTTGTGGGATGTTTCTGGAATTTGGTGGGGCTTTTCAAGAATTTTGTGGTATTTTGAAAAGATTTTGGGAATTTTGTGGTGTTTTTTCTTGAATTTTGTGGGAAACTGTGCTGATTTTATGGGGCGTTTCTGGAATTTGGTCGTGTTTTGAGAAGATTTAGGGATTTTTGTGAGATTTTTGTGGGATGTTCTGGGAATTGGTAGAGATTTTGTGGGACATTCCTGTGAATTGGTAGGGTTTTGAAATGATTTAGGGAGTTTTGTGGGACTTCTCTGGAATTTTGTGTGTTTTTTCTGGAATTGTGTGGGATTCTGAGGAGACTTGAAGAATTTTGAGGAATTTGTTTTAGATTTTGTGGGAATTTGTGTAGATTCTGTGGGATTTTACTGGAATTTGGTGGGCCTTTTCAAGGACTTTGTGTGGTTTTGAGGAGACTTGAAGAATTTTGAGGATTTTTTTTTATATTTTGTGGAAACTTGTGGAGGTTTTGTGTGATTTTTGTGTGATTTTGTGGGATATTGAGGCGATTTAGGGATCTTGAGGGATTTTCATGTATTTTGTGGGATTTTGTGGAGATTTGGTGGGATATTTTTCTAGAATTTTGTCGTGTTTTGAGAAGATTTAGGGAATTTTGTGGGATTTTTCCTGGAATTTTGTTGGATACTGGGGAGATTTTGTGGGATGTTTGTGGAACTTTGAGGGACTTTTCTGGAATTTGGTGAGATTCTGTAGAGAACTGACGAATTATCAGGGATTTTTCATGTATTCTGTGGGAATTTGTGGAGATTTGGTGGGATTTTTGTGGATTTTGGCCATAATTTGAGAAGATTTAGGGAATTTTGTGGGATTTTCCTGGAATTTTGTTGGATACTGGGGAGATTTTGTGGGATGTTTGTGGAACTTTGAGGGACTTTTCTGGAATTTGGTGAGATTCTGTAGAGAACTGAAGAATTATCAGGGATTTTTCATGTATTCTGTGGGAATTTGTGGAGATTTGGTGGGATTTTTCTGGAATTTGGTAGAGTTTTGAGAAGATTCAGGGAATTATGTGAGATTTTTCTGGAATTTGGTGGGTCTTTTCAAGGACTTTGTGTGGTTTTGAGGAGACTTGAAGAATTTTGAGGAATTTTTCTTAGATTCTGTGGAAACTTGTGGAGGTTTTGTGTGATTTTTGTGGGATTTTGTGGGATATTGAGGCGATTTAGGGATCTTGAGGGATTTTTCATGTATTTTGTGGGATTTTGTGGAGATTTGGTGGGATATTTTTCTAGAATTCGGTCGTGTTTTGAGAAGATTTAGGGAATTTTGTGGGATTTTTCCTGGAATTTTGTTGGATACTGGGGAGATTTTGTGGGATGTTTGTGGAACTTTGAGGGACTTTTCTGGAATTTGGTGAGATTCTGTAGAGAACTGAAGAATTATCAGGGATTTTTCATGTATTCTGTGGGAATTTGTGGAGATTTGGTGGGATTTTTGTGGATTTTGGCCATGTTTTGAGAAGATTTAGGGAATTTTGTGGGATTTTTCCTGGAATTTTGTTGGATACTGGGGAGATTTTGTGGGATGTTTGTGGAACTTTGAGGGACTTTTCTGGAATTTGGTGAGATTCTGTAGAGAACTGAAGAATTATCAGGGATTTTTCATGTATTCTGTGGGAATTTGTGGAGATTTGGTGGGATTTTTCTGGAATTTGGTAGAGTTTTGAGAAGATTCAGGGAATTCTGTAAGATTTTTCTGGAATTTGGTGGGTCTTTTCAAGGACTTTGTGTGGTTTTGAGGAGACTTGAAGAATTTTGAGGAATTTTTCTTAGATTCTGTGGAAACTTGTGGAGGTTTTGTGTGATTTTTGTGGGATTTTGTGGGATATTGAGGCGATTTAGGGATCTTGAGGGATTTTTCATGTATTTTGTGGGATTTTGTGGAGATTTGGTGGGATATTTTTCTAGAATTTGGTCGTGTTTTGAGAAGATTTCGGGAATTTTGTGGGATTTTTCCTGGAATTTTGTTGGATACTGGGGAGATTTTGTGGGATGTTTGTGGAACTTTGAGGGACTTTTCTGGAATTTGGTGAGATTCTGTAGAGAACTGAAGAATTATCAGGGATTTTTCATGTATTCTGTGGGAATTTGTGGAGATTTGGTGGGATTTTTCTGGAATTTGGTAGAGTTTTGAGAAGATTCAGGGAATTCTGTAAGATTTTTCTGGAATTTGGTGGGTCTTTTCAAGGACTTTGTGTGGTTTTGAGGAGACTTGAAGAATTTTGAGGAATTTTTCTTAGATTCTGTGGAAACTTGTGGAGGTTTTGTGTGATTTTTGTGGGATTTTGTGGGATATTGAGGCGATTTAGGGATCTTGAGGGATTTTTCATGTATTTTGTGGGAATTTGTGGAGATTTGGTGGGATATTTTTCTAGAATTTGGTTGTGTTTTGAGAAGATTTAGGGAATTTTGTGGGATTTTTCCTGGAATTTTGTTGGATACTGGGGAGATTTTGTGGGATGTTTGTGGAACTTTGAGGGACTTTTCTGGAATTTGGTGAGATTCTGTACAGAACTGACGAATTATCAGGGATTTTTCATGTATTCTGTGGGATTTTGTGGAGATTTGGTGGGATATTTTTCTAGAATTTGGTCGTGTTTTGAGAAGATTTAGGGAATTTTGTGTGATTTTTCTGGGATTTTGTTGGGTATTGAGGACATTTTGTGGGATGTTTCTGGAATTTGGTGGGGCTTTTCAAGAATTTTGTGGTATTTTGAAAAGATTTTGGGAATTTTGTGGTGTTTTTTCTTGAATTTTGTGGGAAACTGTGCTGATTTTATGGGGCGTTTCTGGAATTTGGTCGTGTTTTGAGAAGATTTAGGGATTTTTGTGAGATTTTTGTGGGATGTTCTGGGAATTGGTAGAGATTTTGTGGGACATTCCTGTGAATTGGTAGGGTTTTGAAATGATTTAGGGAGTTTTGTGGGACTTCTCTGGAATTTTGTGTGTTTTTTCTGGAATTGTGTGGGATTCTGAGGAGACTTGAAGAATTTTGAGGAATTTGTTTTAGATTTTGTGGGAATTTGTGTAGATTCTGTGGGATTTTACTGGAATTTGGTGGGCCTTTTCAAGGACTTTGTGTGGTTTTGAGGAGACTTGAAGAATTTTGAGGATTTTTTTTTATATTTTGTGGAAACTTGTGGAGGTTTTGTGTGATTTTTGTGTGATTTTGTGGGATATTGAGGCGATTTAGGGATCTTGAGGGATTTTCATGTATTTTGTGGGATTTTGTGGAGATTTGGTGGGATATTTTTCTAGAATTTTGTCGTGTTTTGAGAAGATTTAGGGAATTTTGTGGGATTTTTCCTGGAATTTTGTTGGATACTGGGGAGATTTTGTGGGATGTTTGTGGAACTTTGAGGGACTTTTCTGGAATTTGGTGAGATTCTGTAGAGAACTGAAGAATTATCAGGGATTTTTCATGTATTCTGTGGGAATTTGTGGAGATTTGGTGGGATTTTTGTGGATTTTGGCCATAATTTGAGAAGATTTAGGGAATTTTGTGGGATTTTCCTGGAATTTTGTTGGATACTGGGGAGATTTTGTGGGATGTTTGTGGAACTTTGAGGGACTTTTCTGGAATTTGGTGAGATTCTGTAGAGAACTGAAGAATTATCAGGGATTTTTCATGTATTCTGTGGGAATTTGTGGAGATTTGGTGGGATTTTTCTGGAATTTGGTAGAGTTTTGAGAAGATTCAGGGAATTATGTGAGATTTTTCTGGAATTTGGTGGGTCTTTTCAAGGACTTTGTGTGGTTTTGAGGAGACTTGAAGAATTTTGAGGAATTTTTCTTAGATTCTGTGGAAACTTGTGGAGGTTTTGTGTGATTTTTGTGGGATTTTGTGGGATATTGAGGCGATTTAGGGATCTTGAGGGATTTTTCATGTATTTTGTGGGATTTTGTGGAGATTTGGTGGGATATTTTTCTAGAATTCGGTCGTGTTTTGAGAAGATTTAGGGAATTTTGTGGGATTTTTCCTGGAATTTTGTTGGATACTGGGGAGATTTTGTGGGATGTTTGTGGAACTTTGAGGGACTTTTCTGGAATTTGGTGAGATTCTGTAGAGAACTGAAGAATTATCAGGGATTTTTCATGTATTCTGTGGGAATTTGTGGAGATTTGGTGGGATTTTTGTGGATTTTGGCCATGTTTTGAGAAGATTTAGGGAATTTTGTGGGATTTTTCCTGGAATTTTGTTGGATACTGGGGAGATTTTGTGGGATGTTTGTGGAACTTTGAGGGACTTTTCTGGAATTTGGTGAGATTCTGTACAGAACTGACGAATTATCAGGGATTTTTCATGTATTCTGTGGGATTTTGTGGAGATTTGGTGGGATATTTTTCTAGAATTTGGTCGTGTTTTGAGAAGATTTAGGGAATTTTGTGTGATTTTTCTGGGATTTTGTTGGGTATTGAGGACATTTTGTGGGATGTTTCTGGAATTTGGTGGGGCTTTTCAAGAATTTTGTGGTATTTTGAAAAGATTTTGGGAATTTTGTGGTGTTTTTTCTTGAATTTTGTGGGAAACTGTGCTGATTTTATGGGGCGTTTCTGGAATTTGGTCGTGTTTTGAGAAGATTTAGGGATTTTTGTGAGATTTTTGTGGGATGTTCTGGGAATTGGTAGAGATTTTGTGGGACATTCCTGTGAATTGGTAGGGTTTTGAAATGATTTAGGGAGTTTTGTGGGACTTCTCTGGAATTTTGTGTGTTTTTTCTGGAATTGTGTGGGATTCTGAGGAGACTTGAAGAATTTTGAGGAATTTGTTTTAGATTTTGTGGGAATTTGTGTAGATTCTGTGGGATTTTACTGGAATTTGGTGGGCCTTTTCAAGGACTTTGTGTGGTTTTGAGGAGACTTGAAGAATTTTGAGGATTTTTTTTTATATTTTGTGGAAACTTGTGGAGGTTTTGTGTGATTTTTGTGTGATTTTGTGGGATATTGAGGCGATTTAGGGATCTTGAGGGATTTTTCATGTATTTTGTGGGATTTTGTGGAGATTTGGTGGGATATTTTTCTAGAATTCGGTCGTGTTTTGAGAAGATTTAGGGAATTTTGTGGGATTTTTCCTGGAATTTTGTTGGATACTGGGGAGATTTTGTGGGATGTTTGTGGAACTTTGAGGGACTTTTCTGGAATTTGGTGAGATTCTGTAGAGAACTGAAGAATTATCAGGGATTTTTCATGTATTCTGTGGGAATTTGTGGAGATTTGGTGGGATTTTTGTGGATTTTGGCCATGTTTTGAGAAGATTTAGGGAATTTTGTGGGATTTTTCCTGGAATTTTGTTGGATACTGGGGAGATTTTGTGGGATGTTTGTGGAACTTTGAGGGACTTTTCTGGAATTTGGTGAGATTCTGTAGAGAACTGAAGAATTATCAGGGATTTTTCATGTATTCTGTGGGAATTTGTGGAGATTTGGTGGGATTTTTCTGGAATTTGGTAGAGTTTTGAGAAGATTCAGGGAATTCTGTAAGATTTTTCTGGAATTTGGTGGGTCTTTTCAAGGACTTTGTGTGGTTTTGAGGAGACTTGAAGAATTTTGAGGAATTTTTCTTAGATTCTGTGGAAACTTGTGGAGGTTTTGTGTGATTTTTGTGGGATTTTGTGGGATATTGAGGCGATTTAGGGATCTTGAGGGATTTTTCATGTATTTTGTGGGATTTTGTGGAGATTTGGTGGGATATTTTTCTAGAATTTGGTCGTGTTTTGAGAAGATTTCGGGAATTTTGTGGGATTTTTCCTGGAATTTTGTTGGATACTGGGGAGATTTTGTGGGATGTTTGTGGAACTTTGAGGGACTTTTCTGGAATTTGGTGAGATTCTGTAGAGAACTGAAGAATTATCAGGGATTTTTCATGTATTCTGTGGGAATTTGTGGAGATTTGGTGGGATTTTTCTGGAATTTGGTAGAGTTTTGAGAAGATTCAGGGAATTCTGTAAGATTTTTCTGGAATTTGGTGGGTCTTTTCAAGGACTTTGTGTGGTTTTGAGGAGACTTGAAGAATTTTGAGGAATTTTTCTTAGATTCTGTGGAAACTTGTGGAGGTTTTGTGTGATTTTTGTGGGATTTTGTGGGATATTGAGGCGATTTAGGGATCTTGAGGGATTTTTCATGTATTTTGTGGGAATTTGTGGAGATTTGGTGGGATATTTTTCTAGAATTTGGTTGTGTTTTGAGAAGATTTAGGGAATTTTGTGGGATTTTTCCTGGAATTTTGTTGGATACTGGGGAGATTTTGTGGGATGTTTGTGGAACTTTGAGGGACTTTTCTGGAATTTGGTGAGATTCTGTAGAGAACTGACGAATTATCAGGGATTTTTCATGTATTCTGTGGGATTTTGTGGAGATTTGGTGGGATATTTTTCTAGAATTTGGTCGTGTTTTGAGAAGATTTAGGGAATTTTGTGGGATTTTTCCTGGAATTTTGTTTGATACTAGGGAGATTTTGTGGGATGTTTGTGGAACTTTGAGGGACTTTTCTGGAATTTGGTGAGATTCTGTACAGAACTGACGAATTATCAGGGATTTTTCATGTATTCTGTGGGATTTTGTGGAGATTTGGTGGGATATTTTTCTAGAATTTGGTCGTGTTTTGAGAAGATTTAGGGAATTTTGTGTGATTTTTCTGGGATTTTGTTGGGTATTGAGGACATTTTGTGGGATGTTTCTGGAATTTGGTGGGGCTTTTCAAGAATTTTGTGGTATTTTGAAAAGATTTTGGGAATTTTGTGGTGTTTTTTCTTGAATTTTGTGGGAAACTGTGCTGATTTTATGGGGCGTTTCTGGAATTTGGTCGTGTTTTGAGAAGATTTAGGGATTTTTGTGAGATTTTTGTGGGATGTTCTGGGAATTGGTAGAGATTTTGTGGGACATTCCTGTGAATTGGTAGGGTTTTGAAATGATTTAGGGAGTTTTGTGGGACTTCTCTGGAATTTTGTGTGTTTTTTCTGGAATTGTGTGGGATTCTGAGGAGACTTGAAGAATTTTGAGGAATTTGTTTTAGATTTTGTGGGAATTTGTGTAGATTCTGTGGGATTTTACTGGAATTTGGTGGGCCTTTTCAAGGACTTTGTGTGGTTTTGAGGAGACTTGAAGAATTTTGAGGATTTTTTTTTATATTTTGTGGAAACTTGTGGAGGTTTTGTGTGATTTTTGTGTGATTTTGTGGGATATTGAGGCGATTTAGGGATCTTGAGGGATTTTCATGTATTTTGTGGGATTTTGTGGAGATTTGGTGGGATATTTTTCTAGAATTTTGTCGTGTTTTGAGAAGATTTAGGGAATTTTGTGGGATTTTTCCTGGAATTTTGTTGGATACTGGGGAGATTTTGTGGGATGTTTGTGGAACTTTGAGGGACTTTTCTGGAATTTGGTGAGATTCTGTAGAGAACTGAAGAATTATCAGGGATTTTTCATGTATTCTGTGGGAATTTGTGGAGATTTGGTGGGATTTTTGTGGATTTTGGCCATGTTTTGAGAAGATTTAGGGAATTTTGTGGGATTTTTCCTGGAATTTTGTTGGATACTGGGGAGATTTTGTGGGATGTTTGTGGAACTTTGAGGGACTTTTCTGGAATTTGGTGAGATTCTGTAGAGAACTGAAGAATTATCAGGGATTTTTCATGTATTCTGTGGGAATTTGTTGAGATTTGGTGGGATTTTTCTGGAATTTGGTAGAGTTTTGAGAAGATTCAGGGAATTATGTGAGATTTTTCTGGAATTTGGTGGGTCTTTTCAAGGACTTTGTGTGGTTTTGAGGAGACTTGAAGAATTTTGAGGAATTTTTCTTAGATTTTGTACAAACCTGTGGAGGTTTTGTGTGATTTTTGTGGGATTTTGTGGGATATTGAGGCGATTTAGGGATCTTGAGGGATTTTTCATGTATTTTGTGGGATTTTGTGGAGATTTGGTGGGATATTTTTCTAGAATTCGGTCGTGTTTTGAGAAGATTTAGGGAATTTTGTGGGATTTTTCCCGGAATTTTGTTGGATACTGGGGAGATTTTGTGGGATGTTTGTGGAACTTTGAGGGACTTTTCTGGAATTTGGTGAGATTCTGTAGAGAACTGAAGAATTATCAGGGATTTTTCATGTATTCTGTGGGAATTTGTGGAGATTTGGTGGGATTTTTGTGGATTTTGGCCATGTTTTGAGAAGATTTAGGTAATTTTGTGGGATTTTTCCTGGAATTTTGTTGGATACTGGGGAGATTTTGTGGGATGTTTGTGGAACTTTGAGGGACTTTTCTGGAATTTGGTGAGATTCTGTAGAGAACTGAAGAATTATCAGGGATTTTTCATGTATTCTGTGGGAATTTGTGGAGATTTGGTGGGATTTTTCTGGAATTTGGTAGAGTTTTGAGAAGATTCAGGGAATTCTGTAAGATTTTTCTGGAATTTGGTGGGTCTTTTCAAGGACTTTGTGTGGTTTTGAGGAGACTTGAAGAATTTTGAGGAATTTTTCTTAGATTCTGTGGAAACTTGTGGAGGTTTTGTGTGATTTTTGTGGGATTTTGTGGGATATTGAGGCGATTTAGGGATCTTGAGGGATTTTTCATGTATTTTGTGGGATTTTGTGGAGATTTGGTGGGATATTTTTCTAGAATTTGGTCGTGTTTTGAGAAGATTTCGGGAATTTTGTGGGATTTTTCCTGGAATTTTGTTGGATACTGGGGAGATTTTGTGGGATGTTTGTGGAACTTTGAGGGACTTTTCTGGAATTTGGTGAGATTCTGTAGAGAACTGAAGAATTATCAGGGATTTTTCATGTATTCTGTGGGAATTTGTGGAGATTTGGTGGGATTTTTCTGGAATTTGGTAGAGTTTTGAGAAGATTCAGGGAATTCTGTAAGATTTTTCTGGAATTTGGTGGGTCTTTTCAAGGACTTTGTGTGGTTTTGAGGAGACTTGAAGAATTTTGAGGAATTTTTCTTAGATTCTGTGGAAACTTGTGGAGGTTTTGTGTGATTTTTGTGTGATTTTGTGGGATATTGAGGCGATTTAGGGATCTTGAGGGATTTTTCATGTATTTTGTGGGAATTTGTGGAGATTTGGTGGGATATTTTTCTAGAATTTGGTTGTGTTTTGAGAAGATTTAGGGAATTTTGTGGGATTTTTCCTGGAATTTTGTTGGATACTGGGGAGATTTTGTGGGATGTTTGTGGAACTTTGAGGGACTTTTCTGGAATTTGGTGAGATTCTGTAGAGAACTGACGAATTATCAGGGATTTTTCATGTATTCTGTGGGATTTTGTGGAGATTTGGTGGGATATTTTTCTAGAATTTGGTCGTGTTTTGAGAAGATTTAGGGAATTTTGTGGGATTTTTCCTGGAATTTTGTTGGATACTGGGGAGATTTTGTGGGATGTTTGTGGAACTTTGAGGGACTTTTCTGGAATTTGGTGAGATTCTGTACAGAACTGACGAATTATCAGGGATTTTTCATGTATTCTGTGGGATTTTGTGGAGATTTGGTGGGATATTTTTCTAGAATTTGGTCGTGTTTTGAGAAGATTTAGGGAATTTTGTGGGATTTTTCCTGGAATTTTGTTGGATACTGGGGAGATTTTGTGGGATGTTTGTGGAACTTTGAGGGACTTTTCTGGAATTTGGTGAGATTCTGTAGAGAACTGAAGAATTATCAGGGATTTTTCATGTATTCTGTGGGAATTTGTGGAGATTTGGTGGGATTTTTCTGGAATTTGGTAGAGTTTTGAGAAGATTCAGGGAATTCTGTAAGATTTTTCTGGAATTTGGTGGGTCTTTTCAAGGACTTTGTGTGGTTTTGAGGAGACTTGAAGAATTTTGAGGAATTTTTCTTAGATTCTGTGGAAACTTGTGGAGGTTTTGTGTGATTTTTGTGTGATTTTGTGGGATATTGAGGCGATTTAGGGATCTTGAGGGATTTTTCATGTATTTTGTGGGAATTTGTGGAGATTTGGTGGGATATTTTTCTAGAATTTGGTTGTGTTTTGAGAAGATTTAGGGAATTTTGTGGGATTTTTCCTGGAATTTTGTTGGATACTGGGGAGATTTTGTGGGATGTTTGTGGAACTTTGAGGGACTTTTCTGGAATTTGGTGAGATTCTGTACAGAACTGACGAATTATCAGGGATTTTTCATGTATTCTGTGGGATTTTGTGGAGATTTGGTGGGATATTTTTCTAGAATTTGGTCGTGTTTTGAGAAGATTTAGGGAATTTTGTGGGATTTTTCCTGGAATTTTGTTGGATACTGGGGAGATTTTGTGGGATGTTTGTGGAACTTTGAGGGACTTTTCTGGAATTTGGTGAGATTCTGTAGAGAACTGACGAATTATCAGGGATTTTTCATGTATTCTGTGGGAATTTGTGGAGATTTGGTGGGATTTTTGTGGATTTTGGCCATGTTTTGAGAAGATTTAGGGAATTTTGTGGGATTTTTCCTGGAATTTTGTTGGATACTGGGGAGATTTTGTGGGATGTTTGTGGAACTTTGAGGGACTTTTCTGGAATTTGGTGAGATTCTGTAGAGAACTGACGAATTATCAGGGATTTTTCATGTATTCTGTGGGAATTTGTTGAGATTTGGTGGGATTTTTCTGGAATTTGGTAGAGTTTTGAGAAGATTCAGGGAATTATGTGAGATTTTTCTGGAATTTGGTGGGCCTTTTCAAGGACTTTGTGTGGTTTTGAGGAGACTTGAAGAATTTTGAGGAATTTTTCTTAGATTCTGTGGAAACTTGTGGAGGTTTTGTGTGATTTTTGTGGGATTTTGTGGGATATTGAGGCGATTTAGGGATCTTGAGGGATTTTTCATGTATTTTGTGGGATTTTGTGGAGATTTGGTGGGATATTTTTCTAGAATTCGGTCGTGTTTTGAGAAGATTTAGGGAATTTTGTGGGATTTTTCCCGGAATTTTGTTGGATACTGGGGAGATTTTGTGGGATGTTTGTGGAACTTTGAGGGACTTTTCTGGAATTTGGTGAGATTCTGTAGAGAACTGAAGAATTATCAGGGATTTTTCATGTATTCTGTGGGAATTTGTGGAGATTTGGTGGGATTTTTGTGGATTTTGGCCATGTTTTGAGAAGATTTAGGTAATTTTGTGGGATTTTTCCTGGAATTTTGTTGGATACTGGGGAGATTTTGTGGGATGTTTGTGGAACTTTGAGGGACTTTTCTGGAATTTGGTGAGATTCTGTAGAGAACTGAAGAATTATCAGGGATTTTTCATGTATTCTGTGGGAATTTGTGGAGATTTGGTGGGATTTTTCTGGAATTTGGTAGAGTTTTGAGAAGATTCAGGGAATTCTGTAAGATTTTTCTGGAATTTGGTGGGTCTTTTCAAGGACTTTGTGTGGTTTTGAGGAGACTTGAAGAATTTTGAGGAATTTTTCTTAGATTCTGTGGAAACTTGTGGAGGTTTTGTGTGATTTTTGTGGGATTTTGTGGGATATTGAGGCGATTTAGGGATCTTGAGGGATTTTTCATGTATTTTGTGGGATTTTGTGGAGATTTGGTGGGATATTTTTCTAGAATTTGGTCGTGTTTTGAGAAGATTTCGGGAATTTTGTGGGATTTTTCCTGGAATTTTGTTGGATACTGGGGAGATTTTGTGGGATGTTTGTGGAACTTTGAGGGACTTTTCTGGAATTTGGTGAGATTCTGTAGAGAACTGAAGAATTATCAGGGATTTTTCATGTATTCTGTGGGAATTTGTGGAGATTTGGTGGGATTTTTCTGGAATTTGGTAGAGTTTTGAGAAGATTCAGGGAATTCTGTAAGATTTTTCTGGAATTTGGTGGGTCTTTTCAAGGACTTTTTGTGGTTTTGAGGAGACTTGAAGAATTTTGAGGAATTTTTCTTAGATTCTGTGGAAACTTGTGGAGGTTTTGTGTGATTTTTGTGTGATTTTGTGGGATATTGAGGCGATTTAGGGATCTTGAGGGATTTTTCATGTATTTTGTGGGAATTTGTGGAGATTTGGTGGGATATTTTTCTAGAATTTGGTTGTGTTTTGAGAAGATTTAGGGAATTTTGTGGGATTTTTCCTGGAATTTTGTTGGATACTGGGGAGATTTTGTGGGATGTTTGTGGAACTTTGAGGGACTTTTCTGGAATTTGGTGAGATTCTGTAGAGAACTGACGAATTATCAGGGATTTTTCATGTATTCTGTGGGATTTTGTGGAGATTTGGTGGGATATTTTTCTAGAATTTGGTCGTGTTTTGAGAAGATTTAGGGAATTTTGTGGGATTTTTCCTGGAATTTTGTTGGATACTGGGGAGATTTTGTGGGATGTTTGTGGAACTTTGAGGGACTTTTCTGGAATTTGGTGAGATTCTGTACAGAACTGACGAATTATCAGGGATTTTTCATGTATTCTGTGGGATTTTGTGGAGATTTGGTGGGATATTTTTCTAGAATTTGGTCGTGTTTTGAGAAGATTTAGGGAATTTTGTGGGATTTTTCCTGGAATTTTGTTGGATACTGGGGAGATTTTGTGGGATGTTTGTGGAACTTTGAGGGACTTTTCTGGAATTTGGTGAGATTCTGTAGAGAACTGAAGAATTATCAGGGATTTTTCATGTATTCTGTGGGAATTTGTGGAGATTTGGTGGGATTTTTCTGGAATTTGGTAGAGTTTTGAGAAGATTCAGGGAATTCTGTAAGATTTTTCTGGAATTTGGTGGGTCTTTTCAAGGACTTTGTGTGGTTTTGAGGAGACTTGAAGAATTTTGAGGAATTTTTCTTAGATTCTGTGGAAACTTGTGGAGGTTTTGTGTGATTTTTGTGTGATTTTGTGGGATATTGAGGCGATTTAGGGATCTTGAGGTATTTTTCATGTATTTTGTGGGAATTTGTGGAGATTTGGTGGGATATTTTTCTAGAATTTGGTTGTGTTTTGAGAAGATTTAGGGAATTTTGTGGGATTTTTCCTGGAATTTTGTTGGATACTGGGGAGATTTTGTGGGATGTTTGTGGAACTTTGAGGGACTTTTCTGGAATTTGGTGAGATTCTGTACAGAACTGACGAATTATCAGGGATTTTTCATGTATTCTGTGGGATTTTGTGGAGATTTGGTGGGATATTTTTCTAGAATTTGGTCGTGTTTTGAGAAGATTTAGGGAATTTTGTGGGATTTTTCCTGGAATTTTGTTGGATACTGGGGAGATTTTGTGGGATGTTTGTGGAACTTTGAGGGACTTTTCTGGAATTTGGTGAGATTCTGTAGAGAACTGAAGAATTATCAGGGATTTTTCATGTATTCTGTGGGAATTTGTGGAGATTTGGTGGGATTTTTGTGGATTTTGGCCATGTTTTGAGAAGATTTAGGGAATTTTGTGGGATTTTTCCTGGAATTTTGTTGGATACTGGGGAGATTTTGTGGGATGTTTGTGGAACTTTGAGGGACTTTTCTGGAATTTGGTGAGATTCTGTAGAGAACTGAAGAATTATCAGGGATTTTTCATGTATTCTGTGGGAATTTGTGGAGATTTGGTGGGATTTTTCTGGAATTTGGTAGAGTTTTGAGAAGATTCAGGGAATTCTGTAAGATTTTTCTGGAATTTGGTGGGTCTTTTCAAGGACTTTGTGTGGTTTTGAGGAGACTTGAAGAATTTTGAGGAATTTTTCTTAGATTCTGTGGAAACTTGTGGAGGTTTTGTGTGATTTTTGTGGGATTTTGTGGGATATTGAGGCGATTTAGGGATCTTGAGGGATTTTTCATGTATTTTGTGGGATTTTGTGGAGATTTGGTGGGATATTTTTCTAGAATTTGGTCGTGTTTTGAGAAGATTTCGGGAATTTTGTGGGATTTTTCCTGGAATTTTGTTGGATACTGGGGAGATTTTGTGGGATGTTTGTGGAACTTTGAGGGACTTTTCTGGAATTTGGTGAGATTCTGTAGAGAACTGAAGAATTATCAGGGATTTTTCATGTATTCTGTGGGAATTTGTGGAGATTTGGTGGGATTTTTCTGGAATTTGGTAGAGTTTTGAGAAGATTCAGGGAATTCTGTAAGATTTTTCTGGAATTTGGTGGGTCTTTTCAAGGACTTTTTGTGGTTTTGAGGAGACTTGAAGAATTTTGAGGAATTTTTCTTAGATTCTGTGGAAACTTGTGGAGGTTTTGTGTGATTTTTGTGTGATTTTGTGGGATATTGAGGCGATTTAGGGATCTTGAGGGATTTTTCATGTATTTTGTGGGAATTTGTGGAGATTTGGTGGGATATTTTTCTAGAATTTGGTTGTGTTTTGAGAAGATTTAGGGAATTTTGTGGGATTTTTCCTGGAATTTTGTTGGATACTGGGGAGATTTTGTGGGATGTTTGTGGAACTTTGAGGGACTTTTCTGGAATTTGGTGAGATTCTGTACAGACCTGACGAATTATCAGGGATTTTTCATGTATTCTGTGGGATTTTGTGGAGATTTGATGGGATATTTTTCTAGAATTTGGTCGTGTTTTGAGAAGATTTAGGGAATTTTGTGGGATTTTTCCTGGAATTTTGTTGGATACTGGGGAGATTTTGTGGGATGTTTGTGGAACTTTGAGGGACTTTTCTGGAATTTGGTGAGATTCTGTACAGAACTGACGAATTATCAGGGATTTTTCATGTATTCTGTGGGATTTTGTGGAGATTTGGTGGGATATTTTTCTAGAATTTGGTCGTGTTTTGAGAAGATTTAGGGAATTTTGTGGGATTTTTCCTGGAATTTTGTTGGATACTGGGGAGATTTTGTGGGATGTTTGTGGAACTTTGAGGGACTTTTCTGGAATTTGGTGAGATTCTGTAGAGAACTGAAGAATTATCAGGGATTTTTCATGTATTCTGTGGGAATTTGTGGAGATTTGGTGGGATTTTTCTGGAATTTGGTAGAGTTTTGAGAAGATTCAGGGAATTCTGTAAGATTTTTCTGGAATTTGGTGGGTCTTTTCAAGGACTTTGTGTGGTTTTGAGGAGACTTGAAGAATTTTGAGGAATTTTTCTTAGATTCTGTGGAAACTTGTGGAGGTTTTGTGTGATTTTTGTGTGATTTTGTGGGATATTGAGGCGATTTAGGGATCTTGAGGGATTTTTCATGTATTTTGTGGGAATTTGTGGAGATTTGGTGGGATATTTTTCTAGAATTTGGTTGTGTTTTGAGAAGATTTAGGGAATTTTGTGGGATTTTTCCTGGAATTTTGTTGGATACTGGGGAGATTTTGTGGGATGTTTGTGGAACTTTGAGGGACTTTTCTGGAATTTGGTGAGATTCTGTACAGAACTGACGAATTATCAGGGATTTTTCATGTATTCTGTGGGATTTTGTGGAGATTTGGTGGGATATTTTTCTAGAATTTGGTCGTGTTTTGAGAAGATTTAGGGAATTTTGTGGGATTTTTCCTGGAATTTTGTTGGATACTGGGGAGATTTTGTGGGATGTTTGTGGAACTTTGAGGGACTTTTCTGGAATTTGGTGAGATTCTGTAGAGAACTGACGAATTATCAGGGATTTTTCATGTATTCTGTGGGAATTTGTGGAGATTTGGTGGGATTTTTGTGGATTTTGGCCATGTTTTGAGAAGATTTAGGGAATTTTGTGGGATTTTTCCTGGAATTTTGTTGGATACTGGGGAGATTTTGTGGGATGTTTGTGGAACTTTGAGGGACTTTTCTGGAATTTGGTGAGATTCTGTAGAGAACTGACGAATTATCAGGGATTTTTCATGTATTCTGTGGGAATTTGTTGAGATTTGGTGGGATTTTTCTGGAATTTGGTAGAGTTTTGAGAAGATTCAGGGAATTATGTGAGATTTTTCTGGAATTTGGTGGGTCTTTTCAAGGACTTTGTGTGGTTTTGAGGAGACTTGAAGAATTTTGAGGAATTTTTCTTAGATTCTGTGGAAACTTGTGGAGGTTTTGTGTGATTTTTGTGGGATTTTGTGGGATATTGAGGCGATTTAGGGATCTTGAGGGATTTTTCATGTATTTTGTGGGATTTTGTGGAGATTTGGTGGGATATTTTTCTAGAATTCGGTCGTGTTTTGAGAAGATTTAGGGAATTTTGTGGGATTTTTCCCGGAATTTTGTTGGATACTGGGGAGATTTTGTGGGATGTTTGTGGAACTTTGAGGGACTTTTCTGGAATTTGGTGAGATTCTGTAGAGAACTGAAGAATTATCAGGGATTTTTCATGTATTCTGTGGGAATTTGTGGAGATTTGGTGGGATTTTTGTGGATTTTGGCCATGTTTTGAGAAGATTTAGGTAATTTTGTGGGATTTTTCCTGGAATTTTGTTGGATACTGGGGAGATTTTGTGGGATGTTTGTGGAACTTTGAGGGACTTTTCTGGAATTTGGTGAGATTCTGTAGAGAACTGAAGAATTATCAGGGATTTTTCATGTATTCTGTGGGAATTTGTGGAGATTTGGTGGGATTTTTCTGGAATTTGGTAGAGTTTTGAGAAGATTCAGGGAATTCTGTAAGATTTTTCTGGAATTTGGTGGGTCTTTTCAAGGACTTTGTGTGGTTTTGAGGAGACTTGAAGAATTTTGAGGAATTTTTCTTAGATTCTGTGGAAACTTGTGGAGGTTTTGTGTGATTTTTGTGGGATTTTGTGGGATATTGAGGCGATTTAGGGATCTTGAGGGATTTTTCATGTATTTTGTGGGATTTTGTGGAGATTTGGTGGGATATTTTTCTAGAATTTGGTCGTGTTTTGAGAAGATTTCGGGAATTTTGTGGGATTTTTCCTGGAATTTTGTTGGATACTGGGGAGATTTTGTGGGATGTTTGTGGAACTTTGAGGGACTTTTCTGGAATTTGGTGAGATTCTGTAGAGAACTGAAGAATTATCAGGGATTTTTCATGTATTCTGTGGGAATTTGTGGAGATTTGGTGGGATTTTTCTGGAATTTGGTAGAGTTTTGAGAAGATTCAGGGAATTCTGTAAGATTTTTCTGGAATTTGGTGGGTCTTTTCAAGGACTTTGTGTGGTTTTGAGGAGACTTGAAGAATTTTGAGGAATTTTTCTTAGATTCTGTGGAAACTTGTGGAGGTTTTGTGTGATTTTTGTGTGATTTTGTGGGATATTGAGGCGATTTAGGGATCTTGAGGGATTTTTCATGTATTTTGTGGGAATTTGTGGAGATTTGGTGGGATATTTTTCTAGAATTTGGTTGTGTTTTGAGAAGATTTAGGGAATTTTGTGGGATTTTTCCTGGAATTTTGTTGGATACTGGGGAGATTTTGTGGGATGTTTGTGGAACTTTGAGGGACTTTTCTGGAATTTGGTGAGATTCTGTAGAGAACTGAAGAATTATCAGGGATTTTTCATGTATTCTGAGGGATTTTGTGGAGATTTGGTGGGATATTTTTCTAGAATTTGGTCGTGTTTTGAGAAGATTTAGGGAATTTTGTGGGATTTTTCCTGGAATTTTGTTGGATACTGGGGAGATTTTGTGGGATGTTTGTGGAACTTTGAGGGACTTTTCTGGAATTTGGTGAGATTCTGTACAGAACTGACGAATTATCAGGGATTTTTCATGTATTCTGTGGGATTTTGTGGAGATTTGGTGGGATATTTTTCTAGAATTTGGTCGTGTTTTGAGAAGATTTAGGGAATTTTGTGGGATTTTTCCTGGAATTTTGTTGGATACTGGGGAGATTTTGTGGGATGTTTGTGGAACTTTGAGGGACTTTTCTGGAATTTGGTGAGATTCTGTAGAGAACTGAAGAATTATCAGGGATTTTTCATGTATTCTGTGGGAATTTGTGGAGATTTGGTGGGATTTTTCTGGAATTTGGTAGAGTTTTGAGAAGATTCAGGGAATTCTGTAAGATTTTTCTGGAATTTGGTGGGTCTTTTCAAGGACTTTGTGTGGTTTTGAGGAGACTTGAAGAATTTTGAGGAATTTTTCTTAGATTCTGTGGAAACTTGTGGAGGTTTTGTGTGATTTTTGTGTGATTTTGTGGGATATTGAGGCGATTTAGGGATCTTGAGGTATTTTTCATGTATTTTGTGGGAATTTGTGGAGATTTGGTGGGATATTTTTCTAGAATTTGGTTGTGTTTTGAGAAGATTTAGGGAATTTTGTGGGATTTTTCCTGGAATTTTGTTGGATACTGGGGAGATTTTGTGGGATGTTTGTGGAACTTTGAGGGACTTTTCTGGAATTTGGTGAGATTCTGTACAGAACTGACGAATTATCAGGGATTTTTCATGTATTCTGTGGGATTTTGTGGAGATTTGGTGGGATATTTTTCTAGAATTTGGTCGTGTTTTGAGAAGATTTAGGGAATTTTGTGGGATTTTTCCTGGAATTTTGTTGGATACTGGGGAGATTTTGTGGGATGTTTGTGGAACTTTGAGGGACTTTTCTGGAATTTGGTGAGATTCTGTAGAGAACTGAAGAATTATCAGGGATTTTTCATGTATTCTGTGGGAATTTGTGGAGATTTGGTGGGATTTTTGTGGATTTTGGCCATGTTTTGAGAAGATTTAGGGAATTTTGTGGGATTTTTCCTGGAATTTTGTTGGATACTGGGGAGATTTTGTGGGATGTTTGTGGAACTTTGAGGGACTTTTCTGGAATTTGGTGAGATTCTGTAGAGAACTGAAGAATTATCAGGGATTTTTCATGTATTCTGTGGGAATTTGTGGAGATTTGGTGGGATTTTTCTGGAATTTGGTAGAGTTTTGAGAAGATTCAGGGAATTCTGTAAGATTTTTCTGGAATTTGGTGGGTCTTTTCAAGGACTTTGTGTGGTTTTGAGGAGACTTGAAGAATTTTGAGGAATTTTTCTTAGATTCTGTGGAAACTTGTGGAGGTTTTGTGTGATTTTTGTGGGATTTTGTGGGATATTGAGGCGATTTAGGGATCTTGAGGGATTTTTCATGTATTTTGTGGGATTTTGTGGAGATTTGGTGGGATATTTTTCTAGAATTTGGTCGTGTTTTGAGAAGATTTAGGGAATTTTGTGGGATTTTTCCTGGAATTTTGTTGGATACTGGGGAGATTTTGTGGGATGTTTGTGGAACTTTGAGGGACTTTTCTGGAATTTGGTGAGATTCTGTAGAGAACTGAAGAATTATCAGGGATTTTTCATGTATTCTGTGGGAATTTGTGGAGATTTGGTGGGATTTTTCTGGAATTTGGTAGAGTTTTGAGAAGATTCAGGGAATTCTGTAAGATTTTTCTGGAATTTGGTGGGTCTTTTCAAGGACTTTGTGTGGTTTTGAGGAGACTTGAAGAATTTTGAGGAATTTTTCTTAGATTCTGTGGAAACTTGTGGAGGTTTTGTGTGATTTTTGTGGGATTTTGTGGGATATTGAGGCGATTTAGGGATCTTGAGGTATTTTTCATGTATTTTGTGGGAATTTGTGGAGATTTGGTGGGATATTTTTCTAGAATTTGGTTGTGTTTTGAGAAGATTTAGGGAATTTTGTGGGATTTTTCCTGGAATTTTGTTGGATACTGGGGAGATTTTGTGGGATGTTTGTGGAACTTTGAGGGACTTTTCTGGAATTTGGTGAGATTCTGTACAGAACTGACGAATTATCAGGGATTTTTCATGTATTCTGTGGGATTTTGTGGAGATTTGGTGGGATATTTTTCTAGAATTTGGTCGTGTTTTGAGAAGATTTAGGGAATTTTGTGGGATTTTTCCTGGAATTTTGTTGGATACTGGGGAGATTTTGTGGGATGTTTGTGGAACTTTGAGGGACTTTTCTGGAATTTGGTGAGATTCTGTAGAGAACTGAAGAATTATCAGGGATTTTTCATGTATTCTGTGGGAATTTGTGGAGATTTGGTGGGATTTTTGTGGATTTTGGCCATGTTTTGAGAAGATTTAGGGAATTTTGTGGGATTTTTCCTGGAATTTTGTTGGATACTGGGGAGATTTTGTGGGATGTTTGTGGAACTTTGAGGGACTTTTCTGGAATTTGGTGAGATTCTGTAGAGAACTGAAGAATTATCAGGGATTTTTCATGTATTCTGTGGGAATTTGTGGAGATTTGGTGGGATTTTTCTGGAATTTGGTAGAGTTTTGAGAAGATTCAGGGAATTCTGTAAGATTTTTCTGGAATTTGGTGGGTCTTTTCAAGGACTTTGTGTGGTTTTGAGGAGACTTGAAGAATTTTGAGGAATTTTTCTTAGATTCTGTGGAAACTTGTGGAGGTTTTGTGTGATTTTTGTGGGATTTTGTGGGATATTGAGGCGATTTAGGGATCTTGAGGGATTTTTCATGTATTTTGTGGGAATTTGTGGAGATTTGGTGGGATATTTTTCTAGAATTTGGTTGTGTTTTGAGAAGATTTAGGGAATTTTGTGGGATTTTTCCTGGAATTTTGTTGGATACTGGGGAGATTTTGTGGGATGTTTGTGGAACTTTGAGGGACTTTTCTGGAATTTGGTGAGATTCTGTACAGAACTGACGAATTATCAGGGATTTTTCATGTATTCTGTGGGATTTTGTGGAGATTTGGTGGGATATTTTTCTAGAATTTGGTCGTGTTTTGAGAAGATTTAGGGAATTTTGTGGGATTTTTCCTGGAATTTTGTTGGATACTGGGGAGATTTTGTGGGATGTTTGTGGAACTTTGAGGGACTTTTCTGGAATTTGGTGAGATTCTGTAGAGAACTGACGAATTATCAGGGATTTTTCATGTATTCTGTGGGATTTTGTGGAGATTTGGTGGGATATTTTTCTAGAATTTGGTCGTGTTTTGAGAAGATTTAGGTAATTTTGTGGGATTTTTCCTGGAATTTTGTTGGATACTGGGGAGATTTTGTGGGATGTTTGTGGAACTTTGAGGGACTTTTCTGGAATTTGGTGAGATTCTGTAGAGAACTGAAGAATTATCAGGGATTTTTCATGTATTCTGTGGGAATTTGTGGAGATTTGGTGGGATTTTTCTGGAATTTGGTAGAGTTTTGAGAAGATTCAGGGAATTCTGTAAGATTTTTCTGGAATTTGGTGGGTCTTTTCAAGGACTTTGTGTGGTTTTGAGGAGACTTGAAGAATTTTGAGGAATTTTTCTTAGATTCTGTGGAAACTTGTGGAGGTTTTGTGTGATTTTTGTGGGATTTTGTGGGATATTGAGGCGATTTAGGGATCTTGAGGGATTTTTCATGTATTTTGTGGGATTTTGTGGAGATTTGGTAGGATATTTTTCTAGAATTCGGTCGTGTTTTGAGAAGATTTAGGGAATTTTGTGGGATTTTTCCCGGAATTTTGTTGGATACTGGGGAGATTTTGTGGGATGTTTGTGGAACTTTGAGGGACTTTTCTGGAATTTGGTGAGATTCTGTAGAGAACTGAAGAATTATCAGGGATTTTTCATGTATTCTGTGGGAATTTGTGGAGATTTGGTGGGATTTTTGTGGATTTTGGCCATGTTTTGAGAAGATTTAGGTAATTTTGTGGGATTTTTCCTGGAATTTTGTTGGATACTGGGGAGATTTTGTGGGATGTTTGTGGAACTTTGAGGGACTTTTCTGGAATTTGGTGAGATTCTGTAGAGAACTGAAGAATTATCAGGGATTTTTCATGTATTCTGTGGGAATTTGTGGAGATTTGGTGGGATTTTTCTGGAATTTGGTAGAGTTTTGAGAAGATTCAGGGAATTCTGTAAGATTTTTCTGGAATTTGGTGGGTCTTTTCAAGGACTTTGTGTGGTTTTGAGGAGACTTGAAGAATTTTGAGGAATTTTTCTTAGATTCTGTGGAAACTTGTGGAGGTTTTGTGTGATTTTTGTGGGATTTTGTGGGATATTGAGGCGATTTAGGGATCTTGAGGGATTTTTCATGTATTTTGTGGGATTTTGTGGAGATTTGGTGGGATATTTTTCTAGAATTTGGTCGTGTTTTGAGAAGATTTCGGGAATTTTGTGGGATTTTTCCTGGAATTTTGTTGGATACTGGGGAGATTTTGTGGGATGTTTGTGGAACTTTGAGGGACTTTTCTGGAATTTGGTGAGATTCTGTAGAGAACTGAAGAATTATCAGGGATTTTTCATGTATTCTGTGGGAATTTGTGGAGATTTGGTGGGATTTTTCTGGAATTTGGTAGAGTTTTGAGAAGATTCAGGGAATTCTGTAAGATTTTTCTGGAATTTGGTGGGTCTTTTCAAGGACTTTGTGTGGTTTTGAGGAGACTTGAAGAATTTTGAGGAATTTTTCTTAGATTCTGTGGAAACTTGTGGAGGTTTTGTGTGATTTTTGTGTGATTTTGTGGGATATTGAGGCGATTTAGGGATCTTGAGGGATTTTTCATGTATTTTGTGGGAATTTGTGGAGATTTGGTGGGATATTTTTCTAGAATTTGGTTGTGTTTTGAGAAGATTTAGGGAATTTTGTGGGATTTTTCCTGGAATTTTGTTGGATACTGGGGAGATTTTGTGGGATGTTTGTGGAACTTTGAGGGACTTTTCTGGAATTTGGTGAGATTCTGTAGAGAACTGAAGAATTATCAGGGATTTTTCATGTATTCTGAGGGATTTTGTGGAGATTTGGTGGGATATTTTTCTAGAATTTGGTCGTGTTTTGAGAAGATTTAGGGAATTTTGTGGGATTTTTCCTGGAATTTTGTTGGATACTGGGGAGATTTTGTGGGATGTTTGTGGAACTTTGAGGGACTTTTCTGGAATTTGGTGAGATTCTGTACAGAACTGACGAATTATCAGGGATTTTTCATGTATTCTGTGGGATTTTGTGGAGATTTGGTGGGATATTTTTCTAGAATTTGGTCGTGTTTTGAGAAGATTTAGGGAATTTTGTGGGATTTTTCCTGGAATTTTGTTGGATACTGGGGAGATTTTGTGGGATGTTTGTGGAACTTTGAGGGACTTTTCTGGAATTTGGTGAGATTCTGTAGAGAACTGAAGAATTATCAGGGATTTTTCATGTATTCTGTGGGAATTTGTGGAGATTTGGTGGGATTTTTCTGGAATTTGGTAGAGTTTTGAGAAGATTCAGGGAATTCTGTAAGATTTTTCTGGAATTTGGTGGGTCTTTTCAAGGACTTTGTGTGGTTTTGAGGAGACTTGAAGAATTTTGAGGAATTTTTCTTAGATTCTGTGGAAACTTGTGGAGGTTTTGTGTGATTTTTGTGTGATTTTGTGGGATATTGAGGCGATTTAGGGATCTTGAGGTATTTTTCATGTATTTTGTGGGAATTTGTGGAGATTTGGTGGGATATTTTTCTAGAATTTGGTTGTGTTTTGAGAAGATTTAGGGAATTTTGTGGGATTTTTCCTGGAATTTTGTTGGATACTGGGGAGATTTTGTGGGATGTTTGTGGAACTTTGAGGGACTTTTCTGGAATTTGGTGAGATTCTGTACAGAACTGACGAATTATCAGGGATTTTTCATGTATTCTGTGGGATTTTGTGGAGATTTGGTGGGATATTTTTCTAGAATTTGGTCGTGTTTTGAGAAGATTTCGGGAATTTTGTGGGATTTTTCCTGGAATTTTGTTGGATACTGGGGAGATTTTGTGGGATGTTTGTGGAACTTTGAGGGACTTTTCTGGAATTTGGTGAGATTCTGTAGAGAACTGAAGAATTATCAGGGATTTTTCATGTATTCTGTGGGAATTTGTGGAGATTTGGTGGGATTTTTGTGGATTTTGGCCATGTTTTGAGAAGATTTAGGGAATTTTGTGGGATTTTTCCTGGAATTTTGTTGGATACTGGGGAGATTTTGTGGGATGTTTGTGGAACTTTGAGGGACTTTTCTGGAATTTGGTGAGATTCTGTAGAGAACTGAAGAATTATCAGGGATTTTTCATGTATTCTGTGGGAATTTGTGGAGATTTGGTGGGATTTTTCTGGAATTTGGTAGAGTTTTGAGAAGATTCAGGGAATTCTGTAAGATTTTTCTGGAATTTGGTGGGTCTTTTCAAGGACTTTGTGTGGTTTTGAGGAGACTTGAAGAATTTTGAGGAATTTTTCTTAGATTCTGTGGAAACTTGTGGAGGTTTTGTGTGATTTTTGTGGGATTTTGTGGGATATTGAGGCGATTTAGGGATCTTGAGGGATTTTTCATGTATTTTGTGGGATTTTGTGGAGATTTGGTGGGATATTTTTCTAGAATTTGGTCGTGTTTTGAGAAGATTTCGGGAATTTTGTGGGATTTTTCCTGGAATTTTGTTGGATACTGGGGAGATTTTGTGGGATGTTTGTGGAACTTTGAGGGACTTTTCTGGAATTTGGTGAGATTCTGTAGAGAACTGAAGAATTATCAGGGATTTTTCATGTATTCTGTGGGAATTTGTGGAGATTTGGTGGGATTTTTCTGGAATTTGGTAGAGTTTTGAGAAGATTCAGGGAATTCTGTAAGATTTTTCTGGAATTTGGTGTGTCTTTTCAAGGACTTTGTGTGGTTTTGAGGAGACTTGAAGAATTTTGAGGAATTTTTCTTAGATTCTGTGGAAACTTGTGGAGGTTTTGTGTGATTTTTGTGTGATTTTGTGGGATATTGAGGCGATTTAGGGATCTTGAGGTATTTTTCATGTATTTTGTGGGAATTTGTGGAGATTTGGTGGGATATTTTTCTAGAATTTGGTTGTGTTTTGAGAAGATTTAGGGAATTTTGTGGGATTTTTCCTGGAATTTTGTTGGATACTGGGGAGATTTTGTGGGATGTTTGTGGAACTTTGAGGGACTTTTCTGGAATTTGGTGAGATTCTGTACAGAACTGACGAATTATCAGGGATTTTTCATGTATTCTGTGGGATTTTGTGGAGATTTGGTGGGATATTTTTCTAGAATTTGGTCGTGTTTTGAGAAGATTTAGGGAATTTTGTGGGATTTTTCCTGGAATTTTGTTGGATACTGGGGAGATTTTGTGGGATGTTTGTGGAACTTTGAGGGACTTTTCTGGAATTTGGTGAGATTCTGTAGAGAACTGAAGAATTATCAGGGATTTTTCATGTATTCTGTGGGAATTTGTGGAGATTTGGTGGGATTTTTGTGGATTTTGGCCATGTTTTGAGAAGATTTAGGGAATTTTGTGGGATTTTTCCTGGAATTTTGTTGGATACTGGGGAGATTTTGTGGGATGTTTGTGGAACTTTGAGGGACTTTTCTGGAATTTGGTGAGATTCTGTAGAGAACTGAAGAATTATCAGGGATTTTTCATGTATTCTGTGGGAATTTGTGGAGATTTGGTGGGATTTTTCTGGAATTTGGTAGAGTTTTGAGAAGATTCAGGGAATTCTGTAAGATTTTTCTGGAATTTGGTGGGTCTTTTCAAGGACTTTGTGTGGTTTTGAGGAGACTTGAAGAATTTTGAGGAATTTTTCTTAGATTCTGTGGAAACTTGTGGAGGTTTTGTGTGATTTTTGTGGGATTTTGTGGGATATTGAGGCGATTTAGGGATCTTGAGGGATTTTTCATGTATTTTGTGGGATTTTGTGGAGATTTGGTGGGATATTTTTCTAGAATTTGGTCGTGTTTTGAGAAGATTTAGGGAATTTTGTGGGATTTTTCCTGGAATTTTGTTGGATACTGGGGAGATTTTGTGGGATGTTTGTGGAACTTTGAGGGACTTTTCTGGAATTTGGTGAGATTCTGTAGAGAACTGAAGAATTATCAGGGATTTTTCATGTATTCTGTGGGAATTTGTGGAGATTTGGTGGGATTTTTCTGGAATTTGGTAGAGTTTTGAGAAGATTCAGGGAATTCTGTAAGATTTTTCTGGAATTTGGTGGGTCTTTTCAAGGACTTTGTGTGGTTTTGAGGAGACTTGAAGAATTTTGAGGAATTTTTCTTAGATTCTGTGGAAACTTGTGGAGGTTTTGTGTGATTTTTGTGGGATTTTGTGGGATATTGAGGCGATTTAGGGATCTTGAGGTATTTTTCATGTATTTTGTGGGAATTTGTGGAGATTTGGTGGGATATTTTTCTAGAATTTGGTTGTGTTTTGAGAAGATTTAGGGAATTTTGTGGGATTTTTCCTGGAATTTTGTTGGATACTGGGGAGATTTTGTGGGATGTTTGTGGAACTTTGAGGGACTTTTCTGGAATTTGGTGAGATTCTGTACAGAACTGACGAATTATCAGGGATTTTTCATGTATTCTGTGGGATTTTGTGGAGATTTGGTGGGATATTTTTCTAGAATTTGGTCGTGTTTTGAGAAGATTTAGGGAATTTTGTGGGATTTTTCCTGGAATTTTGTTGGATACTGGGGAGATTTTGTGGGATGTTTGTGGAACTTTGAGGGACTTTTCTGGAATTTGGTGAGATTCTGTAGAGAACTGAAGAATTATCAGGGATTTTTCATGTATTCTGTGGGAATTTGTGGAGATTTGGTGGGATTTTTGTGGATTTTGGCCATGTTTTGAGAAGATTTAGGTAATTTTGTGGGATTTTTCCTGGAATTTTGTTGGATACTGGGGAGATTTTGTGGGATGTTTGTGGAACTTTGAGGGACTTTTCTGGAATTTGGTGAGATTCTGTAGAGAACTGAAGAATTATCAGGGATTTTTCATGTATTCTGTGGGAATTTGTGGAGATTTGGTGGGATTTTTCTGGAATTTGGTAGAGTTTTGAGAAGATTCAGGGAATTCTGTAAGATTTTTCTGGAATTTGGTGGGTCTTTTCAAGGACTTTGTGTGGTTTTGAGGAGACTTGAAGAATTTTGAGGAATTTTTCTTAGATTCTGTGGAAACTTGTGGAGGTTTTGTGTGATTTTTGTGTGATTTTGTGGGATATTGAGGCGATTTAGGGATCTTGAGGGATTTTTCATGTATTTTGTGGGAATTTGTGGAGATTTGGTGGGATATTTTTCTAGAATTTGGTTGTGTTTTGAGAAGATTTAGGGAATTTTGTGGGATTTTTCCTGGAATTTTGTTGGATACTGGGGAGATTTTGTGGGATGTTTGTGGAACTTTGAGGGACTTTTCTGGAATTTGGTGAGATTCTGTAGAGAACTGACGAATTATCAGGGATTTTTCATGTATTCTGTGGGATTTTGTGGAGATTTGGTGGGATATTTTTCTAGAATTTGGTCGTGTTTTGAGATGATTTAGGGAATTTTGTGGGATTTTTCCTGGAATTTTGTTGGATACTGGGGAGATTTTGTGGGATGTTTGTGGAACTTTGAGGGACTTTTCTGGAATTTGGTGAGATTCTGTAGAGAACTGACGAATTATCAGGGATTTTTCATGTATTCTGTGGGATTTTGTGGAGATTTGGTGGGATATTTTTCTAGAATTTGGTCGTGTTTTGAGAAGATTTAGGTAATTTTGTGGGATTTTTCCTGGAATTTTGTTGGATACTGGGGAGATTTTGTGGGATGTTTGTGGAACTTTGAGGGACTTTTCTGGAATTTGGTGAGATTCTGTAGAGAACTGAAGAATTATCAGGGATTTTTCATGTATTCTGTGGGAATTTGTGGAGATTTGGTGGGATTTTTCTGGAATTTGGTAGAGTTTTGAGAAGATTCAGGGAATTCTGTAAGATTTTTCTGGAATTTGGTGGGTCTTTTCAAGGACTTTGTGTGGTTTTGAGGAGACTTGAAGAATTTTGAGGAATTTTTCTTAGATTCTGTGGAAACTTGTGGAGGTTTTGTGTGATTTTTGTGGGATTTTGTGGGATATTGAGGCGATTTAGGGATCTTGAGGGATTTTTCATGTATTTTGTGGGATTTTGTGGAGATTTGGTGGGATATTTTTCTAGAATTTGGTCGTGTTTTGAGAAGATTTCGGGAATTTTGTGGGATTTTTCCTGGAATTTTGTTGGATACTGGGGAGATTTTGTGGGATGTTTGTGGAACTTTGAGGGACTTTTCTGGAATTTGGTGAGATTCTGTAGAGAACTGAAGAATTATCAGGGATTTTTCATGTATTCTGTGGGAATTTGTGGAGATTTGGTGGGATTTTTCTGGAATTTGGTAGAGTTTTGAGAAGATTCAGGGAATTCTGTAAGATTTTTCTGGAATTTGGTGTGTCTTTTCAAGGACTTTGTGTGGTTTTGAGGAGACTTGAAGAATTTTGAGGAATTTTTCTTAGATTCTGTGGAAACTTGTGGAGGTTTTGTGTGATTTTTGTGTGATTTTGTGGGATATTGAGGCGATTTAGGGATCTTGAGGGATTTTTCATGTATTTTGTGGGAATTTGTGGAGATTTGGTGGGATATTTTTCTAGAATTTGGTTGTGTTTTGAGAAGATTTAGGGAATTTTGTGGGATTTTTCCTGGAATTTTGTTGGATACTGGGGAGATTTTGTGGGATGTTTGTGGAACTTTGAGGGACTTTTCTGGAATTTTGTGAGATTCTGTAGAGAACTGAAGAATTATCAGGGATTTTTCATGTATTCTGTGGGAATTTGTGGAGATTTGGTGGGATTTTTCTGGAATTTGGTAGAGTTTTGAGAAGATTCAGGGAATTCTGTAAGATTTTTCTGGAATTTGGTGGGTCTTTTCAAGGACTTTGTGTGGTTTTGAGGAGACTTGAAGAATTTTGAGGAATTTTTCTTAGATTCTGTGGAAACTTGTGGAGGTTTTGTGTGATTTTTGTGGGATTTTGTGGGATATTGAGGCGATTTAGGGATCTTGAGGGATTTTTCATGTATTTTGTGGGAATTTGTGAAGATTTGGTGGGATATTTTTCTAGAATTTGGTTGTGTTTTGAGAAGATTTAGGGAATTTTGTGGGATTTTTCCTGGAATTTTGTTGGATACTGGGGAGATTTTGTGGGATGTTTGTGGAACTTTGAGGGACTTTTCTGGAATTTGGTGAGATTCTGTACAGAACTGACGAATTATCAGGGATTTTTCATGTATTCTGTGGGATTTTGTGGAGATTTGGTGGGATATTTTTCTAGAATTTGGTCGTGTTTTGAGAAGATTTAGGGAATTTTGTGGGATTTTTCCCGGAATTTTGTTGGATACTGGGGAGATTTTGTGGGATGTTTGTGGAACTTTGAGGGACTTTTCTGGAATTTGGTGAGATTCTGTAGAGAACTGAAGAATTATCAGGGATTTTTCATGTATTCTGTGGGAATTTGTGGAGATTTGGTGGGATTTTTGTGGATTTTGGCCATGTTTTGAGAAGATTTAGGGAATTTGGTGTGATTTTTCCTGGAATTTTGTTGGATACTGGGGAGATTTTGTGGGATGTTTGTGGAACTTTGAGGGACTTTTCTGGAATTTGGTGAGATTCTGTAGAGAACTGAAGAATTATCAGGGATTTTTCATGTATTCTGTGGGAATTTGTGGAGATTTGGTGGGATTTTTCTGGAATTTGGTAGAGTTTTGAGAAGATTCAGGGAATTCTGTAAGATTTTTCTGGAATTTGGTGGGTCTTTTCAAGGACTTTGTGTGGTTTTGAGGAGACTTGAAGAATTTTGAGGAATTTTTCTTAGATTCTGTGGAAACTTGTGGAGGTTTTGTGTGATTTTTGTGGGATTTTGTGGGATATTGAGGCGATGTAGGGATCTTGAGGGATTTTTCATGTATTTTGTGGGAATTTGTGAAGATTTGGTGGGATATTTTTCTAGAATTTGGTTGTGTTTTGAGAAGATTTAGGGAATTTTGTGGGATTTTTCCTGGAATTTTGTTGGATACTGGGGAGATTTTGTGGGATGTTTGTGGAACTTTGAGGGACTTTTCTGGAATTTGGTGAGATTCTGTAGAGAACTGAAGAATTATCAGGGATTTTTCATGTATTCTGTGGGATTTTGTGGAGATTTGGTGGGATATTTTTCTAGAATTTGGTCGTGTTTTGAGAAGATTTAGGGAATTTTGTGGGATTTTTCCCGGAATTTTGTTGGATACTGGGGAGATTTTGTGGGATGTTTGTGGAACTTTGAGGGACTTTTCTGGAATTTGGTGAGATTCTGTAGAGAACTGAAGAATTATCAGGGATTTTTCATGTATTCTGTGGGAATTTGTGGAGATTTGGTGGGATTTTTGTGGATTTTGGCCATGTTTTGAGAAGATTTAGGGAATTTGGTGTGATTTTTCCTGGAATTTTGTTGGATACTGGGGAGATTTTGTGGGATGTTTGTGGAACTTTGAGGGACTTTTCTGGAATTTGGTGAGATTCTGTAGAGAACTGAAGAATTATCAGGGATTTTTCATGTATTCTGTGGGAATTTGTGGAGATTTGGTGGGATTTTTCTGGAATTTGGTAGAGTTTTGAGAAGATTCAGGGAATTCTGTAAGATTTTTCTGGAATTTGGTGGGTCTTTTCAAGGACTTTGTGTGGTTTTGAGGAGACTTGAAGAATTTTGAGGAATTTTTCTTAGATTCTGTGGAAACTTGTGGAGGTTTTGTGTGATTTTTGTGGGATTTTGTGGGATATTGAGGCGATTTAGGGATCTTGAGGGATTTTTCATGTATTTTGTGGGATTTTGTGGAGATTTGGTGGGATATTTTTCTAGAATTTGGTCGTGTTTTGAGAAGATTTCGGGAATTTTGTGGGATTTTTCCTGGAATTTTGTTGGATACTGGGGAGATTTTGTGGGATGTTTGTGGAACTTTGAGGGACTTTTCTGGAATTTGGTGAGATTCTGTAGAGAACTGAAGAATTATCAGGGATTTTTCATGTATTCTGTGGGAATTTGTGGAGATTTGGTGGGATTTTTCTGGAATTTGGTAGAGTTTTGAGAAGATTCAGGGAATTCTGTAAGATTTTTCTGGAATTTGGTGGGTCTTTTCAAGGACTTTGTGTGGTTTTGAGGAGACTTGAAGAATTTTGAGGAATTTTTCTTAGATTCTGTGGAAACTTGTGGAGGTTTTGTGGGATTTTTGTGGGATTTTGTGGGATATTGAGGCGATTTAGGGATCTTGAGGGATTTTTCATGTATTTTGTGGGAATTTGTGGAGATTTGGTGGGATATTTTTCTAGAATTTGGTTGTGTTTTGAGAAGATTTAGGGAATTTTGTGGGATTTTTCCTGGAATTTTGTTGGATACTGGGGAGATTTTGTGGGATGTTTGTGGAACTTTGAGGGACTTTTCTGGAATTTGGTGAGATTCTGTAGAGAACTGAAGAATTATCAGGGATTTTTCATGTATTCTGTGGGAATTTGTGGAGATTTGGTGGGATTTTTCTGGAATTTGGTAGAGTTTTGAGAAGATTCAGGGAATTCTGTAAGATTTTTCTGGAATTTGGTGGGTCTTTTCAAGGACTTTGTGTGGTTTTGAGGAGACTTGAAGAATTTTGAGGAATTTTTCTTAGATTCTGTGGAAACTTGTGGAGGTTTTGTGTGATTTTTGTGTGATTTTGTGGGATATTGAGGCGATTTAGGGATCTTGAGGGATTTTTCATGTATTTTGTGGGAATTTGTGGAGATTTGGTGGGATATTTTTCTAGAATTTGGTTGTGTTTTGAGAAGATTTAGGGAATTTTGTGGGATTTTTCCTGGAATTTTGTTGGATACTGGGGAGATTTTGTGGGATGTTTGTGGAACTTTGAGGGACTTTTCTGGAATTTGGTGAGATTCTGTACAGAACTGACGAATTATCAGGGATTTTTCATGTATTCTGTGGGATTTTGTGGAGATTTGGTGGGATATTTTTCTAGAATTTGGTCGTGTTTTGAGAAGATTTAGGGAATTTTGTGGGATTTTTCCTGGAATTTTGTTGGATACTGGGGAGATTTTGTGGGATGTTTGTGGAACTTTGAGGGACTTTTCTGGAATTTGGTGAGATTCTGTAGAGAACTGAAGAATTATCAGGGATTTTTCATGTATTCTGTGGGAATTTGTGGAGATTTGGTGGGATTTTTGTGGATTTTGGCCATGTTTTGAGAAGATTTAGGTAATTTTGTGGGATTTTTCCTGGAATTTTGTTGGATACTGGGGAGATTTTGTGGGATGTTTGTGGAACTTTGAGGGACTTTTCTGGAATTTGGTGAGATTCTGTAGAGAACTGAAGAATTATCAGGGATTTTTCATGTATTCTGTGGGAATTTGTGGAGATTTGGTGGGATTTTTCTGGAATTTGGTAGAGTTTTGAGAAGATTCAGGGAATTCTGTAAGATTTTTCTGGAATTTGGTGGGTCTTTTCAAGGACTTTGTGTGGTTTTGAGGAGACTTGAAGAATTTTGAGGAATTTTTCTTAGATTCTGTGGAAACTTGTGGAGGTTTTGTGTGATTTTTGTGTGATTTTGTGGGATATTGAGGCGATTTAGGGATCTTGAGGGATTTTTCATGTATTTTGTGGGAATTTGTGGAGATTTGGTGGGATATTTTTCTAGAATTTGGTTGTGTTTTGAGAAGATTTAGGGAATTTTGTGGGATTTTTCCTGGAATTTTGTTGGATACTGGGGAGATTTTGTGGGATGTTTGTGGAACTTTGAGGGACTTTTCTGGAATTTGGTGAGATTCTGTAGAGAACTGACGAATTATCAGGGATTTTTCATGTATTCTGTGGGATTTTGTGGAGATTTGGTGGGATATTTTTCTAGAATTTGGTCGTGTTTTGAGATGATTTAGGGAATTTTGTGGGATTTTTCCTGGAATTTTGTTGGATACTGGGGAGATTTTGTGGGATGTTTGTGGAACTTTGAGGGACTTTTCTGGAATTTGGTGAGATTCTGTAGAGAACTGACGAATTATCAGGGATTTTTCATGTATTCTGTGGGATTTTGTGGAGATTTGGTGGGATATTTTTCTAGAATTTGGTCGTGTTTTGAGAAGATTTAGGTAATTTTGTGGGATTTTTCCTGGAATTTTGTTGGATACTGGGGAGATTTTGTGGGATGTTTGTGGAACTTTGAGGGACTTTTCTGGAATTTGGTGAGATTCTGTAGAGAACTGAAGAATTATCAGGGATTTTTCATGTATTCTGTGGGAATTTGTGGAGATTTGGTGGGATTTTTCTGGAATTTGGTAGAGTTTTGAGAAGATTCAGGGAATTCTGTAAGATTTTTCTGGAATTTGGTGGGTCTTTTCAAGGACTTTGTGTGGTTTTGAGGAGACTTGAAGAATTTTGAGGAATTTTTCTTAGATTCTGTGGAAACTTGTGGAGGTTTTGTGTGATTTTTGTGGGATTTTGTGGGATATTGAGGCGATTTAGGGATCTTGAGGGATTTTTCATGTATTTTGTGGGATTTTGTGGAGATTTGGTGGGATATTTTTCTAGAATTTGGTCGTGTTTTGAGAAGATTTCGGGAATTTTGTGGGATTTTTCCTGGAATTTTGTTGGATACTGGGGAGATTTTGTGGGATGTTTGTGGAACTTTGAGGGACTTTTCTGGAATTTGGTGAGATTCTGTAGAGAACTGAAGAATTATCAGGGATTTTTCATGTATTCTGTGGGAATTTGTGGAGATTTGGTGGGATTTTTCTGGAATTTGGTAGAGTTTTGAGAAGATTCAGGGAATTCTGTAAGATTTTTCTGGAATTTGGTGTGTCTTTTCAAGGACTTTGTGTGGTTTTGAGGAGACTTGAAGAATTTTGAGGAATTTTTCTTAGATTCTGTGGAAACTTGTGGAGGTTTTGTGTGATTTTTGTGTGATTTTGTGGGATATTGAGGCGATTTAGGGATCTTGAGGGATTTTTCATGTATTTTGTGGGAATTTGTGGAGATTTGGTGGGATATTTTTCTAGAATTTGGTTGTGTTTTGAGAAGATTTAGGGAATTTTGTGGGATTTTTCCTGGAATTTTGTTGGATACTGGGGAGATTTTGTGGGATGTTTGTGGAACTTTGAGGGACTTTTCTGGAATTTTGTGAGATTCTGTAGAGAACTGAAGAATTATCAGGGATTTTTCATGTATTCTGTGGGAATTTGTGGAGATTTGGTGGGATTTTTCTGGAATTTGGTAGAGTTTTGAGAAGATTCAGGGAATTCTGTAAGATTTTTCTGGAATTTGGTGGGTCTTTTCAAGGACTTTGTGTGGTTTTGAGGAGACTTGAAGAATTTTGAGGAATTTTTCTTAGATTCTGTGGAAACTTGTGGAGGTTTTGTGTGATTTTTGTGGGATTTTGTGGGATATTGAGGCGATTTAGGGATCTTGAGGGATTTTTCATGTATTTTGTGGGAATTTGTGAAGATTTGGTGGGATATTTTTCTAGAATTTGGTTGTGTTTTGAGAAGATTTAGGGAATTTTGTGGGATTTTTCCTGGAATTTTGTTGGATACTGGGGAGATTTTGTGGGATGTTTGTGGAACTTTGAGGGACTTTTCTGGAATTTGGTGAGATTCTGTACAGAACTGACGAATTATCAGGGATTTTTCATGTATTCTGTGGGATTTTGTGGAGATTTGGTGGGATATTTTTCTAGAATTTGGTCGTGTTTTGAGAAGATTTAGGGAATTTTGTGGGATTTTTCCCGGAATTTTGTTGGATACTGGGGAGATTTTGTGGGATGTTTGTGGAACTTTGAGGGACTTTTCTGGAATTTGGTGAGATTCTGTAGAGAACTGAAGAATTATCAGGGATTTTTCATGTATTCTGTGGGAATTTGTGGAGATTTGGTGGGATTTTTGTGGATTTTGGCCATGTTTTGAGAAGATTTAGGGAATTTGGTGTGATTTTTCCTGGAATTTTGTTGGATACTGGGGAGATTTTGTGGGATGTTTGTGGAACTTTGAGGGACTTTTCTGGAATTTGGTGAGATTCTGTAGAGAACTGAAGAATTATCAGGGATTTTTCATGTATTCTGTGGGAATTTGTGGAGATTTGGTGGGATTTTTCTGGAATTTGGTAGAGTTTTGAGAAGATTCAGGGAATTCTGTAAGATTTTTCTGGAATTTGGTGGGTCTTTTCAAGGACTTTGTGTGGTTTTGAGGAGACTTGAAGAATTTTGAGGAATTTTTCTTAGATTCTGTGGAAACTTGTGGAGGTTTTGTGTGATTTTTGTGGGATTTTGTGGGATATTGAGGCGATGTAGGGATCTTGAGGGATTTTTCATGTATTTTGTGGGAATTTGTGAAGATTTGGTGGGATATTTTTCTAGAATTTGGTTGTGTTTTGAGAAGATTTAGGGAATTTTGTGGGATTTTTCCTGGAATTTTGTTGGATACTGGGGAGATTTTGTGGGATGTTTGTGGAACTTTGAGGGACTTTTCTGGAATTTGGTGAGATTCTGTAGAGAACTGAAGAATTATCAGGGATTTTTCATGTATTCTGTGGGATTTTGTGGAGATTTGGTGGGATATTTTTCTAGAATTTGGTCGTGTTTTGAGAAGATTTAGGGAATTTTGTGGGATTTTTCCCGGAATTTTGTTGGATACTGGGGAGATTTTGTGGGATGTTTGTGGAACTTTGAGGGACTTTTCTGGAATTTGGTGAGATTCTGTAGAGAACTGAAGAATTATCAGGGATTTTTCATGTATTCTGTGGGAATTTGTGGAGATTTGGTGGGATTTTTGTGGATTTTGGCCATGTTTTGAGAAGATTTAGGGAATTTGGTGTGATTTTTCCTGGAATTTTGTTGGATACTGGGGAGATTTTGTGGGATGTTTGTGGAACTTTGAGGGACTTTTCTGGAATTTGGTGAGATTCTGTAGAGAACTGAAGAATTATCAGGGATTTTTCATGTATTCTGTGGGAATTTGTGGAGATTTGGTGGGATTTTTCTGGAATTTGGTAGAGTTTTGAGAAGATTCAGGGAATTCTGTAAGATTTTTCTGGAATTTGGTGGGTCTTTTCAAGGACTTTGTGTGGTTTTGAGGAGACTTGAAGAATTTTGAGGAATTTTTCTTAGATTCTGTGGAAACTTGTGGAGGTTTTGTGTGATTTTTGTGGGATTTTGTGGGATATTGAGGCGATTTAGGGATCTTGAGGGATTTTTCATGTATTTTGTGGGATTTTGTGGAGATTTGGTGGGATATTTTTCTAGAATTTGGTCGTGTTTTGAGAAGATTTCGGGAATTTTGTGGGATTTTTCCTGGAATTTTGTTGGATACTGGGGAGATTTTGTGGGATGTTTGTGGAACTTTGAGGGACTTTTCTGGAATTTGGTGAGATTCTGTAGAGAACTGAAGAATTATCAGGGATTTTTCATGTATTCTGTGGGAATTTGTGGAGATTTGGTGGGATTTTTCTGGAATTTGGTAGAGTTTTGAGAAGATTCAGGGAATTCTGTAAGATTTTTCTGGAATTTGGTGGGTCTTTTCAAGGACTTTGTGTGGTTTTGAGGAGACTTGAAGAATTTTGAGGAATTTTTCTTAGATTCTGTGGAAACTTGTGGAGGTTTTGTGGGATTTTTGTGGGATTTTGTGGGATATTGAGGCGATTTAGGGATCTTGAGGGATTTTTCATGTATTTTGTGGGAATTTGTGGAGATTTGGTGGGATATTTTTCTAGAATTTGGTTGTGTTTTGAGAAGATTTAGGGAATTTTGTGGGATTTTTCCTGGAATTTTGTTGGATACTGGGGAGATTTTGTGGGATGTTTGTGGAACTTTGAGGGACTTTTCTGGAATTTGGTGAGATTCTGTAGAGAACTGAAGAATTATCAGGGATTTTTCATGTATTCTGTGGGAATTTGTGGAGATTTGGTGGGATTTTTCTGGAATTTGGTAGAGTTTTGAGAAGATTCAGGGAATTCTGTAAGATTTTTCTGGAATTTGGTGGGTCTTTTCAAGGACTTTGTGTGGTTTTGAGGAGACTTGAAGAATTTTGAGGAATTTTTCTTAGATTCTGTGGAAACTTGTGGAGGTTTTGTGTGATTTTTGTGTGATTTTGTGGGATATTGAGGCGATTTAGGGATCTTGAGGGATTTTTCATGTATTTTGTGGGAATTTGTGGAGATTTGGTGGGATATTTTTCTAGAATTTGGTTGTGTTTTGAGAAGATTTAGGGAATTTTGTGGGATTTTTCCTGGAATTTTGTTGGATACTGGGGAGATTTTGTGGGATGTTTGTGGAACTTTGAGGGACTTTTCTGGAATTTGGTGAGATTCTGTACAGAACTGACGAATTATCAGGGATTTTTCATGTATTCTGTGGGATTTTGTGGAGATTTGGTGGGATATTTTTCTAGAATTTGGTCGTGTTTTGAGAAGATTTAGGGAATTTTGTGGGATTTTTCCTGGAATTTTGTTGGATACTGGGGAGATTTTGTGGGATGTTTGTGGAACTTTGAGGGACTTTTCTGGAATTTGGTGAGATTCTGTAGAGAACTGAAGAATTATCAGGGATTTTTCATGTATTCTGTGGGAATTTGTGGAGATTTGGTGGGATATTTTTCTAGAATTTGGTCGTGTTTTGAGAAGATTTAGGGAATTTTGTGGGATTTTTCCTGGAATTTTGTTGGATACTGGGGAGATTTTGTGGGATGTTTGTGGAACTTTGAGGGACTTTTCTGGAATTTGGTGAGATTCTGTAGAGAACTGAAGAATTATCAGGGATTTTTCATGTATTCTGTGGGAATTTGTGGAGATTTGGTGGGATTTTTCTGGAATTTGGTAGAGTTTTGAGAAGATTCAGGGAATCTGTAAGATTTTTCTGGAATTTGGTGGGTCTTTTCAAGGACTTTGTGTGGTTTTGAGGAGACTTGAAGAATTTTGAGGAATTTTTCTTAGATTCTGTGGAAACTTTTGGAGGTTTTGTGTGATTTTTGTGTGATTTTGTGGGATATTGAGGCGATTTAGGGATCTTGAGGGATTTTTCATGTATTTTGTGGGAATTTGTGGAGATTTGGTGGGATATTTTTCTAGAATTTGGTTGTGTTTTGAGAAGATTTAGGGAATTTTGTGGGATTTTTCCTGGAATTTTGTTGGATACTGGGGAGATTTTGTGGGATGTTTGTGGAACTTTGAGGGACTTTTCTGGAATTTGGTGAGATTCTGTACAGAACTGACGAATTATCAGGGATTTTTCATGTATTCTGTGGGATTTTGTGGAGATTTGGTGGGATATTTTTCTAGAATTTGGTCGTGTTTTGAGAAGATTTAGGGAATTTTGTGGGATTTTTCCTGGAATTTTGTTGGATACTGGGGAGATTTTGTGGGATGTTTGTGGAACTTTGAGGGACTTTTCTGGAATTTGGTGAGATTCTGTAGAGAACTGAAGAATTATCAGGGATTTTTCATGTATTCTGTGGGAATTTGTGGAGATTTGGTGGGATTTTTGTGGATTTTGGCCGTGTTTTGAGAAGATTTAGGGAATTTGGTGTGATTTTTCTGGGATTTTGTTGGGTATTGAGGACATTTTGTGGGATGTTTCTGGAATTTGGTGGGGCTTTTCAAGAATTTTGTGGTATTTTGAAAAGATTTTGGGAATTTTGTGGTGTTTTTTCTTGAATTTTGTGGGAAACTGTGCTGATTTTATGGGGCGTTTCTGGAATTTGGTCGAGTTTTCAGAAGATTTAGGGATTTTTGTGAGATTTTTGTGGGATGTTCTGGGAATTGGTGGAGATTTTGTGGGACTTTCCTGTGAATTGGTAGGGTTTTGAAAAGATTTAGGGAGTTTTGTGGGACTTCTCTGGAATTTTGTGTGTTTTTTCTGGAATTGTGTGGGATTCTGAGGAGACTTGAAGAATTTTGAGGAATTTGTTTTAGATTTTGTGGGAATTTGTGTAGATTCTGTGGGATTTTACTGGAATTTGGTGGGCCTTTTCAAGGACTTTGTGTGGTTTTGAGGAGACTTGAAGAATTTTGAGGATTTTTTCTTAGATTTTGTACAAACCTGTGGAGGTTTTGTGTGATTTTTGTGGGATTTGGTGGGATATTGAGGCGATTTAGGGATCTTGAGGGATTTTCATGTATTTTGTGGGATTTTGTGGAGATTTGGTGGGATATTTTTCTAGAATTTGGTCGTGTTTTGAGAAGATTTAGGGAATTTTGTGGGATTTTTCCTGGAATTTTGTTGGATACTGGGGAGATTTTGTGGGATGTTTGTGGAACTTTGAGGGACTTTTCTGGAATTTGGTGAGATTCTGTAGAGAACTGAAGAATTATCAGGGATTTTTCATGTATTCTGTGGGAATTTGTGGAGATTTGGTGGGATTTTTCTGGAATTTGGTAGAGTTTTGAGAAGATTCAGGGAATTATGTGAGATTTTTCTGGAATTTGGTGGGTCTTTTCAAGGACTTTGTGTGGTTTTGAGGAGACTTGAAGAATTTTGAGGAATTTTTCTTAGATTTTGTACAAACCTTTGGAGGTTTTGTGTGATTTTTGTGGGATTTTGTGGGATATTGAGGCGATTTAGGGATCTTGAGGGATTTTTCATGTATTTTGTGGGAATTTGTGGAGATTTGGTGGGATATTTTTCTAGAATTTGGTTGTGTTTTGAGAAGATTTAGGGAATTTTGTGGGATTTTTCCTGGAATTTTGTTGGATACTGGGGAGATTTTGTGGGATGTTTGTGGAACTTTGAGGGACTTTTCTGGAATTTGGTGAGATTCTGTACAGAACTGACGAATTATCAGGGATTTTTCATGTATTCTGTGGGATTTTGTGGAGATTTGGTGGGATATTTTTCTAGAATTTGGTCGTGTTTTGAGAAGATTTAGGGAATTTTGTGGGATTTTTCCTGGAATTTTGTTGGATACTGGGGAGATTTTGTAGGATGTTTGTGGAACTTTGAGGGACTTTTCTGGAATTTGGTGAGATTCTGTAGAGAACTGACGAATTATCAGGGATTTTTCATGTATTCTGTGGGAATTTGTGGAGATTTGGTGGGATTTTTGTGGATTTTGGCCGTGTTTTGAGAAGATTTAGGGAATTTGGTGTGATTTTTCTGGGATTTTGTTGGGTATTGAGGACATTTTGTGGGATGTTTCTGGAATTTGGTGGGGCTTTTCAAGAATTTTGTGGTATTTTGAAAAGATTTTGGGAATTTTGTGGTGTTTTTTCTTGAATTTTGTGGGAAACTGTGCTGATTTTATGGGGCGTTTCTGGAATTTGGTCGAGTTTTCAGAAGATTTAGGGATTTTTGTGAGATTTTTGTGGGATGTTCTGGGAATTGGTGGAGATTTTGTGGGACATTCCTGTGAATTGGTAGGGTTTTGAAATGATTTAGGGAGTTTTGTGGGACTTCTCTGGAATTTTGTGTGTTTTTTCTGGAATTGTGTGGGATTCTGAGGAGACTTGAAGAATTTTGAGGAATTTGTTTTAGATTTTGTGGGAATTTGTGTAGATTCTGTGGGATTTTACTGGAATTTGGTGGGCCTTTTCAAGGACTTTGTGTGGTTTTGAGGAGACTTGAAGAATTTTGAGGATTTTTTCTTAGATTTTGTACAAACCTGTGGAGGTTTTGTGTGATTTTTGTGGGATTTTGTGGGATATTGAGGCGATTTAGGGATCTTGAGGGATTTTCATGTATTTTGTGGGATTTTGTGGAGATTTGGTGGGATATTTTTCTAGAATTTGGTTGTGTTTTGAGAAGATTTAGGGAATTTTGTGGGATTTTTCCTGGAATTTTGTTGGATACTGGGGAGATTTTGTGGGATGTTTGTGGAACTTTGAGGGACTTTTCTGGAATTTGGTGAGATTCTGTAGAGAACTGAAGAATTATCAGGGATTTTTCATGTATTCTGTGGGAATTTGTGGAGATTTGGTGGGATTTTTCTGGAATTTGGTAGAGTTTTGAGAAGATTCAGGGAATTCTGTAAGATTTTTCTGGAATTTGGTGGGTCTTTTCAAGGACTTTGTGTGGTTTTGAGGAGACTTGAAGAATTTTGAGGAATTTTTCTTAGATTCTGTGGAAACTTGTGGAGGTTTTGTGTGATTTTTGTGGGATTTTGTGGGATATTGAGGCGATTTAGGGATCTTGAGGGATTTTTCATGTATTTTGTGGGAATTTGTGGAGATTTGGTGGGATATTTTTCTAGAATTTGGTTGTGTTTTGAGAAGATTTAGGGAATTTTGTGGGATTTTCCCTTGAATTTTGTTGGATACTGGGGAGATTTTGTGGGATGTTTGTGGAACTTTGAGGGACTTTTCTGGAATTTGGTGAGATTCTGTAGAGAACTGAAGAATTATCAGGGATTTTTCATGTATTCTGTGGGAATCTGTGGAGATTTGGTGGGATTTTTCTGGAATTTTGGCCATGTTTTGAGAAGATTTAGGGAATTTTGTGTGATTTTTCCTGGAATTTTGTTGGATACTGGGGAGATTTTGTGGGATGTTTGTGGAACTTTGAGGGACTTTTCTGGAATTTGGTGAGATTCAGTAGAGAACTGAAGAATTATCAGGGATTTTTCATGTATTCTGTGGGAATTTGTGGAGATTTGGTGGGATTTTTCTGGAATTTGGTAGAGTTTTGAGAAGATTCAGGGAATTCTGTAAGATTTTTCTGGAATTTGGTGGGTCTTTTCAAGGACTTTGTGTGGTTTTGAGGAGACTTGAAGAATTTTGAGGAATTTTTCTTAGATTCTGTGGAAACTTGTGGAGGTTTTGTGTGATTTTTGTGTGATTTTGTGGGATATTGAGGCGATTTAGGGATCTTGAGGGATTTTTCATGTATTTTGTGGGAATTTGTGGAGATTTGGTGGGATATTTTTCTAGAATTTGGTTGTGTTTTGAGAAGATTTAGGGAATTTTGTGGGATTTTTCCTGGAATTTTGTTGGATACTGGGGAGATTTTGTGGGATGTTTGTGGAACTTTGAGGGACTTTTCTGGAATTTGGTGAGATTCTGTACAGAACTGACGAATTATCAGGGATTTTTCATGTATTCTGTGGGATTTTGTGGAGATTTGGTGGGATTTTTGTGGATTTTGGCCGTGTTTTGAGAAGATTTAGGGAATTTTGTGTGATTTTTCTGGGATTTTGTTGGGTATTGAGGACATTTTGTGGGATGTTTGTGGAATTTGGTGGGGCTTTTCAAGAATTTTGTGGTATTTTGAAAAGATTTAGGGAATTTTGTGGTGTTTTTTCTTGAATTTTGTGGGAAACTGTGCTGATTTTATGGGGCGTTTCTGGAATTTGGTCGAGTTTTCAGAAGATTTAGGGATTTTTGTGAGATTTTTGTGGGATGTTCTGGGAATTGGTGGAGATTTTGTGGGACATTCCTGTGAATTGGTAGGGTTTTGAAATGATTTAGGGAGTTTTGTGGGACTTCTCTGGAATTTTGTGTGTTTTTTCTGGAATTGTGTGGGATTCTGAGGAGACTTGAAGAATTTTGAGGAATTTGTTTTAGATTTTGTGGGAATTTGTGTAGATTCTGTGGGATTTTACTGGAATTTGGTGGGCCTTTTCAAGGACTTTGTGTGGTTTTGAGGAGACTTGAAGAATTTTGAGGATTTTTTCTTAGATTTTGTACAAACCTGTGGAGGTTTTGTGTGATTTTTGTGGGATTTTGTGGGATATTGAGGCGATTTAGGGATCTTGAGGGATTTTCATGTATTTTGTGGGATTTTGTGGAGATTTGGTGGGATATTTTTCTAGAATTTGGTTGTGTTTTGAGAAGATTTAGGGAATTTTGTGGGATTTTTCCTGGAATATTGTTGGATACTGGGGAGATTTTGTGGGATGTTTGTGGAAACTTGAGGGACTTTTCTGGAATTTGGTGAGATTCTGTACAGAACTGACGAATTATCAGGGATTTTTCATGTATTCTGTGGGATTTTGTGGAGATTTGGTGGGATATTTTTCTAGAATTTGGTCGTGTTTTGAGAAGATTTAGGGAATTTTGTGGGATTTTTCCTGGAATTTTGTTGGATACTGGGGAGATTTTGTGGGATGTTTGTGGAACTTTGAGGGACTTTTCTGGAATTTGGTGAGATTCAGTAGAGAACTGAAGAATTATCAGGGATTTTTCATGTATTCTGTGGGAATTCGTGGAGATTTGGTGGGATTTTTGTGGATTTTGGCCATGTTTTGATAAGATTTAGGGAGTTTTGTGTGATTTTTCCTGGAAATTTGTTGGATACTGGGGAGATTTTGTGGGATGTTTGTGGAACTTTGAGGGACTTTTCTGGAATTTGGTGAGATTCAGTAGAGAACTGAAGAATTATCAGGGATTTTTCATGTATTCTGTGGGAATTTGTGGAGATTTGGTGGGATTTTTCTGGAATTTGGTAGAGTTTTGAGAAGATTTAGGGAATTCTGTAAGATTTTCCTGGAATTTGGTGGGCCTTTTTGAAGGACTTTGTGTGGTTTTGAGGAGACTTGAAGAATTTTGAGGAATTTTTCTTAGATTTTGTGGAAACTTGTGGAGGTTTTGTGGGATTTTTGTGGAATTTTGTGGGATATTGAGGCAATTTAGGGATCTTGAGGGATTTTTCATGTATTTTGTGGGAATTTGTGGAGATTTGGTGGGATATTTTTCTAGAATTTGGTCGTGTTTTGGGAAGATTTCGGGAATTTTGTGGGATTTTTCCTGGAATTTTGTTGGATACTGGGGAGATTTTGTGGGATGTTTGTGGAACTTTGAGGGACTTTTCTGGAATTTGGTGAGATTCTGTAGAGAACTGAAGAATTATCAGGGATTTTTCATGTATTCTGTGGGAATTTGTGGAGATTTGGTGGGATTTTTCTGGAATTTGGTAGAGTTTTGAGAAGATTCAGGGAATTCTGTAAGATTTTTCTGGAATTTGGTGGGTCTTTTCAAGGACTTTGTGTGGTTTTGAGGAGACTTGAAGAATTTTGAGGATTTTTTCTTAGATTTTGTGCAAACCTGTGGAGGTTTTGTGTGATTTTTGTGGGATTTTGTGGGATATTGAGGTGATTTAGGGATCTGGAGGGATTTTTCATGTATTTTGTGGGAATTTGTGGAGATTTGGTGGGATATTTTTCTAGAATTTGGTTGTGTTTTGAGAAGATTTAGGGAATTTTGTGGGATTTTTCCTGGAATTTTGTTGGATACTGGGGAGATTTTGTGGGATGTTTGTGGAACTTGGAGGGACTTTTCTGGAATTTGGTGAGATTCTGTAGAGAACTGAAGAATTATCAGGGATTTTTCATGTATTCTGTGGGAATCTGTGGAGATTTGGTGGGATTTTTCTGGAATTTTGGCCATGTTTTGAGAAGATTTAGGGAATTTTGTGTGATTTTTCCTGGAATTTTGTTGGATACTGGGGAGATTTTGTGGGATGTTTGTGGAACTTTGAGGGACTTTTCTGGAATTTGGTGAGATTCAGTAGAGAACTGAAGAATTATCAGGGATTTTTCATGTATTCTGTGGGAATTTGTGGAGATTTGGTGGGATTTTTCTGGAATTTGGTAGAGTTTTGAGAAGATTCAGGGAATTCTGTAAGATTTTTCTGGAATTTGGTGGGTCTTTTCAAGGACTTTGTGTGGTTTTGAGGAGACTTGAAGAATTTTGAGGAATTTTTCTTAGATTTTGTACAAACCTTTGGAGGTTTTGTGTGATTTTTGTGGGATTTTGTGGGATATTGAGGCGATTTAGGGATCTTGAGGGATTTTTCATGTATTTTGTGGGAATTTGTGGAGATTTGGTGGGATATTTTTCTAGAATTTGGTTGTGTTTTGAGAAGATTTAGGGAATTTTGTGGGATTTTTCCTGGAATTTTGTTGGATACTGGGGAGATTTTGTGGGATGTTTGTGGAACTTTGAGGGACTTTTCTGGAATTTGGTGAGATTCTGTAGAGAACTGAAGAATTATCAGGGATTTTTCATGTATTCTGTGGGAATTTGTGGAGATTTGGTGGGATTTTTGTGGATTTTGGCCGTGTTTTGAGAAGATTTAGGGAATTTTGTGGGATTTTTCCTGGAATTTTGTTGGATACTGGGGAGATTTTGTAGGATGTTTGTGGAACTTTGAGGGACTTTTCTGGAATTTGGTGAGATTCTGTAGAGAACTGACGAATTATCAGGGATTTTTCATGTATTCTGTGGGAATTTGTGGAGATTTGGTGGGATTTTTGTGGATTTTGGCCGTGTTTTGAGAAGATTTAGGGAATTTTGTGTGATTTTTCTGGGATTTTGTTGGGTATTGAGGACATTTTGTGGGATGTTTCTGGAATTTGGTGGGGCTTTTCAAGAATTTTGTGGTATTTTGAAAAGATTTTGGGAATTTTGTGGTGTTTTTTCTTGAATTTTGTGGGAAACTGTGCTGATTTTATGGGGCGTTTCTGGAATTTGGTCGAGTTTTCAGAAGATTTAGGGATTTTTGTGAGATTTTTGTGGGATGTTCTGGGAATTGGTGGAGATGTTGTGGGACATTCCTGTGAATTGGTAGGGTTTTGAAATGATTTAGGGAGTTTTGTGGGACTTCTCTGGAATTTTGTGTGTTTTTTCTGGAATTGTGTGGGATTCTGAGGAGACTTGAAGAATTTTGAGGAATTTGTTTTAGATTTTGTGGGAATTTGTGTAGATTCTGTGGGATTTTTCTGGAATTTGGTGGGCCTTTTCAAGGACTTGGTGTGGTTTTGAGGAGACTTGAAGAATTTTGAGGATTTTTTCTTAGATTTTGTACAAACCTGTGGAGGTTTTGTGTGATTTTTGTGGGATTTTGTGGGATATTGAGGTGATTTAGGGATCTGGAGGGATTTTTCATGTATTTTGTGGGATTTTGTGGAGATTTGGTGGGATATTTTTCTAGAATTTGGTCGTGTTTTGAGAAGATTTAGGGAATTTTGTGGGATTTTTCCTGGAATTTTGTTGGATACTGGGGAGATTTTGTGGGATGTTTGTGGAACTTTGAGGGACTTTTCTGGAATTTGGTGAGATTCTGTAGAGAACTGAAGAATTATCAGGGATTTTTCATGTATTCTGTGGGAATTTGTGAAGATTTGGTGGGATTTTTCTGGAATTTGGTAGAGTTTTGAGAAGATTCAGGGAATTCTGTAAGATTTTTCTGGAATTTGGTGGGTCTTTTCAAGGACTTTGTGTGGTTTTGAGGAGACTTGAAGAATTTTGAGGAATTTTTCTTAGATTCTGTGGAAACTTGTGGAGGTTTTGTGTGATTTTTGTGTGATTTTGTGGGATATTGAGGCGATTTAGGGATCTTGAGGGATTTTTCATGTATTTTGTGGGAATTTGTGGAGATTTGGTGGGATATTTTTCTAGAATTTAGTGGTGTTTTGAGAAGATTTCGGGAATTTTGTGGGATTTTTCCTGGAATTTTGTTGGATACTGGGGAGATTTTGTGGGATGTTTGTGGAACTTTGAGGGACTTTTCTGGAATTTGGTGAGATTCTGTAGAGAACTGACGAATTATCAGGTATTTTTCATGTATTCTGTGGGATTTTGTGGAGATTTGGTGGGATATTTTTCTAGAATTTGGTCGTGTTTTGAGAAGATTTAGGGAATTTTGTGGGATTTTTCCTGGAATTTTGTTGGATACTGGGGAGATTTTGTGGGATGTTTGTGGAACTTTGAGGGACTTTTCTGGAATTTTGTGAGATTCTGTAGAGAACTGACGAATTATCAGGGATTTTTCATGTATTCTGTGGGAATTTGTGGAGATTTGGTGGGATTTTTGTGGATTTTGGCCGTGTTTTGAGAAGATTTAGGGAATTTGGTGTGATTTTTCTGGGATTTTGTTGGGTATTGAGGACATTTTGTGGGATGTTTCTGGAATTTGGTGGGGCTTTTCAAGAATTTTGTGGTATTTTGAAAAGATTTTGGGAATTTTGTGGTGTTTTTTCTTGAATTTTGTGGGAAACTGTGCTGATTTTATGGGGCGTTTCTGGAATTTGGTCGAGTTTTCAGAAGATTTAGGGATTTTTGTGAGATTTTTGTGGGATGTTCTGGGAATTGGTGGAGATTTTGTGGGACATTCCTGTGAATTGGTAGGGTTTTGAAATGATTTAGGGAGTTTTGTGGGACTTCTCTGGAATTTTGTGTGTTTTTTCTGGAATTGTGTGGGATTCTGAGGAGACTTGAAGAATTTTGAGGAATTTGTTTTAGATTTTGTGGGAATTTGTGTAGATTCTGTGGGATTTTACTGGAATTTGGTGGGCCTTTTCAAGGACTTGGTGTGGTTTTGAGGAGACTTGAAGAATTTTGAGGATTTTTTCTTAGATTTTGTACAAACCTGTGGAGGTTTTGTGTGATTTTTGTGGGATTTTGTGGGATATTGAGGCGATTTAGGGATCTTGAGGGATTTTCATGTATTTTGTGGGATTTTGTGGAGATTTGGTGGGATATTTTTCTAGAATTTGGTTGTGTTTTGAGAAGATTTAGGGAATTTTGTGGGATTTTTCCTGGAATTTTGTTGGATACTGGGGAGATTTTGTGGGATGTTTGTGGAACTTTGAGGGACTTTTCTGGAATTTGGTGAGATTCTGTAGAGAACTGAAGAATTATCAGGGATTTTTCATGTATTCTGTGGGAATTTGTGGAGATTTGGTGGGATTTTTCTGGAATTTGGTAGAGTTTTGAGAAGATTCAGGGAATTCTGTAAGATTTTTCTGGAATTTGGTGGGTCTTTTCAAGGACTTTGTGTGGTTTTGAGGAGACTTGAAGAATTTTGAGGAATTTTTCTTAGATTCTGTGGAAACTTGTGGAGGTTTTGTGTGATTTTTGTGGGATTTTGTGGGATATTGAGGCGATGTAGGGATCTTGAGGGATTTTTCATGTATTTTGTGGGAATTTGTGGAGATTTGGTGGGATATTTTTCTAGAATTTGGTTGTGTTTTGAGAAGATTTAGGGAATTTTGTGGGATTTTTCCTGGAATTTTGTTGGATACTGGGGAGATTTTGTGGGATGTTTGTGGAACTTTGAGGGACTTTTCTGGAATTTGGTGAGATTCTGTAGAGAACTGACGAATTATCAGGGATTTTTCATGTATTCTGTGGGAATCTGTGGAGATTTGGTGGGATTTTTCTGGAATTTTGGCCATGTTTTGAGAAGATTTAGGGAATTTTGTGTGATTTTTCCTGGAATTTTGTTGGATACTGGGGAGATTTTGTGGGATGTTTGTGGAACTTTGAGGGACTTTTCTGGAATTTGGTGAGATTCAGTAGAGAACTGAAGAATTATCAGGGATTTTTCATGTATTCTGTGGGAATTTGTGGAGATTTGGTGGGATTTTTCTGGAATTTGGTAGAGTTTTGAGAAGATTCAGGGAATTCTGTAAGATTTTTCTGGAATTTGGTGGGTCTTTTCAAGGACTTTGTGTGGTTTTGAGGAGACTTGAAGAATTTTGAGGAATTTTTCTTAGATTTTGTGGAAACTTGTGGAGGTTTTGTGGGATTTTTGTGGAATTTTGTGGGATATTGAGGCAATTTAGGGATCTTGAGGGATTTTTCATGTATTTTGTGGGAATTTGTGGAGATTTGGTGGGATATTTTTCTAGAATTTGGTCGTGTTTTGGGAAGATTTAGGGAATTTTGTGGGATTTTTCCTGGAATTTTGTTGGATACTGGGGAGATTTTGTGGGATGTTTGTGGAACTTTGAGGGACTTTTCTGGAATTTGGTGAGATTCTGTAGAGAACTGAAGAATTATCAGGGATTTTTCATGTATTCTGTGGGAATCTGTGGAGATTTGGTGGGATTTTTCTGGAATTTGGTAGAGTTTTGAGAAGATTCAGGGAATTCTGTAAGATTTTTCTGGAATTTGGTGGGTCTTTTCAAGGACTTTGTGTGGTTTAGAGGAGACTTGAAGAATTTTGAGGAATTTTTCTTAGATTCTGTGGAAACTTGTGGAGGTTTTGTGTGATTTTTGTGTGATTTTGTGGGATATTGAGGCGATTTAGGGATCTTGAGGGATTTTTCATGTATTTTGTGGGAATTTGTGGAGATTTGGTGGGATATTTTTCTAGAATTTAGTTGTGTTTTGAGAAGATTTCGGGAATTTTGTGGGATTTTTCCTGGAATTTTGTTGGATACTGGGGAGATTTTGTGGGATGTTTGTGGAACTTTGAGGGACTTTTCTGGAATTTGGTGAGATTCTGTAGAGAACTGACGAATTATCAGGGATTTTTCATGTATTCTGTGGGATTTTGTGGAGATTTGGTGGGATTTTTGTGGATTTTGGCCGTGTTTTGAGAAGATTTAGGGAATTTGGTGTGATTTTTCTGGGATTTTGTTGGGTATTGAGGACATTTTGTGGGATGTTTCTGGAATTTGGTGGGGCTTTTCAAGAATTTTGTGGTATTTTGAAAAGATTTTGGGAATTTTTTGGTGTTTTTTCTTGAATTTTGTGGGAAACTGTGCTGATTTTATGGGGCGTTTCTGGAATTTGGTCGAGTTTTCAGAAGATTTAGGGATTTTTGTGAGATTTTTGTGGGATGTTCTGGGAATTGGTGGAGATTTTGTGGGACATTCCTGTGAATTGGTAGGGTTTTGAAATGATTTAGGGAGTTTTGTGGGACTTCTCTGGAATTTTGTGTGTTTTTTCTGGAATTGTGTGGGATTCTGAGGAGACTTGAAGAATTTTGAGGAATTTGTTTTAGATTTTGTGGGAATTTGTGTAGATTCTGTGGGATTTTACTGGAATTTGGTGGGCCTTTTCAAGGACTTTGTGTGGTTTTGAGGAGACTTGAAGAATTTTGAGGATTTTTTCTTAGATTTTGTACAAACCTGTGGAGGTTTTGTGTGATTTTTGTGGGATTTTGTGGGATATTGAGGCGATTTAGGGATCTTGAGGGATTTTCATGTATTTTGTGGGATTTTGTGGAGATTTGGTGGGATATTTTTCTAGAATTTGGTTGTGTTTTGAGAAGATTTAGGGAATTTTGTGGGATTTTTCCTGGAATTTTGTTGGATACTGGGGAGATTTTGTGGGATGTTTGTGGAACTTTGAGGGACTTTTCTGGAATTTGGTGAGATTCTGTAGAGAACTGAAGAATTATCAGGGATTTTTCATGTATTCTGTGGGAATTTGTGGAGATTTGGTGGGATTTTTCTGGAATTTGGTAGAGTTTTGAGAAGATTCAGGGAATTCTGTAAGATTTTTCTGGAATTTGGTGGGTCTTTTCAAGGACTTTGTGTGGTTTTGAGGAGACTTGAAGAATTTTGAGGAATTTTTCTTAGATTCTGTGGAAACTTGTGGAGGTTTTGTGTGATTTTTGTGGGATTTTGTGGGATATTGAGGCGATTTAGGGATCTTGAGGGATTTTTCATGTATTTTGTGGGAATTTGTGGAGATTTGGTGGGATATTTTTCTAGAATTTGGTTGTGTTTTGAGAAGATTTAGGGAATTTTGTGGGATTTTCCCTTGAATTTTGTTGGATACTGGGGAGATTTTGTGGGATGTTTGTGGAACTTTGAGGGACTTTTCTGGAATTTGGTGAGATTCTGTAGAGAACTGAAGAATTATCAGGGATTTTTCATGTATTCTGTGGGAATCTGTGGAGATTTGGTGGGATTTTTCTGGAATTTTGGCCATGTTTTGAGAAGATTTAGGGAATTTTGTGTGATTTTTCCTGGAATTTTGTTGGATACTGGGGAGATTTTGTGGGATGTTTGTGGAACTTTGAGGGACTTTTCTGGAATTTGGTGAGATTCAGTAGAGAACTGAAGAATTATCAGGGATTTTTCATGTATTCTGTGGGAATTTGTGGAGATTTGGTGGGATTTTTCTGGAATTTGGTAGAGTTTTGAGAAGATTCAGGGAATTCTGTAAGATTTTTCTGGAATTTGGTGGGTCTTTTCAAGGACTTTGTGTGGTTTTGAGGAGACTTGAAGAATTTTGAGGAATTTTTCTTAGATTCTGTGGAAACTTGTGGAGGTTTTGTGTGATTTTTGTGTGATTTTGTGGGATATTGAGGCGATTTAGGGATCTTGAGGGATTTTTCATGTATTTTGTGGGAATTTGTGGAGATTTGGTGGGATATTTTTCTAGAATTTGGTTGTGTTTTGAGAAGATTTAGGGAATTTTGTGGGATTTTTCCTGGAATTTTGTTGGATACTGGGGAGATTTTGTGGGATGTTTGTGGAACTTTGAGGGACTTTTCTGGAATTTGGTGAGATTCTGTACAGAACTGACGAATTATCAGGGATTTTTCATGTATTCTGTGGGAATTTGTGGAGATTTGGTGGGATTTTTGTGGATTTTGGCCGTGTTTTGAGAAGATTTAGGGAATTTTGTGTGATTTTTCTGGGATTTTGTTGGGTATTGAGGACATTTTGTGGGATGTTTGTGGAATTTGGTGGGGCTTTTCAAGAATTTTGTGGTATTTTGAAAAGATTTAGGGAATTTTGTGGTGTTTTTTCTTGAATTTTGTGGGAAACTGTGCTGATTTTATGGGGCGTTTCTGGAATTTGGTCGAGTTTTCAGAAGATTTAGGGATTTTTGTGAGATTTTTGTGGGATGTTCTGGGAATTGGTGGAGATTTTGTGGGACATTCCTGTGAATTGGTAGGGTTTTGAAATGATTTAGGGAGTTTTGTGGGACTTCTCTGGAATTTTGTGTGTTTTTTCTGGAATTGTGTGGGATTCTGAGGAGACTTGAAGAATTTTGAGGAATTTGTTTTAGATTTTGTGGGAATTTGTGTAGATTCTGTGGGATTTTACTGGAATTTGGTGGGCCTTTTCAAGGACTTTGTGTGGTTTTGAGGAGACTTGAAGAATTTTGAGGATTTTTTCTTAGATTTTGTACAAACCTGTGGAGGTTTTGTGTGATTTTTGTGGGATTTTGTGGGATATTGAGGCGATTTAGGGATCTTGAGGGATTTTCATGTATTTTGTGGGATTTTGTGGAGATTTGGTGGGATATTTTTCTAGAATTTGGTTGTGTTTTGAGAAGATTTAGGGAATTTTGTGGGATTTTTCCTGGAATATTGTTGGATACTGGGGAGATTTTGTGGGATGTTTGTGGAAACTTGAGGGACTTTTCTGGAATTTGGTGAGATTCTGTACAGAACTGACGAATTATCAGGGATTTTTCATGTATTCTGTGGGATTTTGTGGAGATTTGGTGGGATATTTTTCTAGAATTTGGTCGTGTTTTGAGAAGATTTAGGGAATTTTGTGGGATTTTTCCTGGAATTTTGTTGGATACTGGGGAGATTTTGTGGGATGTTTGTGGAACTTTGAGGGACTTTTCTGGAATTTGGTGAGATTCAGTAGAGAACTGAAGAATTATCAGGGATTTTTCATGTATTCTGTGGGAATTCGTGGAGATTTGGTGGGATTTTTGTGGATTTTGGCCATGTTTTGATAAGATTTAGGGAGTTTTGTGTGATTTTTCCTGGAAATTTGTTGGATACTGGGGAGATTTTGTGGGATGTTTGTGGAACTTTGAGGGACTTTTCTGGAATTTGGTGAGATTCAGTAGAGAACTGAAGAATTATCAGGGATTTTTCATGTATTCTGTGGGAATTTGTGGAGATTTGGTGGGATTTTTCTGGAATTTGGTAGAGTTTTGAGAAGATTTAGGGAATTCTGTAAGATTTTCCTGGAATTTGGTGGGCCTTTTTGAAGGACTTTGTGTGGTTTTGAGGAGACTTGAAGAATTTTGAGGAATTTTTCTTAGATTTTGTGGAAACTTGTGGAGGTTTTGTGGGATTTTTGTGGAATTTTGTGGGATATTGAGGCAATTTAGGGATCTTGAGGGATTTTTCATGTATTTTGTGGGAATTTGTGGAGATTTGGTGGGATATTTTTCTAGAATTTGGTCGTGTTTTGGGAAGATTTAGGGAATTTTGTGGGATTTTTCCTGGAATTTTGTTGGATACTGGGGAGATTTTGTGGGATGTTTGTGGAACTTTGAGGGACTTTTCTGGAATTTGGTGAGATTCTGTAGAGAACTGAAGAATTATCAGGGATTTTTCATGTATTCTGTGGGAATTTGTGGAGATTTGGTGGGATTTTTCTGGAATTTGGTAGAGTTTTGAGAAGATTCAGGGAATTCTGTAAGATTTTTCTGGAATTTGGTGGGTCTTTTCAAGGACTTTGTGTGGTTTTGAGGAGACTTGAAGAATTTTGAGGATTTTTTCTTAGATTTTGTGCAAACCTGTGGAGGTTTTGTGTGATTTTTGTGGGATTTTGTGGGATATTGAGGTGATTTAGGGATCTGGAGGGATTTTTCATGTATTTTGTGGGAATTTGTGGAGATTTGGTGGGATATTTTTCTAGAATTTGGTTGTGTTTTGAGAAGATTTAGGGAATTTTGTGGGATTTTTCCTGGAATTTTGTTGGATACTGGGGAGATTTTGTGGGATGTTTGTGGAACTTGGAGGGACTTTTCTGGAATTTGGTGAGATTCTGTAGAGAACTGAAGAATTATCAGGGATTTTTCATGTATTCTGTGGGAATCTGTGGAGATTTGGTGGGATTTTTCTGGAATTTTGGCCATGTTTTGAGAAGATTTAGGGAATTTTGTGTGATTTTTCCTGGAATTTTGTTGGATACTGGGGAGATTTTGTAGGATGTTTGTGGAACTTTGAGGGACTTTTCTGGAATTTGGTGAGATTCTGTAGAGAACTGACGAATTATCAGGGATTTTTCATGTATTCTGTGGGAATTTGTGGAGATTTGGTGGGATTTTTGTGGATTTTGGCCGTGTTTTGAGAAGATTTAGGGAATTTTGTGTGATTTTTCTGGGATTTTGTTGGGTATTGAGGACATTTTGTGGGATGTTTGTGGAATTTGGTGGGGCTTTTCAAGAATTTTGTGGTATTTTGAAAAGATTTAGGGAATTTTGTGGTGTTTTTTCTTGAATTTTGTGGGAAACTGTGCTGATTTTATGGGGCGTTTCTGGAATTTGGTCGAGTTTTCAGAAGATTTAGGGATTTTTGTGAGATTTTTGTGGGATGTTCTGGGAATTGGTGGAGATTTTGTGGGACATTCCTGTGAATTGGTAGGGTTTTGAAATGATTTAGGGAGTTTTGTGGGACTTCTCTGGAATTTTGTGTGTTTTTTCTGGAATTGTGTGGGATTCTGAGGAGACTTGAAGAATTTTGAGGAATTTGTTTTAGATTTTGTGGGAATTTGTGTAGATTCTGTGGGATTTTACTGGAATTTGGTGGGCCTTTTCAAGGACTTTGTGTGGTTTTGAGGAGACTTGAAGAATTTTGAGGATTTTTTCTTAGATTTTGTACAAACCTGTGGAGGTTTTGTGTGATTTTTGTGGGATTTTGTGGGATATTGAGGCGATTTAGGGATCTTGAGGGATTTTCATGTATTTTGTGGGATTTTGTGGAGATTTGGTGGGATATTTTTCTAGAATTTGGTTGTGTTTTGAGAAGATTTAGGGAATTTTGTGGGATTTTTCCTGGAATTTTGTTGGATACTGGGGAGATTTTGTGGGATGTTTGTGGAACTTTGAGGGACTTTTCTGGAATTTGGTGAGATTCTGTAGAGAACTGAAGAATTATCAGGGATTTTTCATGTATTCTGTGGGATTTTGTGGAGATTTGGTGGGATTTTTCTGGAATTTGGTAGAGTTTTGAGAAGATTCAGGGAATTCTGTAAGATTTTTCTGGAATTTGGTGGGTCTTTTCAAGGACTTTGTGTGGTTTTGAGGAGACTTGAAGAATTTTGAGGAATTTTTCTTAGATTCTGTGGAAACTTGTGGAGGTTTTGTGTGATTTTTGTGGGATTTTGTGGGATATTGAGGCGATGTAGGGATCTTGAGGGATTTTTCATGTATTTTGTGGGAATTTGTGGAGATTTGGTGGGATATTTTTCTAGAATTTGGTTGTGTTTTGAGAAGATTTAGGGAATTTTGTGGGATTTTTCCTGGAATTTTGTTGGATACTGGGGAGATTTTGTGGGATGTTTGTGGAACTTTGAGGGACTTTTCTGGAATTTGGTGAGATTCTGTAGAGAACTGACGAATTATCAGGGATTTTTCATGTATTCTGTGGGAATCTGTGGAGATTTGGTGGGATTTTTCTGGAATTTTGGCCATGTTTTGAGAAGATTTAGGGAATTTTGTGTGATTTTTCCTGGAATTTTGTTGGATACTGGGGAGATTTTGTGGGATGTTTGTGGAACTTTGAGGGACTTTTCTGGAATTTGGTGAGATTCAGTAGAGAACTGAAGAATTATCAGGGATTTTTCATGTATTCTGTGGGAATTTGTGGAGATTTGGTGGGATTTTTCTGGAATTTGGTAGAGTTTTGAGAAGATTCAGGGAATTCTGTAAGATTTTTCTGGAATTTGGTGGGTCTTTTCAAGGACTTTGTGTGGTTTTGAGGAGACTTGAAGAATTTTGAGGAATTTTTCTTAGATTCTGTGGAAACTTGTGGAGGTTTTGTGTGATTTTTGTGTGATTTTGTGGGATATTGAGGCGATTTAGGGATCTTGAGGGATTTTTCATGTATTTTGTGGGAATTTGTGGAGATTTGGTGGGATATTTTTCTAGAATTTGGTTGTGTTTTGAGAAGATTTAGGGAATTTTGTGGGATTTTTCCTGGAATTTTGTTGGATACTGGGGAGATTTTGTGGGATGTTTGTGGAACTTTGAGGGACTTTTCTGGAATTTGGTGAGATTCTGTACAGAACTGACGAATTATCAGGGATTTTTCATGTATTCTGTGGGAATTTGTGGAGATTTGGTGGGATTTTTGTGGATTTTGGCCGTGTTTTGAGAAGATTTAGGGAATTTTGTGTGATTTTTCTGGGATTTTGTTGGGTATTGAGGACATTTTGTGGGATGTTTCTGGAATTTGGTGGGGCTTTTCAAGAATTTTGTGGTATTTTGAAAAGATTTTGGGAATTTTGTGGTGTTTTTTCTTGAATTTTGTGGGAAACTGTGCTGATTTTATGGGGCGTTTCTGAAATTTGGTCGAGTTTTCAGAAGATTTAGGGATTTTTGTGAGATTTTTGTGGGATGTTCTGGGAATTGGTGGAGATTTTGTGGGACATTCCTGTGAATTGGTAGGGTTTTGAAATGATTTAGGGAGTTTTGTGGGACTTCTCTGGAATTTTGTGTGTTTTTTCTGGAATTGTGTGGGATTCTGAGGAGACTTGAAGAATTTTGAGGAATTTGTTTTAGATTTTGTGGGAATTTGTGTAGATTCTGTGGGATTTTACTGGAATTTGGTGGGCCTTTTCAAGGACTTTGTGTGGTTTTGAGGAGACTTGAAGAATTTTGAGGATTTTTTCTTAGATTTTGTACAAACCTGTGGAGGTTTTGTGTGATTTTTGTGGGATTTTGTGGGATATTGAGGCGATTTAGGGATCTTGAGGGATTTTTCATGTATTTTGTGGGAATTTGTGGAGATTTGGTGGGATATTTTTCTAGAATTTGGTCGTGTTTTGAGAAGATTTCGGGAATTTTGTGGGATTTTTCCTGGAATTTTGTTGGATACTGGGGAGATTTTGTGGGATGTTTGTGGAACTTTGAGGGACTTTTCTGGAATTTGGTGAGATTCTGTAGAGAACTGAAGAATTATCAGGGATTTTTCATGTATTCTGTGGGAATCTGTGGAGATTTGGTGGGATTTTTCTGGAATTTTGGCCATGTTTTGAGAAGATTTAGGGAATTTTGTGTGATTTTTCCTGGAATTTTGTTGGATACTGGGGAGATTTTGTGGGATGTTTGTGGAACTTTGAGGGACTTTTCTGGAATTTGGTGAGATTCTGTAGAGAACTGAAGAATTATCAGGGATTTTTCATGTATTCTGTGGGAATTTGTGGAGATTTGGTGGGATTTTTCTGGAATTTGGTAGAGTTTTGAGAAGATTCAGGGAATTCTGTAAGATTTTTCTGGAATTTGGTGGGTCTTTTCAAGGACTTTGTGTGGTTTTGAGGAGACTTGAGGAATTTTGAGGAATTTTTCTTAGATTTTGTACAAACCTTTGGAGGTTTTGTGTGATTTTTGTGGGATTTTGTGGGATATTGAGGCGATTTAGGGATCTTGAGGGATTTTTCATGTATTTTGTGGGAATTTGTGGAGATTTGGTGGGATATTTTTCTAGAATTTGGTTGTGTTTTGAGAAGATTTAGGGAATTTTGTGGGATTTTTCCTGGAATTTTGTTGGATACTGGGGAGATTTTGTGGGATGTTTGTGGAACTTTGAGGGACTTTTCTGGAATTTGGTGAGATTCTGTACAGAACTGACGAATTATCAGGGATTTTTCATGTATTCTGTGGGATTTTGTGGAGATTTGGTGGGATATTTTTCTAGAATTTGGTTGTGTTTTGAGAAGATTTAGGGAATTTTGTGGGATTTTTCCTGGAATTTTGTTGGATACTGGGGAGATTTTGTAGGATGTTTGTGGAACTTTGAGGGACTTTTCTGGAATTTGGTGAGATTCTGTAGAGAACTGACGAATTATCAGGGATTTTTCATGTATTCTGTGGGAATTTGTGGAGATTTGGTGGGATTTTTGTGGATTTTGGCCGTGTTTTGAGAAGATTTAGGGAATTTTGTGTGATTTTTCTGGGATTTTGTTGGGTATTGAGGACATTTTGTGGGATGTTTCTGGAATTTGGTGGGGCTTTTCAAGAATTTTGTGGTATTTTGAAAAGATTTTGGGAATTTTGTGGTGTTTTTTCTTGAATTTTGTGGGAAACTGTGCTGATTTTATGGGGCGTTTCTGGAATTTGGTCGAGTTTTCAGAAGATTTAGGGATTTTTGTGAGATTTTTGTGGGATGTTCTGGGAATTGGTGGAGATGTTGTGGGACATTCCTGTGAATTGGTAGGGTTTTGAAATGATTTAGGGAGTTTTGTGGGACTTCTCTGGAATTTTGTGTGTTTTTTCTGGAATTGTGTGGGATTCTGAGGAGACTTGAAGAATTTTGAGGAATTTGTTTTAGATTTTGTGGGAATTTGTGTAGATTCTGTGGGATTTTACTGGAATTTGGTGGGCCTTTTCAAGGACTTGGTGTGGTTTTGAGGAGACTTGAAGAATTTTGAGGATTTTTTCTTAGATTTTGTACAAACCTGTGGAGGTTTTGTGTGATTTTTGTGGGATTTTGTGGGATATTGAGGTGATTTAGGGATCTGGAGGGATTTTTCATGTATTTTGTGGGATTTTGTGGAGATTTGGTGGGATATTTTTCTAGAATTTGGTTGTGTTTTGAGAAGATTTAGGGAATTTTGTGGGATTTTTCCTGGAATTTTGTTGGATACTGGGGAGATTTTGTGGGATGTTTGTGGAACTTTGAGGGACTTTTCTGGAATTTGGTGAGATTCTGTAGAGAACTGAAGAATTATCAGGGATTTTTCATGTATTCTGTGGGAATTTGTGAAGATTTGGTGGGATTTTTCTGGAATTTGGTAGAGTTTTGAGAAGATTCAGGGAATTCTGTAAGATTTTTCTGGAATTTGGTGGGTCTTTTCAAGGACTTTGTGTGGTTTTGAGGAGACTTGAAGAATTTTGAGGAATTTTTCTTAGATTCTGTGGAAACTTGTGGAGGTTTTGTGTGATTTTTGTGTGATTTTGTGGGATATTGAGGCGATTTAGGGATCTTGAGGGATTTTTCATGTATTTTGTGGGAATTTGTGGAGATTTGGTGGGATATTTTTCTAGAATTTAGTGGTGTTTTGAGAAGATTTCGGGAATTTTGTGGGATTTTTCCTGGAATTTTGTTGGATACTGGGGAGATTTTGTGGGATGTTTGTGGAACTTTGAGGGACTTTTCTGGAATTTGGTGAGATTCTGTAGAGAACTGACGAATTATCAGGGATTTTTCATGTATTCTGTGGGATTTTGTGGAGATTTGGTGGGATATTTTTCTAGAATTTGGTCGTGTTTTGAGAAGATTTAGGGAATTTTGTGGGATTTTTCCTGGAATTTTGTTGGATACTGGGGAGATTTTGTGGGATGTTTGTGGAACTTTGAGGGACTTTTCTGGAATTTTGTGAGATTCTGTAGAGAACTGACGAATTATCAGGGATTTTTCATGTATTCTGTGGGAATTTGTGGAGATTTGGTGGGATTTTTGTGGATTTTGGCCGTGTTTTGAGAAGATTTAGGGAATTTGGTGTGATTTTTCTGGGATTTTGTTGGGTATTGAGGACATTTTGTGGGATGTTTCTGGAATTTGGTGGGGCTTTTCAAGAATTTTGTGGTATTTTGAAAAGATTTTGGGAATTTTGTGGTGTTTTTTCTTGAATTTTGTGGGAAACTGTGCTGATTTTATGGGGCGTTTCTGGAATTTGGTCGAGTTTTCAGAAGATTTAGGGATTTTTGTGAGATTTTTGTGGGATGTTCTGGGAATTGGTGGAGATTTTGTGGGACATTCCTGTGAATTGGTAGGGTTTTGAAATGATTTAGGGAGTTTTGTGGGACTTCTCTGGAATTTTGTGTGTTTTTTCTGGAATTGTGTGGGATTCTGAGGAGACTTGAAGAATTTTGAGGAATTTGTTTTAGATTTTGTGGGAATTTGTGTAGATTCTGTGGGATTTTACTGGAATTTGGTGGGCCTTTTCAAGGACTTGGTGTGGTTTTGAGGAGACTTGAAGAATTTTGAGGATTTTTTCTTAGATTTTGTACAAACCTGTGGAGGTTTTGTGTGATTTTTGTGGGATTTTGTGGGATATTGAGGCGATTTAGGGATCTTGAGGGATTTTCATGTATTTTGTGGGATTTTGTGGAGATTTGGTGGGATATTTTTCTAGAATTTGGTTGTGTTTTGAGAAGATTTAGGGAATTTTGTGGGATTTTTCCTGGAATTTTGTTGGATACTGGGGAGATTTTGTGGGATGTTTGTGGAACTTTGAGGGACTTTTCTGGAATTTGGTGAGATTCTGTAGAGAACTGAAGAATTATCAGGGATTTTTCATGTATTCTGTGGGAATTTGTGGAGATTTGGTGGGATTTTTCTGGAATTTGGTAGAGTTTTGAGAAGATTCAGGGAATTCTGTAAGATTTTTCTGGAATTTGGTGGGTCTTTTCAAGGACTTTGTGTGGTTTTGAGGAGACTTGAAGAATTTTGAGGAATTTTTCTTAGATTCTGTGGAAACTTGTGGAGGTTTTGTGTGATTTTTGTGGGATTTTGTGGGATATTGAGGCGATGTAGGGATCTTGAGGGATTTTTCATGTATTTTGTGGGAATTTGTGGAGATTTGGTGGGATATTTTTCTAGAATTTGGTTGTGTTTTGAGAAGATTTAGGGAATTTTGTGGGATTTTTCCTGGAATTTTGTTGGATACTGGGGAGATTTTGTGGGATGTTTGTGGAACTTTGAGGGACTTTTCTGGAATTTGGTGAGATTCTGTAGAGAACTGACGAATTATCAGGGATTTTTCATGTATTCTGTGGGAATCTGTGGAGATTTGGTGGGATTTTTCTGGAATTTTGGCCATGTTTTGAGAAGATTTAGGGAATTTTGTGTGATTTTTCCTGGAATTTTGTTGGATACTGGGGAGATTTTGTGGGATGTTTGTGGAACTTTGAGGGACTTTTCTGGAATTTGGTGAGATTCAGTAGAGAACTGAAGAATTATCAGGGATTTTTCATGTATTCTGTGGGAATTTGTGGAGATTTGGTGGGATTTTTCTGGAATTTGGTAGAGTTTTGAGAAGATTCAGGGAATTCTGTAAGATTTTTCTGGAATTTGGTGGGTCTTTTCAAGGACTTTGTGTGGTTTTGAGGAGACTTGAAGAATTTTGAGGAATTTTTCTTAGATTCTGTGGAAACTTGTGGAGGTTTTGTGTGATTTTTGTGTGATTTTGTGGGATATTGAGGCGATTTAGGGATCTTGAGGGATTTTTCATGTATTTTGTGGGAATTTGTGGAGATTTGGTGGGATATTTTTCTAGAATTTGGTTGTGTTTTGAGAAGATTTAGGGAATTTTGTGGGATTTTTCCTGGAATTTTGTTGGATACTGGGGAGATTTTGTGGGATGTTTGTGGAACTTTGAGGGACTTTTCTGGAATTTGGTGAGATTCTGTACAGAACTGACGAATTATCAGGGATTTTTCATGTATTCTGTGGGAATTTGTGGAGATTTGGTGGGATTTTTGTGGATTTTGGCCGTGTTTTGAGAAGATTTAGGGAATTTTGTGTGATTTTTCTGGGATTTTGTTGGGTATTGAGGACATTTTGTGGGATGTTTCTGGAATTTGGTGGGGCTTTTCAAGAATTTTGTGGTATTTTGAAAAGATTTAGGGAATTTTGTGGTGTTTTTTCTTGAATTTTGTGGGAAACTGTGCTGATTTTATGGGGCGTTTCTGGAATTTGGTCGAGTTTTCAGAAGATTTAGGGATTTTTGTGAGATTTTTGTGGGATGTTCTGGGAATTGGTGGAGATTTTGTGGGACATTCCTGTGAATTGGTAGGGTTTTGAAATGATTTAGGGAGTTTTGTGGGACTTCTCTGGAATTTTGTGTGTTTTTTCTGGAATTGTGTGGGATTCTGAGGAGACTTGAAGAATTTTGAGGAATTTGTTTTAGATTTTGTGGGAATTTGTGTAGATTCTGTGGGATTTTACTGGAATTTGGTGGGCCTTTTCAAGGACTTTGTGTGGTTTTGAGGAGACTTGAAGAATTTTGAGGATTTTTTCTTAGATTTTGTACAAACCTGTGGAGGTTTTGTGTGATTTTTGTGTGATTTTGTGGGATATTGAGGCGATTTAGGGATCTTGAGGGATTTTTCATGTATTTTGTGGGAATTTGTGGAGATTTGGTGGGATATTTTTCTAGAATTTGGTCGTGTTTTGAGAAGATTTAGGGAATTTTGTGGGATTTTTCCTGGAATTTTGTTGGATACTGGGGAGATTTTGTGGGATGTTTGTGGAACTTTGAGGGACTTTTCTGGAATTTGGTGAGATTCTGTAGAGAACTGAAGAATTATCAGGGATTTTTCATGTATTCTGTGGGAATCTGTGGAGATTTGGTGGGATTTTTCTGGAATTTTGGCCATGTTTTGAGAAGATTTAGGGAATTTTGTGTGATTTTTCCTGGAATTTTGTTGGATACTGGGGAGATTTTGTGGGATGTTTGTGGAACTTTGAGGGACTTTTCTGGAATTTGGTGAGATTCTGTAGAGAACTGAAGAATTATCAGGGATTTTTCATGTATTCTGTGGGAATTTGTGGAGATTTGGTGGGATTTTTCTGGAATTTGGTAGAGTTTTGAGAAGATTCAGGGAATTCTGTAAGATTTTTCTGGAATTTGGTGGGTCTTTTCAAGGACTTTGTGTGGTTTTGAGGAGACTTGAGGAATTTTGAGGAATTTTTCTTAGATTTTGTACAAACCTTTGGAGGTTTTGTGTGATTTTTGTGGGATTTTGTGGGATATTGAGGCGATTTAGGGATCTTGAGGGATTTTTCATGTATTTTGTGGGAATTTGTGGAGATTTGGTGGGATATTTTTCTAGAATTTGGTTGTGTTTTGAGAAGATTTAGGGAATTTTGTGGGATTTTTCCTGGAATTTTGTTGGATACTGGGGAGATTTTGTGGGATGTTTGTGGAACTTTGAGGGACTTTTCTGGAATTTGGTGAGATTCTGTACAGAACTGACGAATTATCAGGGATTTTTCATGTATTCTGTGGGATTTTGTGGAGATTTGGTGGGATATTTTTCTAGAATTTGGTTGTGTTTTGAGAAGATTTAGGGAATTTTGTGGGATTTTTCCTGGAATTTTGTTGGATACTGGGGAGATTTTGTAGGATGTTTGTGGAACTTTGAGGGACTTTTCTGGAATTTGGTGAGATTCTGTAGAGAACTGACGAATTATCAGGGATTTTTCATGTATTCTGTGGGAATTTGTGGAGATTTGGTGGGATTTTTGTGGATTTTGGCCGTGTTTTGAGAAGATTTAGGGAATTTGGTGTGATTTTTCTGGGATTTTGTTGGGTATTGAGGACATTTTGTGGGATGTTTCTGGAATTTGGTGGGGCTTTTCAAGAATTTTGTGGTATTTTGAAAAGATTTTGGGAATTTTGTGGTGTTTTTTCTTGAATTTTGTGGGAAACTGTGCTGATTTTATGGGGCGTTTCTGGAATTTGGTCGAGTTTTCAGAAGATTTAGGGATTTTTGTGAGATTTTTGTGGGATGTTCTGGGAATTGGTGGAGATGTTGTGGGACATTCCTGTGAATTGGTAGGGTTTTGAAATGATTTAGGGAGTTTTGTGGGACTTCTCTGGAATTTTGTGTGTTTTTTCTGGAATTGTGTGGGATTCTGAGGAGACTTGAAGAATTTTGAGGAATTTGTTTTAGATTTTGTGGGAATTTGTGTAGATTCTGTGGGATTTTACTGGAATTTGGTGGGCCTTTTCAAGGACTTGGTGTGGTTTTGAGGAGACTTGAAGAATTTTGAGGATTTTTTCTTAGATTTTGTACAAACCTGTGGAGGTTTTGTGTGATTTTTGTGGGATTTTGTGGGATATTGAGGTGATTTAGGGATCTGGAGGGATTTTTCATGTATTTTGTGGGATTTTGTGGAGATTTGGTGGGATATTTTTCTAGAATTTGGTTGTGTTTTGAGAAGATTTAGGGAATTTTGTGGGATTTTTCCTGGAATTTTGTTGGATACTGGGGAGATTTTGTGGGATGTTTGTGGAACTTTGAGGGACTTTTCTGGAATTTGGTGAGATTCTGTAGAGAACTGAAGAATTATCAGGGATTTTTCATGTATTCTGTGGGAATTTGTGAAGATTTGGTGGGATTTTTCTGGAATTTGGTAGGGTTTTGAAATGATTCAGGGAATTCTGTAAGATTTTTCTGGAATTTGGTGGGTCTTTTCAAGGACTTTGTGTGGTTTTGAGGAGACTTGAAGAATTTTGAGGAATTTTTCTTAGATTCTGTGGAAACTTGTGGAGGTTTTGTGTGATTTTTGTGTGATTTTGTGGGATATTGAGGCGATTTAGGGATCTTGAGGGATTTTTCATGTATTTTGTGGGAATTTGTGGAGATTTGGTGGGATATTTTTCTAGAATTTAGTTGTGTTTTGAGAAGATTTCGGGAATTTTGTGGGATTTTTCCTGGAATTTTGTTGGATACTGGGGAGATTTTGTGGGATGTTTGTGGAACTTTGAGGGACTTTTCTGGAATTTGGTGAGATTCTGTAGAGAACTGACGAATTATCAGGGATTTTTCATGTATTCTGTGGGATTTTGTGGAGATTTGGTGGGATATTTTTCTAGAATTTGGTCGTGTTTTGAGAAGATTTAGGGAATTTTGTGGGATTTTTCCTGGAATTTTGTTGGATACTGGGGAGATTTTGTGGGATGTTTGTGGAACTTTGAGGGACTTTTCTGGAATTTTGTGAGATTCTGTAGAGAACTGACGAATTATCAGGGATTTTTCATGTATTCTGTGGGAATTTGTGGAGATTTGGTGGGATTTTTGTGGATTTTGGCCGTGTTTTGAGAAGATTTAGGGAATTTTGTGTGATTGTTCTGGGATTTTGTTGGGTATTGAGGACATTTTGTGGGATGTTTCTGGAATTTGGTGGGGCTTTTCAAGAATTTTGTGGTATTTTGAAAAGATTTAGGGAATTTTGTGGTGTTTTTTCTTGAATTTTGTGGGAAACTGTGCTGATTTTATGGGGCGTTTCTGGAATTTGGTCGAGTTTTCAGAAGATTTAGGGATTTTTGTGAGATTTTTGTGGGATGTTCTGGGAATTGGTGGAGATTTTGTGGGACATTCCTGTGAATTGGTAGGGTTTTGAAATGATTTAGGGAGTTTTGTGGGACTTCTCTGGAATTTTGTGTGTTTTTTCTGGAATTGTGTGGGATTCTGAGGAGACTTGAAGAATTTTGAGGAATTTGTTTTAGATTTTGTGGGAATTTGTGTAGATTCTGTGGGATTTTACTGGAATTTGGTGGGCCTTTTCAAGGACTTTGTGTGGTTTTGAGGAGACTTGAAGAATTTTGAGGATTTTTTCTTAGATTTTGTACAAACCTGTGGAGGTTTTGTGTGATTTTTGTGTGATTTTGTGGGATATTGAGGCGATTTAGGGATCTTGAGGGATTTTTCATGTATTTTGTGGGAATTTGTGGAGATTTGGTGGGATATTTTTCTAGAATTTGGTCGTGTTTTGAGAAGATTTCGGGAATTTTGTGGGATTTTTCCTGGAATTTTGTTGGATACTGGGGAGATTTTGTGGGATGTTTGTGGAACTTTGAGGGACTTTTCTGGAATTTGGTGAGATTCTGTAGAGAACTGAAGAATTATCAGGGATTTTTCATGTATTCTGTGGGAATCTGTGGAGATTTGGTGGGATTTTTCTGGAATTTTGGCCATGTTTTGAGAAGATTTAGGGAATTTTGTGTGATTTTTCCTGGAATTTTGTTGGATACTGGGGAGATTTTGTGGGATGTTTGTGGAACTTTGAGGGACTTTTCTGGAATTTGGTGAGATTCTGTAGAGAACTGAAGAATTATCAGGGATTTTTCATGTATTCTGTGGGAATTTGTGGAGATTTGGTGGGATTTTTCTGGAATTTGGTAGAGTTTTGAGAAGATTCAGGGAATTCTGTAAGATTTTTCTGGAATTTGGTGGGTCTTTTCAAGGACTTTGTGTGGTTTTGAGGAGACTTGAGGAATTTTGAGGAATTTTTCTTAGATTTTGTACAAACCTTTGGAGGTTTTGTGTGATTTTTGTGGGATTTTGTGGGATATTGAGGCGATTTAGGGATCTTGAGGGATTTTTCATGTATTTTGTGGGAATTTGTGGAGATTTGGTGGGATATTTTTCTAGAATTTGGTTGTGTTTTGAGAAGATTTAGGGAATTTTGTGGGATTTTTCCTGGAATTTTGTTGGATACTGGGGAGATTTTGTGGGATGTTTGTGGAACTTTGAGGGACTTTTCTGGAATTTGGTGAGATTCTGTACAGAACTGACGAATTATCAGGGATTTTTCATGTATTCTGTGGGATTTTGTGGAGATTTGGTGGGATATTTTTCTAGAATTTGGTTGTGTTTTGAGAAGATTTAGGGAATTTTGTGGGATTTTTCCTGGAATTTTGTTGGATACTGGGGAGATTTTGTAGGATGTTTGTGGAACTTTGAGGGACTTTTCTGGAATTTGGTGAGATTCTGTAGAGAACTGACGAATTATCAGGGATTTTTCATGTATTCTGTGGGAATTTGTGGAGATTTGGTGGGATTTTTGTGGATTTTGGCCGTGTTTTGAGAAGATTTAGGGAATTTTGTGTGATTTTTCTGGGATTTTGTTGGGTATTGAGGACATTTTGTGGGATGTTTCTGGAATTTGGTGGGGCTTTTCAAGAATTTTGTGGTATTTTGAAAAGATTTTGGGAATTTTGTGGTGTTTTTTCTTGAATTTTGTGGGAAACTGTGCTGATTTTATGGGGCGTTTCTGGAATTTGGTCGAGTTTTCAGAAGATTTAGGGATTTTTGTGAGATTTTTGTGGGATGTTCTGGGAATTGGTGGAGATGTTGTGGGACATTCCTGTGAATTGGTAGGGTTTTGAAATGATTTAGGGAGTTTTGTGGGACTTCTCTGGAATTTTGTGTGTTTTTTCTGGAATTGTGTGGGATTCTGAGGAGACTTGAAGAATTTTGAGGAATTTGTTTTAGATTTTGTGGGAATTTGTGTAGATTCTGTGGGATTTTACTGGAATTTGGTGGGCCTTTTCAAGGACTTGGTGTGGTTTTGAGGAGACTTGAAGAATTTTGAGGAATTTTTCTTAGATTTTGTACAAACCTGTGGAGGTTTTGTGTGATTTTTGTGGGATTTTGTGGGATATTGAGGTGATTTAGGGATCTGGAGGGATTTTTCATGTATTTTGTGGGATTTTGTGGAGATTTGGTGGGATATTTTTCTAGAATTTGGTTGTGTTTTGAGAAGATTTAGGGAATTTTGTGGGATTTTTCCTGGAATTTTGTTGGATACTGGGGAGATTTTGTGGGATGTTTGTGGAACTTTGAGGGACTTTTCTGGAATTTGGTGAGATTCTGTAGAGAACTGAAGAATTATCAGGGATTTTTCATGTATTCTGTGGGAATTTGTGAAGATTTGGTGGGATTTTTCTGGAATTTGGTAGAGTTTTGAGAAGATTCAGGGAATTCTGTAAGATTTTTCTGGAATTTGGTGGGTCTTTTCAAGGACTTTGTGTGGTTTTGAGGAGACTTGAAGAATTTTGAGGAATTTTTCTTAGATTCTGTGGAAACTTGTGGAGGTTTTGTGTGATTTTTGTGTGATTTTGTGGGATATTGAGGCGATTTAGGGATCTTGAGGGATTTTTCATGTATTTTGTGGGAATTTGTGGAGATTTGGTGGGATATTTTTCTAGAATTTAGTGGTGTTTTGAGAAGATTTCGGGAATTTTGTGGGATTTTTCCTGGAATTTTGTTGGATACTGGGGAGATTTTGTGGGATGTTTGTGGAACTTTGAGGGACTTTTCTGGAATTTGGTGAGATTCTGTAGAGAACTGACGAATTATCAGGGATTTTTCATGTATTCTGTGGGATTTTGTGGAGATTTGGTGGGATATTTTTCTAGAATTTGGTCGTGTTTTGAGAAGATTTAGGGAATTTTGTGGGATTTTTCCTGGAATTTTGTTGGATACTGGGGAGATTTTGTGGGATGTTTGTGGAACTTTGAGGGACTTTTCTGGAATTTTGTGAGATTCTGTAGAGAACTGACGAATTATCAGGGATTTTTCATGTATTCTGTGGGAATTTGTGGAGATTTGGTGGGATTTTTGTGGATTTTGGCCGTGTTTTGAGAAGATTTAGGGAATTTGGTGTGATTTTTCTGGGATTTTGTTGGGTATTGAGGACATTTTGTGGGATGTTTCTGGAATTTGGTGGGGCTTTTCAAGAATTTTGTGGTATTTTGAAAAGATTTTGGGAATTTTGTGGTGTTTTTTCTTGAATTTTGTGGGAAACTGTGCTGATTTTATGGGGCGTTTCTGGAATTTGGTCGAGTTTTCAGAAGATTTAGGGATTTTTGTGAGATTTTTGTGGGATGTTCTGGGAATTGGTGGAGATTTTGTGGGACATTCCTGTGAATTGGTAGGGTTTTGAAATGATTTAGGGAGTTTTGTGGGACTTCTCTGGAATTTTGTGTGTTTTTTCTGGAATTGTGTGGGATTCTGAGGAGACTTGAAGAATTTTGAGGAATTTGTTTTAGATTTTGTGGGAATTTGTGTAGATTCTGTGGGATTTTACTGGAATTTGGTGGGCCTTTTCAAGGACTTGGTGTGGTTTTGAGGAGACTTGAAGAATTTTGAGGATTTTTTCTTAGATTTTGTACAAACCTGTGGAGGTTTTGTGTGATTTTTGTGGGATTTTGTGGGATATTGAGGCGATTTAGGGATCTTGAGGGATTTTCATGTATTTTGTGGGATTTTGTGGAGATTTGGTGGGATATTTTTCTAGAATTTGGTTGTGTTTTGAGAAGATTTAGGGAATTTTGTGGGATTTTTCCTGGAATTTTGTTGGATACTGGGGAGATTTTGTGGGATGTTTGTGGAACTTTGAGGGACTTTTCTGGAATTTGGTGAGATTCTGTAGAGAACTGAAGAATTATCAGGGATTTTTCATGTATTCTGTGGGAATTTGTGGAGATTTGGTGGGATTTTTCTGGAATTTGGTAGAGTTTTGAGAAGATTCAGGGAATTCTGTAAGATTTTTCTGGAATTTGGTGGGTCTTTTCAAGGACTTTGTGTGGTTTTGAGGAGACTTGAAGAATTTTGAGGAATTTTTCTTAGATTCTGTGGAAACTTGTGGAGGTTTTGTGTGATTTTTGTGGGATTTTGTGGGATATTGAGGCGATGTAGGGATCTTGAGGGATTTTTCATGTATTTTGTGGGAATTTGTGGAGATTTGGTGGGATATTTTTCTAGAATTTGGTTGTGTTTTGAGAAGATTTAGGGAATTTTGTGGGATTTTTCCTGGAATTTTGTTGGATACTGGGGAGATTTTGTGGGATGTTTGTGGAACTTTGAGGGACTTTTCTGGAATTTGGTGAGATTCTGTAGAGAACTGACGAATTATCAGGGATTTTTCATGTATTCTGTGGGAATCTGTGGAGATTTGGTGGGATTTTTCTGGAATTTTGGCCATGTTTTGAGAAGATTTAGGGAATTTTGTGTGATTTTTCCTGGAATTTTGTTGGATACTGGGGAGATTTTGTGGGATGTTTGTGGAACTTTGAGGGACTTTTCTGGAATTTGGTGAGATTCAGTAGAGAACTGAAGAATTATCAGGGATTTTTCATGTATTCTGTGGGAATCTGTGGAGATTTGGTGGGATTTTTCTGGAATTTGGTAGAGTTTTGAGAAGATTCAGGGAATTCTGTAAGATTTTTCTGGAATTTGGTGGGTCTTTTCAAGGACTTTGTGTGGTTTTGAGGAGACTTGAAGAATTTTGAGGAATTTTTCTTAGATTCTGTGGAAACTTGTGGAGGTTTTGTGTGATTTTTGTGTGATTTTGTGGGATATTGAGGCGATTTAGGGATCTTGAGGGATTTTTCATGTATTTTGTGGGAATTTGTGGAGATTTGGTGGGATATTTTTCTAGAATTTGGTTGTGTTTTGAGAAGATTTAGGGAATTTTGTGGGATTTTTCCTGGAATTTTGTTGGATACTGGGGAGATTTTGTGGGATGTTTGTGGAACTTTGAGGGACTTTTCTGGAATTTGGTGAGATTCTGTACAGAACTGACGAATTATCAGGGATTTTTCATGTATTCTGTGGGAATTTGTGGAGATTTGGTGGGATTTTTGTGGATTTTGGCCGTGTTTTGAGAAGATTTAGGGAATTTGGTGTGATTTTTCTGGGATTTTGTTGGGTATTGAGGACATTTTGTGGGATGTTTCTGGAATTTGGTGGGGCTTTTCAAGAATTTTGTGGTATTTTGAAAAGATTTAGGGAATTTTGTGGTGTTTTTTCTTGAATTTTGTGGGAAACTGTGCTGATTTTATGGGGCGTTTCTGGAATTTGGTCGAGTTTTCAGAAGATTTAGGGATTTTTGTGAGATTTTTGTGGGATGTTCTGGGAATTGGTGGAGATTTTGTGGGACATTCCTGTGAATTGGTAGGGTTTTGAAATGATTTAGGGAGTTTTGTGGGACTTCTCTGGAATTTTGTGTGTTTTTTCTGGAATTGTGTGGGATTCTGAGGAGACTTGAAGAATTTTGAGGAATTTGTTTTAGATTTTGTGGGAATTTGTGTAGATTCTGTGGGATTTTACTGGAATTTGGTGGGCCTTTTCAAGGACTTTGTGTGGTTTTGAGGAGACTTGAAGAATTTTGAGGATTTTTTCTTAGATTTTGTACAAACCTGTGGAGGTTTTGTGTGATTTTTGTGTGATTTTGTGGGATATTGAGGCGATTTAGGGATCTTGAGGGATTTTTCATGTATTTTGTGGGAATTTGTGGAGATTTGGTGGGATATTTTTCTAGAATTTGGTCGTGTTTTGAGAAGATTTCGGGAATTTTGTGGGATTTTTCCTGGAATTTTGTTGGATACTGGGGAGATTTTGTGGGATGTTTGTGGAACTTTGAGGGACTTTTCTGGAATTTGGTGAGATTCTGTAGAGAACTGAAGAATTATCAGGGATTTTTCATGTATTCTGTGGGAATCTGTGGAGATTTGGTGGGATTTTTCTGGAATTTTGGCCATGTTTTGAGAAGATTTAGGGAATTTTGTGTGATTTTTCCTGGAATTTTGTTGGATACTGGGGAGATTTTGTGGGATGTTTGTGGAACTTTGAGGGACTTTTCTGGAATTTGGTGAGATTCTGTAGAGAACTGAAGAATTATCAGGGATTTTTCATGTATTCTGTGGGAATTTGTGGAGATTTGGTGGGATTTTTCTGGAATTTGGTAGAGTTTTGAGAAGATTCAGGGAATTCTGTAAGATTTTTCTGGAATTTGGTGGGTCTTTTCAAGGACTTTGTGTGGTTTTGAGGAGACTTGAGGAATTTTGAGGAATTTTTCTTAGATTTTGTACAAACCTTTGGAGGTTTTGTGTGATTTTTGTGGGATTTTGTGGGATATTGAGGCGATTTAGGGATCTTGAGGGATTTTTCATGTATTTTGTGGGAATTTGTGGAGATTTGGTGGGATATTTTTCTAGAATTTGGTTGTGTTTTGAGAAGATTTAGGGAATTTTGTGGGATTTTTCCTGGAATTTTGTTGGATACTGGGGAGATTTTGTGGGATGTTTGTGGAACTTTGAGGGACTTTTCTGGAATTTGGTGAGATTCTGTACAGAACTGACGAATTATCAGGGATTTTTCATGTATTCTGTGGGATTTTGTGGAGATTTGGTGGGATATTTTTCTAGAATTTGGTTGTGTTTTGAGAAGATTTAGGGAATTTTGTGGGATTTTTCCTGGAATTTTGTTGGATACTGGGGAGATTTTGTAGGATGTTTGTGGAACTTTGAGGGACTTTTCTGGAATTTGGTGAGATTCTGTAGAGAACTGACGAATTATCAGGGATTTTTCATGTATTCTGTGGGAATTTGTGGAGATTTGGTGGGATTTTTGTGGATTTTGGCCGTGTTTTGAGAAGATTTAGGGAATTTTGTGTGATTTTTCTGGGATTTTGTTGGGTATTGAGGACATTTTGTGGGATGTTTCTGGAATTTGGTGGGGCTTTTCAAGAATTTTGTGGTATTTTGAAAAGATTTTGGGAATTTTGTGGTGTTTTTTCTTGAATTTTGTGGGAAACTGTGCTGATTTTATGGGGCGTTTCTGGAATTTGGTCGAGTTTTCAGAAGATTTAGGGATTTTTGTGAGATTTTTGTGGGATGTTCTGGGAATTGGTGGAGATGTTGTGGGACATTCCTGTGAATTGGTAGGGTTTTGAAATGATTTAGGGAGTTTTGTGGGACTTCTCTGGAATTTTGTGTGTTTTTTCTGGAATTGTGTGGGATTCTGAGGAGACTTGAAGAATTTTGAGGAATTTGTTTTAGATTTTGTGGGAATTTGTGTAGATTCTGTGGGATTTTACTGGAATTTGGTGGGCCTTTTCAAGGACTTGGTGTGGTTTTGAGGAGACTTGAAGAATTTTGAGGATTTTTTCTTAGATTTTGTACAAACCTGTGGAGGTTTTGTGTGATTTTTGTGGGATTTTGTGGGATATTGAGGTGATTTAGGGATCTGGAGGGATTTTTCATGTATTTTGTGGGATTTTGTGGAGATTTGGTGGGATATTTTTCTAGAATTTGGTTGTGTTTTGAGAAGATTTAGGGAATTTTGTGGGATTTTTCCTGGAATTTTGTTGGATACTGGGGAGATTTTGTGGGATGTTTGTGGAACTTTGAGGGACTTTTCTGGAATTTGGTGAGATTCTGTAGAGAACTGAAGAATTATCAGGGATTTTTCATGTATTCTGTGGGAATTTGTGAAGATTTGGTGGGATTTTTCTGGAATTTGGTAGGGTTTTGAAATGATTCAGGGAATTCTGTAAGATTTTTCTGGAATTTGGTGGGTCTTTTCAAGGACTTTGTGTGGTTTTGAGGAGACTTGAAGAATTTTGAGGAATTTTTCTTAGATTCTGTGGAAACTTGTGGAGGTTTTGTGTGATTTTTGTGTGATTTTGTGGGATATTGAGGCGATTTAGGGATCTTGAGGGATTTTTCATGTATTTTGTGGGAATTTGTGGAGATTTGGTGGGATATTTTTCTAGAATTTAGTTGTGTTTTGAGAAGATTTCGGGAATTTTGTGGGATTTTTCCTGGAATTTTGTTGGATACTGGGGAGATTTTGTGGGATGTTTGTGGAACTTTGAGGGACTTTTCTGGAATTTGGTGAGATTCTGTAGAGAACTGACGAATTATCAGGGATTTTTCATGTATTCTGTGGGATTTTGTGGAGATTTGGTGGGATATTTTTCTAGAATTTGGTCGTGTTTTGAGAAGATTTAGGGAATTTTGTGGGATTTTTCCTGGAATTTTGTTGGATACTGGGGAGATTTTGTGGGATGTTTGTGGAACTTTGAGGGACTTTTCTGGAATTTTGTGAGATTCTGTAGAGAACTGACGAATTATCAGGGATTTTTCATGTATTCTGTGGGAATTTGTGGAGATTTGGTGGGATTTTTGTGGATTTTGGCCGTGTTTTGAGAAGATTTAGGGAATTTTGTGTGATTGTTCTGGGATTTTGTTGGGTATTGAGGACATTTTGTGGGATGTTTCTGGAATTTGGTGGGGCTTTTCAAGAATTTTGTGGTATTTTGAAAAGATTTAGGGAATTTTGTGGTGTTTTTTCTTGAATTTTGTGGGAAACTGTGCTGATTTTATGGGGCGTTTCTGGAATTTGGTCGAGTTTTCAGAAGATTTAGGGATTTTTGTGAGATTTTTGTGGGATGTTCTGGGAATTGGTGGAGATTTTGTGGGACATTCCTGTGAATTGGTAGGGTTTTGAAATGATTTAGGGAGTTTTGTGGGACTTCTCTGGAATTTTGTGTGTTTTTTCTGGAATTGTGTGGGATTCTGAGGAGACTTGAAGAATTTTGAGGAATTTGTTTTAGATTTTGTGGGAATTTGTGTAGATTCTGTGGGATTTTACTGGAATTTGGTGGGCCTTTTCAAGGACTTTGTGTGGTTTTGAGGAGACTTGAAGAATTTTGAGGATTTTTTCTTAGATTTTGTACAAACCTGTGGAGGTTTTGTGTGATTTTTGTGGGATTTTGTGGGATATTGAGGCGATTTAGGGATCTTGAGGGATTTTCATGTATTTTGTGGGATTTTGTGGAGATTTGGTGGGATATTTTTCTAGAATTTGGTTGTGTTTTGAGAAGATTTAGGGAATTTTGTGGGATTTTTCCTGGAATTTTGTTGGATACTGGGGAGATTTTGTGGGATGTTTGTGGAACTTTGAGGGACTTTTCTGGAATTTGGTGAGATTCTGTAGAGAACTGAAGAATTATCAGGGATTTTTCATGTATTCTGTGGGAATTTGTGGAGATTTGGTGGGATTTTTCTGGAATTTGGTAGAGTTTTGAGAAGATTCAGGGAATTCTGTAAGATTTTTCTGGAATTTGGTGGGTCTTTTCAAGGACTTTGTGTGGTTTTGAGGAGACTTGAAGAATTTTGAGGAATTTTTCTTAGATTCTGTGGAAACTTGTGGAGGTTTTGTGTGATTTTTGTGGGATTTTGTGGGATATTGAGGCGATTTAGGGATCTTGAGGGATTTTTCATGTATTTTGTGGGAATTTGTGGAGATTTGGTGGGATATTTTTCTAGAATTTGGTTGTGTTTTGAGAAGATTTAGGGAATTTTGTGGGATTTTCCCTTGAATTTTGATGGATACTGGGGAGATTTTGTGGGATGTTTGTGGAACTTTGAGGGACTTTTCTGGAATTTGGTGAGATTCTGTAGAGAACTGAAGAATTATCAGGGATTTTTCATGTATTCTGTGGGAATCTGTGGAGATTTGGTGGGATTTTTCTGGAATTTTGGCCATGTTTTGAGAAGATTTAGGGAATTTTGTGTGATTTTTCCTGGAATTTTGTTGGATACTGGGGAGATTTTGTGGGATGTTTGTGGAACTTTGAGGGACTTTTCTGGAATTTGGTGAGATTCTGTAGAGAACTGAAGAATTATCAGGGATTTTTCATGTATTCTGTGGGAATTTGTGGAGATTTGGTGGGATTTTTCTGGAATTTGGTAGAGTTTTGAGAAGATTCAGGGAATTCTGTAAGATTTTTCTGGAATTTGGTGGGTCTTTTCAAGGACTTTGTGTGGTTTTGAGGAGACTTGAGGAATTTTGAGGAATTTTTCTTAGATTTTGTACAAACCTTTGGAGGTTTTGTGTGATTTTTGTGGGATTTTGTGGGATATTGAGGCGATTTAGGGATCTTGAGGGATTTTTCATGTATTTTGTGGGAATTTGTGGAGATTTGGTGGGATATTTTTCTAGAATTTGGTTGTGTTTTGAGAAGATTTAGGGAATTTTGTGGGATTTTTCCTGGAATTTTGTTGGATACTGGGGAGATTTTGTGGGATGTTTGTGGAACTTTGAGGGACTTTTCTGGAATTTGGTGAGATTCTGTACAGAACTGACGAATTATCAGGGATTTTTCATGTATTCTGTGGGATTTTGTGGAGATTTGGTGGGATATTTTTCTAGAATTTGGTTGTGTTTTGAGAAGATTTAGGGAATTTTGTGGGATTTTTCCTGGAATTTTGTTGGATACTGGGGAGATTTTGTAGGATGTTTGTGGAACTTTGAGGGACTTTTCTGGAATTTGGTGAGATTCTGTAGAGAACTGACGAATTATCAGGGATTTTTCATGTATTCTGTGGGAATTTGTGGAGATTTGGTGGGATTTTTGTGGATTTTGGCCGTGTTTTGAGAAGATTTAGGGAATTTTGTGTGATTTTTCTGGGATTTTGTTGGGTATTGAGGACATTTTGTGGGATGTTTCTGGAATTTGGTGGGGCTTTTCAAGAATTTTGTGGTATTTTGAAAAGATTTTGGGAATTTTGTGGTGTTTTTTCTTGAATTTTGTGGGAAACTGTGCTGATTTTATGGGGCGTTTCTGGAATTTGGTCGAGTTTTCAGAAGATTTAGGGATTTTTGTGAGATTTTTGTGGGATGTTCTGGGAATTGGTGGAGATGTTGTGGGACATTCCTGTGAATTGGTAGGGTTTTGAAATGATTTAGGGAGTTTTGTGGGACTTCTCTGGAATTTTGTGTGTTTTTTCTGGAATTGTGTGGGATTCTGAGGAGACTTGAAGAATTTTGAGGAATTTGTTTTAGATTTTGTGGGAATTTGTGTAGATTCTGTGGGATTTTACTGGAATTTGGTGGGCCTTTTCAAGGACTTGGTGTGGTTTTGAGGAGACTTGAAGAATTTTGAGGATTTTTTCTTAGATTTTGTACAAACCTGTGGAGGTTTTGTGTGATTTTTGTGGGATTTTGTGGGATATTGAGGTGATTTAGGGATCTGGAGGGATTTTTCATGTATTTTGTGGGATTTTGTGGAGATTTGGTGGGATATTTTTCTAGAATTTGGTTGTGTTTTGAGAAGATTTAGGGAATTTTGTGGGATTTTTCCTGGAATTTTGTTGGATACTGGGGAGATTTTGTGGGATGTTTGTGGAACTTTGAGGGACTTTTCTGGAATTTGGTGAGATTCTGTAGAGAACTGAAGAATTATCAGGGATTTTTCATGTATTCTGTGGGAATTTGTGAAGATTTGGTGGGATTTTTCTGGAATTTGGTAGGGTTTTGAAATGATTCAGGGAATTCTGTAAGATTTTTCTGGAATTTGGTGGGTCTTTTCAAGGACTTTGTGTGGTTTTGAGGAGACTTGAAGAATTTTGAGGAATTTTTCTTAGATTCTGTGGAAACTTGTGGAGGTTTTGTGTGATTTTTGTGTGATTTTGTGGGATATTGAGGCGATTTAGGGATCTTGAGGGATTTTTCATGTATTTTGTGGGAATTTGTGGAGATTTGGTGGGATATTTTTCTAGAATTTAGTTGTGTTTTGAGAAGATTTCGGGAATTTTGTGGGATTTTTCCTGGAATTTTGTTGGATACTGGGGAGATTTTGTGGGATGTTTGTGGAACTTTGAGGGACTTTTCTGGAATTTGGTGAGATTCTGTAGAGAACTGACGAATTATCAGGGATTTTTCATGTATTCTGTGGGATTTTGTGGAGATTTGGTGGGATATTTTTCTAGAATTTGGTCGTGTTTTGAGAAGATTTAGGGAATTTTGTGGGATTTTTCCTGGAATTTTGTTGGATACTGGGGAGATTTTGTGGGATGTTTGTGGAACTTTGAGGGACTTTTCTGGAATTTTGTGAGATTCTGTAGAGAACTGACGAATTATCAGGGATTTTTCATGTATTCTGTGGGAATTTGTGGAGATTTGGAGGGATTTTTGTGGATTTTGGCCGTGTTTTGAGAAGATTTAGGGAATTTTGTGTGATTGTTCTGGGATTTTGTTGGGTATTGAGGACATTTTGTGGGATGTTTCTGGAATTTGGCGGGGCTTTTCAAGAATTTTGTGGTATTTTGAAAAGATTTAGGGAATTTTGTGGTGTTTTTTCTTGAATTTTGTGGGAAACTGTGCTGATTTTATGGGGCGTTTCTGGAATTTGGTCGAGTTTTCAGAAGATTTAGGGATTTTTGTGAGATTTTTGTGGGATGTTCTGGGAATTGGTGGAGATTTTGTGGGACATTCCTGTGAATTGGTAGGGTTTTGAAATGATTTAGGGAGTTTTGTGGGACTTCTCTGGAATTTTGTGTGTTTTTTCTGGAATTGTGTGGGATTCTGAGGAGACTTGAAGAATTTTGAGGAATTTGTTTTAGATTTTGTGGGAATTTGTGTAGATTCTGTGGGATTTTACTGGAATTTGGTGGGCCTTTTCAAGGACTTTGTGTGGTTTTGAGGAGACTTGAAGAATTTTGAGGATTTTTTCTTAGATTTTGTGGAAACTTGTGGAGGTTTTGTGGGATTTTTGTGGAATTTTGTGGGATATTGAGGCAATTTAGGGATCTTGAGGGATTTTTCATGTATTTTGTGGGAATTTGTGGAGATTTGGTGGGATATTTTTCTAGAATTTGGTCGTGTTTTGGGAAGATTTAGGGAATTTTGTGGGATTTTTCCTGGAATTTTGTTGGATACTGGGGAGATTTTGTGGGATGTTTGTGGAACTTTGAGGGACTTTTCTGGAATTTGGTGAGATTCTGTAGAGAACTGAAGAATTATCAGGGATTTTTCATGTATTCTGTGGGAATTTGTGGAGATTTGGTGGGATTTTTCTGGAATTTGGTAGAGTTTTGAGAAGATTCAGGGAATTCTGTAAGATTTTTCTGGAATTTGGTGGGTCTTTTCAAGGACTTTGTGTGGTTTTGAGGAGACTTGAAGAATTTTGAGGATTTTTTCTTAGATTTTGTGCAAACCTGTGGAGGTTTTGTGTGATTTTTGTGGGATTTTGTGGGATATTGAGGTGATTTAGGGATCTGGAGGGATTTTTCATGTATTTTGTGGGAATTTGTGGAGATTTGGTGGGATATTTTTCTAGAATTTGGTTGTGTTTTGAGAAGATTTAGGGAATTTTGTGGGATTTTTCCTGGAATTTTGTTGGATACTGGGGAGATTTTGTGGGATGTTTGTGGAACTTGGAGGCACTTTTCTGGAATTTGGTGAGATTCTGTAGAGAACTGAAGAATTATCAGGGATTTTTCATGTATTCTGTGGGAATCTGTGGAGATTTGGTGGGATTTTTCTGGAATTTTGGCCATGTTTTGAGAAGATTTAGGGAATTTTGTGTGATTTTTCCTGGAATTTTGTTGGATACTGGGGAGATTTTGTAGGATGTTTGTGGAACTTTGAGGGACTTTTCTGGAATTTGGTGAGATTCTGTAGAGAACTGACGAATTATCAGGGATTTTTCATGTATTCTGTGGGAATTTGTGGAGATTTGGTGGGATTTTTGTGGATTTTGGCCGTGTTTTGAGAAGATTTAGGGAATTTTGTGTGATTTTTCTGGGATTTTGTTGGGTATTGAGGACATTTTGTGGGATGTTTCTGGAATTTGGTGGGGCTTTTCAAGAATTTTGTGGTATTTTGAAAAGATTTTGGGAATTTTGTGGTGTTTTTTCTTGAATTTTGTGGGAAACTGTGCTGATTTTATGGGGCGTTTCTGGAATTTGGTCGAGTTTTCAGAAGATTTAGGGATTTTTGTGAGATTTTTGTGGGATGTTCTGGGAATTGGTGGAGATGTTGTGGGACATTCCTGTGAATTGGTAGGGTTTTGAAATGATTTAGGGAGTTTTGTGGGACTTCTCTGGAATTTTGTGTGTTTTTTCTGGAATTGTGTGGGATTCTGAGGAGACTTGAAGAATTTTGAGGAATTTGTTTTAGATTTTGTGGGAATTTGTGTAGATTCTGTGGGATTTTTCTGGAATTTGGTGGGCCTTTTCAAGGACTTGGTGTGGTTTTGAGGAGACTTGAAGAATTTTGAGGATTTTTTCTTAGATTTTGTACAAACCTGTGGAGGTTTTGTGTGATTTTTGTGGGATTTTGTGGGATATTGAGGTGATTTAGGGATCTGGAGGGATTTTTCATGTATTTTGTGGGATTTTGTGGAGATTTGGTGGGATATTTTTCTAGAATTTGGTCGTGTTTTGAGAAGATTTAGGGAATTTGTGGGATTTTTCCTGGAATTTTGTTGGATACTGGGGAGATTTTGTGGGATGTTTGTGGAACTTTGAGGGACTTTTCTGGAATTTGGTGAGATTCTGTAGAGAACTGAAGAATTATCAGGGATTTTTCATGTATTCTGTGGGAATTTGTGAAGATTTGGTGGGATTTTTCTGGAATTTGGTAGAGTTTTGAGAAGATTCAGGGAATTCTGTAAGATTTTTCTGGAATTTGGTGGGTCTTTTCAAGGACTTTGTGTGGTTTTGAGGAGACTTGAAGAATTTTGAGGAATTTTTCTTAGATTCTGTGGAAACTTGTGGAGGTTTTGTGTGATTTTTGTGGGATTTTGTGGGATATTGAGGCGATTTAGGGATCTTGAGGGATTTTTCATGTATTTTGTGGGAATTTGTGGAGATTTGGTGGGATATTTTTCTAGAATTTAGTGGTGTTTTGAGAAGATTTCGGGAATTTTGTGGGATTTTTCCTGGAATTTTGTTGGATACTGGGGAGATTTTGTGGGATGTTTGTGGAACTTTGAGGGACATTTCTGGAATTTGGTGAGATTCTGTAGAGAACTGACGAATTATCAGGGATTTTTCATGTATTCTGTGGGATTTTGTGGAGATTTGGTGGGATATTTTTCTAGAATTTGGTCGTGTTTTGAGAAGATTTAGGGAATTTTGTGGGATTTTTCCTGGAATTTTGTTGGATACTGGGGAGATTTTGTGGGATGTTTGTGGAACTTTGAGGGACTTTTCTGGAATTTTGTGAGATTCTGTAGAGAACTGACGAATTATCAGGGATTTTTCATGTATTCTGTGGGAATTTGTGGAGATTTGGTGGGATTTTTGTGGATTTTGGCCGTGTTTTGAGAAGATTTAGGGAATTTGGTGTGATTTTTCTGGGATTTTGTTGGGTATTGAGGACATTTTGTGGGATGTTTCTGGAATTTGGTGGGGCTTTTCAAGAATTTTGTGGTATTTTGAAAAGATTTTGGGAATTTTGTGGTGTTTTTTCTTGAATTTTGTGGGAAACTGTGCTGATTTTATGGGGCGTTTCTGGAATTTGGTCGAGTTTTCAGAAGATTTAGGGATTTTTGTGAGATTTTTGTGGGATGTTCTGGGAATTGGTGGAGATTTTGTGGGACATTCCTGTGAATTGGTAGGGTTTTGAAATGATTTAGGGAGTTTTGTGGGACTTCTCTGGAATTTTGTGTGTTTTTTCTGGAATTGTGTGGGATTCTGAGGAGACTTGAAGAATTTTGAGGAATTTGTTTTAGATTTTGTGGGAATTTGTGTAGATTCTGTGGGATTTTACTGGAATTTGGTGGGCCTTTTCAAGGACTTGGTGTGGTTTTGAGGAGACTTGAAGAATTTTGAGGATTTTTTCTTAGATTTTGTACAAACCTGTGGAGGTTTTGTGTGATTTTTGTGGGATTTTGTGGGATATTGAGGCGATTTAGGGATCTTGAGGGATTTTCATGTATTTTGTGGGATTTTGTGGAGATTTGGTGGGATATTTTTCTAGAATTTGGTTGTGTTTTGAGAAGATTTAGGGAATTTTGTGGGATTTTTCCTGGAATTTTGTTGGATACTGGGGAGATTTTGTGGGATGTTTGTGGAACTTTGAGGGACTTTTCTGGAATTTGGTGAGATTCTGTAGAGAACTGAAGAATTATCAGGGATTTTTCATGTATTCTGTGGGAATTTGTGGAGATTTGGTGGGATTTTTCTGGAATTTGGTAGAGTTTTGAGAAGATTCAGGGAATTCTGTAAGATTTTTCTGGAATTTGGTGGGTCTTTTCAAGGACTTTGTGTGGTTTTGAGGAGACTTGAAGAATTTTGAGGAATTTTTCTTAGATTCTGTGGAAACTTGTGGAGGTTTTGTGTGATTTTTGTGGGATTTTGTGGGATATTGAGGCGATGTAGGGATCTTGAGGGATTTTTCATGTATTTTGTGGGAATTTGTGGAGATTTGGTGGGATATTTTTCTAGAATTTGGTTGTGTTTTGAGAAGATTTAGGGAATTTTGTGGGATTTTTCCTGGAATTTTGTTGGATACTGGGGAGATTTTGTGGGATGTTTGTGGAACTTTGAGGGACTTTTCTGGAATTTGGTGAGATTCTGTAGAGAACTGAAGAATTATCAGGGATTTTTCATGTATTCTGTGGGAATCTGTGGAGATTTGGTGGGATTTTTCTGGAATTTTGGCCATGTTTTGAGAAGATTTAGGGAATTTTGTGTGATTTTTCCTGGAATTTTGTTGGATACTGGGGAGATTTTGTGGGATGTTTGTGGAACTTTGAGGGACTTTTCTGGAATTTGGTGAGATTCAGTAGAGAACTGAAGAATTATCAGGGATTTTTCATGTATTCTGTGGGAATTTGTGGAGATTTGGTGGGATTTTTCTGGAATTTGGTAGAGTTTTGAGAAGATTCAGGGAATTCTGTAAGATTTTTCTGGAATTTGGTGGGTCTTTTCAAGGACTTTGTGTGGTTTTGAGGAGACTTGAAGAATTTTGAGGAATTTTTCTTAGATTCTGTGGAAACTTGTGGAGGTTTTGTGTGATTTTTGTGTGATTTTGTGGGATATTGAGGCGATTTAGGGATCTTGAGGGATTTTTCATGTATTTTGTGGGAATTTGTGGAGATTTGGTGGGATATTTTTCTAGAATTTGGTTGTGTTTTGAGAAGATTTAGGGAATTTTGTGGGATTTTTCCTGGAATTTTGTTGGATACTGGGGAGATTTTGTAGGATGTTTGTGGAACTTTGAGGGACTTTTCTGGAATTTGGTGAGATTCTGTAGAGAACTGACGAATTATCAGGGATTTTTCATGTATTCTGTGGGAATTTGTGGAGATTTGGTGGGATTTTTGTGGATTTTGGCCGTGTTTTGAGAAGATTTAGGGAATTTTGTGTGATTTTTCTGGGATTTTGTTGGGTATTGAGGACATTTTGTGGGATGTTTCTGGAATTTGGTGGGGCTTTTCAAGAATTTTGTGGTATTTTGAAAAGATTTAGGGAATTTTGTGGTGTTTTTTCTTGAATTTTGTGGGAAACTGTGCTGATTTTATGGGGCGTTTCTGGAATTTGGTCGAGTTTTCAGAAGATTTAGGGATTTTTGTGAGATTTTTGTGGGATGTTCTGGGAATTGGTGGAGATGTTGTGGGACATTCCTGTGAATTGGTAGGGTTTTGAAATGATTTAGGGAGTTTTGTGGGACTTCTCTGGAATTTTGTGTGTTTTTTCTGGAATTGTGTGGGATTCTGAGGAGACTTGAAGAATTTTGAGGAATTTGTTTTAGATTTTGTGGGAATTTGTGTAGATTCTGTGGGATTTTACTGGAATTTGGTGGGCCTTTTCAAGGACTTTGTGTGGTTTTGAGGAGACTTGAAGAATTTTGAGGATTTTTTCTTAGATTTTGTACAAACCTGTGGAGGTTTTGTGTGATTTTTGTGTGATTTTGTGGGATATTGAGGCGATTTAGGGATCTTGAGGGATTTTTCATGTATTTTGTGGGAATTTGTGGAGATTTGGTGGGATATTTTTCTAGAATTTGGTCGTGTTTTGAGAAGATTTCGGGAATTTTGTGGGATTTTTCCTGGAATTTTGTTGGATACTGGGGAGATTTTGTGGGATGTTTGTGGAACTTTGAGGGACTTTTCTGGAATTTGGTGAGATTCTGTAGAGAACTGAAGAATTATCAGGGATTTTTCATGTATTCTGTGGGAATCTGTGGAGATTTGGTGGGATTTTTCTGGAATTTTGGCCATGTTTTGAGAAGATTTAGGGAATTTTGTGTGATTTTTCCTGGAATTTTGTTGGATACTGGGGAGATTTTGTGGGATGTTTGTGGAACTTTGAGGGACTTTTCTGGAATTTGGTGAGATTCTGTAGAGAACTGAAGAATTATCAGGGATTTTTCATGTATTCTGTGGGAATTTGTGGAGATTTGGTGGGATTTTTCTGGAATTTGGTAGAGTTTTGAGAAGATTCAGGGAATTCTGTAAGATTTTTCTGGAATTTGGTGGGTCTTTTCAAGGACTTTGTGTGGTTTTGAGGAGACTTGAGGAATTTTGAGGAATTTTTCTTAGATTTTGTACAAACCTTTGGAGGTTTTGTGTGATTTTTGTGGGATTTTGTGGGATATTGAGGCGATTTAGGGATCTTGAGGGATTTTTCATGTATTTTGTGGGAATTTGTGGAGATTTGGTGGGATATTTTTCTAGAATTTGGTTGTGTTTTGAGAAGATTTAGGGAATTTTGTGGGATTTTTCCTGGAATTTTGTTGGATACTGGGGAGATTTTGTGGGATGTTTGTGGAACTTTGAGGGACTTTTCTGGAATTTGGTGAGATTCTGTACAGAACTGACGAATTATCAGGGATTTTTCATGTATTCTGTGGGATTTTGTGGAGATTTGGTGGGATATTTTTCTAGAATTTGGTTGTGTTTTGAGAAGATTTAGGGAATTTTGTGGGATTTTTCCTGGAATTTTGTTGGATACTGGGGAGATTTTGTAGGATGTTTGTGGAACTTTGAGGGACTTTTCTGGAATTTGGTGAGATTCTGTAGAGAACTGACGAATTATCAGGGATTTTTCATGTATTCTGTGGGAATTTGTGGAGATTTGGTGGGATTTTTGTGGATTTTGGCCGTGTTTTGAGAAGATTTAGGGAATTTTGTGTGATTTTTCTGGGATTTTGTTGGGTATTGAGGACATTTTGTGGGATGTTTCTGGAATTTGGTGGGGCTTTTCAAGAATTTTGTGGTATTTTGAAAAGATTTTGGGAATTTTGTGGTGTTTTTTCTTGAATTTTGTGGGAAACTGTGCTGATTTTATGGGGCGTTTCTGGAATTTGGTCGAGTTTTCAGAAGATTTAGGGATTTTTGTGAGATTTTTGTGGGATGTTCTGGGAATTGGTGGAGATGTTGTGGGACATTCCTGTGAATTGGTAGGGTTTTGAAATGATTTAGGGAGTTTTGTGGGACTTCTCTGGAATTTTGTGTGTTTTTTCTGGAATTGTGTGGGATTCTGAGGAGACTTGAAGAATTTTGAGGAATTTGTTTTAGATTTTGTGGGAATTTGTGTAGATTCTGTGGGATTTTACTGGAATTTGGTGGGCCTTTTCAAGGACTTGGTGTGGTTTTGAGGAGACTTGAAGAATTTTGAGGATTTTTTCTTAGATTTTGTACAAACCTGTGGAGGTTTTGTGTGATTTTTGTGGGATTTTGTGGGATATTGAGGTGATTTAGGGATCTGGAGGGATTTTTCATGTATTTTGTGGGATTTTGTGGAGATTTGGTGGGATATTTTTCTAGAATTTGGTTGTGTTTTGAGAAGATTTAGGGAATTTTGTGGGATTTTTCCTGGAATTTTGTTGGATACTGGGGAGATTTTGTGGGATGTTTGTGGAACTTTGAGGGACTTTTCTGGAATTTGGTGAGATTCTGTAGAGAACTGAAGAATTATCAGGGATTTTTCATGTATTCTGTGGGAATTTGTGAAGATTTGGTGGGATTTTTCTGGAATTTGGTAGGGTTTTGAAATGATTCAGGGAATTCTGTAAGATTTTTCTGGAATTTGGTGGGTCTTTTCAAGGACTTTGTGTGGTTTTGAGGAGACTTGAAGAATTTTGAGGAATTTTTCTTAGATTCTGTGGAAACTTGTGGAGGTTTTGTGTGATTTTTGTGTGATTTTGTGGGATATTGAGGCGATTTAGGGATCTTGAGGGATTTTTCATGTATTTTGTGGGAATTTGTGGAGATTTGGTGGGATATTTTTCTAGAATTTAGTTGTGTTTTGAGAAGATTTCGGGAATTTTGTGGGATTTTTCCTGGAATTTTGTTGGATACTGGGGAGATTTTGTGGGATGTTTGTGGAACTTTGAGGGACTTTTCTGGAATTTGGTGAGATTCTGTAGAGAACTGACGAATTATCAGGGATTTTTCATGTATTCTGTGGGATTTTGTGGAGATTTGGTGGGATATTTTTCTAGAATTTGGTCGTGTTTTGAGAAGATTTAGGGAATTTTGTGGGATTTTTCCTGGAATTTTGTTGGATACTGGGGAGATTTTGTGGGATGTTTGTGGAACTTTGAGGGACTTTTCTGGAATTTTGTGAGATTCTGTAGAGAACTGACGAATTATCAGGGATTTTTCATGTATTCTGTGGGAATTTGTGGAGATTTGGTGGGATTTTTGTGGATTTTGGCCGTGTTTTGAGAAGATTTAGGGAATTTTGTGTGATTGTTCTGGGATTTTGTTGGGTATTGAGGACATTTTGTGGGATGTTTCTGGAATTTGGTGGGGCTTTTCAAGAATTTTGTGGTATTTTGAAAAGATTTAGGGAATTTTGTGGTGTTTTTTCTTGAATTTTGTGGGAAACTGTGCTGATTTTATGGGGCGTTTCTGGAATTTGGTCGAGTTTTCAGAAGATTTAGGGATTTTTGTGAGATTTTTGTGGGATGTTCTGGGAATTGGTGGAGATTTTGTGGGACATTCCTGTGAATTGGTAGGGTTTTGAAATGATTTAGGGAGTTTTGTGGGACTTCTCTGGAATTTTGTGTGTTTTTTCTGGAATTGTGTGGGATTCTGAGGAGACTTGAAGAATTTTGAGGAATTTGTTTTAGATTTTGTGGGAATTTGTGTAGATTCTGTGGGATTTTACTGGAATTTGGTGGGCCTTTTCAAGGACTTTGTGTGGTTTTGAGGAGACTTGAAGAATTTTGAGGATTTTTTCTTAGATTTTGTACAAACCTGTGGAGGTTTTGTGTGATTTTTGTGGGATTTTGTGGGATATTGAGGCGATTTAGGGATCTTGAGGGATTTTCATGTATTTTGTGGGATTTTGTGGAGATTTGGTGGGATATTTTTCTAGAATTTGGTTGTGTTTTGAGAAGATTTAGGGAATTTTGTGGGATTTTTCCTGGAATTTTGTTGGATACTGGGGAGATTTTGTGGGATGTTTGTGGAACTTTGAGGGACTTTTCTGGAATTTGGTGAGATTCTGTAGAGAACTGAAGAATTATCAGGGATTTTTCATGTATTCTGTGGGAATTTGTGGAGATTTGGTGGGATTTTTCTGGAATTTGGTAGAGTTTTGAGAAGATTCAGGGAATTCTGTAAGATTTTTCTGGAATTTGGTGGGTCTTTTCAAGGACTTTGTGTGGTTTTGAGGAGACTTGAAGAATTTTGAGGAATTTTTCTTAGATTCTGTGGAAACTTGTGGAGGTTTTGTGTGATTTTTGTGGGATTTTGTGGGATATTGAGGCGATTTAGGGATCTTGAGGGATTTTTCATGTATTTTGTGGGAATTTGTGGAGATTTGGTGGGATATTTTTCTAGAATTTGGTTGTGTTTTGAGAAGATTTAGGGAATTTTGTGGGATTTTCCCTTGAATTTTGATGGATACTGGGGAGATTTTGTGGGATGTTTGTGGAACTTTGAGGGACTTTTCTGGAATTTGGTGAGATTCTGTAGAGAACTGAAGAATTATCAGGGATTTTTCATGTATTCTGTGGGAATCTGTGGAGATTTGGTGGGATTTTTCTGGAATTTTGGCCATGTTTTGAGAAGATTTAGGGAATTTTGTGTGATTTTTCCTGGAATTTTGTTGGATACTGGGGAGATTTTGTGGGATGTTTGTGGAACTTTGAGGGACTTTTCTGGAATTTGGTGAGATTCTGTAGAGAACTGAAGAATTATCAGGGATTTTTCATGTATTCTGTGGGAATTTGTGGAGATTTGGTGGGATTTTTCTGGAATTTGGTAGAGTTTTGAGAAGATTCAGGGAATTCTGTAAGATTTTTCTGGAATTTGGTGGGTCTTTTCAAGGACTTTGTGTGGTTTTGAGGAGACTTGAGGAATTTTGAGGAATTTTTCTTAGATTTTGTACAAACCTTTGGAGGTTTTGTGTGATTTTTGTGGGATTTTGTGGGATATTGAGGCGATTTAGGGATCTTGAGGGATTTTTCATGTATTTTGTGGGAATTTGTGGAGATTTGGTGGGATATTTTTCTAGAATTTGGTTGTGTTTTGAGAAGATTTAGGGAATTTTGTGGGATTTTTCCTGGAATTTTGTTGGATACTGGGGAGATTTTGTGGGATGTTTGTGGAACTTTGAGGGACTTTTCTGGAATTTTGTGAGATTCTGTAGAGAACTGACGAATTATCAGGGATTTTTCATGTATTCTGTGGGAATTTGTGGAGATTTGGTGGGATTTTTGTGGATTTTGGCCGTGTTTTGAGAAGATTTAGGGAATTTTGTGTGATTGTTCTGGGATTTTGTTGGGTATTGAGGACATTTTGTGGGATGTTTCTGGAATTTGGTGGGGCTTTTCAAGAATTTTGTGGTATTTTGAAAAGATTTAGGGAATTTTGTGGTGTTTTTTCTTGAATTTTGTGGGAAACTGTGCTGATTTTATGGGGCGTTTCTGGAATTTGGTCGAGTTTTCAGAAGATTTAGGGATTTTTGTGAGATTTTTGTGGGATGTTCTGGGAATTGGTGGAGATTTTGTGGGACATTCCTGTGAATTGGTAGGGTTTTGAAATGATTTAGGGAGTTTTGTGGGACTTCTCTGGAATTTTGTGTGTTTTTTCTGGAATTGTGTGGGATTCTGAGGAGACTTGAAGAATTTTGAGGAATTTGTTTTAGATTTTGTGGGAATTTGTGTAGATTCTGTGGGATTTTACTGGAATTTGGTGGGCCTTTTCAAGGACTTTGTGTGGTTTTGAGGAGACTTGAAGAATTTTGAGGATTTTTTCTTAGATTTTGTACAAACCTGTGGAGGTTTTGTGTGATTTTTGTGGGATTTTGTGGGATATTGAGGCGATTTAGGGATCTTGAGGGATTTTCATGTATTTTGTGGGATTTTGTGGAGATTTGGTGGGATATTTTTCTAGAATTTGGTTGTGTTTTGAGAAGATTTAGGGAATTTTGTGGGATTTTTCCTGGAATTTTGTTGGATACTGGGGAGATTTTGTGGGATGTTTGTGGAACTTTGAGGGACTTTTCTGGAATTTGGTGAGATTCTGTAGAGAACTGAAGAATTATCAGGGATTTTTCATGTATTCTGTGGGAATTTGTGGAGATTTGGTGGGATTTTTCTGGAATTTGGTAGAGTTTTGAGAAGATTCAGGGAATTCTGTAAGATTTTTCTGGAATTTGGTGGGTCTTTTCAAGGACTTTGTGTGGTTTTGAGGAGACTTGAAGAATTTTGAGGAATTTTTCTTAGATTCTGTGGAAACTTGTGGAGGTTTTGTGTGATTTTTGTGGGATTTTGTGGGATATTGAGGCGATTTAGGGATCTTGAGGGATTTTTCATGTATTTTGTGGGAATTTGTGGAGATTTGGTGGGATATTTTTCTAGAATTTGGTTGTGTTTTGAGAAGATTTAGGGAATTTTGTGGGATTTTCCCTTGAATTTTGATGGATACTGGGGAGATTTTGTGGGATGTTTGTGGAACTTTGAGGGACTTTTCTGGAATTTGGTGAGATTCTGTAGAGAACTGAAGAATTATCAGGGATTTTTCATGTATTCTGTGGGAATCTGTGGAGATTTGGTGGGATTTTTCTGGAATTTTGGCCATGTTTTGAGAAGATTTAGGGAATTTTGTGTGATTTTTCCTGGAATTTTGTTGGATACTGGGGAGATTTTGTGGGATGTTTGTGGAACTTTGAGGGACTTTTCTGGAATTTGGTGAGATTCTGTAGAGAACTGAAGAATTATCAGGGATTTTTCATGTATTCTGTGGGAATTTGTGGAGATTTGGTGGGATTTTTCTGGAATTTGGTAGAGTTTTGAGAAGATTCAGGGAATTCTGTAAGATTTTTCTGGAATTTGGTGGGTCTTTTCAAGGACTTTGTGTGGTTTTGAGGAGACTTGAGGAATTTTGAGGAATTTTTCTTAGATTTTGTACAAACCTTTGGAGGTTTTGTGTGATTTTTGTGGGATTTTGTGGGATATTGAGGCGATTTAGGGATCTTGAGGGATTTTTCATGTATTTTGTGGGAATTTGTGGAGATTTGGTGGGATATTTTTCTAGAATTTGGTTGTGTTTTGAGAAGATTTAGGGAATTTTGTGGGATTTTTCCTGGAATTTTGTTGGATACTGGGGAGATTTTGTGGGATGTTTGTGGAACTTTGAGGGACTTTTCTGGAATTTGGTGAGATTCTGTACAGAACTGACGAATTATCAGGGATTTTTCATGTATTCTGTGGGATTTTGTGGAGATTTGGTGGGATATTTTTCTAGAATTTGGTTGTGTTTTGAGAAGATTTAGGGAATTTTGTGGGATTTTTCCTGGAATTTTGTTGGATACTGGGGAGATTTTGTAGGATGTTTGTGGAACTTTGAGGGACTTTTCTGGAATTTGGTGAGATTCTGTAGAGAACTGACGAATTATCAGGGATTTTTCATGTATTCTGTGGGAATTTGTGGAGATTTGGTGGGATTTTTGTGGATTTTGGCCGTGTTTTGAGAAGATTTAGGGAATTTTGTGTGATTTTTCTGGGATTTTGTTGGGTATTGAGGACATTTTGTGGGATGTTTCTGGAATTTGGTGGGGCTTTTCAAGAATTTTGTGGTATTTTGAAAAGATTTTGGGAATTTTGTGGTGTTTTTTCTTGAATTTTGTGGGAAACTGTGCTGATTTTATGGGGCGTTTCTGGAATTTGGTCGAGTTTTCAGAAGATTTAGGGATTTTTGTGAGATTTTTGTGGGATGTTCTGGGAATTGGTGGAGATGTTGTGGGACATTCCTGTGAATTGGTAGGGTTTTGAAATGATTTAGGGAGTTTTGTGGGACTTCTCTGGAATTTTGTGTGTTTTTTCTGGAATTGTGTGGGATTCTGAGGAGACTTGAAGAATTTTGAGGAATTTGTTTTAGATTTTGTGGGAATTTGTGTAGATTCTGTGGGATTTTACTGGAATTTGGTGGGCCTTTTCAAGGACTTGGTGTGGTTTTGAGGAGACTTGAAGAATTTTGAGGATTTTTTCTTAGATTTTGTACAAACCTGTGGAGGTTTTGTGTGATTTTTGTGGGATTTTGTGGGATATTGAGGTGATTTAGGGATCTGGAGGGATTTTTCATGTATTTTGTGGGATTTTGTGGAGATTTGGTGGGATATTTTTCTAGAATTTGGTTGTGTTTTGAGAAGATTTAGGGAATTTTGTGGGATTTTTCCTGGAATTTTGTTGGATACTGGGGAGATTTTGTGGGATGTTTGTGGAACTTTGAGGGACTTTTCTGGAATTTGGTGAGATTCTGTAGAGAACTGAAGAATTATCAGGGATTTTTCATGTATTCTGTGGGAATTTGTGAAGATTTGGTGGGATTTTTCTGGAATTTGGTAGGGTTTTGAAATGATTCAGGGAATTCTGTAAGATTTTTCTGGAATTTGGTGGGTCTTTTCAAGGACTTTGTGTGGTTTTGAGGAGACTTGAAGAATTTTGAGGAATTTTTCTTAGATTCTGTGGAAACTTGTGGAGGTTTTGTGTGATTTTTGTGTGATTTTGTGGGATATTGAGGCGATTTAGGGATCTTGAGGGATTTTTCATGTATTTTGTGGGAATTTGTGGAGATTTGGTGGGATATTTTTCTAGAATTTAGTTGTGTTTTGAGAAGATTTCGGGAATTTTGTGGGATTTTTCCTGGAATTTTGTTGGATACTGGGGAGATTTTGTGGGATGTTTGTGGAACTTTGAGGGACTTTTCTGGAATTTGGTGAGATTCTGTAGAGAACTGACGAATTATCAGGGATTTTTCATGTATTCTGTGGGAATTTGTGAAGATTTGGTGGGATTTTTCTGGAATTTGGTAGGGTTTTGAAATGATTCAGGGAATTCTGTAAGATTTTTCTGGAATTTGGTGGGTCTTTTCAAGGACTTTGTGTGGTTTTGAGGAGACTTGAAGAATTTTGAGGAATTTTTCTTAGATTCTGTGGAAACTTGTGGAGGTTTTGTGTGATTTTTGTGTGATTTTGTGGGATATTGAGGCGATTTAGGGATCTTGAGGGATTTTTCATGTATTTTGTGGGAATTTGTGGAGATTTGGTGGGATATTTTTCTAGAATTTAGTTGTGTTTTGAGAAGATTTCGGGAATTTTGTGGGATTTTTCCTGGAATTTTGTTGGATACTGGGGAGATTTTGTGGGATGTTTGTGGAACTTTGAGGGACTTTTCTGGAATTTTGTGAGATTCTGTAGAGAACTGACGAATTATCAGGGATTTTTCATGTATTCTGTGGGAATTTGTGGAGATTTGGTGGGATTTTTGTGGATTTTGGCCGTGTTTTGAGAAGATTTAGGGAATTTGGTGTGATTTTTCTGGGATTTTGTTGGGTATTGAGGACATTTTGTGGGATGTTTCTGGAATTTGGTGGGGCTTTTCAAGAATTTTGTGGTATTTTGAAAAGATTTTGGGAATTTTGTGGTGTTTTTTCTTGAATTTTGTGGGAAACTGTGCTGATTTTATGGGGCGTTTCTGGAATTTGGTCGAGTTTTCAGAAGATTTAGGGATTTTTGTGAGATTTTTGTGGGATGTTCTGGGAATTGGTGGAGATTTTGTGGGACATTCCTGTGAATTGGTAGGGTTTTGAAATGATTTAGGGAGTTTTGTGGGACTTCTCTGGAATTTTGTGTGTTTTTTCTGGAATTGTGTGGGATTCTGAGGAGACTTGAAGAATTTTGAGGAATTTGTTTTAGATTTTGTGGGAATTTGTGTAGATTCTGTGGGATTTTACTGGAATTTGGTGGGCCTTTTCAAGGACTTGGTGTGGTTTTGAGGAGACTTGAAGAATTTTGAGGATTTTTTCTTAGATTTTGTACAAACCTGTGGAGGTTTTGTGTGATTTTTGTGGGATTTTGTGGGATATTGAGGCGATTTAGGGATCTTGAGGGATTTTCATGTATTTTGTGGGATTTTGTGGAGATTTGGTGGGATATTTTTCTAGAATTTGGTTGTGTTTTGAGAAGATTTAGGGAATTTTGTGGGATTTTTCCTGGAATTTTGTTGGATACTGGGGAGATTTTGTGGGATGTTTGTGGAACTTTGAGGGACTTTTCTGGAATTTGGTGAGATTCTGTAGAGAACTGAAGAATTATCAGGGATTTTTCATGTATTCTGTGGGAATTTGTGGAGATTTGGTGGGATTTTTCTGGAATTTGGTAGAGTTTTGAGAAGATTCAGGGAATTCTGTAAGATTTTTCTGGAATTTGGTGGGTCTTTTCAAGGACTTTGTGTGGTTTTGAGGAGACTTGAAGAATTTTGAGGAATTTTTCTTAGATTCTGTGGAAACTTGTGGAGGTTTTGTGTGATTTTTGTGGGATTTTGTGGGATATTGAGGCGATGTAGGGATCTTGAGGGATTTTTCATGTATTTTGTGGGAATTTGTGGAGATTTGGTGGGATATTTTTCTAGAATTTGGTTGTGTTTTGAGAAGATTTAGGGAATTTTGTGGGATTTTTCCTGGAATTTTGTTGGATACTGGGGAGATTTTGTGGGATGTTTGTGGAACTTTGAGGGACTTTTCTGGAATTTGGTGAGATTCTGTAGAGAACTGACGAATTATCAGGGATTTTTCATGTATTCTGTGGGAATCTGTGGAGATTTGGTGGGATTTTTCTGGAATTTTGGCCATGTTTTGAGAAGATTTAGGGAATTTTGTGTGATTTTTCCTGGAATTTTGTTGGATACTGGGGAGATTTTGTGGGATGTTTGTGGAACTTTGAGGGACTTTTCTGGAATTTGGTGAGATTCAGTAGAGAACTGAAGAATTATCAGGGATTTTTCATGTATTCTGTGGGAATTTGTGGAGATTTGGTGGGATTTTTCTGGAATTTGGTAGAGTTTTGAGAAGATTCAGGGAATTCTGTAAGATTTTTCTGGAATTTGGTGGGTCTTTTCAAGGACTTTGTGTGGTTTTGAGGAGACTTGAAGAATTTTGAGGAATTTTTCTTAGATTCTGTGGAAACTTGTGGAGGTTTTGTGTGATTTTTGTGTGATTTTGTGGGATATTGAGGCGATTTAGGGATCTTGAGGGATTTTTCATGTATTTTGTGGGAATTTGTGGAGATTTGGTGGGATATTTTTCTAGAATTTGGTTGTGTTTTGAGAAGATTTAGGGAATTTTGTGGGATTTTTCCTGGAATTTTGTTGGATACTGGGGAGATTTTGTGGGATGTTTGTGGAACTTTGAGGGACTTTTCTGGAATTTGGTGAGATTCTGTACAGAACTGACGAATTATCAGGGATTTTTCATGTATTCTGTGGGAATTTGTGGAGATTTGGTGGGATTTTTGTGGATTTTGGCCGTGTTTTGAGAAGATTTAGGGAATTTTGTGTGATTTTTCTGGGATTTTGTTGGGTATTGAGGACATTTTGTGGGATGTTTCTGGAATTTGGTGGGGCTTTTCAAGAATTTTGTGGTATTTTGAAAAGATTTAGGGAATTTTGTGGTGTTTTTTCTTGAATTTTGTGGGAAACTGTGCTGATTTTATGGGGCGTTTCTGGAATTTGGTCGAGTTTTCAGAAGATTTAGGGATTTTTGTGAGATTTTTGTGGGATGTTCTGGGAATTGGTGGAGATTTTGTGGGACATTCCTGTGAATTGGTAGGGTTTTGAAATGATTTAGGGAGTTTTGTGGGACTTCTCTGGAATTTTGTGTGTTTTTTCTGGAATTGTGTGGGATTCTGAGGAGACTTGAAGAATTTTGAGGAATTTGTTTTAGATTTTGTGGGAATTTGTGTAGATTCTGTGGGATTTTACTGGAATTTGGTGGGCCTTTTCAAGGACTTTGTGTGGTTTTGAGGAGACTTGAAGAATTTTGAGGATTTTTTCTTAGATTTTGTACAAACCTGTGGAGGTTTTGTGTGATTTTTGTGTGATTTTGTGGGATATTGAGGCGATTTAGGGATCTTGAGGGATTTTTCATGTATTTTGTGGGAATTTGTGGAGATTTGGTGGGATATTTTTCTAGAATTTGGTCGTGTTTTGAGAAGATTTCGGGAATTTTGTGGGATTTTTCCTGGAATTTTGTTGGATACTGGGGAGATTTTGTGGGATGTTTGTGGAACTTTGAGGGACTTTTCTGGAATTTGGTGAGATTCTGTAGAGAACTGAAGAATTATCAGGGATTTTTCATGTATTCTGTGGGAATCTGTGGAGATTTGGTGGGATTTTTCTGGAATTTTGGCCATGTTTTGAGAAGATTTAGGGAATTTTGTGTGATTTTTCCTGGAATTTTGTTGGATACTGGGGAGATTTTGTGGGATGTTTGTGGAACTTTGAGGGACTTTTCTGGAATTTGGTGAGATTCTGTAGAGAACTGAAGAATTATCAGGGATTTTTCATGTATTCTGTGGGAATTTGTGGAGATTTGGTGGGATTTTTCTGGAATTTGGTAGAGTTTTGAGAAGATTCAGGGAATTCTGTAAGATTTTTCTGGAATTTGGTGGGTCTTTTCAAGGACTTTGTGTGGTTTTGAGGAGACTTGAGGAATTTTGAGGAATTTTTCTTAGATTTTGTACAAACCTTTGGAGGTTTTGTGTGATTTTTGTGGGATTTTGTGGGATATTGAGGCGATTTAGGGATCTTGAGGGATTTTTCATGTATTTTGTGGGAATTTGTGGAGATTTGGTGGGATATTTTTCTAGAATTTGGTTGTGTTTTGAGAAGATTTAGGGAATTTTGTGGGATTTTTCCTGGAATTTTGTTGGATACTGGGGAGATTTTGTGGGATGTTTGTGGAACTTTGAGGGACTTTTCTGGAATTTGGTGAGATTCTGTAGAGAACTGAAGAATTATCAGGGATTTTTCATGTATTCTGTGGGAATTTGTGGAGATTTGGTGGGATTTTTCTGGAATTTGGTAGAGTTTTGAGAAGATTCAGGGAATTCTGTAAGATTTTTCTGGAATTTGGTGGGTCTTTTCAAGGACTTTGTGTTGTTTTGAGGAGACTTGAAGAATTTTGAGGAATTTTTCTTAGATTCTGTGGAAACTTGTGGAGGTTTTGTGTGATTTTTGTGGGATTTTGTGGGATATTGAGGCGATGTAGGGATCTTGAGGGATTTTTCATGTATTTTGTGGGAATTTGTGGAGATTTGGTGGGATATTTTTCTAGAATTTGGTTGTGTTTTGAGAAGATTTAGGGAATTTTTTGGGATTTTTCCTGGAATTTTGTTGGATACTGGGGAGATTTTGTGGGATGTTTGTGGAACTTTGAGGGACTTTTCTGGAATTTGGTGAGATTCTGTAGAGAACTGACGAATTATCAGGGATTTTTCATGTATTCTGTGGGAATCTGTGGAGATTTGGTGGGATTTTTCTGGAATTTTGGCCATGTTTTGAGAAGATTTAGGGAATTTTGTGTGATTTTTCCTGGAATTTTGTTGGATACTGGGGAGATTTTGTGGGATGTTTGTGGAACTTTGAGGGACTTTTCTGGAATTTGGTGAGATTCAGTAGAGAACTGAAGAATTATCAGGGATTTTTCATGTATTCTGTGGGAATTTGTGGAGATTTGGTGGGATTTTTCTGGAATTTGGTAGAGTTTTGAGAAGATTCAGGGAATTCTGTAAGATTTTTCTGGAATTTGGTGGGTCTTTTCAAGGACTTTGTGTGGTTTTGAGGAGACTTGAAGAATTTTGAGGAATTTTTCTTAGATTCTGTGGAAACTTGTGGAGGTTTTGTGTGATTTTTGTGTGATTTTGTGGGATATTGAGGCGATTTAGGGATCTTGAGGGATTTTTCATGTATTTTGTGGGAATTTGTGGAGATTTGGTGGGATATTTTTCTAGAATTTGGTTGTGTTTTGAGAAGATTTCGGGAATTTTGTGGGATTTTTCCTGGAATTTTGTTGGATACTGGGGAGATTTTGTGGGATGTTTGTGGAACTTTGAGGGACTTTTCTGGAATTTGGTGAGATTCTGTACAGAACTGACGAATTATCAGGGATTTTTCATGTATTCTGTGGGAATTTGTGGAGATTTGGTGGGATTTTTGTGGATTTTGGCCGTGTTTTGAGAAGATTTAGGGAATTTTGTGTGATTTTTCTGGGATTTTGTTGGGTATTGAGGACATTTTGTGGGATGTTTCTGGAATTTGGTGGGGCTTTTCAAGAATTTTGTGGTATTTTGAAAAGATTTAGGGAATTTTGTGGTGTTTTTTCTTGAATTTTGTGGGAAACTGTGCTGATTTTATGGGGCGTTTCTGGAATTTGGTCGAGTTTTCAGAAGATTTAGGGATTTTTGTGAGATTTTTGTGGGATGTTCTGGGAATTGGTGGAGATTTTGTGGGACATTCCTGTGAATTGGTAGGGTTTTGAAATGATTTAGGGAGTTTTGTGGGACTTCTCTGGAATTTTGTGTGTTTTTTCTGGAATTGTGTGGGATTCTGAGGAGACTTGAAGAATTTTGAGGAATTTGTTTTAGATTTTGTGGGAATTTGTGTAGATTCTGTGGGATTTTACTGGAATTTGGTGGGCCTTTTCAAGGACTTTGTGTGGTTTTGAGGAGACTTGAAGAATTTTGAGGATTTTTTCTTAGATTTTGTACAAACCTGTGGAGGTTTTGTGTGATTTTTGTGTGATTTTGTGGGATATTGAGGCGATTTAGGGATCTTGAGGGATTTTTCATGTATTTTGTGGGAATTTGTGGAGATTTGGTGGGATATTTTTCTAGAATTTGGTCGTGTTTTGAGAAGATTTCGGGAATTTTGTGGGATTTTTCCTGGAATTTTGTTGGATACTGGGGAGATTTTGTGGGATGTTTGTGGAACTTTGAGGGACTTTTCTGGAATTTGGTGAGATTCTGTAGAGAACTGAAGAATTATCAGGGATTTTTCATGTATTCTGTGGGAATCTGTGGAGATTTGGTGGGATTTTTCTGGAATTTTGGCCATGTTTTGAGAAGATTTAGGGAATTTTGTGTGATTTTTCCTGGAATTTTGTTGGATACTGGGGAGATTTTGTGGGATGTTTGTGGAACTTTGAGGGACTTTTCTGGAATTTGGTGAGATTCTGTAGAGAACTGAAGAATTATCAGGGATTTTTCATGTATTCTGTGGGAATTTGTGGAGATTTGGTGGGATTTTTCTGGAATTTGGTAGAGTTTTGAGAAGATTCAGGGAATTCTGTAAGATTTTTCTGGAATTTGGTGGGTCTTTTCAAGGACTTTGTGTGGTTTTGAGGAGACTTGAGGAATTTTGAGGAATTTTTCTTAGATTTTGTACAAACCTTTGGAGGTTTTGTGTGATTTTTGTGGGATTTTGTGGGATATTGAGGCGATTTAGGGATCTTGAGGGATTTTTCATGTATTTTGTGGGAATTTGTGGAGATTTGGTGGGATATTTTTCTAGAATTTGGTTGTGTTTTGAGAAGATTTAGGGAATTTTGTGGGATTTTTCCTGGAATTTTGTTGGATACTGGGGAGATTTTGTGGGATGTTTGTGGAACTTTGAGGGACTTTTCTGGAATTTGGTGAGATTCTGTACAGAACTGACGAATTATCAGGGATTTTTCATGTATTCTGTGGGATTTTGTGGAGATTTGGTGGGATATTTTTCTAGAATTTGGTTGTGTTTTGAGAAGATTTAGGGAATTTTGTGGGATTTTTCCTGGAATTTTGTTGGATACTGGGGAGATTTTGTAGGATGTTTGTGGAACTTTGAGGGACTTTTCTGGAATTTGGTGAGATTCTGTAGAGAACTGACGAATTATCAGGGATTTTTCATGTATTCTGTGGGAATTTGTGGAGATTTGGTGGGATTTTTGTGGATTTTGGCCGTGTTTTGAGAAGATTTAGGGAATTTTGTGTGATTTTTCTGGGATTTTGTTGGGTATTGAGGACATTTTGTGGGATGTTTCTGGAATTTGGTGGGGCTTTTCAAGAATTTTGTGGTATTTTGAAAAGATTTTGGGAATTTTGTGGTGTTTTTTCTTGAATTTTGTGGGAAACTGTGCTGATTTTATGGGGCGTTTCTGGAATTTGGTCGAGTTTTCAGAAGATTTAGGGATTTTTGTGAGATTTTTGTGGGATGTTCTGGGAATTGGTGGAGATGTTGTGGGACATTCCTGTGAATTGGTAGGGTTTTGAAATGATTTAGGGAGTTTTGTGGGACTTCTCTGGAATTTTGTGTGTTTTTTCTGGAATTGTGTGGGATTCTGAGGAGACTTGAAGAATTTTGAGGAATTTGTTTTAGATTTTGTGGGAATTTGTGTAGATTCTGTGGGATTTTACTGGAATTTGGTGGGCCTTTTCAAGGACTTGGTGTGGTTTTGAGGAGACTTGAAGAATTTTGAGGATTTTTTCTTAGATTTTGTACAAACCTGTGGAGGTTTTGTGTGATTTTTGTGGGATTTTGTGGGATATTGAGGTGATTTAGGGATCTGGAGGGATTTTTCATGTATTTTGTGGGATTTTGTGGAGATTTGGTGGGATATTTTTCTAGAATTTGGTTGTGTTTTGAGAAGATTTAGGGAATTTTGTGGGATTTTTCCTGGAATTTTGTTGGATACTGGGGAGATTTTGTGGGATGTTTGTGGAACTTTGAGGGACTTTTCTGGAATTTGGTGAGATTCTGTAGAGAACTGAAGAATTATCAGGGATTTTTCATGTATTCTGTGGGAATTTGTGAAGATTTGGTGGGATTTTTCTGGAATTTGGTAGGGTTTTGAAATGATTCAGGGAATTCTGTAAGATTTTTCTGGAATTTGGTGGGTCTTTTCAAGGACTTTGTGTGGTTTTGAGGAGACTTGAAGAATTTTGAGGAATTTTTCTTAGATTCTGTGGAAACTTGTGGAGGTTTTGTGTGATTTTTGTGGGATTTTGTGGGATATTGAGGCGATTTAGGGATCTTGAGGGATTTTTCATGTATTTTGTGGGAATTTGTGGAGATTTGGTGGGATATTTTTCTAGAATTTGGTTGTGTTTTGAGAAGATTTAGGGAATTTTGTGGGATTTTTCCTGGAATTTTGTTGGATACTGGGGAGATTTTGTGGGATGTTTGTGGAACTTTGAGGGACTTTTCTGGAATTTGGTGAGATTCTGTACAGAACTGACGAATTATCAGGGATTTTTCATGTATTCTGTGGGATTTTGTGGAGATTTGGTGGGATATTTTTCTAGAATTTGGTTGTGTTTTGAGAAGATTTAGGGAATTTTGTGGGATTTTTCCTGGAATTTTGTTGGATACTGGGGAGATTTTGTAGGATGTTTGTGGAACTTTGAGGGACTTTTCTGGAATTTGGTGAGATTCTGTAGAGAACTGACGAATTATCAGGGATTTTTCATGTATTCTGTGGGAATTTGTGGAGATTTGGTGGGATTTTTGTGGATTTTGGCCGTGTTTTGAGAAGATTTAGGGAATTTTGTGTGATTTTTCTGGGATTTTGTTGGGTATTGAGGACATTTTGTGGGATGTTTCTGGAATTTGGTGGGGCTTTTCAAGAATTTTGTGGTATTTTGAAAAGATTTTGGGAATTTTGTGGTGTTTTTTCTTGAATTTTGTGGGAAACTGTGCTGATTTTATGGGGCGTTTCTGGAATTTGGTCGAGTTTTCAGAAGATTTAGGGATTTTTGTGAGATTTTTGTGGGATGTTCTGGGAATTGGTGGAGATTTTGTGGGACATTCCTGTGAATTGGTAGGGTTTTGAAATGATTTAGGGAGTTTTGTGGGACTTCTCTGGAATTTTGTGTGTTTTTTCTGGAATTGTGTGGGATTCTGAGGAGACTTGAAGAATTTTGAGGAATTTGTTTTAGATTTTGTGGGAATTTGTGTAGATTCTGTGGGATTTTACTGGAATTTGGTGGGCCTTTTCAAGGACTTGGTGTGGTTTTGAGGAGACTTGAAGAATTTTGAGGATTTTTTCTTAGATTTTGTACAAACCTGTGGAGGTTTTGTGTGATTTTTGTGGGATTTGGTGGGATATTGAGGTGATTTAGGGATCTGGAGGGATTTTTCATGTATTTTGTGGGATTTTGTGGAGATTTGGTGGGATATTTTTCTAGAATTTGGTTGTGTTTTGAGAAGATTTAGGGAATTTTGTGGGATTTTTCCTGGAATTTTGTTGGATACTGGGGAGATTTTGTGGGATGTTTGTGGAACTTTGAGGGACTTTTCTGGAATTTGGTGAGATTCTGTAGAGAACTGAAGAATTATCAGGGATTTTTCATGTATTCTGTGGGAATTTGTGAAGATTTGGTGGGATTTTTCTGGAATTTGGTAGGGTTTTGAAATGATTCAGGGAATTCTGTAAGATTTTTCTGGAATTTGGTGGGTCTTTTCAAGGACTTTGTGTGGTTTTGAGGAGACTTGAAGAATTTTGAGGAATTTTTCTTAGATTCTGTGGAAACTTGTGGAGGTTTTGTGTGATTTTTGTGTGATTTTGTGGGATATTGAGGCGATTTAGGGATCTTGAGGGATTTTTCATGTATTTTGTGGGAATTTGTGGAGATTTGGTGGGATATTTTTCTAGAATTTAGTTGTGTTTTGAGAAGATTTCGGGAATTTTGTGGGATTTTTCCTGGAATTTTGTTGGATACTGGGGAGATTTTGTGGGATGTTTGTGGAACTTTGAGGGACTTTTCTGGAATTTGGTGAGATTCTGTAGAGAACTGACGAATTATCAGGGATTTTTCATGTATTCTGTGGGATTTTGTGGAGATTTGGTGGGATATTTTTCTAGAATTTGGTCGTGTTTTGAGAAGATTTAGGGAATTTTGTGGGATTTTTCCTGGAATTTTGTTGGATACTGGGGAGATTTTGTGGGATGTTTGTGGAACTTTGAGGGACTTTTCTGGAATTTTGTGAGATTCTGTAGAGAACTGACGAATTATCAGGGATTTTTCATGTATTCTGTGGGAATTTGTGGAGATTTGGTGGGATTTTTGTGGATTTTGGCCGTGTTTTGAGAAGATTTAGGGAATTTTGTGTGATTGTTCTGGGATTTTGTTGGGTATTGAGGACATTTTGTGGGATGTTTCTGGAATTTGGCGGGGCTTTTCAAGAATTTTGTGGTATTTTGAAAAGATTTAGGGAATTTTGTGGTGTTTTTTCTTGAATTTTGTGGGAAACTGTGCTGATTTTATGGGGCGTTTCTGGAATTTGGTCGAGTTTTCAGAAGATTTAGGGATTTTTGTGAGATTTTTGTGGGATGTTCTGGGAATTGGTGGAGATTTTGTGGGACATTCCTGTGAATTGGTAGGGTTTTGAAATGATTTAGGGAGTTTTGTGGGACTTCTCTGGAATTTTGTGTGTTTTTTCTGGAATTGTGTGGGATTCTGAGGAGACTTGAAGAATTTTGAGGAATTTGTTTTAGATTTTGTGGGAATTTGTGTAGATTCTGTGGGATTTTACTGGAATTTGGTGGGCCTTTTCAAGGACTTTGTGTGGTTTTGAGGAGACTTGAAGAATTTTGAGGATTTTTTCTTAGATTTTGTACAAACCTGTGGAGGTTTTGTGTGATTTTTGTGGGATTTTGTGGGATATTGAGGCGATTTAGGGATCTTGAGGGATTTTCATGTATTTTGTGGGATTTTGTGGAGATTTGGTGGGATATTTTTCTAGAATTTGGTTGTGTTTTGAGAAGATTTAGGGAATTTTGTGGGATTTTTCCTGGAATTTTGTTGGATACTGGGGAGATTTTGTGGGATGTTTGTGGAACTTTGAGGGACTTTTCTGGAATTTGGTGAGATTCTGTAGAGAACTGAAGAATTATCAGGGATTTTTCATGTATTCTGTGGGAATTTGTGGAGATTTGGTGGGATTTTTCTGGAATTTGGTAGAGTTTTGAGAAGATTCAGGGAATTCTGTAAGATTTTTCTGGAATTTGGTGGGTCTTTTCAAGGACTTTGTGTGGTTTGGAGGAGACTTGAAGAATTTTGAGGAATTTTTCTTAGATTCTGTGGAAACTTGTGGAGGTTTTGTGTGATTTTTGTGGGATTTTGTGGGATATTGAGGCGATTTAGGGATCTTGAGGGATTTTTCATGTATTTTGTGGGAATTTGTGGAGATTTGGTGGGATATTTTTCTAGAATTTGGTTGTGTTTTGAGAAGATTTAGGGAATTTTGTGGGATTTTTCCTGGAATTTTGTTGGATACTGGGGAGATTTTGTGGGATGTTTGTGGAACTTTGAGGGACTTTTCTGGAATTTGGTGAGATTCTGTAGAGAACTGAAGAATTATCAGGGATTTTTCATGTATTCTGTGGGAATTTGTGGAGATTTGGTGGGATTTTTCTGGAATTTTGGCCATGTTTTGAGAAGATTTAGGGAATTTTGTGTGATTTTTCCTGGAATTTTGTTGGATACTGGGGAGATTTTGTGGGATGTTTGTGGAACTTTGAGGGACTTTTCTGGAATTTGGTGAGATTCAGTAGAGAACTGAAGAATTATCAGGGATTTTTCATGTATTCTGTGGGAATTTGTGGAGATTTGGTGGGATTTTTCTGGAATTTGGTAGAGTTTTGAGAAGATTCAGGGAATTCTGTAAGATTTTTCTGGAATTTGGTGGGTCTTTTCAAGGACTTTGTGTGGTTTTGAGGAGACTTGAAGAATTTTGAGGAATTTTTCTTAGATTTTGTGGAAACTTGTGGAGGTTTTGTGGGATTTTTGTGGAATTTTGTGGGATATTGAGGCAATTTAGGGATCTTGAGGGATTTTTCATGTATTTTGTGGGAATTTGTGGAGATTTGGTGGGATATTTTTCTAGAATTTGGTTGTGTTTTGAGAAGATTTAGGGAATTTTGTGGGATTTTTCCTGGAATTTTGTTGGATACTGGGGAGATTTTGTGGGATGTTTGTGGAACTTTGAGGGACTTTTCTGGAATTTGGTGAGATTCTGCAGAGAACTGACGAATTATCAGGGATTTTTCATGTATTCTGTGGGAATTTGTGGAGTTTCGGTGGGATATTTTTCTAGAATTTGGTCATGTTTTGAGAAGATTTAGGGAATTTTGTGTGATTGTTCTGGGATTTTGTTGGGTATTGAGGACATTTTGTGGGATGTTTCTGGAATTTGGTGGGGCTTTTCAAGAATTTTGTGGTATTTTGAAAAGATTTTGGGAATTTTGTGGTGTTTTTTCTTGAATTTTGTGGGAAACTGTGCTGATTTTATGGGGCGTTTCTGGAATTTGGTCGAGTTTTCAGAAGATTTAGGGATTTTTGTGAGATTTTTGTGGGATGTTCTGGGAATTGGTGGAGATGTTGTGGGACATTCCTGTGAATTGGTAGGGTTTTGAAATGATTTAGGGAGTTTTGTGGGACTTCTCTGGAATTTTGTGTGTTTTTTCTGGAATTGTGTGGGATTCTGAGGAGACTTGAAGAATTTTGAGGAATTTGTTTTAGATTTTGTGGGAATTTGTGTAGATTCTGTGGGATTTTACTGGAATTTGGTGGGCCTTTTCAAGGACTTTGTGTGGTTTTGAGGAGACTTGAAGAATTTTGAGGATTTTTTCTTAGATTTTGTACAAACCTGTGGAGGTTTTGTGTGATTTTTGTGGGATTTTGTGGGATATTGAGGCGATTTAGGGATCTTGAGGGATTTTCATGTATTTTGTGGGATTTTGTGGAGATTTGGTGGGATATTTTTCTAGAATTTGGTTGTGTTTTGAGAAGATTTAGGGAATTTTGTGGGATTTTTCCTGGAATTTTGTTGGATACTGGGGAGATTTTGTGGGATGTTTGTGGAACTTTGAGGGACTTTTCTGGAATTTGGTGAGATTCTGTAGAGAACTGAAGAATTATCAGGGATTTTTCATGTATTCTGTGGGAATTTGTGGAGATTTGGTGGGATTTTTCTGGAATTTGGTAGAGTTTTGAGAAGATTCAGGGAATTCTGTAAGATTTTTCTGGAATTTGGTGGGTCTTTTCAAGGACTTTGTGTGGTTTTGAGGAGACTTGAAGAATTTTGAGGAATTTTTCTTAGATTCTGTGGAAACTTGTGGAGGTTTTGTGTGATTTTTGTGGGATTTTGTGGGATATTGAGGCGATTTAGGGATCTTGAGGGATTTTTCATGTATTTTGTGGGATTTTGTGGAGATTTGGTGGGATATTTTTCTAGAATTTGGTCGTGTTTTGAGAAGATTTCGGGAATTTTGTGGGATTTTTCCTGGAATTTTGTTGGATACTGGGGAGATTTTGTGGGATGTTTGTGGAACTTTGAGGGACTTTTCTGGAATTTGGTGAGATTCTGTAGAGAACTGAAGAATTATCAGGGATTTTTCATGTATTCTGTGGGAATCTGTGGAGATTTGGTGGGATTTTTCTGGAATTTTGGCCATGTTTTGATAAGATTTAGGGAATTTTGTGTGATTTTTCCTGGAATTTTGTTGGATACTGGGGAGATTTTGTGGGATGTTTGTGGAACTTTGAGGGACTTTTCTGGAATTTGGTGAGATTCAGTAGAGAACTGAAGAATTATCAGGGATTTTTCATGTATTCTGTGGGAATTTGTGGAGATTTGGTGGGATTTTTCTGGAATTTGGTAGAGTTTTGAGAAGATTCAGGGAATTCTGTAAGATTTTTCTGGAATTTGGTGGGTCTTTTCAAGGACTTTGTGTGGTTTTGAGGAGACTTGAAGAATTTTGAGGAATTTTTCTTAGATTCTGTGGAAACTTGTGGAGGTTTTGTGTGATTTTTGTGTGATTTTGTGGGATATTGAGGCGATTTAGGGATCTTGAGGGATTTTTCATGTATTTTGTGGGAATTTGTGGAGATTTGGTGGGATATTTTTCTAGAATTTGGTTGTGTTTTGAGAAGATTTAGGGAATTTTGTGGGATTTTTCCTGGAATTTTGTTGGATACTGGGGAGATTTTGTGGGATGTTTGTGGAACTTTGAGGGACTTTTCTGGAATTTGGTGAGATTCTGTACAGAACTGACGAATTATCAGGGATTTTTCATGTATTCTGTGGGAATTTGTGGAGTTTCGGTTTGATATTTTTCTAGAATTTGGTCATGTTTTGAGAAGATTTAGGGAATTTTGTGTGATTGTTCTGGGATTTTGTTGGGTATTGAGGACATTTTGTGGGATGTTTCTGGAATTTGGTGGGGCTTTTCAAGAATTTTGTGGTATTTTGAAGAGATTTAGGGAATTTTGTGGTGTTTTTTCTTGAATTTTGTGGGAAACTGTGCTGATTTTATGGGGCGTTTCTGGAATTTGGTCGAGTTTTCAGAAGATTTAGGGATTTTTGTGAGATTTTTGTGGGATGTTCTGGGAATTGGTGGAGATTTTGTGGGACATTCCTGTGAATTGGTAGGGTTTTGAAATGATTTAGGGAGTTTTGTGGGACTTCTCTGGAATTTTGTGTGTTTTTTCTGGAATTGTGTGGGATTCTGAGGAGACTTGAAGAATTTTGAGGAATTTGTTTTAGATTTTGTGGGAATTTGTGTAGATTCTGTGGGATTTTACTGGAATTTGGTGGGTCTTTTCAAGGACTTTGTGTGGTTTTGAGGAGACTTGAAGAATTTTGAGGATTTTTTCTTAGATTTTGTACAAACCTGTGGAGGTTTTGTGTGATTTTTGTGGGATTTTGTGGGATATTGAGGCGATTTAGGGATCTTGAGGGATTTTTCATGTATTTTGTGGGATTTTGTGGAGATTTGGTGGGATATTTTTCTAGAATTTGGTCGTGTTTTGAGAAGATTTAGGGAATTTTGTGAGATTTTTCCTGGAATTTTGTTGGATACTGGGGAGATTTTGTGGCATGTTTGTGGAACTTTGAGGGACTTTTCTGGAATTTGGTGAGATTCTGTAGAGAACTGAAGAATTATCAGGGATTTTTCATGTATTCTGTGGGAATTTGTGGAGATTTGGTGGGATTTTTCTGGAATTTGGTAGAGTTTTGAGAAGATTCAGGGAATTCTGTAAGATTTTTCTGGAATTTGGTGGGTCTTTTCAAGGACTTTGTGTGGTTTTGAGGAGACTTGAAGAATTTTGAGGAATTTTTCTTAGATTCTGTGGAAACTTGTGGAGGTTTTGTGTGATTTTTGTGGGATTTTGTGGGATATTGAGGCGATTTAGGGATCTTGAGGGATTTTTCATGTATTTTGTGGGAATTTGTGGAGATTTGGTGGGATATTTTTCTAGAATTTGGTTGTGTTTTGAGAAGATTTAGGGAATTTTGTGGGATTTTTCCTGGAATTTTGTTGGATACTGGGGAGATTTTGTGGGATGTTTGTGGAACTTTGAGGGACTTTTCTGGAATTTGGTGAGATTCTGTAGAGAACTGAAGAATTATCAGGGATTTTTCATGTATTCTGTGGGAATTTGTGGAGATTTGGTGGGATTTTTCTGGAATTTTGGCCATGTTTTGAGAAGATTTAGGGAATTTTGTGTGATTTTTCCTGGAATTTTGTTGGATACTGGGGAGATTTTGTGGGATGTTTGTGGAACTTTGAGGGACTTTTCTGGAATTTGGTGAGATTCAGTAGAGAACTGAAGAATTATCAGGGATTTTTCATGTATTCTGTGGGAATTTGTGGAGATTTGGTGGGATTTTTCTGGAATTTGGTAGAGTTTTGAGAAGATTCAGGGAATTCTGTAAGATTTTTCTGGAATTTGGTGGGTCTTTTCAAGGACTTTGTGTGGTTTTGAGGAGACTTGAAGAATTTTGAGGAATTTTTCTTAGATTCTGTGGAAACTTGTGGAGGTTTTGTGTGATTTTTGTGGGATTTTGTGGGATATTGAGGCGATTTAGGGATCTTGAGGGATTTTTCATGTATTTTGTGGGAATTTGTGGAGATTTGGTGGGATATTTTTCTAGAATTTGGTTGTGTTTTGAGAAGATTTAGGGAATTTTGTGGGATTTTTCCTGGAATTTTGTTGGATACTGGGGAGATTTTGTGGGATGTTTGTGGAACTTTGAGGGACTTTTCTGGAATTTGGTGAGATTCTGTAGAGAACTGAAGAATTATCAGGGATTTTTCATGTATTCTGTGGGAATTTGTGGAGATTTGGTGGGATTTTTCTGGAATTTGGTAGAGTTTTGAGAAGATTCAGGGAATTCTGTAAGATTTTTCTGGAATTTGGTGGGTCTTTTCAAGGACTTTGTGTGGTTTGGAGGAGACTTGAAGAATTTTGAGGAATTTTTCTTAGATTCTGTGGAAACTTGTGGAGGTTTTGTGTGATTTTTGTGGGATTTTGTGGGATATTGAGGCGATTTAGGGATCTTGAGGGATTTTTCATGTATTTTGTGGGAATTTGTGGAGATTTGGTGGGATATTTTTCTAGAATTTGGTTGTGTTTTGAGAAGATTTAGGGAATTTTGTGGGATTTTTCCTGGAATTTTGTTGGATACTGGGGAGATTTTGTGGGATGTTTGTGGAACTTTGAGGGACTTTTCTGGAATTTGGTGAGATTCTGTAGAGAACTGAAGAATTATCAGGGATTTTTCATGTATTCTGTGGGAATTTGTGGAGATTTGGTGGGATTTTTCTGGAATTTTGGCCATGTTTTGAGAAGATTTAGGGAATTTTGTGTGATTTTTCCTGGAATTTTGTTGGATACTGGGGAGATTTTGTGGGATGTTTGTGGAACTTTGAGGGACTTTTCTGGAATTTGGTGAGATTCAGTAGAGAACTGAAGAATTATCAGGGATTTTTCATGTATTCTGTGGGAATTTGTGGAGATTTGGTGGGATTTTTCTGGAATTTGGTAGAGTTTTGAGAAGATTCAGGGAATTCTGTAAGATTTTTCTGGAATTTGGTGGGTCTTTTCAAGGACTTTGTGTGGTTTTGAGGAGACTTGAAGAATTTTGAGGAATTTTTCTTAGATTTTGTGGAAACTTGTGGAGGTTTTGTGGGATTTTTGTGGAATTTTGTGGGATATTGAGGCAATTTAGGGATCTTGAGGGATTTTTCATGTATTTTGTGGGAATTTGTGGAGATTTGGTGGGATATTTTTCTAGAATTTGGTTGTGTTTTGAGAAGATTTAGGGAATTTTGTGGGATTTTTCCTGGAATTTTGTTGGATACTGGGGAGATTTTGTGGGATGTTTGTGGAACTTTGAGGGACTTTTCTGGAATTTGGTGAGATTCTGCAGAGAACTGACGAATTATCAGGGATTTTTCATGTATTCTGTGGGAATTTGTGGAGTTTCGGTGGGATATTTTTCTAGAATTTGGTCATGTTTTGAGAAGATTTAGGGAATTTTGTGTGATTGTTCTGGGATTTTGTTGGGTATTGAGGACATTTTGTGGGATGTTTCTGGAATTTGGTGGGGCTTTTCAAGAATTTTGTGGTATTTTGAAAAGATTTTGGGAATTTTGTGGTGTTTTTTCTTGAATTTTGTGGGAAACTGTGCTGATTTTATGGGGCGTTTCTGGAATTTGGTCGAGTTTTCAGAAGATTTAGGGATTTTTGTGAGATTTTTGTGGGATGTTCTGGGAATTGGTGGAGATGTTGTGGGACATTCCTGTGAATTGGTAGGGTTTTGAAATGATTTAGGGAGTTTTGTGGGACTTCTCTGGAATTTTGTGTGTTTTTTCTGGAATTGTGTGGGATTCTGAGGAGACTTGAAGAATTTTGAGGAATTTGTTTTAGATTTTGTGGGAATTTGTGTAGATTCTGTGGGATTTTACTGGAATTTGGTGGGCCTTTTCAAGGACTTTGTGTGGTTTTGAGGAGACTTGAAGAATTTTGAGGATTTTTTCTTAGATTTTGTACAAACCTGTGGAGGTTTTGTGTGATTTTTGTGGGATTTTGTGGGATATTGAGGCGATTTAGGGATCTTGAGGGATTTTCATGTATTTTGTGGGATTTTGTGGAGATTTGGTGGGATATTTTTCTAGAATTTGGTTGTGTTTTGAGAAGATTTAGGGAATTTTGTGGGATTTTTCCTGGAATTTTGTTGGATACTGGGGAGATTTTGTGGGATGTTTGTGGAACTTTGAGGGACTTTTCTGGAATTTGGTGAGATTCTGTAGAGAACTGAAGAATTATCAGGGATTTTTCATGTATTCTGTGGGAATTTGTGGAGATTTGGTGGGATTTTTCTGGAATTTGGTAGAGTTTTGAGAAGATTCAGGGAATTCTGTAAGATTTTTCTGGAATTTGGTGGGTCTTTTCAAGGACTTTGTGTGGTTTTGAGGAGACTTGAAGAATTTTGAGGAATTTTTCTTAGATTCTGTGGAAACTTGTGGAGGTTTTGTGTGATTTTTGTGGGATTTTGTGGGATATTGAGGCGATTTAGGGATCTTGAGGGATTTTTCATGTATTTTGTGGGATTTTGTGGAGATTTGGTGGGATATTTTTCTAGAATTTGGTCGTGTTTTGAGAAGATTTCGGGAATTTTGTGGGATTTTTCCTGGAATTTTGTTGGATACTGGGGAGATTTTGTGGGATGTTTGTGGAACTTTGAGGGACTTTTCTGGAATTTGGTGAGATTCTGTAGAGAACTGAAGAATTATCAGGGATTTTTCATGTATTCTGTGGGAATCTGTGGAGATTTGGTGGGATTTTTCTGGAATTTTGGCCATGTTTTGATAAGATTTAGGGAATTTTGTGTGATTTTTCCTGGAATTTTGTTGGATACTGGGGAGATTTTGTGGGATGTTTGTGGAACTTTGAGGGACTTTTCTGGAATTTGGTGAGATTCAGTAGAGAACTGAAGAATTATCAGGGATTTTTCATGTATTCTGTGGGAATTTGTGGAGATTTGGTGGGATTTTTCTGGAATTTGGTAGAGTTTTGAGAAGATTCAGGGAATTCTGTAAGATTTTTCTGGAATTTGGTGGGTCTTTTCAAGGACTTTGTGTGGTTTTGAGGAGACTTGAAGAATTTTGAGGAATTTTTCTTAGATTCTGTGGAAACTTGTGGAGGTTTTGTGTGATTTTTGTGTGATTTTGTGGGATATTGAGGCGATTTAGGGATCTTGAGGGATTTTTCATGTATTTTGTGGGAATTTGTGGAGATTTGGTGGGATATTTTTCTAGAATTTGGTTGTGTTTTGAGAAGATTTAGGGAATTTTGTGGGATTTTTCCTGGAATTTTGTTGGATACTGGGGAGATTTTGTGGGATGTTTGTGGAACTTTGAGGGACTTTTCTGGAATTTGGTGAGATTCTGTACAGAACTGACGAATTATCAGGGATTTTTCATGTATTCTGTGGGAATTTGTGGAGTTTCGGTGGGATATTTTTCTAGAATTTGGTCATGTTTTGAGAAGATTTAGGGAATTTTGTGTGATTGTTCTGGGATTTTGTTGGGTATTGAGGACATTTTGTGGGATGTTTCTGGAATTTGGTGGGGCTTTTCAAGAATTTTGTGGTATTTTGAAGAGATTTAGGGAATTTTGTGGTGTTTTTTCTTGAATTTTGTGGGAAACTGTGCTGATTTTATGGGGCGTTTCTGGAATTTGGTCGAGTTTTCAGAAGATTTAGGGATTTTTGTGAGATTTTTGTGGGATGTTCTGGGAATTGGTGGAGATTTTGTGGGACATTCCTGTGAATTGGTAGGGTTTTGAAATGATTTAGGGAGTTTTGTGGGACTTCTCTGGAATTTTGTGTGTTTTTTCTGGAATTGTGTGGGATTCTGAGGAGACTTGAAGAATTTTGAGGAATTTGTTTTAGATTTTGTGGGAATTTGTGTAGATTCTGTGGGATTTTACTGGAATTTGGTGGGTCTTTTCAAGGACTTTGTGTGGTTTTGAGGAGACTTGAAGAATTTTGAGGATTTTTTCTTAGATTTTGTACAAACCTGTGGAGGTTTTGTGTGATTTTTGTGGGATTTTGTGGGATATTGAGGCGATTTAGGGATCTTGAGGGATTTTTCATGTATTTTGTGGGATTTTGTGGAGATTTGGTGGGATATTTTTCTAGAATTTGGTCGTGTTTTGAGAAGATTTAGGGAATTTTGTGAGATTTTTCCTGGAATTTTGTTGGATACTGGGGAGATTTTGTGGCATGTTTGTGGAACTTTGAGGGACTTTTCTGGAATTTGGTGAGATTCTGTAGAGAACTGAAGAATTATCAGGGATTTTTCATGTATTCTGTGGGAATTTGTGGAGATTTGGTGGGATTTTTCTGGAATTTGGTAGAGTTTTGAGAAGATTCAGGGAATTCTGTAAGATTTTTCTGGAATTTGGTGGGTCTTTTCAAGGACTTTGTGTGGTTTTGAGGAGACTTGAAGAATTTTGAGGAATTTTTCTTAGATTCTGTGGAAACTTGTGGAGGTTTTGTGTGATTTTTGTGGGATTTTGTGGGATATTGAGGCGATTTAGGGATCTTGAGGGATTTTTCATGTATTTTGTGGGAATTTGTGGAGATTTGGTGGGATATTTTTCTAGAATTTGGTTGTGTTTTGAGAAGATTTAGGGAATTTTGTGGGATTTTTCCTGGAATTTTGTTGGATACTGGGGAGATTTTGTGGGATGTTTGTGGAACTTTGAGGGACTTTTCTGGAATTTGGTGAGATTCTGTAGAGAACTGAAGAATTATCAGGGATTTTTCATGTATTCTGTGGGAATTTGTGGAGATTTGGTGGGATTTTTCTGGAATTTTGGCCATGTTTTGAGAAGATTTAGGGAATTTTGTGTGATTTTTCCTGGAATTTTGTTGGATACTGGGGAGATTTTGTGGGATGTTTGTGGAACTTTGAGGGACTTTTCTGGAATTTGGTGAGATTCAGTAGAGAACTGAAGAATTATCAGGGATTTTTCATGTATTCTGTGGGAATTTGTGGAGATTTGGTGGGATTTTTCTGGAATTTGGTAGAGTTTTGAGAAGATTCAGGGAATTCTGTAAGATTTTTCTGGAATTTGGTGGGTCTTTTCAAGGACTTTGTGTGGTTTTGAGGAGACTTGAAGAATTTTGAGGAATTTTTCTTAGATTCTGTGGAAACTTGTGGAGGTTTTGTGTGATTTTTGTGGGATTTTGTGGGATATTGAGGCGATTTAGGGATCTTGAGGGATTTTTCATGTATTTTGTGGGAATTTGTGGAGATTTGGTGGGATATTTTTCTAGAATTTGGTTGTGTTTTGAGAAGATTTAGGGAATTTTGTGGGATTTTTCCTGGAATTTTGTTGGATACTGGGGAGATTTTGTGGGATGTTTGTGGAACTTTGAGGGACTTTTCTGGAATTTGGTGAGATTCTGTAGAGAACTGAAGAATTATCAGGGATTTTTCATGTATTCTGTGGGAATTTGTGGAGATTTGGTGGGATTTTTCTGGAATTTTGGCCATGTTTTGAGAAGATTTAGGGAATTTTGTGTGATTTTTCCTGGAATTTTGTTGGATACTGGGGAGATTTTGTGGGATGTTTGTGGAACTTTGAGGGACTTTTCTGGAATTTGGTGAGATTCAGTAGAGAACTGAAGAATTATCAGGGATTTTTCATGTATTCTGTGGGAATTTGTGGAGATTTGGTGGGATTTTTCTGGAATTTGGTAGAGTTTTGAGAAGATTCAGGGAATTCTGTAAGATTTTTCTGGAATTTGGTGGGTCTTTTCAAGGACTTTGTGTGGTTTTGAGGAGACTTGAAGAATTTTGAGGAATTTTTCTTAGATTCTGTGGAAACTTGTGGAGGTTTTGTGTGATTTTTGTGGGATTTTGTGGGATATTGAGGCGATTTAGGGATCTTGAGGGATTTTTCATGTATTTTGTGGGAATTTGTGGAGATTTGGTGGGATATTTTTCTAGAATTTGGTTGTGTTTTGAGAAGATTTAGGGAATTTTGTGGGATTTTTCCTGGAATTTTGTTGGATACTGGGGAGATTTTGTGGGATGTTTGTGGAACTTTGAGGGACTTTTCTGGAATTTGGTGAGATTCTGTAGAGAACTGACGAATTATCAGGGATTTTTCATGTATTCTGTGGGAATTTGTGGAGATTTGGTGGGATTTTTGTGGATTTTGGCCGTGTTTTGAGAAGATTTAGGGAATTTTGTGTGATTTTTCTGGGATTTTGTTGGGTATTGAGGACGTTTTGTGGGATGTTTCTGGAATTTGGTGGGGCTTTTCAAGAATTTTGTGGTATTTTGAAAAGATTTAGGGAATTTTGTGGTGTTTTTTCTTGAATTTTGTGGGAAACTGTGCTGATTTTATGGGGCGTTTCTGGAATTTGGTCGAGTTTTCAGAAGATTTAGGGATTTTTGTGAGATTTTTGTGGGATGTTCTGGGAATTGGTGGAGATTTTGTGGGACATTCCTGTGAATTGGTAGGGTTTTGAAATGATTTAGGGAGTTTTGTGGGACTTCTCTGGAATTTTGTGTGTTTTTTCTGGAATTGTGTGGGATTCTGAGGAGACTTGAAGAATTTTGAGGAATTTGTTTTAGATTTTGTGGGAATTTGTGTAGATTCTGTGGGATTTTACTGGAATTTGGTGGGCCTTTTCAAGGACTTTGTGTGGTTTTGAGGAGACTTGAAGAATTTTGAGGATTTTTTCTTAGATTTTGTACAAACCTGTGGAGGTTTTGTGTGATTTTTGTGGGATTTTGTGGGATATTGAGGCGATTTAGGGATCTTGAGGGATTTTCATGTATTTTGTGGGATTTTGTGGAGATTTGGTGGGATATTTTTCTAGAATTTGGTTGTGTTTTGAGAAGATTTAGGGAATTTTGTGGGATTTTTCCTGGAATATTGTTGGATACTGGGGAGATTTTGTGGGATGTTTGTGGAAACTTGAGGGACTTTTCTGGAATTTGGTGAGATTCTGTACAGAACTGACGAATTATCAGGGATTTTTCATGTATTCTGTGGGATTTTGTGGAGATTTGGTGGGATATTTTTCTAGAATTTGGTCGTGTTTTGAGAAGATTTAGGGAATTTTGTGGGATTTTTCCTGGAATTTTGTTGGATACTGGGGAGATTTTGTGGGATGTTTGTGGAACTTTGAGGGACTCTTCTGGAATTTGGTGAGATTCAGTAGAGAACTGAAGAATTATCAGGGATTTTTCATGTATTCTGTGGGAATTCGTGGAGATTTGGTGGGATTTTTGTGGATTTTGGCCATGTTTTGATAAGATTTAGGGAATTTTGTGTGATTTTTCCTGGAAATTTGTTGGATACTGGGGAGATTTTGTGGGATGTTTGTGGAACTTTGAGGGACTTTTCTGGAATTTGGTGAGATTCAGTAGAGAACTGAAGAATTATCAGGGATTTTTCATGTATTGTGTGGGAATTTGTGGAGATTTGGTGGGATTTTTCTGGAATTTGGTAGAGTTTTGAGAAGATTCAGGGAATTCTGTAAGATTTTTCTGGAATTTGGTGGGTCTTTTCAAGGACTTTGTGTGGTTTTGAGGAGACTTGAAGAATTTTGAGGAATTTTTCTTAGATTCTGTGGAAACTTGTGGAGGTTTTGTGTGATTTTTGTGTGATTTTGTGGGATATTGAGGCGATTTAGGGATCTTGAGGGATTTTTCATGTATTTTGTGGGAATTTGTGGAGATTTGGTGGGATATTTTTCTAGAATTTGGTTGTGTTTTGAGAAGATTTAGGGAATTTTGTGGGATTTTTCCTGGAATTTTGTTGGATACTGGGGAGATTTTGTGGGATGTTTGTGGAACTTTGAGGGACTTTTCTGGAATTTGGTGAGATTCTGTACAGAACTGACGAATTATCAGGGATTTTTCATGTATTCTGTGGGAATTTGTGGAGATTTGGTGGGATTTTTGTGGATTTTGGCTGTGTTTTGAGAAGATTTAGGGAATTTTGTGTGATTGTTCTGGGATTTTGTTGGGTATTGAGGACATTTTGTGGGATGTTTCTGGAATTTGGTGGGGCTTTTCAAGAATTTTGTGGTATTTTGAAAAGATTTAGGGAATTTTGTGGTGTTTTTTCTTGAATTTTGTGGGAAACTGTGCTGATTTTATGGGGCGTTTCTGGAATTTGGTCGAGTTTTCAGAAGATTTAGGGATTTTTGTGAGATTTTTGTGGGATGTTCTGGGAATTGGTGGAGATTTTGTGGGACATTCCTGTGAATTGGTAGGGTTTTGAAATGATTTAGGGAGTTTTGTGGGACTTCTCTGGAATTTTGTGGGTTTTTTCTGGAATTGTGTGGGATTCTGAGGAGACTTGAAGAATTTTGAGGAATTTGTTTTAGATTTTGTGGGAATTTGTGTAGATTCTGTGGGATTTTACTGGAATTTGGTGGGCCTTTTCAAGGACTTGGTGTGGTTTTGAGGAGACTTGAAGAATTTTGAGGATTTTTTCTTAGATTTTGTACAAACCTGTGGAGGTTTTGTGTGATTTTTGTGGGATTTTGTGGGATATTGAGGCGATTTAGGGATCTTGAGGGATTTTTCATGTATTTTGTGGGATTTTGTGGAGATTTGGTGGGATATTTTTCTAGAATTTGGTCGTGTTTTGAGAAGATTTCGGGAATTTTGTGGGATTTTTCCTGGAATTTTGTTGGATACTGGGGAGATTTTGTGGGATGTTTGTGGAACTTTGAGGGACTTTTCTGGAATTTGGTGAGATTCTGTAGAGAACTGAAGAATTATCAGGGATTTTTCATGTATTCTGTGGGAATTTGTGGAGATTTGGTGGGATTTTTCTGGAATTTGGTAGAGTTTTGAGAAGATTTAGGGAATTCTGTAAGATTTTCCTGGAATTTGGTGGGCCTTTTTGAAGGACTTTGTGTGGTTTTGAGGAGACTTGAAGAATTTTGAGGAATTTTTCTTAGATTTTGTGGAAACTTGTGGAGGTTTTGTGGGATTTTTGTGGAATTTTGTGGGATATTGAGGCAATTTAGGGATCTTGAGGGATTTTTCATGTATTTTGTGGGAATTTGTGGAGATTTGGTGGGATATTTTTCTAGAATTTGGTCGTGTTTTGGGAAGATTTAGGGAATTTTGTGGGATTTTTCCTGGAATTTTATTGGATACTGGGGAGATTTTGTGGGATGTCTCTGGAACTTTGAGGGACTTTTCTGGAATTTGGTGAGATTCTGCAGAGAACTGACGAATTATCAGGGATTTTTCATGTATTCTGTGGGAATTTGTGGAGTTTCGGTGGGATATATTTCTAGAATTTGGTCATGTTTTGAGAAGATTTAGGGAATTTTGTGTGATTTTTCTGGGATTTTTTTGGGTATTGAGGACATTTTGTGGGATGTTTCTGGAATTTGGTGGGGCTTTTCAAGAATTTTGTGGTATTTTGAAAAGATTTAGGGAATTTTGTGGTGTTTTTTCTTGAATTTTGTGGGAAACTGTGCTGATTTTATGGGGCGTTTCTGGAATTTGGTCGAGTTTTCAGAAGATTTAGGGGATTTTTGTGAGATTTTTGTGGGATGTTCTGGGAATTGGTGGAGATTTTGTGGGACTTTCCTGTGAATTGGTAGGGTTTTGAAATGATTTAGGGAGTTTTGTGGGACTTCTCTGGAATTTTGTGGGTTTTTTCTGGAATTGTGTGGGATTCTGAGGAGACTTGACGAATTTTGAGGAATTTGTTTTAGATTTTGTGGGAATTTGTGTAGATTCTGTGGGATTTTACTGGAATTTGGTGGGCCTTTTCAAGGACTTTGTGTGGTTTTGAGGAGACTTGAAGAATTTTGAGGATTTTTTCTTAGATTTTGTACAAACCTGTGGAGGTTTTGTGTGATTTTTGTGGGATTTTGTGGGATATTGAGGCGATTTAGGGATCTTGAGGGATTTTTCATGTATTTTGTGGGATTTTGTGGAGATTTGGTGGGATATTTTTCTAGAATTTGGTCGTGTTTTGAGAAGATTTAGGGAATTTGGTGGGATTTTTCCTGGAATTTTGTTGGATACTGGGGAGATTTTGTGGGATGTTTGTGGAACTTTGAGGGACTTTTCTGGAATTTGGTGAGATTCTGTAGAGAACTGAAGAATTATCAGGGATTTTTCATGTATTCTGTGGGAATTTGTGGAGATTTGGTGGGATTTTTCTGGAATTTGGTAGAGTTTTGAGAAGATTCAGGGAATTCTGTAAGATTTTTCTGGAATTTGGTGGGTCTTTTCAAGGACTTTGTGTGGTTTTGAGGAGACTTGAAGAATTTTGAGGAATTTTTCTTAGATTCTGTGGAAACTTGTGGAGGTTTTGTGTGATTTTTGTGGGATTTTGTGGGATATTGAGGCGATTTAGGGATCTTGAGGGATTTTTCATGTATTTTGTGGGAATTTGTGGAGATTTGGTGGGATATTTTTCTAGAATTTGGTTGTGTTTTGAGAAGATTTAGGGAATTTTGTGGGATTTTTCCTGGAATTTTGTTGGATACTGGGGAGATTTTGTGGGATGTTTGTGGAACTTTGAGGGACTTTTCTGGAATTTTGTGAGATTCTGTAGAGAACTGAAGAATTATCAGGGATTTTTCATGTATTCTGTGGGAATTTGTGGAGATTTGGTGGGATTTTTCTGGAATTTTGGCCATGTTTTGAGAAGATTTAGGGAATTTTGTGTGATTTTTCCTGGAATTTTGTTGGATACTGGGGAGATTTTGTGGGATGTTTGTGGAACTTTGAGGGACTTTTCTGGAATTTGGTGAGATTCAGTAGAGAACTGAAGAATTATCAGGGATTTTTCATGTATTCTGTGGGAATTTGTGGAGATTTGGTGGGATTTTTCTGGAATTTGGTAGAGTTTTGAGAAGATTCAGGGAATTCTGTAAGATTTTTCTGGAATTTGGTGGGTCTTTTCAAGGACTTTGTGTGGTTTTGAGGAGACTTGAAGAATTTTGAGGAATTTTTCTTAGATTTTGTGGAAACTTGTGGAGGTTTTGTGTGATTTTTGTGGAATTTTGTGGGATATTGAGGCAATTTAGGGATCTTGAGGGATTTTTCATGTATTTTGTGGGAATTTGTGGAGATTTGGTGGGATATTTTTCTAGAATTTGGTTGTGTTTTGAGAAGATTTAGGGAATTTTGTGGGATTTTTCCTGGAATTTTGTTGGATACTGGGGAGATTTTGTGGGATGTTTGTGGAACTTTGAGGGACTTTTCTGGAATTTGGTGAGATTCTGCAGAGAACTGACGAATTATCAGGGATTTTTCATGTATTCTGTGGGAATTTGTGGAGTTTCGGTGGGATATTTTTCTAGAATTTGGTCATGTTTTGAGAAGATTTAGGGAATTTTGTGTGATTGTTCTGGGATTTTGTTGGGTATTGAGGACATTTTGTGGGATGTTTCTGGAATTTGGTGGGGCTTTTCAAGAATTTTGTGGTATTTTGAAAAGATTTTGGGAATTTTGTGGTGTTTTTTCTTGAATTTTGTGGGAAACTGTGCTGATTTTATGGGGCGTTTCTGGAATTTGGTCGAGTTTTCAGAAGATTTAGGGATTTTTGTGAGATTTTTGTGGGATGTTCTGGGAATTGGTGGAGATTTTGTGGGACATTCCTGTGAATTGGTAGGGTTTTGAAATGATTTAGGGAGTTTTGTGGGACTTCTCTGGAATTTTGTGTGTTTTTTCTGGAATTGTGTGGGATTCTGAGGAGACTTGAAGAATTTTGAGGAATTTGTTTTAGATTTTGTGGGAATTTGTTTAGATTCTGTGGGATTTTACTGGAATTTGGTGGTCCTCTTCAAGGACTTTGTGTGGTTTTGAGGAGACTTGAAGAATTTTGAGGAATTTTTCTTAGATTTTGTGGAAACTTGTGGAGGTTTTGTGGGATTTTTGTGGAATTTTGTGGGATATTGAGGCAATTTAGGGATCTTGAGGGATTTTTCATGTATTTTGTGGGAATTTGTGGAGATTTGGTGGGATATTTTTCTAGAATTTTGTCGTGTTTTGGGAAGATTTAGGGAATTTTGTGGGATTTTTCCTGGAATTTTATTGGATACTGGGGAGATTTTGTGGGATGTCTCTGGAACTTTGAGGGACTTTTCTGGAATTTGGTGAGATTCTGTACAGAACTGACGAATTATCAGGGATTTTTCATGTATTCTGTGGGAATTTGTGGAGTTTCGGTGGGATATTTTTCTAGAATTTGGTCATGTTTTGAGAAGATTTAGGGAATTTTGTGTGATTTTTCTGGGATTTTGTTGGGTATTGAGGACATTTTGTGGGATGTTTCTGGAATTTGGTGGGGCTTTTCAAGAATTTTGTGGTATTTTGAAAAGATTTAGGGAATTTTGTTGTGTTTTTTCTTGAATTTTGTGGGAAACTGTGCTGATTTTATGGGGCGTTTCTGGAATTTGGTCGAGTTTTCAGAAGATTTAGGGATTTTTGTGAGATTTTTGTGGGATGTTCTGGGAATTGGTGGAGATTTTGTGGGACATTCCTGTGAATTGGTAGGGTTTTGAAATGATTTAGGGAGTTTTGTGGGACTTCTCTGGAATTTTGTGGGTTTTTTCTGGAATTGTGTGGGATTCTGAGGAGACTTGAAGAATTTTGAGGAATTTGTTTTAGATTTTGTTGGAATTTGTTTAGATTCTGTGGGATTTTACTGGAATTTGGTGGTCCTCTTCAAGGACTTTGTGTGGTTTTGAGGAGACTTGAAGAATTTTGAGGATTTTTTCTTAGATTTTGTACAAACCTGTGGAGGTTTTGTGTGATTTTTGGGGAATTTTGTGGGATATTGAGGCGATTTAGGGATCTTGAGGGATTTTCATGTATTTTGTGGGATTTTGTGGAGATTTGGTGGGATATTTTTCAAGAATTTGGTTGTGTTTTGAGAAGATTTAGGGAATTTTGTGGGATTTTTCCTGGAATTTTGTTGGATACTGGGGAGATTTTGTGGGATGTCTCTGGAACTTTGAGGGACTTTTCTGGAATTTGGTGAGATTCTGTAGAGAACTGAAGAATTATCAGGGATTTTTCATGTATTCTGTGGGAATTTGTGGAGATTCGGTGGGATATTTTTCTAGAATTTGGTCATGTTTTGAGAAGATTTAGGGAATTTTGTGTGATTTTTCTGGGATTTTGTTGGGTATTGAGGACATTTTGTGGGATGTTTCTGGAATTTGGTGGGGCTTTTCAAGAATTTTGTGGTATTTTGAAAAGATTTAGGGAATTTTGTGGTGTTTTTTCTTGAATTTTGTGGGAAACTGTGCTGATTTTATGGGGCGTTTCTGGAATTTGGTCGAGTTTTCAGAAGATTTAGGGATTTTTGTGAGATTTTTGTGGGATGTTCTGGGAATTGGTGGAGATTTTGTGGGACATTCCTGTGAATTGGTAGGGTTTTGAAATGATTTAGGGAGTTTTGTGGGACTTCTCTGGAATTTTGTGTGTTTTTTCTGGAATTGTGTGGGATTCTGAGGAGACTTGAAGAATTTTGAGGAATTTGTTTTAGATTTTGTGGGAATTTGTGTAGATTCTGTGGGATTTTACTGGAATTTGGTGGGCCTTTTCAAGGACTTTGTGTGGTTTTGAGGAGACTTGAAGAATTTTGAGGATTTTTTCTTAGATTTTGTACAAACCTGTGGAGGTTTTGTGTGATTTTTGTGGGATTTTGTGGGATATTGAGGCGATTTAGGGATCTTGAGGGATTTTCATGTATTTTGTGGGATTTTGTGGAGATTTGGTGGGATATTTTTCTAGAATTTGGTTGTGTTTTGAGAAGATTTAGGGAATTTTGTGGGATTTTTCCTGGAATATTGTTGGATACTGGGGAGATTTTGTGGGATGTTTGTGGAAACTTGAGGGACTTTTCTGGAATTTGGTGAGATTCTGTACAGAACTGACGAATTATCAGGGATTTTTCATGTATTCTGTGGGATTTTGTGGAGATTTGGTGGGATATTTTTCTAGAATTTGGTCGTGTTTTGAGAAGATTTAGGGAATTTTGTGGGATTTTTCCTGGAATTTTGTTGGATACTGGGGAGATTTTGTGGGATGTTTGTGGAACTTTGAGGGACTCTTCTGGAATTTGGTGAGATTCAGTAGAGAACTGAAGAATTATCAAAGATTTTTCATGTAGTCTGTGGGAATTCGTGGAGATTTGGTGGGATTTTTGTGGATTTTGGCCATGTTTTGATAAGATTTAGGGAATTTTGTGTGATTTTTCCTGGAAATTTGTTGGATACTGGGGAGATTTTGTGGGATGTTTGTGGAACTTTGAGGGACTTTTCTGGAATTTGGTGAGATTCAGTAGAGAACTGAAGAATTATCAGGGATTTTTCATGTATTCTGTGGGAATTTGTGGAGATTTGGTGGGATTTTTCTGGAATTTGGTAGAGTTTTGAGAAGATTCAGGGAATTCTGTAAGATTTTTCTGGAATTTGGTGGGTCTTTTCAAGGACTTTGTGTGGTTTTGAGGAGACTTGAAGAATTTTGAGGAATTTTTCTTAGATTCTGTGGAAACTTGTGGAGGTTTTGTGTGATTTTTGTGTGATTTTGTGGGATATTGAGGCGATTTAGGGATCTTGAGGGATTTTTCATGTATTTTGTGGGAATTTGTGGAGATTTGGTGGGATATTTTTCTAGAATTTGGTTGTGTTTTGAGAAGATTTAGGGAATTTTGTGGGATTTTTCCTGGAATTTTGTTGGATACTGGGGAGATTTTGTGGGATGTTTGTGGAACTTTGAGGGACTTTTCTGGAATTTGGTGAGATTCTGTAGAGAACTGACGAATTATCAGGGATTTTTCATGTATTCTGTGGGAATTTGTGGAGATTTGGTGGGATTTTTGTGGATTTTGGCTGTGTTTTGAGAAGATTTAGGGAATTTTGTGTGATTGTTCTGGGATTTTGTTGGGTATTGAGGACATTTTGTGGGATGTTTCTGGAATTTGGTGGGGCTTTTCAAGAATTTTGTGGTATTTTGAAAAGATTTAGGGAATTTTGTGGTGTTTTTTCTTGAATTTTGTGGGAAACTGTGCTGATTTTATGGGGCGTTTCTGGAATTTGGTCGAGTTTTCAGAAGATTTAGGGATTTTTGTGAGATTTTTGTGGGATGTTCTGGGAATTGGTGGAGATTTTGTGGGACATTCCTGTGAATTGGTAGGGTTTTGAAATGATTTAGGGAGTTTTGTGGGACTTCTCTGGAATTTTGTGGGTTTTTTCTGGAATTGTGTGGGATTCTGAGGAGACTTGAAGAATTTTGAGGAATTTGTTTTAGATTTTGTGGGAATTTGTGTAGATTCTGTGGGATTTTACTGGAATTTGGTGGGCCTTTTCAAGGACTTGGTGTGGTTTTGAGGAGACTTGAAGAATTTTGAGGATTTTTTCTTAGATTTTGTACAAACCTGTGGAGGTTTTGTGTGATTTTTGTGGGATTTGGTGGGATATTGAGGCGATTTAGGGATCTTGAGGGATTTTTCATGTATTTTGTGGGATTTTGTGGAGATTTGGTGGGATATTTTTCTAGAATTTGGTCGTGTTTTGAGAAGATTTAGGGAATTTTGTGGGATTTTTCCTGGAATTTTGTTGGATACTGGGGAGATTTTGTGGGATGTTTGTGGAACTTTGAGGGACTTTTCTGGAATTTGGTGAGATTCTGTAGAGAACTGAAGAATTATCAGGGATTTTTCATGTATTCTGTGGGAATTTGTGGAGATTTGGTGGGATTTTTCTGGAATTTGGTAGAGTTTTGAGAAGATTTAGGGAATTCTGTAAGATTTTCCTGGAATTTGGTGGGCCTTTTTGAAGGACTTTGTGTGGTTTTGAGGAGACTTGAAGAATTTTGAGGAATTTTTCTTAGATTTTGTGGAAACTTGTGGAGGTTTTGTGTGATTTTTGTGGAATTTTGTGGGATATTGAGGCAATTTAGGGATCTTGAGGGATTTTTCATGTATTTTGTGGGAATTTGTGGAGATTTGGTGGGATATTTTTCTAGAATTTGGTCGTGTTTTGGGAAGATTTAGGGAATTTTGTGGGATTTTTCCTGGAATTTTGTTGGATACTGGGGAGATTTTGTGGGATGTTTGTGGAACTTTGAGGGACTTTTCTGGAATTTGGTGAGATTCTGCAGAGAACTGACGAATTATCAGGGATTTTTCATGTATTCTGTGGGAATTTGTGGAGTTTCGGTGGGATATTTTTCTAGAATTTGGTCATGTTTTGAGAAGATTTAGGGAATTTTGTGTGATTGTTCTGGGATTTTGTTGGGTATTGAGGACATTTTGTGGGATGTTTCTGGAATTTGGTGGGGCTTTTCAAGAATTTTGTGGTATTTTGAAAAGATTTTGGGAATTTTGTGGTGTTTTTTCTTGAATTTTGTGGGAAACTGTGCTGATTTTATGGGGCGTTTCTGGAATTTGGTCGAGTTTTCAGAAGATTTAGGGATTTTTGTGAGATTTTTGTGGGATGTTCTGGGAATTGGTGGAGATTTTGTGGGACATTCCTGTGAATTGGTAGGGTTTTGAAATGATTTAGGGAGTTTTGTGGGACTTCTCTGGAATTTTGTGTGTTTTTTCTGGAATTGTGTGGGATTCTGAGGAGACTTGAAGAATTTTGAGGAATTTGTTTTAGATTTTGTGGGAATTTGTTTAGATTCTGTGGGATTTTACTGGAATTTGGTGGTCCTCTTCAAGGACTTTGTGTGGTTTTGAGGAGACTTGAAGAATTTTGAGGAATTTTTCTTAGATTTTGTGGAAACTTGTGGAGGTTTTGTGGGATTTTTGTGGAATTTTGTGGGATATTGAGGCAATTTAGGGATCTTGAGGGATTTTTCATGTATTTTGTGGGAATTTGTGGAGATTTGGTGGGATATTTTTCTAGAATTTTGTCGTGTTTTGAGAAGATTTAGGGAATTTTGTGGGATTTTTCCTGGAATTTTATTGGATACTGGGGAGATTTTGTGGGATGTCTCTGGAACTTTGAGGGACTTTTCTGGAATTTGGTGAGATTCTGTACAGAACTGACGAATTATCAGGGATTTTTCATGTATTCTGTGGGAATTTGTGGAGTTTCGGTGGGATATTTTTCTAGAATTTGGTCATGTTTTGAGAAGATTTAGGGAATTTTGTGTGATTTTTCTGGGATTTTGTTGGGTATTGAGGACATTTTGTGGGATGTTTCTGGAATTTGGTGGGGCTTTTCAAGAATTTTGTGGTATTTTGAAAAGATTTAGGGAATTTTGTTGTGTTTTTTCTTGAATTTTGTGGGAAACTGTGCTGATTTTATGGGGCGTTTCTGGAATTTGGTCGAGTTTTCAGAAGATTTAGGGATTTTTGTGAGATTTTTGTGGGATGTTCTGGGAATTGGTGGAGATTTTGTGGGACATTCCTGTGAATTGGTAGGGTTTTGAAATGATTTAGGGAGTTTTGTGGGACTTCTCTGGAATTTTGTGGGTTTTTTCTGGAATTGTGTGGGATTCTGAGGAGACTTGAAGAATTTTGAGGAATTTGTTTTAGATTTTGTTGGAATTTGTTTAGATTCTGTGGGATTTTACTGGAATTTGGTGGTCCTCTTCAAGGACTTTGTGTGGTTTTGAGGAGACTTGAAGAATTTTGAGGATTTTTTCTTAGATTTTGTACAAACCTGTGGAGGTTTTGTGTGATTTTTGGGGAATTTTGTGGGATATTGAGGCGATTTAGGGATCTTGAGGGATTTTCATGTATTTTGTGGGATTTTGTGGAGATTTGGTGGGATATTTTTCAAGAATTTGGTTGTGTTTTGAGAAGATTTAGGGAATTTTGTGGGATTTTTCCTGGAATTTTGTTGGATACTGGGGAGATTTTGTGGGATGTCTCTGGAACTTTGAGGGACTTTTCTGGAATTTGGTGAGATTCTGTAGAGAACTGAAGAATTATCAGGGATTTTTCATGTATTCTGTGGGAATTTGTGGAGATTCGGTGGGATATTTTTCTAGAATTTGGTCATGTTTTGAGAAGATTTAGGGAATTTTGTGTGATTTTTCTGGGATTTTGTTGGGTATTGAGGACATTTTGTGGGATGTTTCTGGAATTTGGTGGGGCTTTTCAAGAATTTTGTGGTATTTTGAAAAGATTTAGGGAATTTTGTGGTGTTTTTTCTTGAATTTTGTGGGAAACTGTGCTGATTTTATGGGGCGTTTCTGGAATTTGGTCGAGTTTTCAGAAGATTTAGGGATTTTTGTGAGATTTTTGTGGGATGTTCTGGGAATTGGTGGAGATTTTGTGGGACATTCCTGTGAATTGGTAGGGTTTTGAAATGATTTAGGGAGTTTTGTGGGACTTCTCTGGAATTTTGTGTGTTTTTTCTGGAATTGTGTGGGATTCTGAGGAGACTTGAAGAATTTTGAGGAATTTGTTTTAGATTTTGTGGGAATTTGTGTAGATTCTGTGGGATTTTACTGGAATTTGGTGGGCCTTTTCAAGGACTTTGTGTGGTTTTGAGGAGACTTGAAGAATTTTGAGGATTTTTTCTTAGATTTTGTACAAACCTGTGGAGGTTTTGTGTGATTTTTGTGGGATTTTGTGGGATATTGAGGCGATTTAGGGATCTTGAGGGATTTTCATGTATTTTGTGGGATTTTGTGGAGATTTGGTGGGATATTTTTCTAGAATTTGGTTGTGTTTTGAGAAGATTTAGGGAATTTTGTGGGATTTTTCCTGGAATATTGTTGGATACTGGGGAGATTTTGTGGGATGTTTGTGGAAACTTGAGGGACTTTTCTGGAATTTGGTGAGATTCTGTACAGAACTGACGAATTATCAGGGATTTTTCATGTATTCTGTGGGATTTTGTGGAGATTTGGTGGGATATTTTTCTAGAATTTGGTCGTGTTTTGAGAAGATTTAGGGAATTTTGTGGGATTTTTCCTGGAATTTTGTTGGATACTGGGGAGATTTTGTGGGATGTTTGTGGAACTTTGAGGGACTCTTCTGGAATTTGGTGAGATTCAGTAGAGAACTGAAGAATTATCAAAGATTTTTCATGTAGTCTGTGGGAATTCGTGGAGATTTGGTGGGATTTTTGTGGATTTTGGCCATGTTTTGATAAGATTTAGGGAATTTTGTGTGATTTTTCCTGGAAATTTGTTGGATACTGGGGAGATTTTGTGGGATGTTTGTGGAACTTTGAGGGACTTTTCTGGAATTTGGTGAGATTCAGTAGAGAACTGAAGAATTATCAGGGATTTTTCATGTATTCTGTGGGAATTTGTGGAGATTTGGTGGGATTTTTCTGGAATTTGGTAGAGTTTTGAGAAGATTCAGGGAATTCTGTAAGATTTTTCTGGAATTTGGTGGGTCTTTTCAAGGACTTTGTGTGGTTTTGAGGAGACTTGAAGAATTTTGAGGAATTTTTCTTAGATTCTGTGGAAACTTGTGGAGGTTTTGTGTGATTTTTGTGTGATTTTGTGGGATATTGAGGCGATTTAGGGATCTTGAGGGATTTTTCATGTATTTTGTGGGAATTTGTGGAGATTTGGTGGGATATTTTTCTAGAATTTGGTTGTGTTTTGAGAAGATTTAGGGAATTTTGTGGGATTTTTCCTGGAATTTTGTTGGATACTGGGGAGATTTTGTGGGATGTTTGTGGAACTTTGAGGGACTTTTCTGGAATTTGGTGAGATTCTGTAGAGAACTGACGAATTATCAGGGATTTTTCATGTATTCTGTGGGAATTTGTGGAGATTTGGTGGGATTTTTGTGGATTTTGGCTGTGTTTTGAGAAGATTTAGGGAATTTTGTGTGATTGTTCTGGGATTTTGTTGGGTATTGAGGACATTTTGTGGGATGTTTCTGGAATTTGGTGGGGCTTTTCAAGAATTTTGTGGTATTTTGAAAAGATTTAGGGAATTTTGTGGTGTTTTTTCTTGAATTTTGTGGGAAACTGTGCTGATTTTATGGGGCGTTTCTGGAATTTGGTCGAGTTTTCAGAAGATTTAGGGATTTTTGTGAGATTTTTGTGGGATGTTCTGGGAATTGGTGGAGATTTTGTGGGACATTCCTGTGAATTGGTAGGGTTTTGAAATGATTTAGGGAGTTTTGTGGGACTTCTCTGGAATTTTGTGGGTTTTTTCTGGAATTGTGTGGGATTCTGAGGAGACTTGAAGAATTTTGAGGAATTTGTTTTAGATTTTGTGGGAATTTGTGTAGATTCTGTGGGATTTTACTGGAATTTGGTGGGCCTTTTCAAGGACTTGGTGTGGTTTTGAGGAGACTTGAAGAATTTTGAGGATTTTTTCTTAGATTTTGTACAAACCTGTGGAGGTTTTGTGTGATTTTTGTGGGATTTGGTGGGATATTGAGGCGATTTAGGGATCTTGAGGGATTTTTCATGTATTTTGTGGGATTTTGTGGAGATTTGGTGGGATATTTTTCTAGAATTTGGTCGTGTTTTGAGAAGATTTAGGGAATTTTGTGGGATTTTTCCTGGAATTTTGTTGGATACTGGGGAGATTTTGTGGGATGTTTGTGGAACTTTGAGGGACTTTTCTGGAATTTGGTGAGATTCTGTAGAGAACTGAAGAATTATCAGGGATTTTTCATGTATTCTGTGGGAATTTGTGGAGATTTGGTGGGATTTTTCTGGAATTTGGTAGAGTTTTGAGAAGATTTAGGGAATTCTGTAAGATTTTCCTGGAATTTGGTGGGCCTTTTTGAAGGACTTTGTGTGGTTTTGAGGAGACTTGAAGAATTTTGAGGAATTTTTCTTAGATTTTGTGGAAACTTGTGGAGGTTTTGTGGGATTTTTGTGGAATTTTGTGGGATATTGAGGCAATTTAGGGATCTTGAGGGATTTTTCATGTATTTTGTGGGAATTTGTGGAGATTTGGTGGGATATTTTTCTAGAATTTGGTCGTGTTTTGGGAAGATTTAGGGAATTTTGTGGGATTTTTCCTGGAATTTTATTGGATACTGGGGAGATTTTGTGGGATGTCTCTGGAACTTTGAGGGACTTTTCAGGAATTTGGTGAGATTCTGCAGAGAACTGACGAATTATCAGGGATTTTTCATGTATTCTGTGGGAATTTGTGGAGTTTCGGTGGGATATATTTCTAGAATTTGGTCATGTTTTGAGAAGATTTAGGGAATTTTGTGTGATTTTTCTGGGATTTTGTTGGGTATTGAGGACATTTTGTGGGATGTTTCTGGAATTTGGTGGGGCTTTTCAAGAATTTTGTGGTATTTTGAAAAGATTTAGGGAATTTTGTGGTGTTTTTTCTTGAATTTTGTGGGAAACTGTGCTGATTTTATGGGGCGTTTCTGGAATTTGGTCGAGTTTTCAGAAGATTTAGGGGATTTTTGTGAGATTTTTGTGGGATGTTCTGGGAATTGGTGGAGATTTTGTGGGACATTCCTGTGAATTGGTAGGGTTTTGAAATGATTTAGGGAGTTTTGTGGGACTTCTCTGGAATTTTGTGTGTTTTTTCTGGAATTGTGTGGGATTCTGAGGAGACTTGAAGAATTTTGAGGAATTTGTTTTAGATTTTGTGGGAATTTGTGTAGATTCTGTGGGATTTTACTGGAATTTGGTGGGCCTTTTCAAGGACTTTGTGTGGTTTTGAGGAGACTTGAAGAATTTTGAGGATTTTTTCTTAGATTTTGTACAAACCTGTGGAGGTTTTGTGTGATTTTTGTGGGATTTTGTGGGATATTGAGGCGATTTAGGGATCTTGAGGGATTTTTCATGTATTTTGTGGGATTTTGTGGAGATTTGGTGGGATATTTTTCTAGAATTTGGTCGTGTTTTGAGAAGATTTAGGGAATTTTGTGGGATTTTTCCTGGAATTTTGTTGGATACTGGGGAGATTTTGTGGGATGTTTGTGGAACTTTGAGGGACTTTTCTGGAATTTGGTGAGATTCTGTAGAGAACTGAAGAATTATCAGGGATTTTTCATGTATTCTGTGGGAATTTGTGGAGATTTGGTGGGATTTTTCTGGAATTTGGTAGAGTTTTGAGAAGATTCAGGGAATTCTGTAAGATTTTTCTGGAATTTGGTGGGTCTTTTCAAGGACTTTGTGTGGTTTTGAGGAGACTTGAAGAATTTTGAGGAATTTTTCTTAGATTCTGTGGAAACTTGTGGAGGTTTTGTGTGATTTTTGTGGGATTTTGTGGGATATTGAGGCGATTTAGGGATCTTGAGGGATTTTTCATGTATTTTGTGGGAATTTGTGGAGATTTGGTGGGATATTTTTCTAGAATTTGGTTGTGTTTTGAGAAGATTTAGGGAATTTTGTGGGATTTTTCCTGGAATTTTGTTGGATACTGGGGAGATTTTGTGGGATGTTTGTGGAACTTTGAGGGACTTTTCTGGAATTTGGTGAGATTCTGTAGAGAACTGACGAATTATCAGGGATTTTTCATGTATTCTGTGGGAATCTGTGGAGATTTGGTGGGATTTTTCTGGAATTTTGGCCATGTTTTGAGAAGATTTAGGGAATTTTGTGTGATTTTTCCTGGAATTTTGTTGGATACTGGGGAGATTTTGTGGGATGTTTGTGGAACTTTGAGGGACTTTTCTGGAATTTGGTGAGATTCAGTAGAGAACTGAAGAATTATCAGGGATTTTTCATGTATTCTGTGGGAATTTGTGGAGATTTGGTGGGATTTTTCTGGAATTTGGTAGAGTTTTGAGAAGATTTAGGGAATTCTGTAAGATTTTCCTGGAATTTGGTGGGCCTTTTTGAAGGACTTTGTGTGGTTTTGAGGAGACTTGAAGAATTTTGAGGAATTTTTCTTAGATTTTGTGGAAACTTGTGGAGGTTTTGTGTGATTTTTGTGGAATTTTGTGGGATATTGAGGCAATTTAGGGATCTTGAGGGATTTTTCATGTATTTTGTGGGAATTTGTGGAGATTTGGTGGGATATTTTTCTAGAATTTGGTCGTGTTTTGGGAAGATTTAGGGAATTTTGTGGGATTTTTCCTGGAATTTTGTTGGATACTGGGGAGATTTTGTGGGATGTTTGTGGAACTTTGAGGGACTTTTCTGGAATTTGGTGAGATTCTGCAGAGAACTGACGAATTATCAGGGATTTTTCATGTATTCTGTGGGAATTTGTGGAGTTTCGGTGGGATATTTTTCTAGAATTTGGTCATGTTTTGAGAAGATTTAGGGAATTTTGTGTGATTGTTCTGGGATTTTGTTGGGTATTGAGGACATTTTGTGGGATGTTTCTGGAATTTGGTGGGGCTTTTCAAGAATTTTGTGGTATTTTGAAAAGATTTTGGGAATTTTGTGGTGTTTTTTCTTGAATTTTGTGGGAAACTGTGCTGATTTTATGGGGCGTTTCTGGAATTTGGTCGAGTTTTCAGAAGATTTAGGGATTTTTGTGAGATTTTTGTGGGATGTTCTGGGAATTGGTGGAGATTTTGTGGGACATTCCTGTGAATTGGTAGGGTTTTGAAATGATTTAGGGAGTTTTGTGGGACTTCTCTGGAATTTTGTGTGTTTTTTCTGGAATTGTGTGGGATTCTGAGGAGACTTGAAGAATTTTGAGGAATTTGTTTTAGATTTTGTGGGAATTTGTTTAGATTCTGTGGGATTTTACTGGAATTTGGTGGTCCTCTTCAAGGACTTTGTGTGGTTTTGAGGAGACTTGAAGAATTTTGAGGAATTTTTCTTAGATTTTGTGGAAACTTGTGGAGGTTTTGTGGGATTTTTGTGGAATTTTGTGGGATATTGAGGCAATTTAGGGATCTTGAGGGATTTTTCATGTATTTTGTGGGAATTTGTGGAGATTTGGTGGGATATTTTTCTAGAATTTTGTCGTGTTTTGAGAAGATTTAGGGAATTTTGTGGGATTTTTCCTGGAATTTTATTGGATACTGGGGAGATTTTGTGGGATGTCTCTGGAACTTTGAGGGACTTTTCTGGAATTTGGTGAGATTCTGTACAGAACTGACGAATTATCAGGGATTTTTCATGTATTCTGTGGGAATTTGTGGAGTTTCGGTGGGATATTTTTCTAGAATTTGGTCATGTTTTGAGAAGATTTAGGGAATTTTGTGTGATTTTTCTGGGATTTTGTTGGGTATTGAGGACATTTTGTGGGATGTTTCTGGAATTTGGTGGGGCTTTTCAAGAATTTTGTGGTATTTTGAAAAGATTTAGGGAATTTTGTTGTGTTTTTTCTTGAATTTTGTGGGAAACTGTGCTGATTTTATGGGGCGTTTCTGGAATTTGGTCGAGTTTTCAGAAGATTTAGGGATTTTTGTGAGATTTTTGTGGGATGTTCTGGGAATTGGTGGAGATTTTGTGGGACATTCCTGTGAATTGGTAGGGTTTTGAAATGATTTAGGGAGTTTTGTGGGACTTCTCTGGAATTTTGTGGGTTTTTTCTGGAATTGTGTGGGATTCTGAGGAGACTTGAAGAATTTTGAGGAATTTGTTTTAGATTTTGTTGGAATTTGTTTAGATTCTGTGGGATTTTACTGGAATTTGGTGGTCCTCTTCAAGGACTTTGTGTGGTTTTGAGGAGACTTGAAGAATTTTGAGGATTTTTTCTTAGATTTTGTACAAACCTGTGGAGGTTTTGTGTGATTTTTGGGGAATTTTGTGGGATATTGAGGCGATTTAGGGATCTTGAGGGATTTTCATGTATTTTGTGGGATTTTGTGGAGATTTGGTGGGATATTTTTCAAGAATTTGGTTGTGTTTTGAGAAGATTTAGGGAATTTTGTGGGATTTTTCCTGGAATTTTGTTGGATACTGGGGAGATTTTGTGGGATGTCTCTGGAACTTTGAGGGACTTTTCTGGAATTTGGTGAGATTCTGTAGAGAACTGAAGAATTATCAGGGATTTTTCATGTATTCTGTGGGAATTTGTGGAGATTCGGTGGGATATTTTTCTAGAATTTGGTCATGTTTTGAGAAGATTTAGGGAATTTTGTGTGATTTTTCTGGGATTTTGTTGGGTATTGAGGACATTTTGTGGGATGTTTCTGGAATTTGGTGGGGCTTTTCAAGAATTTTGTGGTATTTTGAAAAGATTTAGGGAATTTTGTGGTGTTTTTTCTTGAATTTTGTGGGAAACTGTGCTGATTTTATGGGGCGTTTCTGGAATTTGGTCGAGTTTTCAGAAGATTTAGGGATTTTTGTGAGATTTTTGTGGGATGTTCTGGGAATTGGTGGAGATTTTGTGGGACATTCCTGTGAATTGGTAGGGTTTTGAAATGATTTAGGGAGTTTTGTGGGACTTCTCTGGAATTTTGTGTGTTTTTTCTGGAATTGTGTGGGATTCTGAGGAGACTTGAAGAATTTTGAGGAATTTGTTTTAGATTTTGTGGGAATTTGTGTAGATTCTGTGGGATTTTACTGGAATTTGGTGGGCCTTTTCAAGGACTTTGTGTGGTTTTGAGGAGACTTGAAGAATTTTGAGGATTTTTTCTTAGATTTTGTACAAACCTGTGGAGGTTTTGTGTGATTTTTGTGGGATTTTGTGGGATATTGAGGCGATTTAGGGATCTTGAGGGATTTTCATGTATTTTGTGGGATTTTGTGGAGATTTGGTGGGATATTTTTCTAGAATTTGGTTGTGTTTTGAGAAGATTTAGGGAATTTTGTGGGATTTTTCCTGGAATATTGTTGGATACTGGGGAGATTTTGTGGGATGTTTGTGGAAACTTGAGGGACTTTTCTGGAATTTGGTGAGATTCTGTACAGAACTGACGAATTATCAGGGATTTTTCATGTATTCTGTGGGATTTTGTGGAGATTTGGTGGGATATTTTTCTAGAATTTGGTCGTGTTTTGAGAAGATTTAGGGAATTTTGTGGGATTTTTCCTGGAATTTTGTTGGATACTGGGGAGATTTTGTGGGATGTTTGTGGAACTTTGAGGGACTCTTCTGGAATTTGGTGAGATTCAGTAGAGAACTGAAGAATTATCAAAGATTTTTCATGTAGTCTGTGGGAATTCGTGGAGATTTGGTGGGATTTTTGTGGATTTTGGCCATGTTTTGATAAGATTTAGGGAATTTTGTGTGATTTTTCCTGGAAATTTGTTGGATACTGGGGAGATTTTGTGGGATGTTTGTGGAACTTTGAGGGACTTTTCTGGAATTTGGTGAGATTCAGTAGAGAACTGAAGAATTATCAGGGATTTTTCATGTATTCTGTGGGAATTTGTGGAGATTTGGTGGGATTTTTCTGGAATTTGGTAGAGTTTTGAGAAGATTCAGGGAATTCTGTAAGATTTTTCTGGAATTTGGTGGGTCTTTTCAAGGACTTTGTGTGGTTTTGAGGAGACTTGAAGAATTTTGAGGAATTTTTCTTAGATTCTGTGGAAACTTGTGGAGGTTTTGTGTGATTTTTGTGTGATTTTGTGGGATATTGAGGCGATTTAGGGATCTTGAGGGATTTTTCATGTATTTTGTGGGAATTTGTGGAGATTTGGTGGGATATTTTTCTAGAATTTGGTTGTGTTTTGAGAAGATTTAGGGAATTTTGTGGGATTTTTCCTGGAATTTTGTTGGATACTGGGGAGATTTTGTGGGATGTTTGTGGAACTTTGAGGGACTTTTCTGGAATTTGGTGAGATTCTGTAGAGAACTGACGAATTATCAGGGATTTTTCATGTATTCTGTGGGAATTTGTGGAGATTTGGTGGGATTTTTGTGGATTTTGGCTGTGTTTTGAGAAGATTTAGGGAATTTTGTGTGATTGTTCTGGGATTTTGTTGGGTATTGAGGACATTTTGTGGGATGTTTCTGGAATTTGGTGGGGCTTTTCAAGAATTTTGTGGTATTTTGAAAAGATTTAGGGAATTTTGTGGTGTTTTTTCTTGAATTTTGTGGGAAACTGTGCTGATTTTATGGGGCGTTTCTGGAATTTGGTCGAGTTTTCAGAAGATTTAGGGATTTTTGTGAGATTTTTGTGGGATGTTCTGGGAATTGGTGGAGATTTTGTGGGACATTCCTGTGAATTGGTAGGGTTTTGAAATGATTTAGGGAGTTTTGTGGGACTTCTCTGGAATTTTGTGGGTTTTTTCTGGAATTGTGTGGGATTCTGAGGAGACTTGAAGAATTTTGAGGAATTTGTTTTAGATTTTGTGGGAATTTGTGTAGATTCTGTGGGATTTTACTGGAATTTGGTGGGCCTTTTCAAGGACTTGGTGTGGTTTTGAGGAGACTTGAAGAATTTTGAGGATTTTTTCTTAGATTTTGTACAAACCTGTGGAGGTTTTGTGTGATTTTTGTGGGATTTGGTGGGATATTGAGGCGATTTAGGGATCTTGAGGGATTTTTCATGTATTTTGTGGGATTTTGTGGAGATTTGGTGGGATATTTTTCTAGAATTTGGTCGTGTTTTGAGAAGATTTAGGGAATTTTGTGGGATTTTTCCTGGAATTTTGTTGGATACTGGGGAGATTTTGTGGGATGTTTGTGGAACTTTGAGGGACTTTTCTGGAATTTGGTGAGATTCTGTAGAGAACTGAAGAATTATCAGGGATTTTTCATGTATTCTGTGGGAATTTGTGGAGATTTGGTGGGATTTTTCTGGAATTTGGTAGAGTTTTGAGAAGATTTAGGGAATTCTGTAAGATTTTCCTGGAATTTGGTGGGCCTTTTTGAAGGACTTTGTGTGGTTTTGAGGAGACTTGAAGAATTTTGAGGAATTTTTCTTAGATTTTGTGGAAACTTGTGGAGGTTTTGTGGGATTTTTGTGGAATTTTGTGGGATATTGAGGCAATTTAGGGATCTTGAGGGATTTTTCATGTATTTTGTGGGAATTTGTGGAGATTTGGTGGGATATTTTTCTAGAATTTGGTCGTGTTTTGGGAAGATTTAGGGAATTTTGTGGGATTTTTCCTGGAATTTTATTGGATACTGGGGAGATTTTGTGGGATGTCTCTGGAACTTTGAGGGACTTTTCAGGAATTTGGTGAGATTCTGCAGAGAACTGACGAATTATCAGGGATTTTTCATGTATTCTGTGGGAATTTGTGGAGTTTCGGTGGGATATATTTCTAGAATTTGGTCATGTTTTGAGAAGATTTAGGGAATTTTGTGTGATTTTTCTGGGATTTTGTTGGGTATTGAGGACATTTTGTGGGATGTTTCTGGAATTTGGTGGGGCTTTTCAAGAATTTTGTGGTATTTTGAAAAGATTTAGGGAATTTTGTGGTGTTTTTTCTTGAATTTTGTGGGAAACTGTGCTGATTTTATGGGGCGTTTCTGGAATTTGGTCGAGTTTTCAGAAGATTTAGGGGATTTTTGTGAGATTTTTGTGGGATGTTCTGGGAATTGGTGGAGATTTTGTGGGACATTCCTGTGAATTGGTAGGGTTTTGAAATGATTTAGGGAGTTTTGTGGGACTTCTCTGGAATTTTGTGTGTTTTTTCTGGAATTGTGTGGGATTCTGAGGAGACTTGAAGAATTTTGAGGAATTTGTTTTAGATTTTGTGGGAATTTGTGTAGATTCTGTGGGATTTTACTGGAATTTGGTGGGCCTTTTCAAGGACTTTGTGTGGTTTTGAGGAGACTTGAAGAATTTTGAGGATTTTTTCTTAGATTTTGTACAAACCTGTGGAGGTTTTGTGTGATTTTTGTGGGATTTTGTGGGATATTGAGGCGATTTAGGGATCTTGAGGGATTTTTCATGTATTTTGTGGGATTTTGTGGAGATTTGGTGGGATATTTTTCTAGAATTTGGTCGTGTTTTGAGAAGATTTAGGGAATTTTGTGGGATTTTTCCTGGAATTTTGTTGGATACTGGGGAGATTTTGTGGGATGTTTGTGGAACTTTGAGGGACTTTTCTGGAATTTGGTGAGATTCTGTAGAGAACTGAAGAATTATCAGGGATTTTTCATGTATTCTGTGGGAATTTGTGGAGATTTGGTGGGATTTTTCTGGAATTTGGTAGAGTTTTGAGAAGATTCAGGGAATTCTGTAAGATTTTTCTGGAATTTGGTGGGTCTTTTCAAGGACTTTGTGTGGTTTTGAGGAGACTTGAAGAATTTTGAGGAATTTTTCTTAGATTCTGTGGAAACTTGTGGAGGTTTTGTGTGATTTTTGTGGGATTTTGTGGGATATTGAGGCGATTTAGGGATCTTGAGGGATTTTTCATGTATTTTGTGGGAATTTGTGGAGATTTGGTGGGATATTTTTCTAGAATTTGGTTGTGTTTTGAGAAGATTTAGGGAATTTTGTGGGATTTTTCCTGGAATTTTGTTGGATACTGGGGAGATTTTGTGGGATGTTTGTGGAACTTTGAGGGACTTTTCTGGAATTTGGTGAGATTCTGTAGAGAACTGACGAATTATCAGGGATTTTTCATGTATTCTGTGGGAATCTGTGGAGATTTGGTGGGATTTTTCTGGAATTTTGGCCATGTTTTGAGAAGATTTAGGGAATTTTGTGTGATTTTTCCTGGAATTTTGTTGGATACTGGGGAGATTTTGTGGGATGTTTGTGGAACTTTGAGGGACTTTTCTGGAATTTGGTGAGATTCAGTAGAGAACTGAAGAATTATCAGGGATTTTTCATGTATTCTGTGGGAATTTGTGGAGATTTGGTGGGATTTTTCTGGAATTTGGTAGAGTTTTGAGAAGATTCAGGGAATTCTGTAAGATTTTTCTGGAATTTGGTGGTCCTCTTCAAGGACTTTGTGTGGTTTTGAGGAGACTTGAAGAATTTTGAGGAATTTTTCTTAGATTTTGTGGAAACTTGTGGAGGTTTTGTGGGATTTTTGTGGAATTTTGTGGGATATTGAGGCAATTTAGGGATCTTGAGGGATTTTTCATGTATTTTGTGGGAATTTGTGGAGATTTGGTGGGATATTTTTCTAGAATTTTGTCGTGTTTTGGGAAGATTTAGGGAATTTTGTGGGATTTTTCCTGGAATTTTATTGGATACTGGGGAGATTTTGTGGGATGTCTCTGGAACTTTGAGGGACTTTTCTGGAATTTGGTGAGATTCTGCAGAGAACTGACGAATTATCAGGGATTTTTCATGTATTCTGTGGGAATTTGTGGAGTTTCGGTGGGATATTTTTCTAGAATTTGGTCATGTTTTGAGAAGATTTAGGGAATTTTGTGTGATTTTTCTGGGATTTTGTTGGGTATTGAGGACATTTTGTGGGATGTTTCTGGAATTTGGTGGGGCTTTTCAAGAATTTTGTGGTATTTTGAAAAGATTTAGGGAATTTTGTGGTGTTTTTTCTTGAATTTTGTGGGAAACTGTGCTGATTTTATGGGGCGTTTCTGGAATTTGGTCGAGTTTTCAGAAGATTTAGGGATTTTTGTGAGATTTTTGTGGGATGTTCTGGGAATTGGTGGAGATTTTGTGGGACATTCCTGTGAATTGGTAGGGTTTTGAAATGATTTAGGGAGTTTTGTGGGACTTCTCTGGAATTTTGTGGGTTTTTTCTGGAATTGTGTGGGATTCTGAGGAGACTTGAAGAATTTTGAGGAATTTGTTTTAGATTTTGTGGGAATTTGTTTAGATTCTGTGGGATTTTACTGGAATTTGGTGGTCCTCTTCAAGGACTTTGTGTGGTTTTGAGGAGACTTGAAGAATTTTGAGGATTTTTTCGTAGATTTTGTACAAACCTGTGGAGGTTTTGTGTGATTTTTGGGGAATTTTGTGGGATATTGAGGCGATTTAGGGATCTTGAGGGATTTTCATGTATTTTGTGGGATTTTGTGGAGATTTGGTGGGATATTTTTCAAGAATTTGGTTGTGTTTTGAGAAGATTTAGGGAATTTTGTGGGATTTTTCCTGGAATTTTGTTGGATACTGGGGAGATTTTGTGGGATGTCTCTGGAACTTTGAGGGACTTTTCTGGAATTTGGTGAGATTCTGTAGAGAACTGAAGAATTATCAGGGATTTTTCATGTATTCTGTGGGAATTTGTGGAGATTTGGTGGGATTTTTCTGGAATTTGGTAGAGTTTTGAGAAGATTTAGGGAATTCTGTAAGATTTTCCTGGAATTTGGTGGGCCTTTTTGAAGGACTTTGTGTGGTTTTGAGGAGACTTGAAGAATTTTGAGGAATTTTTCTTAGATTTTGTGGAAACTTGTGGAGGTTTTGTGGGATTTTTGTGGAATTTTGTGGGATATTGAGGCAATTTAGGGATCTTGAGGGATTTTTCATGTATTTTGTGGGAATTTGTGGAGATTTGGTGGGATATTTTTCTAGAATTTGGTCGTGTTTTGGGAAGATTTAGGGAATTTTGTGGGATTTTTCCTGGAATTTTATTGGATACTGGGGAGATTTTGTGGGATGTCTCTGGAACTTTGAGGGACTTTTCAGGAATTTGGTGAGATTCTGCAGAGAACTGACGAATTATCAGGGATTTTTCATGTATTCTGTGGGAATTTGTGGAGTTTCGGTGGGATATATTTCTAGAATTTGGTCATGTTTTGAGAAGATTTAGGGAATTTTGTGTGATTTTTCTGGGATTTTGTTGGGTATTGAGGACATTTTGTGGGATGTTTCTGGAATTTGGTGGGGCTTTTCAAGAATTTTGTGGTATTTTGAAAAGATTTAGGGAATTTTGTGGTGTTTTTTCTTGAATTTTGTGGGAAACTGTGCTGATTTTATGGGGCGTTTCTGGAATTTGGTCGAGTTTTCAGAAGATTTAGGGGATTTTTGTGAGATTTTTGTGGGATGTTCTGGGAATTGGTGGAGATTTTGTGGGACATTCCTGTGAATTGGTAGGGTTTTGAAATGATTTAGGGAGTTTTGTGGGACTTCTCTGGAATTTTGTGTGTTTTTTCTGGAATTGTGTGGGATTCTGAGGAGACTTGAAGAATTTTGAGGAATTTGTTTTAGATTTTGTGGGAATTTGTGTAGATTCTGTGGGATTTTACTGGAATTTGGTGGGCCTTTTCAAGGACTTTGTGTGGTTTTGAGGAGACTTGAAGAATTTTGAGGATTTTTTCTTAGATTTTGTACAAACCAGTGGAGGTTTTGTGTGATTTTTGTGGGATTTTGTGGGATATTGAGGCGATTTATGGATCTTGAGGGATTTTTCATGTATTTTGTGGGATTTTGTGGAGATTTGGTGGGATATTTTTCTAGAATTTGGTCGTGTTTTGAGAAGATTTAGGGAATTTTGTGGGATTTTTCCTGGAATTTTGTTGGATACTGGGGAGATTTTGTGGGATGTTTGTGGAACTTTGAGGGACTTTTCTGGAATTTGGTGAGATTCTGTAGAGAACTGAAGAATTATCAGGGATTTTTCATGTATTCTGTGGGAATTTGTGGAGATTTGGTGGGATTTTTCTGGAATTTGGTAGAGTTTTGAGAAGATTCAGGGAATTCTGTAAGATTTTTCTGGAATTTGGTGGGTCTATTCAAGGACTTTGTGTGGTTTTGAGGAGACTTGAAGAATTTTGAGGAATTTTTCTTAGATTCTGTGGAAACTTGTGGAGGTTTTGTGTGATTTTTGTGGGATTTTGTGGGATATTGAGGCGATTTAGGGATCTTGAGGGATTTTTCATGTATTTTGTGGGAATTTGTGGAGATTTGGTGGGATATTTTTCTAGAATTTGGTTGTGTTTTGAGAAGATTTAGGGAATTTTGTGGGATTTTTCCTGGAATTTTGTTGGATACTGGGGAGATTTTGTGGGATGTTTGTGGAACTTTGAGGGACTTTTCTGGAATTTGGTGAGATTCTGTAGAGAACTGACGAATTATCAGGGATTTTTCATGTATTCTGTGGGAATCTGTGGAGATTTGGTGGGATTTTTCTGGAATTTTGGCCATGTTTTGAGAAGATTTAGGGAATTTTGTGTGATTTTTCCTGGAATTTTGTTGGATACTGGGGAGATTTTGTGGGATGTTTGTGGAACTTTGAGGGACTTTTCTGGAATTTGGTGAGATTCAGTAGAGAACTGAAGAATTATCAGGGATTTTTCATGTATTCTGTGGGAATTTGTGGAGATTTGGTGGGATTTTTCTGGAATTTGGTAGAGTTTTGAGAAGATTCAGGGAATTCTGTAAGATTTTTCTGGAATTTGGTGGTCCTCTTCAAGGACTTTGTGTGGTTTTGAGGAGACTTGAAGAATTTTGAGGAATTTTTCTTAGATTTTGTGGAAACTTGTGGAGGTTTTGTGGGATTTTTGTGGAATTTTGTGGGATATTGAGGCAATTTAGGGATCTTGAGGGATTTTTCATGTATTTTGTGGGAATTTGTGGAGATTTGGTGGGATATTTTTCTAGAATTTTGTCGTGTTTTGGGAAGATTTAGGGAATTTTGTGGGATTTTTCCTGGAATTTTATTGGATACTGGGGAGATTTTGTGGGATGTCTCTGGAACTTTGAGGGACTTTTCTGGAATTTGGTGAGATTCTGCAGAGAACTGACGAATTATCAGGGATTTTTCATGTATTCTGTGGGAATTTGTGGAGTTTCGGTGGGATATTTTTCTAGAATTTGGTCATGTTTTGAGAAGATTTAGGGAATTTTGTGTGATTTTTCTGGGATTTTGTTGGGTATTGAGGACATTTTGTGGGATGTTTCTGGAATTTGGTGGGGCTTTTCAAGAATTTTGTGGTATTTTGAAAAGATTTTGGGAATTTTGTGGTGTTTTTTCTTGAATTTTGTGGGAAACTGTGCTGATTTTATGGGGCGTTTCTGGAATTTGGTCGAGTTTTCAGAAGATTTAGGGATTTTTGTGAGATTTTTGTGGGATGTTCTGGGAATTGGTGGAGATTTTGTGGGACATTCCTGTGAATTGGTAGGGTTTTGAAATGATTTAGGGAGTTTTGTGGGACTTCTCTGGAATTTTGTGGGTTTTTTCTGGAATTGTGTGGGATTCTGAGGAGACTTGAAGAATTTTGAGGAATTTGTTTTAGATTTTGTGGGAATTTGTTTAGATTCTGTGGGATTTTACTGGAATTTGGTGGTCCTCTTCAAGGACTTTGTGTGGTTTTGAGGAGACTTGAAGAATTTTGAGGATTTTTTCTTAGATTTTGTACAAACCTGTGGAGGTTTTGTGTGATTTTTGGGGAATTTTGTGGGATATTGAGGCGATTTAGGGATCTTGAGGGATTTTCATGTATTTTGTGGGATTTTGTGGAGATTTGGTGGGATATTTTTCAAGAATTTGGTTGTGTTTTGAGAAGATTTAGGGAATTTTGTGGGATTTTTCCTGGAATTTTGTTGGATACTGGGGAGATTTTGTGGGATGTCTCTGGAACTTTGAGGGACTTTTCTGGAATTTGGTGAGATTCTGTAGAGAACTGAAGAATTATCAGGGATTTTTCATGTATTCTGTGGGAATTTGTGGAGATTCGGTGGGATATTTTTCTAGAATTTGGTCATGTTTTGAGAAGATTTAGGGAATTTTGTGTGATTTTTCTGGGATTTTGTTGGGTATTGAGGACATTTTGTGGGATGTTTCTGGAATTTGGTGGGGCTTTTCAAGAATTTTGTGGTATTTTGAAAAGTTTTAGGGAATTTTGTGGTGTTTTTTCTTGAATTTTGTGGGAAACTGTGCTGATTTTATGGGGCGTTTCTGGAATTTGGTCGAGTTTTCAGAAGATTTAGGGATTTTTGTGAGATTTTTGTGGGATGTTCTGGGAATTGGTGGAGATTTTGTGGGACATTCCTGTGAATTGGTAGGGTTTTGAAATGATTTAGGGAGTTTTGTGGGACTTCTCTGGAATTTTGTGTGTTTTTTCTGGAATTGTGTGGGATTCTGAGGAGACTTGAAGAATTTTGAGGAATTTGTTTTAGATTTTGTGGGAATTTGTGTAGATTCTGTGGGATTTTACTGGAATTTGGTGGGCCTTTTCAAGGACTTTGTGTGGTTTTGAGGAGACTTGAAGAATTTTGAGGATTTTTTCTTAGATTTTGTACAAACCTGTGGAGGTTTTGTGTGATTTTTGTGGGATTTTGTGGGATATTGAGGCGATTTAGGGATCTTGAGGGATTTTTCATGTATTTTGTGGGATTTTGTGGAGATTTGGTGGGATATTTTTCTAGAATTTGGTCGTGTTTTGAGAAGATTTAGGGAATTTTGTGGGATTTTTCCTGGAATTTTGTTGGATACTGGGGAGATTTTGTGGGATGTTTGTGGAACTTTGAGGGACTTTTCTGGAATTTGGTGAGATTCTGTAGAGAACTGAAGAATTATCAGGGATTTTTCATGTATTCTGTGGGAATTTGTGGAGATTTGGTGGGATTTTTCTGGAATTTGGTAGAGTTTTGAGAAGATTCAGGGAATTCTGTAAGATTTTTCTGGAATTTGGTGGGTCTTTTCAAGGACTTTGTGTGGTTTTGAGGAGACTTGAAGAATTTTGAGGAATTTTTCTTAGATTCTGTGGAAACTTGTGGAGGTTTTGTGTGATTTTTGTGTGATTTTGTGGGATATTGAGGCGATTTAGGGATCTTGAGGGATTTTTCATGTATTTTGTGGGAATTTGTGGAGATTTGGTGGGATATTTTTCTAGAATTTGGTTGTGTTTTGAGAAGATTTAGGGAATTTTGTGGGATTTTTCCTGGAATTTTGTTGGATACTGGGGAGATTTTGTGGGATGTTTGTGGAACTTTGAGGGACTTTTCTGGAATTTGGTGAGATTCAGTAGAGAACTGAAGAATTATCAGGGATTTTTCATATATTCTGTGGGAATTTGTGGAGATTTGGTGGGATTTTTCTGGAATTTGGTAGAGTTTTGAGAAGATTCAGGGAATTCTGTAAGATTTTTCTGGAATTTGGTGGGTCTTTTCAAGGACTTTGTGTGGTTTTGAGGAGACTTGAAGAATTTTGAGGAATTTTTCTTAGATTTTGTGGAAACTTGTGGAGGTTTTGTGGGATTTTTGTGGAATTTTGTGGGATATTGAGGCAATTTAGGGATCTTGAGGGATTTTTCATGTATTTTGTGGGAATTTGTGGAGATTTGGTGGGATATTTTTCTAGAATTTGGTTGTGTTTTGAGAAGATTTAGGGAATTTTGTGGGATTTTTCCTGGAATTTTGTTGGATACTGGGGAGATTTTGTGGGATGTTTGTGGAACTTTGAGGGACTTTTCTGGAATTTGGTGAGATTCTGCAGAGAACTGACGAATTATCAGGGATTTTTCATGTATTCTGTGGGAATTTGTGGAGTTTCGGTGGGATATTTTTCTAGAATTTGGTCATGTTTTGAGAAGATTTAGGGAATTTTGTGTGATTTTTCTGGGATTTTGTTGGGTATTGAGGACATTTTGTGGGATGTTTCTGGAATTTGGTGGGGCTTTTCAAGAATTTTGTGGTATTTTGAAAAGATTTTGGGAATTTTGTGGTGTTTTTTCTTGAATTTTGTGGGAAACTGTGCTGATTTTATGGGGCGTTTCTGGAATTTGGTCGAGTTTTCAGAAGATTTAGGGATTTTTGTGAGATTTTTGTGGGATGTTCTGGGAATTGGTGGAGATTTTGTGGGACATTCCTGTGAATTGGTAGGGTTTTGAAATGATTTAGGGAGTTTTGTGGGACTTCTCTGGAATTTTGTGGGGTTTTTCTGGAATTGTGTGGGATTCTGAGGAGACTTGAAGAATTTTGAGGAATTTGTTTTAGATTTTGTGGGAATTTGTTTAGATTCTGTGGGATTTTACTGGAATTTGGTGGTCCTCTTCAAGGACTTTGTGTGGTTTTGAGGAGACTTGAAGAATTTTGAGGATTTTTTCTTAGATTTTGTACAAACCTGTGGAGGTTTTGTGTGATTTTTGGGGAATTTTGTGGGATATTGAGGCGATTTAGGGATCTTGAGGGATTTTCATGTATTTTGTGGGATTTTGTGGAGATTTGGTGGGATATTTTTCAAGAATTTGGTCGTGTTTTGAGAAGATTTCGGGAATTTTGTGGGATTTTTCCTGGAATTTTGTTGGATACTGGGGAGATTTTGTGGGATGTTTGTGGAACCTTGAGGGACTTTTCTGGAATTTGGTGAGATTCTGTAGAGAACTGAAGAATTATCAGGGATTTTTCATGTATTCTGTGGGAATTTGTGGAGATTTGGTGGGATTTTTCTGGAATTTGGTAGAGTTTTGAGAAGATTCAGGGAATTCTGCAAGATATTTCTGGAATTTGGTAGGCCTTTTTGAAGGACATTTTGTGGTTTTTACAAGACTTGAAGAATTTTGAGGAATTTTTCTTAGATTTTGTGGAAACTTGTGGAGGTTTTGTGGGATTTTTGTGTGATTATGTGGGATATTGAGGCGATTTAGGGATCTTGAGGGATTTTTCATGTATTTTGTGGGAATTTGTGGAGATTTGGTGGGATATTTTTCTAGAATTTGGTCGTGTTTTGGGACGATTTAGGGAATTTTGTGGGATTTTTCCTGGAATTTTATTGGATACTGGGGAGATTTTGTGGAATGTTTGTGGAACTTTGAGGGACTTTTCTGGAATTTGGTGAGATTCTGTAGAGAACTGACGAATTATCAGGGATTTTTCATGTATTCTGTGGGAATTTGTGGAGATTTGGTGGGATTTTTGTGGATTTTGGCCGTGTTTTGAGAAGATTTAGGGAATTTGGTGTGATTTTTCTGGGATTTTGTTGGGTATTGAGGACATTTTGTGGGATGTTTCTGGAATTTGGTAGGGCTTTTCAAGAATTTTGTGGTATTTTGAAAAGATTTTGGGAATTTTGTGGTGTTTTTTCTTGAATTTTGTGGGAAACTGCTGATTTTATGGAGCGTTTCTGGAATTTGGTCGAGTTTTCAGAAGATTTAGGGATTTTTGTGAGATTTTTGTGGGATGTTCTGGGAATTGGTGGAGATTTTGTGGGACATTCCTGTGAATTGGTAGGGTTTTGAAATGATTTAGGGAGTTTTGTGGGACTTCTCTGGAATTTTGTGTGTTTTTTCTGGAATTGTGTGGGATTCTGAGGAGACTTGAAGAATTTTGAGGAATTTGTTTTAGATTTTGTGGGAATTTGTGTAGATTCTGTGGGATTTTACTGGAATTTGGTGGGCCTTTTCAAGGACTTGGTGTGGTTTTGAGGAGACTTGAAGAATTTTGAGGATTTTTTCTTAGATTTTGTACAAACCTGTGGAGGTTTTGTGTGATTTTTGTGGGATTTTGTGGGATATTGAGGCGATTTAGGGATCTTGAGGGATTTTTCATGTATTTTGTGGGATTTTGTGGAGATTTGGTGGGATATTTTTCTAGAATTTGGTTGTGTTTTGAGAAGATTTAGGGAATTTTGTGGGAATTTTGTGGGATTTTTGTGGGAATTTTGTTGGATACTGGGGAGATTTTGTGGGATGTTTGTGGAACTTTGAGGGACTTTTCTGGAATTTGGTGAGATTCTGTAGAGAACTGAAGAATTATCAGGGATTTTTCATGTATTCTGTGGGAATTTGTGGAGATTTGGGATTTTTGTGCATTTTGGCCATGTTTTGAGTAGATTTAGGGAATTTTGTGTGATTTTTCCTGGAATTTTGTTGGATACTGGGGAGATTTTGTGGGATGTTTGTGGAACTTTGAGGGACTTTTCTGGAATTTGGTGAGATTCTATAGAGAACTGAAGAATTATCAGGGATTTTTCATGTATTCTGTGGGAATTTGTGGAGATTTGGTGGGATTTTTCTGGAATTTGGTAGAGTTTTGAGAAGATTCAGGGAATTCTGTAAGATTTTTCTGGAATTTGGTGGGTCTTTTCAAGGATTTTGTGTGGTTTTGAGGAGACTTGAAGGATTTTGAGGAATTTTTCTTAGATTCTGTGGAAACTTGTGGAGGTTTTGTGTGATTTTTGTGTGATTTTGTGGGATATTGAGGCGATTTAGGGATCTTGAGGTATTTTTCATGTATTTTGTGGGAATTTGTGGAGATTTGGTGGGATTTTTCTGGAATTTGGTAGAGTTTTGAGAAGATTCAGGGAATTCTGTAAGATTTTTCTGGAATTTGGTGGGTCTTTTCAAGGACTTTGTGTGGTTTTGAGGAGACTTGAAGAATTTTGAGGAATTTTTCTTAGATTTTGTACAAACCTGTGGAGGTTTTGTGTGATTTTTGTGGGATTTTGTGGGATATTGAGGCGATTTAGGGATCTTGAGGGATTTTTCATGTATTTTGTGGGATTTTGTGGAGATTTGGTGGGATATTTTTCTAGAATTTGGTCGTGTTTTGAGAAGATTTAGGGAATTTTGTGGGATTTTTCCTGGAATTTTGTTGGATACTGGGGAGATTTTGTGGGATGTTTGTGGAACTTTGAGGGACTTTTCTGGAATTTGGTGAGATTCTGTAGAGAACTGAAGAATTATCAGGGATTTTTCATGTATTCTGTGGGAATTTGTGGAGATTTGGTGGGATTTTTCTGGAATTTGGTAGAGTTTTGAGAAGATTCAGGGAATTCTGTAAGATTTTTCTGGAATTTGGTGGGTCTTTTCAAGGACTTTGTGTGGTTTTGAGGAGACTTGAAGAATTTTGAGGAATTTTTCTTAGATTCTGTGGAAACTTGTGGAGGTTTTGTGTGATTTTTGTGGGATTTTGTGGGATATTGAGGCGATTTAGGGATCTTGAGGGATTTTTCATGTATTTTGTGGGAATTTGTGGAGATTTGGTGGGATATTTTTCTAGAATTTGGTTGTGTTTTGAGAAGATTTAGGGAATTTTGTGGGATTTTTCCTGGAATTTTGTTGGATACTGGGGAGATTTTGTGGGATGTTTGTGGAACTTTGAGGGACTTTTCTGGAATTTGGTGAGATTCTGTAGAGAACTGACGAATTATCAGGGATTTTTCATGTATTCTGTGGGAATCTGTGGAGATTTGGTGGGATTTTTCTGGAATTTTGGCCATGTTTTGAGAAGATTTAGGGAATTTTGTGTGATTTTTCCTGGAATTTTGTTGGATACTGGGGAGATTTTGTGGGATGTTTGTGGAACTTTGAGGGACTTTTCTGGAATTTGGTGAGATTCAGTAGAGAACTGAAGAATTATCAGGGATTTTTCATGTATTCTGTGGGAATTTGTGGAGATTTGGTGGGATTTTTCTGGAATTTGGTAGAGTTTTGAGAAGATTCAGGGAATTCTGTAAGATTTTTCTGGAATTTGGTGGTCCTCTTCAAGGACTTTGTGTGGTTTTGAGGAGACTTGAAGAATTTTGAGGAATTTTTCTTAGATTTTGTGGAAACTTGTGGAGGTTTTGTGGGATTTTTGTGGAATTTTGTGGGATATTGAGGCAATTTAGGGATCTTGAGGGATTTTTCATGTATTTTGTGGGAATTTGTGGAGATTTGGTGGGATATTTTTCTAGAATTTTGTCGTGTTTTGGGAAGATTTAGGGAATTTTGTGGGATTTTTCCTGGAATTTTATTGGATACTGGGGAGATTTTGTGGGATGTCTCTGGAACTTTGAGGGACTTTTCTGGAATTTGGTGAGATTCTGCAGAGAACTGACGAATTATCAGGGATTTTTCATGTATTCTGTGGGAATTTGTGGAGATTTGGTGGGATATTTTTCTAGAATTTGGTCATGTTTTGAGAAGATTTAGGGAATTTTGTGTGATTTTTCTGGGATTTTGTTGGGTATTGAGGACATTTTGTGGGATGTTTCTGGAATTTGGTGGGGCTTTTCAAGAATTTTGTGGTATTTTGAAAAGATTTTGGGAATTTTGTGGTGTTTTTTCTTGAATTTTGTGGGAAACTGTGCTGATTTTATGGGGCGTTTCTGGAATTTGGTCGAGTTTTCAGAAGATTTAGGGATTTTTGTGAGATTTTTGTGGGATGTTCTGGGAATTGGTGGAGATTTTGTGGGACATTCCTGTGAATTGGTAGGGTTTTGAAATGATTTAGGGAGTTTTGTGGGACTTCTCTGGAATTTTGTGGGTTTTTTCTGGAATTGTGTGGGATTCTGAGGAGACTTGAAGAATTTTGAGGAATTTGTTTTAGATTTTGTGGGAATTTGTTTAGATTCTGTGGGATTTTACTGGAATTTGGTGGTCCTCTTCAAGGACTTTGTGTGGTTTTGAGGAGACTTGAAGAATTTTGAGGATTTTTTCTTAGATTTTGTACAAACCTGTGGAGGTTTTGTGTGATTTTTGGGGAATTTTGTGGGATATTGAGGCGATTTAGGGATCTTGAGGGAATTTTCATGTATTTTGTGGGATTTTGTGGAGATTTGGTGGGATATTTTTCAAGAATTTGGTTGTGTTTTGAGAAGATTTAGGGAATTTTGTGGGATTTTTCCTGGAATTTTGTTGGATACTGGGGAGATTTTGTGGGATGTCTCTGGAACTTTGAGGGACTTTTCTGGAATTTGGTGAGATTCTGTAGAGAACTGAAGAATTATCAGGGATTTTTCATGTATTCTGTGGGAATTTGTGGAGATTCGGTGGGATATTTTTCTAGAATTTGGTCATGTTTTGAGAAGATTTAGGGAATTTTGTGTGATTTTTCTGGGATTTTGTTGGGTATTGAGGACATTTTGTGGGATGTTTCTGGAATTTGGTGGGGCTTTTCAAGAATTTTGTGGTATTTTGAAAAGTTTTAGGGAATTTTGTGGTGTTTTTTCTTGAATTTTGTGGGAAACTGTGCTGATTTTATGGGGCGTTTCTGGAATTTGGTCGAGTTTTCAGAAGATTTAGGGATTTTTGTGAGATTTTTGTGGGATGTTCTGGGAATTGGTGGAGATTTTGTGGGACATTCCTGTGAATTGGTAGGGTTTTGAAATGATTTAGGGAGTTTTGTGGGACTTCTCTGGAATTTTGTGTGTTATTTCTGGAATTGTGTGGGATTCTGAGGAGACTTGAAGAATTTTGAGGAATTGGTTTTAGATTTTGTGGGAATTTGTGTAGATTCTGTGGGATTTTACTGGAATTTGGTGGGCCTTTTCAAGGACTTTGTGTGGTTTTGAGGAGACTTGAAGAATTTTGAGGAATTTTTCTTAGATTTTGTACAAACCTGTGGAGGTTTTGTGTGATTTTTGTGGGATTTTGTGGGATATTGAGGCGATTTAGGGATCTTGAGGGATTTTTCATGTATTTTGTGGGATTTTGTGGAGATTTGGTGGGATATTTTTCTAGAATTTGGTCGTGTTTTGAGAAGATTTAGGGAATTTTGTGGGATTTTTCCTGGAATTTTGTTGGATACTGGGGAGATTTTGTGGGATGTTTGTGGAACTTTGAGGGACTTTTCTGGAATTTGGTGAGATTCTGTAGAGAACTGAAGAATTATCAGGGATTTTTCATGTATTCTGTGGGAATTTGTGGAGATTTGGTGGGATTTTTCTGGAATTTGGTAGAGTTTTGAGAAGATTCAGGGAATTCTGTAAGATTTTTCTGGAATTTGGTGGGTCTTTTCAAGGACTTTGTGTGGTTTTGAGGAGACTTGAAGAATTTTGAGGAATTTTTCTTAGATTCTGTGGAAACTTGTGGAGGTTTTGTGTGATTTTTGTGTGATTTTGTGGGATATTGAGGCGATTTAGGGATCTTGAGGGATTTTTCATGTATTTTGTGGGAATTTGTGGAGATTTGGTGGGATATTTTTCTAGAATTTGGTTGTGTTTTGAGAAGATTTAGGGAATTTTGTGGGATTTTTCCTGGAATTTTGTTGGATACTGGGGAGATTTTGTGGGATGTTTGTGGAACTTTGAGGGACTTTTCTGGAATTTGGTGAGATTCAGTAGAGAACTGAAGAATTATCAGGGATTTTTCATATATTCTGTGGGAATTTGTGGAGATTTGGTGGGATTTTTCTGGAATTTGGTAGAGTTTTGAGAAGATTCAGGGAATTCTGTAAGATTTTTCTGGAATTTGGTGGGTCTTTTCAAGGACTTTGTGTGGTTTTGAGGAGACTTGAAGAATTTTGAGGAATTTTTCTTAGATTTTGTGGAAACTTGTGGAGGTTTTGTGGGATTTTTGTGGAATTTTGTGGGATATTGAGGCAATTTTGGGATCTTGAGGGATTTTTCATGTATTTTGTGGGAATTTGTGGAGATTTGGTGGGATATTTTTCTAGAATTTGGTTGTGTTTTGAGAAGATTTAGGGAATTTTGTGGGATTTTTCCTGGAATTTTGTTGGATACTGGGGAGATTTTGTGGGATGTTTGTGGAACTTTGAGGGACTTTTCTGGAATTTGGTGAGATTCTGCAGAGAACTGACGAATTATCAGGGATTTTTCATGTATTCTGTGGGAATTTGTGGAGTTTCGGTGGGATATTTTTCTAGAATTTGGTCATGTTTTGAGAAGATTTAGGGAATTTTGTGTGATTTTTCTGGGATTTTGTTGGGTATTGAGGACATTTTGTGGGATGTTTCTGGAATTTGGTGGGGCTTTTCAAGAATTTTGTGGTATTTTGAAAAGATTTTGGGAATTTTGTGGTGTTTTTTCTTGAATTTTGTGGGAAACTGTGCTGATTTTATGGGGCGTTTCTGGAATTTGGTCGAGTTTTCAGAAGATTTAGGGATTTTTGTGAGATTTTTGTGGGATGTTCTGGGAATTGGTGGAGATTTTGTGGGACATTCCTGTGAATTGGTAGGGTTTTGAAATGATTTAGGGAGCTTTGTGGGACTTCTCTGGAATTTTGTGTGGTTTTTCTGGAATTGTGTGGGATTCTGAGGAGACTTGAAGAATTTTGAGGAATTTGTTTTAGATTTTGTGGGAATTTGTTTAGATTCTGTGGGATTTTACTGGAATTTGGTGGTCCTCTTCAAGGACTTTGTGTGGTTTTGAGGAGACTTGAAGAATTTTGAGGATTTTTTCTTAGATTTTGTACAAACCTGTGGAGGTTTTGTGTGATTTTTGGGGAATTTTGTGGGATATTGAGGCGATTTAGGGATCTTGAGGGATTTTCATGTATTTTGTGGGATTTTGTGGAGATTTGGTGGGATATTTTTCAAGAATTTGGTCGTGTTTTGAGAAGATTTAGGGAATTTTGTGGGATTTTTCCTGGAATTTTGTTGGATACTGGGGAGATTTTGTGGGATGTTTGTGGAACTTTGAGGGACTTTTCTGGAATTTGGTGAGATTCTGTAGAGAACTGAAGAATTATCAGGGATTTTTCATGTATTCTGTGGGAATTTGTGGAGATTTGGTGGGATTTTTCTGGAATTTGGTAGAGTTTTGAGAAGATTCAGGGAATTCTGTAAGATTTTTCTGGAATTTGGTGGGTCTTTTCAAGGACTTTGTGTGGTTTTGAGGAGACTTGAAGAATTTTGAGGAATTTTTCTTAGATTCTGTGGAAACTTGTGGAGGTTTGGTGTGATTTTTGTGTGATTTTGTGGGATATTGAGGCGATTTAGGGATCTTGAGGGATTTTTCATGTATTTTGTGGGAATTTGTGGAGATTTGGTGGGATATTTTTCTAGAATTTGGTTGTGTTTTGAGAAGATTTAGGGAATTTTGTGGGATTTTTCCTGGAATTTTGTTGGATACTGGGGAGATTTTGTGGGATGTTTGTGGAACTTTGAGGGACTTTTCTGGAATTTGGTGAGATTCTGCAGAGAACTGACGAATTATCAGGGATTTTTCATGTATTCTGTGGGAATTTGTGGAGTTTCGGTGGGATATTTTTCTAGAATTTGGTCATGTTTTGAGAAGATTTAGGGAATTTTGTGTGATTTTTCTGGGATTTTGTTGGGTATTGAGGACATTTTGTGGGATGTTTCTGGAATTTGGTGGGGCTTTTCAAGAATTTTGTGGTATTTTGAAAAGATTTAGGGAATTTTGTGGTGTTTTTTCTTGAATTTTGTGGGAAACTGTGCTGATTTTATGGGGCGTTTCTGGAATTTGGTCGAGTTTTCAGAAGATTTAGGGATTTTTGTGAGATTTTTGTGGGATGTTCTGGGAATTGGTGGAGATTTTGTGGGACATTCCTGTGAATTGGTAGGGTTTTGAAATGATTTAGGGAGTTTTGTGGGACTTCTCTGGAATTTTGTGTGTTTTTTCTGGAATTGTGTGGGATTCTGAGGAGACTTGAAGAATTTTGAGGAATTTGTTTTAGATTTTGTGGGAATTTGTGTAGATTCTGTGGGATTTTACTGGAATTTGGTGGGCCTTTTCAAGGACTTGGTGTGGTTTTGAGGAGACTTGAAGAATTTTGAGGATTTTTTCTTAGATTTTGTACAAACCTCTGGAGGTTTTGTGTGATTTTTGTGGGATTTTGTGGGATATTGAGGCGATTTAGGGATCTTGAGGGATTTTCATGTATTTTGTGGGATTTTGTGGAGATTTGGTGGGATATTTTTCTAGAATTTGGTTGTGTTTTGAGAAGATTTAGGGAATTTTGTGGGATTTTTCCTGGAATTTTGTTGGATACTGGGGAGATTTTGTGGGATGTTTGTGGAACTTTGAGGGACTTTTCTGGAATTTGGTGAGATTCTGTAGAGAACTGAAGAATTATCAGGGATTTTTCATGTATTCTGTGGGAATTTGTGGAGATTTGGTGGGATTTTTCTGGAATTTGGTAGAGTTTTGAGAAGATTCAGGGAATTCTGTAAGATATTTCTGGAATTTGGTGGGTCTTTTCAAGGACTTTGTGTGGTTTTGAGGAGACTTGAAGAATTTTGAGGAATTTTTCTTAGATTCTGTGGAAACTTGTGGAGGTTTTGTGGGATTTTTGTGGAATTTTGTGGGATATTGAGGCGATTTAGGGATCTTGAGGGATTTTTCATGTATTTTGTGGGAATTTGTGGAGATTTGGTGGGATATTTTTCTAGAATTTGGTCGTGTTTTGAGAAGATTTAGGGAATTTGGTGGGATTTTTCCTGGAATTTTGTTGGATACTGGGGAGATTTTGTGGGATGTTTGTGGAAATTTGAGGGACTTTTCTGGAATTTGGTGAGATTCTGTAGAGAAATGACAAAATTATCAGGGATTTTTCATGTATTCTGTGGGAATTTGTGGAGATTTGGTGGGATTTTTGTGGATTTTGGCCATGTTTTGAGAAGATTTAGGGAATTTTGTGTGATTTTTCCTGGAATTTTGTTGGATACTGGGGAGACTTTGTGGGATGTTTGTGGAACTTTGAGGGACTTTTCTGGAATTTGGTGAGATTCTGTACAGAACTGACGAATTATCAGGGATTTTTCATGTATTCTGTGGGATTTTGTGGAGATTTGGTGGGATATTTTTCTAGAATTTGGTCGTGTTTTGATAAGATTTAGGGAATTTTGTGGGATTTTTCCTGGAATTTTGTTGGATACTGGGGAGATTTTGTGGGATGTTTGTGGAAGTTTGAGGGACTTTTCTGGAATTTGGTGAGATTCTGTAGAGAACTGAAGAATTATCAGGGATTTTTCATGTATTCTGTGGGAATTTGTGGAGATTTGGTGGGATTTTTGTGGATTTTGGCCATGTTTTGAGAAGATTTAGGGAATTTTGTGGGATTTTTCCTGGAATTTTGTTGGATACTGGGGAGATTTTGTGGGATGTTTGTGGAACTTTGAGGGACTTTTCTGGAATTTGGTGAGATTCTGTAGAGAACTGACGAATTATCAGGGATTTTTCATGTATTCTGTGGGAATTTGTGGAGATTTGGTGGGATTTTTCTGGAATTTGGTAGAGTTTTGAGAAGATTCAGGGAATTCTGTAAGATTTTTCTGGAATTTGGTGGGTCTTTTCAAGGACTTTGTGTGGTTTTGAGGAGACTTGAAGAATTTTGAGGAATTTTTCTTAGATTCTGTGGAAACTTGTGGAGGTTTTGTGTGATTTTTGTGGGATTTTGTGGGATATTGAGGCGATTTAGGGATCTTGAGGGATTTTTCATGTATTTTGTGGGATTTTGTGGAGATTTGGTGGGATATTTTTCTAGAATTTGGTCGTGTTTTGAGAAGATTTAGGGAATTTTTTGGGATTTTTCCTGGAATTTTGTTGGATACTGGGGAGATTTTGTGGGATGTTTGTGGAACTTTGAGGGACTTTTCTGGAATTTGGTGAGATTCTGTAGAGAACTGAAGAATTATCAGGGATTTTTCATGTATTCTGTGGGAATTTGTGGAGATTTGGTGGGATTTTTCTGGAATTTGGTAGAGTTTTGAGAAGATTTAGGGAATTCTGCAAGATATTTCTGGAATTTGGTAGGCCTTTTTGAAGGACTTTTTGTGGTTTTTACAAGACTTGAAGAATTTTGAGGAATTTTTCTTAGATTTTGTGGAAACTTGTGGAGGTTTTGTGGGATTTTTGTGTGATTATGTGGGATATTGAGGCGATTTAGGGATCTTGAGGGATTTTTCATGTATTTTGTGGGAATTTGTGGAGATTTGGTGGGATATTTTTCTAGAATTTGGTCGTGTTTTGGGACGATTTAGGGAATTTTGTGGGATTTTTCCTGGAATTTTATTGGATACTGGGGAGATTTTGTGGAATGTTTGTGGAACTTTGAGGGACTCTTCTGGAATTTGGTGAGATTCTTTAGAGAACTGACGAATTATCAGGGATTTTTCATGTATTCTGTGGGAATTTGTGGAGATTTGGTGGGATTTTTGTGGATTTTGGCCGTGTTTTGAGAAGATTTAGGGAATTTTGTGTGATTTTTCTGGGATTTTGTTGGGTATTGAGGACATTTTGTGGGATGTTTCTGGAATTTGGTGGGGCTTTTCAAGAATTTTGTGGTATTTTGAAAAGATTTAGGGAATTTTGTGGTGTTTTTTCTTGAATTTTGTGGGAAACTGCTGATTTTATGGAGCGTTTCTGGAATTTGGTCGAGTTTTCAGAAGATTTAGGGATTTTTGTGAGATTTTTGTGGGATGTTCTGGGAATTGGTGGAGATTTTGTGGGACATTCCTGTGAATTGGTAGGGTTTTGAAATGATTTAGGGAGTTTTGTGGGACTTCTCTGGAATTTTGTGGGTTTTTTCTGGAATTGTGTGGGATTCTGAGGAGACTTGAAGAATTTTGAGGAATTTGTTTTAGATTTTGTGGGAATTTGTGTAGATTCTGTGGGATTTTACTGGAATTTGGTGGGCCTTTTCAAGGACTTTGTGTGGTTTTGAGGAGACTTGAAGAATTTTGAGGATTTTTTCTTAGATTTTGTACAAACCTGTGGAGGTTTTGTGTGATTTTTGTGTGATTTGGTGGGATATTGAGGCGATTTAGGGATCTTGAGGGATTTTTCATGTATTTTGTGGGATTTTGTGGAGATTTGGTGGGATATTTTTCTAGAATTTGGTCGTGTTTTGAGAAGATTTAGGGAATTTTGTGGGATTTTTCCTGGAATTTTGTTGGATACTGGGGAGATTTTGTGGGATGTTTGTGGAACTTTGAGGGACTTTTCTGGAATTTGGTGAGATTCAGTAGAGAACTGAAGAATTATCAGGGATTTTTCATGTATTCTGTGGGAATTCGTGGAGATTTGGTGGGATTTTTGTGGATTTTGGCCATGTTTTGATAAGATTTAGGGAATTTTGTGTGATTTTTCCTGGAAATTTGTTGGATACTGGGGAGATTTTGTGGGATGTTTGTGGAACTTTGAGGGACTTTTCTGGAATTTGGTGAGATTCAGTAGAGAACTGAAGAATTATCAGGGATTTTTCATGTATTCTGTGGGAATTTGTGGAGATTTGGTGGGATTTTTCTGGAATTTGGTAGAGTTTTGAGAAGATTCAGGGAATTCTGTAAGATTTTTCTGGAATTTGGTGGGTCTTTTCAAGGACTTTGTGTGGTTTTGAGGAGACTTGAAGAATTTTGAGGAATTATTCTTAGATTCTGTGGAAACTTGTGGAGGTTTTGTGTGATTTTTGTGTGATTTTGTGGGATATTGAGGCGATTTAGGGATCTTGAGGTATTTTTCATGTATTTTGTGGGAATTTGTGGAGATTTGGTGGGATATTTTTCTAGAATTTGGTTGTGTTTTGAGAAGATTTAGGGAATTTTGTGTGATTTTTCCTGGAATTTTGTTGGATACTGGGGAGACTTTGTGGGATGTTTGTGGAACTTTGAGGGACTTTTCTGGAATTTGGTGAGATTCTGTAGAGAACTGAAGAATTATCAGGGATTTTTCATGTATTCTGTGGGAATTTGTGGAGATTTGGTGGGATTTTTCTGGAATTTGGTAGAGTTTTGAGAAGATTCAGGGAATTCTGTAAGATTTTTCTGGAATTTGGTGGGTCTTTTCAAGGACTTTGTGTGGTTTTGAGGAGACTTGAAGAATTTTGAGGAATTTTTCTTAGATTCTGTGGAAACTTGTGGAGGTTTTGTGTGATTTTTGTGTGATTTTGTGGGATATTGAGGCGATTTAGGGATCTTGAGGTATTTTTCATGTATTTTGTGGGAATTTGTGGAGATTTGGTGGGATATTTTTCTAGAATTTGGTTGTGTTTTGAGAAGATTTAGGGAATTTTGTGGGATTTTTCCTGGAATTTTGTTGGATACTGGGGAGATTTTGTGGGATGTTTGTGGAACTTTGAGGGACTTTTCTGGAATTTGGTGAGATTCTGTACAGAACTGACGAATTATCAGGGATTTTTCATGTATTCTGTGGGATTTTGTGGAGATTTGGTGGGATATTTTTCTAGAATTTGGTCGTGTTTTGAGAAGATTTAGGGAATTTTGTGGGATTTTTCCTGGAATTTTGTTGGATACTGGGGAGATTTTGTGGGATGTTTGTGGAACCTTGAGGGACTTTTCTGGAATTTGGTGAGATTCTGTAGAGAACTGAAGAATTATCAGGGATTTTTCATGTATTCTGTGGGAATTTGTGGAGATTTGGTAGGATTTTTCTGGAATTTGGTAGAGTTTTGAGAAGATTCAGGGAATTCTGTAAGATTTTTCTGGAATTTGGTGGGTCTTTTCAAGGACTTTGTGTGGTTTTGAGGAGACTTGAAGAATTTTGAGGAATTTTTCTTAGATTCTGTGGAAACTTGTGGAGGTTTTGTGGGATTTTTGTGTGATTATGTGGGATATTGAGGCGATTTAGGGATCTTGAGGGATTTTTCATGTATTTTGTGGGAATTTGTGGAGATTTGGTGGGATATTTTTCTAGAATTTGGTCGTGTTTTGGGACGATTTAGGGAATTTTGTGGGATTTTTCCTGGAATTTTATTGGATACTGGGGAGATTTTGTGGAATGTTTGTGGAACTTTGAGGGACTCTTCTGGAATTTGGTGAGATTCTTTAGAGAACTGACGAATTATCAGGGATTTTTCATGTATTCTGTGGGAATTTGTGGAGATTTGGTGGGATTTTTGTGGATTTTGGCCGTGTTTTGAGAAGATTTAGGGAATTTGGTGTGATTTTTCTGGGATTTTGTTGGGTATTGAGGACATTTTGTGGGATGTTTCTGGAATTTGGTGGGGCTTTTCAAGAATTTTGTGGTATTTTGAAAAGATTTAGGGAATTTTGTGGTGTTTTTTCTTGAATTTTGTGGGAAACTGCTGATTTTATGGAGCGTTTCTGGAATTTGGTCGAGTTTTCAGAAGATTTAGGGATTTTTGTGAGATTTTTGTGGGATGTTCTGGGAATTGGTGGAGATTTTGTGGGACATTCCTGTGAATTGGTAGGGTTTTGAAATGATTTAGGGAGTTTTGTGGGACTTCTCTGGAATTTTGTGTGTTTTTTCTGGAATTGTGTGGGATTCTGAGGAGACTTGAAGAATTTTGAGGAATTTGTTTTAGATTTTGTGGGAATTTGTGTAGATTCTGTGGGATTTTACTGGAATTTGGTGGGCCTTTTCAAGGACTTGGTGTGGTTTTGAGGAGACTTGAAGAATTTTGAGGATTTTTTCTTAGATTTTGTACAAACCTGTGGAGGTTTTGTGTGATTTTTGTGGGATTTTGTGGGATATTGAGGCGATTTAGGGATCTTGAGGTATTTTTCATGTATTTTGTGGGAATTTGTGGAGATTTGGTGGGATATTTTTCTAGAATTTGGTTGTGTTTTGAGAAGATTTAGGGAATTTTGTGGGATTTTTCCTGGAATTTTGTTGGATACTGGGGAGATTTTGTGGGATGTTTGTGGAACTTTGAGGGACTTTTCTGGAATTTGGTGAGATTCTGTACAGAACTGACGAATTATCAGGGATTTTTCATGTATTCTGTGGGAATTTGTGGAGATTTGGTGGGATTTTTGTGGATTTTGGCCATGTTTTGAGAAGATTTAGGGAATTTTGTGTGATTTTTCCTGGAAATTTGTTGGATACTGGGGAGATTTTGTGGGATGTTTGTGGAACTTTGAGGGACTTTTCTGGAATTTGGTGAGATTCTGTAGAGAACTGAAGAATTATCAGGGATTTTTCATGTATTCTGTGGGAATTTGTGGAGATTTGGTGGGATTTTTCTGGAATTTGGTAGAGTTTTGAGAAGATTCAGGGAATTCTGTAAGATTTTTCTGGAATTTGGTGGGTCTTTTCAAAAACTTTGTGTGGTTTTGAGGAGACTTGAAGAATTTTGAGGAATTATTCTTAGATTCTGTGGAAACTTGTGGAGGTTTTGTGTGATTTTTGTGGGATTTTGTGGGATATTGAGGCGATTTAGGGATCTTGAGGGATTTTTCATGTATTTTGTGGGAATTTGTGGAGATTTGGTGGGATATTTTTCTAGAATTTGGTTGTGTTTTGAGAAGATTTAGGGAATTTTGTGTGATTTTTCCTGGAATTTTGTTGGATACTGGGGAGACTTTGTGGGATGTTTGTGGAACTTTGAGGGACTTTTCTGGAATTTGGTGAGATTCTGTAGAGAACTGAAGAATTATCAGGGATTTTTCATGTATTCTGTGGGAATTTGTGGAGATTTGGTGGGATTTTCTGGAATTTGGTAGAGTTTTGAGAAGATTCAGGGAATTCTGTAAGATTTTTCTGGAATTTGGTGGGTCTTTTCAAGGACTTTGTGTGGTTTTGAGGAGACTTGAAGAATTTTGAGGAATTTTTCTTAGATTCTGTGGAAACTTGTGGAGGTTTTGTGTGATTTTTGTGTGATTTTGTGGGATATTGAGGCGATTTAGGGATCTTGAGGTATTTTTCATGTATTTTGTGGGAATTTGTGGAGATTTGGTGGGATATTTTTCTAGAATTTGGTTGTGTTTTGAGAAGATTTAGGGAATTTTGTGGGATTTTTCCTGGAATTTTGTTGGATACTGGGGAGATTTTGTGGGATGTTTGTGGAACTTTGAGGGACTTTTCTGGAATTTGGTGAGATTCTGTACAGAACTGACGAATTATCAGGGATTTTTCATGTATTCTGTGGGATTTTGTGGAGATTTGGTGGGATATTTTTCTAGAATTTGGTCGTGTTTTGAGAAGATTTAGGGAATTTTGTGGGATTTTTCCTGGAATTTTGTTGGATACTGGGGAGATATTGTGGGATGTTTGTGGAACCTTGAGGGACTTTTCTGGAATTTGGTGAGATTCTGTAGAGAACTGAAGAATTATCAGGGATTTTTCATGTATTCTGTGGGAATTTGTGGAGATTTGGTGGGATTTTTCTGGAATTTGGTAGAGTTTTGAGAAGATTCAGGGAATTCTGTAAGATTTTTCTGGAATTTGGTGGGCCTTTTCAAGGACTTGGTGTGGTTTTGAGGAGACTTGAAGAATTTTGAGGATTTTTTCTTAGATTTTGTACAAACCTGTGGAGGTTTTGTGTGATTTTTGTGTGATTTTGTGGGATATTGAGGCGATTTAGGGATCTTGAGGTATTTTTCATGTATTTTGTGGGAATTTGTGGAGATTTGGTGGGATATTTTTCTAGAATTTGGTTGTGTTTTGAGAAGATTTAGGGAATTTTGTGGGATTTTTCCTGGAATTTTGTTGGATACTGGGGAGATTTTGTGGGATGTTTGTGGAACTTTGAGGGACTTTTCTGGAATTTGGTGAGATTCTGTACAGAACTGACGAATTATCAGGGATTTTTCATGTATTCTGTGGGATTTTGTGGAGATTTGGTGGGATATTTTTCTAGAATTTGGTCGTGTTTTGAGAAGATTTAGGGAATTTTGTGGGATTTTTCCTGGAATTTTGTTGGATACTGGGGAGATTTTGTGGGATGTTTGTGGAACCTTGAGGGACTTTTCTGGAATTTGGTGAGATTCTGTACAGAACTGACGAATTATCAGGGATTTTTCATGTATTCTGTGGGATTTTGTGGAGATTTGGTGGGATATTTTTCTAGAATTTGGTCGTGTTTTGAGAAGATTTAGGGAATTTTGTGGGATTTTTCCTGGAATTTTGTTGGATACTGGGGAGATATTGTGGGATGTTTGTGGAACCTTGAGGGACTTTTCTGGAATTTGGTGAGATTCTGTAGAGAACTGAAGAATTATCAGGGATTTTTCATGTATTCTGTGGGAATTTGTGGAGATTTGGTGGGATTTTTCTGGAATTTGGTAGAGTTTTGAGAAGATTCAGGGAATTCTGTAAGATTTTTCTGGAATTTGGTGGGTCTTTTCAAGGACTTTGTGTGGTTTTGAGGAGACTTGAAGAATTTTGAGGAATTTTTCTTAGATTCTGTGGAAACTTGTGGAGGTTTTGTGTGATTTTTGTGTGATTTTGTGGGATATTGAGGCGATTTAGGGATCTTGAGGTATTTTTCATGTATTTTGTGGGAATTTGTGGAGATTTGGTGGGATATTTTTCTAGAATTTGGTTGTGTTTTGAGAAGATTTAGGGAATTTTGTGGGATTTTTCCTGGAATTTTGTTGGATACTGGGGAGATTTTGTGGGATGTTTGTGGAACTTTGAGGGACTTTTCTGGAATTTGGTGAGATTCTGTACAGAACTGACGAATTATCAGGGATTTTTCATGTATTCTGTGGGATTTTGTGGAGATTTGGTGGGATATTTTTCTAGAATTTGGTCGTGTTTTGAGAAGATTTAGGGAATTTTGTGGGATTTTTCCTGGAATTTTGTTGGATACTGGGGAGATTTTGTGGGATGTTTGTGGAACCTTGAGGGACTTTTCTGGAATTTGGTGAGATTCTGTAGAGAACTGATGAATTATCAGGGATTTTTCATGTATTCTGTGGGAATTTGTGGAGATTTGGTGGGATTTTTCTGGAATTTGGTAGAGTTTTGAGAAGATTCAGGGAATTCTGCAAGATATTTCTGGAATTTGGTAGGCCTTTTTGAAGGACTTTTTGTGGTTTTTACAAGACTTGAAGAATTTTGAGGAATTTTTCTTAGATTTTGTGGAAACTTGTGGAGGTTTTGTGGGATTTTTGTGTGATTATGTGGGATATTGAGGCGATTTAGGGATCTTGAGGGATTTTTCATGTATTTTGTGGGAATTTGTGGAGATTTGGTGGGATATTTTTCTAGAATTTGGTCGTGTTTTGGGACGATTTAGGGAATTTTGTGGGATTTTTCCTGGAATTTTATTGGATACTGGGGAGATTTTGTGGAATGTTTGTGGAACTTTGAGGGACTTTTCTGGAATTTGGTGAGATTCTGTAGAGAACTGACGAATTATCAGGGATTTTTCATGTATTCTGTGGGAATTTGTGGAGATTTGGTGGGATTTTTGTGGATTTTGGCCGTGTTTTGAGAAGATTTAGGGAATTTGGTGTGATTTTTCTGGGATTTTGTTGGGTATTGAGGACATTTTGTGGGATGTTTCTGGAATTTGGTAGGGCTTTTCAAGAATTTTGTGGTATTTTGAAAAGATTTTGGGAATTTTGTGGTGTTTTTTCTTGAATTTTGTGGGAAACTGCTGATTTTATGGAGCGTTTCTGGAATTTGGTCGAGTTTTCAGAAGATTTAGGGATTTTTGTGAGATTTTTGTGGGATGTTCTGGGAATTGGTGGAGATTTTGTGGGACATTCCTGTGAATTGGTAGGGTTTTGAAATGATTTAGGGAGTTTTGTGGGACTTCTCTGGAATTTTGTGTGTTTTTTCTGGAATTGTGTGGGATTCTGAGGAGACTTGAAGAATTTTGAGGAATTTGTTTTAGATTTTGTGGGAATTTGTGTAGATTCTGTGGGATTTTACTGGAATTTGGTGGGCCTTTTCAAGGACTTGGTGTGGTTTTGAGGAGACTTGAAGAATTTTGAGGATTTTTTCTTAGATTTTGTACAAACCTGTGGAGGTTTTGTGTGATTTTTGTGGGATTTTGTGGGATATTGAGGCGATTTAGGGATCTTGAGGTATTTTTCATGTATTTTGTGGGATTTTGTGGAGATTTGGTGGGATATTTTTCTAGAATTTGGTTGTGTTTTGAGAAGATTTAGGGAATTTTGTGGGAATTTTGTGGGATTTTTGTGGGAATTTTGTTGGATACTGGGGAGATTTTGTGGGATGTTTGTGGAACTTTGAGGGACTTTTCTGGAATTTGGTGAGATTCTGTAGAGAACTGAAGAATTATCAGGGATTTTTCATGTATTCTGTGGGAATTTGTGGAGATTTGGGATTTTTGTGCATTTTGGCCATGTTTTGAGTAGATTTAGGGAATTTTGTGTGATTTTTCCTGGAATTTTGTTGGATACTGGGGAGATTTTGTGGGATGTTTGTGGAACTTTGAGGGACTTTTCTGGAATTTGGTGAGATTCTATAGAGAACTGAAGAATTATCAGGGATTTTTCATGTATTCTGTGGGAATTTGTGGAGATTTGGTGGGATTTTTCTGGAATTTGGTAGAGTTTTGAGAAGATTCAGGGAATTCTGTAAGATTTTTCTGGAATTTGGTGGGTCTTTTCAAGGATTTTGTGTGGTTTTGAGGAGACTTGAAGGATTTTGAGGAATTTTTCTTAGATTCTGTGGAAACTTGTGGAGGTTTTGTGTGATTTTTGTGTGATTTTGTGGGATATTGAGGCGATTTAGGGATCTTGAGGTATTTTTCATGTATTTTGTGGGAATTTGTGGAGATTTGGTGGGATTTTTCTGGAATTTGGTAGAGTTTTGAGAAGATTCAGGGAATTCTGTAAGATTTTTCTGGAATTTGGTGGGTCTTTTCAAGGACTTTGTGTGGTTTTGAGGAGACTTGAAGAATTTTGAGGAATTTTTCTTAGATTCTGTGGAAACTTGTGGAGGTTTTGTGTGATTTTTGTGTGATTTTGTGGGATATTGAGGCGATTTAGGGATCTTGAGGGATTTTTCATGTATTTTGTGGGAATTTGTGGAGATTTGGTGGGATATTTTTCTAGAATTTGGTTGTGTTTTGAGAAGATTTAGGGAATTTTGTGGGATTTTTCCTGGAATTTTGTTGGATACTGGGGAGATTTTGTGGGATGTTTGTGGAACTTTGAGGGACTTTTCTGGAATTTGGTGAGATTCTGTACAGAACTGACGAATTATCAGGGATTTTTCATGTATTCTGTGGGATTTTGTGGAGATTTGGTGGGATATTTTTCTAGAATTTGGTCGTGTTTTGAGAAGATTTAGGGAATTTTGTGGGATTTTTCCTGGAATTTTGTTGGATACTGGGGAGATTTTGTGGGATGTTTGTGGAACCTTGAGGGACTTTTCTGGAATTTGGTGAGATTCTGTACAGAACTGACGAATTATCAGGGATTTTTCATGTATTCTGTGGGATTTTGTGGAGATTTGGTGGGATATTTTTCTAGAATTTGGTCGTGTTTTGAGAAGATTTAGGGAATTTTGTGGGATTTTTCCTGGAATTTTGTTGGATACTGGGGAGATATTGTGGGATGTTTGTGGAACCTTGAGGGACTTTTCTGGAATTTGGTGAGATTCTGTAGAGAACTGAAGAATTATCAGGGATTTTTCATGTATTCTGTGGGAATTTGTGGAGATTTGGTGGGATTTTTCTGGAATTTGGTAGAGTTTTGAGAAGATTCAGGGAATTCTGTAAGATTTTTCTGGAATTTGGTGGGTCTTTTCAAGGACTTTGTGTGGTTTTGAGGAGACTTGAAGAATTTTGAGGAATTTTTCTTAGATTCTGTGGAAACTTGTGGAGGTTTTGTGTGATTTTTGTGTGATTTTGTGGGATATTGAGGCGATTTAGGGATCTTGAGGTATTTTTCATGTATTTTGTGGGAATTTGTGGAGATTTGGTGGGATATTTTTCTAGAATTTGGTTGTGTTTTGAGAAGATTTAGGGAATTTTGTGGGATTTTTCCTGGAATTTTGTTGGATACTGGGGAGATTTTGTGGGATGTTTGTGGAACTTTGAGGGACTTTTCTGGAATTTGGTGAGATTCTGTACAGAACTGACGAATTATCAGGGATTTTTCATGTATTCTGTGGGATTTTGTGGAGATTTGGTGGGATATTTTTCTAGAATTTGGTCGTGTTTTGAGAAGATTTAGGGAATTTTGTGGGATTTTTCCTGGAATTTTGTTGGATACTGGGGAGATTTTGTGGGATGTTTGTGGAACCTTGAGGGACTTTTCTGGAATTTGGTGAGATTCTGTAGAGAACTGAAGAATTATCAGGGATTTTTCATGTATTCTGTGGGAATTTGTGGAGATTTGGTGGGATTTTTCTGGAATTTGGTAGAGTTTTGAGAAGATTCAGGGAATTCTGCAAGATATTTCTGGAATTTGGTAGGCCTTTTTGAAGGACTTTTTGTGGTTTTTACAAGACTTGAAGAATTTTGAGGAATTTTTCTTAGATTTTGTGGAAACTTGTGGAGGTTTTGTGGGATTTTTGTGTGATTATGTGGGATATTGAGGCGATTTAGGGATCTTGAGGGATTTTTCATGTATTTTGTGGGAATTTGTGGAGATTTGGTGGGATATTTTTCTAGAATTTGGTCGTGTTTTGGGACGATTTAGGGAATTTTGTGGGATTTTTCCTGGAATTTTATTGGATACTGGGGAGATTTTGTGGAATGTTTGTGGAACTTTGAGGGACTTTTCTGGAATTTGGTGAGATTCTGTAGAGAACTGACGAATTATCAGGGATTTTTCATGTATTCTGTGGGAATTTGTGGAGATTTGGTGGGATTTTTGTGGATTTTGGCCGTGTTTTGAGAAGATTTAGGGAATTTGGTGTGATTTTTCTGGGATTTTGTTGGGTATTGAGGACATTTTGTGGGATGTTTCTGGAATTTGGTAGGGCTTTTCAAGAATTTTGTGGTATTTTGAAAAGATTTTGGGAATTTTGTGGTGTTTTTTCTTGAATTTTGTGGGAAACTGCTGATTTTATGGAGCGACTCTGGAATTTGGTCGAGTTTTCAGAAGATTTAGGGATTTTTGTGAGATTTTTGTGGGATGTTCTGGGAATTGGTGGAGATTTTGTGGGACATTCCTGTGAATTGGTAGGGTTTTGAAATGATTTAGGGAGTTTTGTGGGACTTCTCTGGAATTTTGTGTGTTTTTTCTGGAATTGTGTGGGATTCTGAGGAGACTTGAAGAATTTTGAGGAATTTGTTTTAGATTTTGTGGGAATTTGTGTAGATTCTGTGGGATTTTACTGGAATTTGGTGGGCCTTTTCAAGGACTTGGTGTGGTTTTGAGGAGACTTGAAGAATTTTGAGGATTTTTTCTTAGATTTTGTACAAACCTGTGGAGGTTTTGTGTGATTTTTGTGGGATTTTGTGGGATATTGAGGCGATTTAGGGATCTTGAGGGATTTTTCATGTATTTTGTGGGATTTTGTGGAGATTTGGTGGGATATTTTTCTAGAATTTGGTTGTGTTTTGAGAAGATTTAGGGAATTTTGTGGGAATTTTGTGGGATTTTTGTGGGAATTTTGTTGGATACTGGGGAGATTTTGTGGGATGTTTGTGGAACTTTGAGGGACTTTTCTGGAATTTGGTGAGATTCTGTAGAGAACTGACGAATTATCAGGGATTTTTCATGTATTCTGTGGGAATTTGTGGAGATTTGGGATTTTTGTGCATTTTGGCCATGTTTTGAGTAGATTTAGGGAATTTTGTGTGATTTTTCCTGGAATTTTGTTGGATACTGGGGAGATTTTGTGGGATGTTTGTGGAACTTTGAGGGACTTTTCTGGAATTTGGTGAGATTCTATAGAGAACTGAAGAATTATCAGGGATTTTTCATGTATTCTGTGGGAATTTGTGGAGATTTGGTGGGATTTTTCTGGAATTTGGTAGAGTTTTGAGAAGATTCAGGGAATTCTGTAAGATTTTTCTGGAATTTGGTGGGTCTTTTCAAGGATTTTGTGTGGTTTTGAGGAGACTTGAAGGATTTTGAGGAATTTTTCTTAGATTCTGTGGAAACTTGTGGAGGTTTTGTGTGATTTTTGTGTGATTTTGTGGGATATTGAGGCGATTTAGGGATCTTGAGGTATTTTTCATGTATTTTGTGGGAATTTGTGGAGATTTGGTGGGATTTTTCTGGAATTTGGTAGAGTTTTGAGAAGATTCAGGGAATTCTGTAAGATTTTTCTGGAATTTGGTGGGTCTTTTCAAGGACTTTGTGTGGTTTTGAGGAGACTTGAAGAATTTTGAGGAATTTTTCTTAGATTCTGTGGAAACTTGTGGAGGTTTTGTGTGATTTTTGTGGGATTTTGTGGGATATTGAGGCGATTTAGGGATCTTGAGGGATTTTTCATGTATTTTGTGGGAATTCGTGGAGATTTGGTGGGATATTTTTCTAGAATTTGGTTGTGTTTTGAGAAGATTTAGGGAATTTTGTGGGATTTTTCCTGGAAATTTGTTGGATAGTGGGGAGATTTTGTGGGATGTTTGTGGAACTTTGAGGGACTTTTCTGGAATTTGGTGAGATTCTGTACAGAACTGACGAATTATCAGGGATTTTTCATGTATTCTGTGGGATTTTGTGGAGATTTGGTGGGATATTTTTCTAGAATTTGGTTGTGTTTTGAGAAGATTTAGGGAATTTTGTGGGATTTTTCCTGGAATTTTGTTGGATACTGGGGAGATTTTGTGGGATGTTTGTGGAACTTTGAGGGACTCTTCTGGAATTTGGTGAGATTCTGTAGAGAACTGACGAATTATCAGGGATTTTTCATGTATTCTGTGGGAATTTGTGGAGATTTGGTGGGATTTTTCTGGAATTTGGTAGAGTTTTGAGAAGATTCAGAGAATTCTGTAAGATTTTTCTGGAATTTGGTGGGCCTTTTCAAGGACTTTGTGTGGTTTGGAGGAGACTTGAAGAATTTTGAGGATTTTTTCTTAGATTTTGTACAAACCTGTGGAGGTTTTGTGGGATTTTTGTGGGATTTTGTGGGATATTGAGGCGATTTAGGGATCTTGAGGGATTTTTCATGTATTTTGTGGGATTTTGTGGAGATTTGGTGGGATATTTTTCTAGAATTTGGTTGTGTTTTGAGAAGATTTAGGGAATTTTGTGGGAATTTTGTGGGATTTTTGTGGGAATTTTGTTGGATACTGGGGAGATTTTGTGGGATGTTTGTGGAACTTTGAGGGACTTTTCTGGAATTTGGTGAGATTCTGTAGAGAACTGACGAATTATCAGGGATTTTTCATGTATTCTGTGGGAATTTGTGGAGATTTGGGATTTTTGTGCATTTTGGCCATGTTTTGAGTAGATTTAGGGAATTTTGTGTGATTTTTCCTGGAATTTTGTTGGATACTGGGGAGATTTTGTGGGATGTTTGTGGAACTTTGAGGGACTTTTCTGGAATTTGGTGAGATTCTATAGAGAACTGAAGAATTATCAGGGATTTTTCATGTATTCTGTGGGAATTTGTGGAGATTTGGTGGGATTTTTCTGGAATTTGGTAGAGTTTTGAGAAGATTCAGGGAATTCTGTAAGATTTTTCTGGAATTTGGTGGGTCTTTTCAAGGATTTTGTGTGGTTTTGAGGAGACTTGAAGGATTTTGAGGAATTTTTCTTAGATTCTGTGGAAACTTGTGGAGGTTTTGTGTGATTTTTGTGTGATTTTGTGGGATATTGAGGCGATTTAGGGATCTTGAGGTATTTTTCATGTATTTTGTGGGAATTTGTGGAGATTTGGTGGGATTTTTCTGGAATTTGGTAGAGTTTTGAGAAGATTCAGGGAATTCTGTAAGATTTTTCTGGAATTTGGTGGGTCTTTTCAAGGACTTTGTGTGGTTTTGAGGAGACTTGAAGAATTTTGAGGAATTTTTCTTAGATTCTGTGGAAACTTGTGGAGGTTTTGTGTGATTTTTGTGGGATTTTGTGGGATATTGAGGCGATTTAGGGATCTTGAGGGATTTTTCATGTATTTTGTGGGAATTCGTGGAGATTTGGTGGGATATTTTTCTAGAATTTGGTTGTGTTTTGAGAAGATTTAGGGAATTTTGTGGGATTTTTCCTGGAAATTTGTTGGATAGTGGGGAGATTTTGTGGGATGTTTGTGGAACTTTGAGGGACTTTTCTGGAATTTGGTGAGATTCTGTACAGAACTGACGAATTATCAGGGATTTTTCATGTATTCTGTGGGATTTTGTGGAGATTTGGTGGGATATTTTTCTAGAATTTGGTTGTGTTTTGAGAAGATTTAGGGAATTTTGTGGGATTTTTCCTGGAATTTTGTTGGATACTGGGGAGATTTTGTGGGATGTTTGTGGAACTTTGAGGGACTCTTCTGGAATTTGGTGAGATTCTGTAGAGAACTGACGAATTATCAGGGATTTTTCATGTATTCTGTGGGAATTTGTGGAGATTTGGTGGGATTTTTCTGGAATTTGGTAGAGTTTTGAGAAGATTCAGGGAATTCTGTAAGATTTTTCTGGAATTTGGTGGGCCTTTTCAAGGACTTTGTGTGGTTTGGAGGAGACTTGAAGAATTTTGAGGATTTTTTCTTAGATTTTGTACAAACCTGTGGAGGTTTTGTGGGATTTTTGTGGGATTTTGTGGGATATTGAGGCGATTTAGGGATCTTGAGGGATTTTTCATGTATTTTGTGGGAAGTTGTGGAGATTTGGTGGGATATTTTTCTAGAATTTGGTCGTGTTTTGAGAAGATTTAGGGAATTTTGTGGGATTTTTCCTGGAATTTTGTTGGATACTGGGGAGATTTTGTGGAATGTTTGTGGAACTTTGTGGGACTCTTCTGGAATTTGGTGAGATTCTGTAGAGAACTGAAGAATTATCAGGGATTTTTCATGTATTCTGTGGGAATTTGTGGAGATTTGGTGGGATTTTTGTGGATTTTGGCCATGTTTTGAGAAGATTTAGGGAATTTGGTGTGATTTTTCTGGGATTTTGTTGGGTATTGAGGACATTTTGTGGGATGTTTCTGGAATTTGGTGGGGCTTTTCAAGAATTTTGTGGTATTTTGAAAAGATTTTGGGAATTTTGTGGTGTTTTTTCTTGAATTTTGTGGGAAACGGTGCTGATTTTATGGGGCGTTTCTGGAATTTGGTCGAGTTTTCAGAAGGTTTAGGGATTTTTGTGAGATTTTTGTGGGATGTTCTGGGAATTGGTGGAGATTTTGTGGGACTTTCCTGTGAATTGGTAGGGTTTTGAAATGATTTAGGGAGTTTTGTGGGACTTCTCTGGAATTTTGTGGGTTTTTTCTGGAATTGTGTGGGATTCTGAGGAGACTTGACGAATTTTGAGGAATTTGTTTTAGATTTTGTGGGAATTTGTGTAGATTCTGTGGGATTTTACTGGAATTTGGTGGGCCTTTTCAAGGACTTTGTGTGGTTTTGAGGAGACTTGAAGAATTTTGAGGAATTTTTCTTAGATTCTGTGGAAACTTGTAGAGGTTTTGTGTGATTTTTGTGTGATTTTGTGGGATATTGAGGCGATTTAGGGATCTTGAGGGATTTTTCATGTATTTTGTGGGATTTTGTGGAGATTTGGTGGGATATTTTTCTAGAATTTGGTTGTGTTTTGAGAAGATTTAGGGAATTTTGTGGGATTTTTCCTGGAATTTTGTTGGATACTGGGGAGATTTTGTGGGATGTTTGTGGAACTTTGAGGGACTTTTCTGGAATTTGGTGAGGTTCTGTAGAGAACTGACGAATTATCGGGGATTTTTCATGTATTCTGTGGGAATTTGTGGAGATTTGGTGGGATTTTTCTGGAAATTGGTAGAGTTTTGAGAAGATTTAGGGAATTCTGCAAGGTATTTTTGGAATTTGGTGGGTCTTTTCAAGGACTTTGTGTGGTTTTGAGGAGACTTGAAGAATTTTGAGGAATTTTTCTTAGATTCTGTGGAAACTTGTGGATGTTTGGTGTGATTTTTGTGGAATTTTGTGGGATATTGAGGCGATTTAGGGATCTTGAGGGATTTTTCATGTATTTTGTGGGAATTTGTGGAGATTTGGTGGGATATTTTTCTAGAATTTGGTTGTGTTTTGAGAAGATTTAGGGAATTTTGTGGGATTTTTCCTGGAATTTTGTTGGATACTGGGGAGATTTTGTGGAATGTTTGTGGAACTTTGAGGGACTCTTCTGGAATTTGGTGAGATTCTTTAGAGAACTGACGAATTATCAGGGATTTTTCATGTATTCTGTGGGATTTTGTGGAGATTTGGTGGGATATTTTTCTAGAATTTGGTTGTGTTTTGAGAAGATTTAGGGAATTTTGTGGGATTTTTCCTGGAATTTTGTTGGATACTGGGGAGATTTTGTGGGATGTTTGTGGAACTTTGAGGGACTTTTCTGAAATTTGGTGAGATTCTGTAGAGAACTGAAGAATTATCAGGGATTTTTCATGTATTCTGTGGGAATTTGTGGAGATTTGGTGGGATTTTTGTGGATTTTGGCCATGTTTTGAGAAGATTTAGGGAATTTGGTGTGATTTTTCTGGGATTTTGTTGGGTATTGAGGACATTTTGTGGGATGTTTCTGGAATTTGGTGGGGCTTTTCAAGAATTTTGTGGTATTTTGAAAAGATTTTGGGAATTTTGTGGTGTTTTTTCTTGAATTTTGTGGGAAACGGTGCTGATTTTATGGGGCGTTTCTGGAATTTGGTCGAGTTTTCAGAAGATTTAGGGATTTTTGTGAGATTTTTGTGGGATGTTCTGGGAATTGGTGGAGATTTTGTGGGACTTTCCTGTGAATTGGTAGGGTTTTGAAATGATTTAGGGAGTTTTGTGGGACTTCTCTGGAATTTTGTGGGTTTTTTCTGGAATTGTGTGGGATTCTGAGGAGACTTGACGAATTTTGAGGAATTTGTTTTAGATTTTGTGGGAATTTGTGTAGATTCTGTGGGATTTTACTGGAATTTGGTGGGCCTTTTCAAGGACTTTGTGTGGTTTTGAGGAGACTTGAAGAATTTTGAGGAATTTTTCTTAGATTCTGTGGAAACTTGTAGAGGTTTTGTGTGATTTTTGTGTGATTTTGTGGGATATTGAGGCGATTTAGGGATCTTGAGGGATTTTTCATGTATTTTGTGGGATTTTGTGGAGATTTGGTGGGATATTTTTCTAGAATTTGGTTGTGTTTTGAGAAGATTTAGGGAATTTTGTGGGATTTTTCCTGGAATTTTGTTGGATACTGGGGAGATTTTGTGGGATGTTTGTGGAACTTTGAGGGACTTTTCTGGAATTTGGTGAGGTTCTGTAGAGAACTGACGAATTATCGGGGATTTTTCATGTATTCTGTGGGAATTTGTGGAGATTTGGTGGGATTTTTCTGGAAATTGGTAGAGTTTTGAGAAGATTTAGGGAATTCTGCAAGGTATTTTTGGAATTTGGTGGGTCTTTTCAAGGACTTTGTGTGGTTTTGAGGAGACTTGAAGAATTTTGAGGAATTTTTCTTAGATTCTGTGGAAACTTGTGGATGTTTGGTGTGATTTTTGTGGAATTTTGTGGGATATTGAGGCGATTTAGGGATCTTGAGGGATTTTTCATGTATTTTGTGGGAATTTGTGGAGATTTGGTGGGATATTTTTCTAGAATTTGGTTGTGTTTTGAGAAGATTTAGGGAATTTTGTGGGATTTTTCCTGGAATTTTGTTGGATACTGGGGAGATTTTGTGGAATGTTTGTGGAACTTTGAGGGACTCTTCTGGAATTTGGTGAGATTCTTTAGAGAACTGACGAATTATCAGGGATTTTTCATGTATTCTGTGGGATTTTGTGGAGATTTGGTGGGATATTTTTCTAGAATTTGGTTGTGTTTTGAGAAGATTTAGGGAATTTTGTGGGATTTTTCCTGGAATTTTGTTGGATACTGGGGAGATTTTGTGGGATGTTTGTGGAACTTTGAGGGACTTTTCTGAAATTTGGTGAGATTCTGTAGAGAACTGAAGAATTATCAGGGATTTTTCATGTATTCTGTGGGAATTTGTGGAGATTTGGTGGGATTTTTGTGGATTTTGGCCATGTTTTGAGAAGATTTAGGGAATTTGGTGTGATTTTTCTGGGATTTTGTTGGGTATTGAGGACATTTTGTGGGATGTTTCTGGAATTTGGTGGGTCTTTTCAAGAATTTTGTGGTATTTTGAAAAGATTTTGGGAATTTTGTGGTGTTTTTTCTTGAATTTTGTGGGAAACTGTGCTGATTTTATGGGGCGTTTCTGGAATTTGGTCGAGTTTTCAGAAGATTTAGGGATTTTTGTGAGGTTTTTGTGGGATGTTCTGGGAATTGGTGGAGATTTTGTGGGACATTCCTGTGAATTGGTAGGGTTTTGAAATGATTTAGGGAGTTTTGTGGGACTTCTCTGGAATTTTGTGTGTTTTTTCTGGAATTGTGTGGGATTCTGAGGAGACTTGAAGAATTTTGAGGAATTTGTTTTAGATTTTGTGGGAATTTGTGGAGATTCTGTGGGATTTTACTGGAATTTGGTGGGCCTTTTCAAGGACTTTGTGTGGTTTGGAGGAGACTTGAAGAATTTTGAGGATTTTTTCTTAGATTTTGTACAAACCTGTAGAGGTTTTGTGTGATTTTTGTGGGATTTTGTGGGATATTGAGGCGATTTAGGGATCTTGAGGGATTTTTCATGTATTTTGTGGGAATTTGTGGAGATTTGGTGGGATATTTTTCTAGAATTTGGTCGTGTTTTGAGAAGATTTAGGGAATTTTGTGGTGTTTTTTCCTGGAATTTTGTTGGATACTGGGGAGATTTTGTAGGATGTTTGTGGAACTTTGAGGGACTTTTCTGGAATTTGGTGAGATTCTGTAGAGAAGTGACGAATTATCAGGGATTTTTCATGTATTCTGTGGGAATTTGTGGAGATTTGGTGGGATTTTTCTGGAATTTGGTAGAGTTTTGAGAAGATTTAGGGAATTCTGCAAGATATTTCTGGAATTTGGTAGGCCTTTTTGAAGGACATTTTGTGGTTTGGAGGAGACTTGAAGAATTTTGAGGATTTTTTTTTATATTTTGTGGAAACTTGTGGATGTTTTGTGTGATTTTTGTGGGATTTTGTGGGATATTGAGGCGATTTAGGGATCTTGAGGGATTTTTCATGTATTTTGTGGGAATTTGTGGAGATTCGGTGGGATATTTTTCTAGAATTTGGCCGTGTTCTGAGAAGATTTAGGGAATTTTGTGTGATTTTTCCTGGAATTTTGTTGGATACTGGGGAGATTTGGTGGAATGTTTGTGGAACTTTGAGGGACTCTTCTGGAATTTGGTGAGATTCTGTAGAGAACTGACGAATTATCAGGGATTTTTCATGTATTCTGTGGGAATTTGTGGAGATTTGGTGGGATTTTTGTGAATTTTGGCCGTGTTTTGAGAAGATTTAGGGAATTTTGTTGATTTTTCTGGGATTTTGTTGGGTATTGAGGACATTTTGTGGGATGTTTCTGGAATTTGGTGGGGCTTTTGAAGAATTTTGCGGTATTTTGAAAAGATTTTGGGAATTTTGTGGTGTTTTTTCTTGAATTTTGTGGGAAACGGTGCTGATTTTATGGGGCGTTTCTGGAATTTGGTCGAGTTTTCAGAAGATTTAGGGATTTTTGTGAGATTTTTGTGGGATGTTCTGGGAATTGGTGGAGATTTTGTGGGACTTTCCTGTGAATTGGTAGGGTTTTGAAATGATTTAGGGAGTTTTGTGGGACTTCTCTGGAATTTTGTGGGTTTTTTCTGGAATTGTGTGGGATTCTGAGGAGACTTGACGAATTTTGAGGAATTTGTTTTAGATTTTGTGGGAATTTGTGTAGATTCTGTGGGATTTTACTGGAATTTGGTGGGCCTTTTCAAGGACTTTGTGTGGTTTTGAGGAGACTTGAAGAATTTTGAGGAATTTTTCTTAGATTCTGTGGAAACTTGTAGAGGTTTTGTGTGATTTTTGTGTGATTTTGTGGGATATTGAGGCGATTTAGGGATCTTGAGGGATTTTTCATGTATTTTGTGGGATTTTGTGGAGATTTGGTGGGATATTTTTCTAGAATTTGGTTGTGTTTTGAGAAGATTTAGGGAATTTTGTGGGATTTTTCCTGGAATTTTGTTGGATACTGGGGAGATTTTGTGGGATGTTTGTGGAACTTTGAGGGACTTTTCTGGAATTTGGTGAGGTTCTGTAGAGAACTGACGAATTATCGGGGATTTTTCATGTATTCTGTGGGAATTTGTGGAGATTTGGTGGGATTTTTCTGGAAATTGGTAGAGTTTTGAGAAGATTTAGGGAATTCTGCAAGGTATTTCTGGAATTTGGTGGGTCTTTTCAAGGACTTTGTGTGGTTTTGAGGAGACTTGAAGAATTTTGAGGAATTTTTCTTAGATTCTGTGGAAACTTGTGGATGTTTGGTGTGATTTTTGTGGAATTTTGTGGGATATTGAGGCGATTTAGGGATCTTGAGGGATTTTTCATGTATTTTGTGGGAATTTGTGGAGATTTGGTGGGATATTTTTCTAGAATTTGGTTGTGTTTTGAGAAGATTTAGGGAATTTTGTGGGATTTTTCCTGGAATTTTGTTGGATACTGGGGAGATTTTGTGGAATGTTTGTGGAACTTTGAGGGACTCTTCTGGAATTTGGTGAGATTCTTTAGAGAACTGACGAATTATCAGGGATTTTTCATGTATTCTGTGGGATTTTGTGGAGATTTGGTGGGATATTTTTCTAGAATTTGGTTGTGTTTTGAGAAGATTTAGGGAATTTTGTGGGATTTTTCCTGGAATTTTGTTGGATACTGGGGAGATTTTGTGGGATGTTTGTGGAACTTTGAGGGACTTTTCTGAAATTTGGTGAGATTCTGTAGAGAACTGAAGAATTATCAGGGATTTTTCATGTATTCTGTGGGAATTTGTGGAGATTTGGTGGGATTTTTGTGGATTTTGGCCATGTTTTGAGAAGATTTAGGGAATTTGGTGTGATTTTTCTGGGATTTTGTTGGGTATTGAGGACATTTTGTGGGATGTTTCTGGAATTTGGTGGGGCTTTTCAAGAATTTTGTGGTATTTTGAAAAGATTTTGGGAATTTTGTGGTGTTTTTTCTTGAATTTTGTGGGAAACTGTGCTGATTTTATGGGGCGTTTCTGGAATTTGGTCGAGTTTTCAGAAGATTTAGGGATTTTTGTGAGGTTTTTGTGGGATGTTCTGGGAATTGGTGGAGATTTTGTGGGACATTCCTGTGAATTGGTAGGGTTTTGAAATGATTTAGGGAGTTTTGTGGGACTTCTCTGGAATTTTGTGTGTTTTTTCTGGAATTGTGTGGGATTCTGAGGAGACTTGAAGAATTTTGAGGAATTTGTTTTAGATTTTGTGGGAATTTGTGGAGATTCTGTGGGATTTTACTGGAATTTGGTGGGCCTTTTCAAGGACTTTGTGTGGTTTGGAGGAGACTTGAAGAATTTTGAGGATTTTTTCTTAGATTTTGTACAAACCTGTAGAGGTTTTGTGTGATTTTTGTGGGATTTTGTGGGATATTGAGGCGATTTAGGGATCTTGAGGGATTTTTCATGTATTTTGTGGGAATTTGTGGAGATTTGGTGGGATATTTTTCTAGAATTTGGTCGTGTTTTGAGAAGATTTAGGGAATTTTGTGGTGTTTTTTCCTGGAATTTTGTTGGATACTGGGGAGATTTTGTAGGATGTTTGTGGAACTTTGAGGGACTTTTCTGGAATTTGGTGAGATTCTGTAGAGAAGTGACGAATTATCAGGGATTTTTCATGTATTCTGTGGGAATTTGTGGAGATTTGGTGGGATTTTTCTGGAATTTGGTAGAGTTTTGAGAAGATTTAGGGAATTCTGCAAGATATTTCTGGAATTTGGTAGGCCTTTTTGAAGGACATTTTGTGGTTTGGAGGAGACTTGAAGAATTTTGAGGATTTTTTTTTATATTTTGTGGAAACTTGTGGATGTTTTGTGTGATTTTTGTGGGATTTTGTGGGATATTGAGGCGATTTAGGGATCTTGAGGGATTTTTCATGTATTTTGTGGGAATTTGTGGAGATTCGGTGGGATATTTTTCTAGAATTTGGCCGTGTTCTGAGAAGATTTAGGGAATTTTGTGTGATTTTTCCTGGAATTTTGTTGGATACTGGGGAGATTTGGTGGAATGTTTGTGGAACTTTGAGGGACTCTTCTGGAATTTGGTGAGATTCTGTAGAGAACTGACGAATTATCAGGGATTTTTCATGTATTCTGTGGGAATTTGTGGAGATTTGGTGGGATTTTTGTGAATTTTGGCCGTGTTTTGAGAAGATTTAGGGAATTTTGTTGATTTTTCTGGGATTTTGTTGGGTATTGAGGACATTTTGTGGGATGTTTCTGGAATTTGGTGGGGCTTTTGAAGAATTTTGCGGTATTTTGAAAAGATTTTGGGAATTTTGTGGTGTTTTTTCTTGAATTTTGTGGGAAACTGTGCTGATTTTATGGGGCGTTTCTGGAATTTGGTCGAGTTTTCAGAAGATTTAGGGATTTTTGTGAGATTTTTGTGGGATGTTCTGGGAATTGGTGGAGATTTTGTGGGACTTTCCTGTGAATTGGTAGGGTTTTGAAATGATTTAGGGAGTTTTGTGGGACTTCTCTGGAATTTTGTGTGTTTTTTCTGGAATTGTGTGGGATTCTGAGGAGACTTGACGAATTTTGAGGAATTTGTTTTAGATTTTGTGGGAATTTGTGTAGATTCTGTGGGATTTTACTGGAATTTGGTGGGCCTTTTCAAGGACTTTGTGTGGTTTTGAGGAGACTTGAAGAATTTTGAGGAATTTTTCTTAGATTCTGTGGAAACTTGTAGAGGTTTTGTGTGATTTTTGTGTGATTTTGTGGGATATTGAGGCGATTTAGGGATCTTGAGGGATTTTTCATGTATTTTGTGGGATTTTGTGGAGATTTGGTGGGATATTTTTCTAGAATTTGGTTGTGTTTTGAGAAGATTTAGGGAATTTTGTGGGATTTTTCCTGGAATTTTGTTGGATACTGGGGAGATTTTGTGGGATGTTTGTGGAACTTTGAGGGACTTTTCTGGAATTTGGTGAGGTTCTGTAGAGAACTGACGAATTATCGGGGATTTTTCATGTATTCTGTGGGAATTTGTGGAGATTTGGTGGGATTTTTCTGGAAATTGGTAGAGTTTTGAGAAGATTTAGGGAATTCTGCAAGGTATTTCTGGAATTTGGTGGGTCTTTTCAAGGACTTTGTGTGGTTTTGAGGAGACTTGAAGAATTTTGAGGAATTTTTCTTAGATTCTGTGGAAACTTGTGGATGTTTGGTGTGATTTTTGTGGAATTTTGTGGGATATTGAGGCGATTTAGGGATCTTGAGGGATTTTTCATGTATTTTGTTGGAATTTGTGGAGATTTGGTGGGATATTTTTCTAGAATTTGGTTGTGTTTTGAGAAGATTTAGGGAATTTTGTGGGATTTTTCCTGGAATTTTGTTGGATACTGGGGAGATTTTGTGGAATGTTTGTGGAACTTTGAGGGACTCTTCTGGAATTTGGTGAGATTCTTTAGAGAACTGACGAATTATCAGGGATTTTTCATGTATTCTGTGGGATTTTGTGGAGATTTGGTGGGATATTTTTCTAGAATTTGGTTGTGTTTTGAGAAGATTTAGGGAATTTTGTGGGATTTTTCCTGGAATTTTGTTGGATACTGGGGAGATTTTGTGGGATGTTTGTGGAACTTTGAGGGACTTTTCTGAAATTTGGTGAGATTCTGTAGAGAACTGAAGAATTATCAGGGATTTTTCATGTATTCTGTGGGAATTTGTGGAGATTTGGTGGGATTTTTGTGGATTTTGGCCATGTTTTGAGAAGATTTAGGGAATTTGGTGTGATTTTTCTGGGATTTTGTTGGGTATTGAGGACATTTTGTGGGATGTTTCTGGAATTTGGTGGGGCTTTTCAAGAATTTTGTGGTATTTTGAAAAGATTTTGGGAATTTTGTGGTGTTTTTTCTTGAATTTTGTGGGAAACTGTGCTGATTTTATGGGGCGTTTCTGGAATTTGGTCGAGTTTTCAGAAGATTTAGGGATTTTTGTGAGGTTTTTGTGGGATGTTCTGGGAATTGGTGGAGATTTTGTGGGACATTCCTGTGAATTGGTAGGGTTTTGAAATGATTTAGGGAGTTTTGTGGGACTTCTCTGGAATTTTGTGTGTTTTTTCTGGAATTGTGTGGGATTCTGAGGAGACTTGAAGAATTTTGAGGAATTTGTTTTAGATTTTGTGGGAATTTGTGGAGATTCTGTGGGATTTTACTGGAATTTGGTGGGCCTTTTCAAGGACTTTGTGTGGTTTGGAGGAGACTTGAAGAATTTTGAGGATTTTTTCTTAGATTTTGTACAAACCTGTAGAGGTTTTGTGTGATTTTTGTGGGATTTTGTGGGATATTGAGGCGATTTAGGGATCTTGAGGGATTTTTCATGTATTTTGTGGGAATTTGTGGAGATTTGGTGGGATATTTTTCTAGAATTTGGTCGTGTTTTGAGAAGATTTAGGGAATTTTGTGGTGTTTTTTCCTGGAATTTTGTTGGATACTGGGGAGATTTTGTAGGATGTTTGTGGAACTTTGAGGGACTTTTCTGGAATTTGGTGAGATTCTGTAGAGAAGTGACGAATTATCAGGGATTTTTCATGTATTCTGTGGGAATTTGTGGAGATTTGGTGGGATTTTTCTGGAATTTGGTAGAGTTTTGAGAAGATTTAGGGAATTCTGCAAGATATTTCTGGAATTTGGTAGGCCTTTTTGAAGGACATTTTGTGGTTTGGAGGAGACTTGAAGAATTTTGAGGATTTTTTTTTATATTTTGTGGAAACTTGTGGATGTTTTGTGTGATTTTTGTGGGATTTTGTGGGATATTGAGGCGATTTAGGGATCTTGAGGGATTTTTCATGTATTTTGTGGGAATTTGTGGAGATTCGGTGGGATATTTTTCTAGAATTTGGCCGTGTTCTGAGAAGATTTAGGGAATTTTGTGGGATTTTTCCTGGAATTTTGTTGGATACTGGGGAGATTTGGTGGAATGTTTGTGGAACTTTGAGGGACTCTTCTGGAATTTGGTGAGATTCTGTAGAGAACTGACGAATTATCAGGGATTTTTCATGTATTCTGTGGGAATTTGTGGAGATTTGGTGGGATTTTTGTGAATTTTGGCCGTGTTTTGAGAAGATTTAGGGAATTTTGTTGATTTTTCTGGGATTTTGTTGGGTATTGAGGACATTTTGTGGGATGTTTCTGGAATTTGGTGGGGCTTTTGAAGAATTTTGCGGTATTTTGAAAAGATTTTGGGAATTTTGTGGTGTTTTTTCTTGAATTTTGTGGGAAACTGTGCTGATTTTATGGGGCGTTTCTGGAATTTGGTCGAGTTTTCAGAAGATTTAGGGATTTTTGTGAGATTTTTGTGGGATGTTCTGGGAATTGGTGGAGATTTTGTGGGACTTTCCTGTGAATTGGTAGGGTTTTGAAATGATTTAGGGAGTTTTGTGGGACTTCTCTGGAATTTTGTGTGTTTTTTCTGGAATTGTGTGGGATTCTGAGGAGACTTGACGAATTTTGAGGAATTTGTTTTAGATTTTGTGGGAATTTGTGTAGATTCTGTGGGATTTTACTGGAATTTGGTGGGCCTTTTCAAGGACTTTGTGTGGTTTTGAGGAGACTTGAAGAATTTTGAGGAATTTTTCTTAGATTTTGTACAAACCTGTGGAGGTTTTGTGTGATTTTTGTGGGATTTTGTGGGATATTGAGGCGATTTAGGGATCTTGAGGGATTTTTCATGTATTTTGTGGGAATTTGTGGAGATTTGGTGGGATATTTTTCTAGAATTTGGTTGTGTTTTGAGAAGATTTAGGGAATTTTGTGGGATTTTTCCTGGAATTTTGTTGGATACTGGGGAGATTTTGTGGGATGTTTGTGGAACTTTGAGGGACTTTTCTGGAATTTGGTGAGGTTCTGTAGAGAACTGACGAATTATCGGGGATTTTTCATGTATTCTGTGGGAATTTGTGGAGATTTGGTGGGATTTTTCTGGAATTTGGTAGAGTTTTGAGAAGATTTAGGGAATTCTGCAAGGTATTTCTGGAATTTGGTGGGTCTTTTCAAGGACTTTTTGTGGTTTTTACAAGACTTGAAGAATTTTGAGGAATTTTTCTTAGATTCTGTGGAAACTTGTGGAGGTTTTGTGTGATTTTTGTGGGATTTTGTGGGATATTGAGGCGATTTAGGGATCTTGAGGGATTTTTCATGTATTTTGTGGGAATTTGTGGAGATTTGGTGGGATATTTTTCTAGAATTTGGTTGTGTTTTGAGAAGATTTAGGGAATTTTGTGGGATTTTTCCTGGAATTTTGTTGGATACTGGGGAGATTTTGTGGAATGTTTGTGGAACTTTGAGGGACTCTTCTGGAATTTGGTGAGATTCTTTAGAGAACTGACGAATTATCAGGGATTTTTCATGTATTCTGTGGGATTTTGTGGAGATTTGGTGGGATATTTTTCTAGAATTTGGTCGTGTTTTGAGAAGATTTAGGGAATTTTGTGGGATTTTTCCTGGAATTTTGTTGGATACTGGGGAGATTTTGTGGGATGTTTGTGGAACTTTGAGGGACTTTTCTGGAATTTGGTGAGATTCTGTAGAGAACTGAAGAATTATCAGGGATTTTTCATGTATTCTGTGGGAATTTGTGGAGATTTGGTGGGATTTTTGTGGATTTTGGCCATGTTTTGAGAAGATTTAGGGAATTTGGTGTGATTTTTCTGGGATTTTGTTGGGTATTGAGGACATTTTGTGGGATGTTTCTGGAATTTGGTGGGGCTTTTCAAGAATTTTGTGGTATTTTGAAAAGATTTTGGGAATTTTGTGGTGTTTTTTCTTGAATTTTGTGGGAAACGGTGCTGATTTTATGGGGCGTTTCTGGAATTTGGTCGAGTTTTCAGAAGGTTTAGGGATTTTTGTGAGATTTTTGTGGGATGTTCTGGGAATTGGTGGAGATTTTGTGGGACTTTCCTGTGAATTGGTAGGGTTTTGAAATGATTTAGGGAGTTTTGTGGGACTTCTCTGGAATTTTGTGTGTTTTTCTGGAATTGTGTGGGATTCTGAGGAGACTTGACGAATTTTGAGGAATTTGTTTTAGATTTTGTGGGAATTTGTGTAGATTCTGTGGGATTTTACTGGAATTTGGTGGGCCTTTTCAAGGACTTTGTGTGGTTTTGAGGAGACTTGAAGAATTTTGAGGAATTTTTCTTAGATTCTGTGGAAACTTGTAGAGGTTTTGTGTGATTTTTGTGGGATTTTGTGGGATATTGAGGCGATTTAGGGATCTTGAGGGATTTTTCATGTATTTTGTGGGATTTTGTGGAGATTTGGTGGGATATTTTTCTAGAATTTGGTTGTGTTTTGAGAAGATTTAGGGAATTTTGTGGGATTTTTCCTGGAATTTTGTTGGATACTGGGGAGATTTTGTGGGATGTTTGTGGAACTTTGAGGGACTTTTCTGGAATTTGGTGAGGTTCTGTAGAGAACTGACGAATTATCGGGGATTTTTCATGTATTCTGTGGGAATTTGTGGAGATTTGGTGGGATTTTTCTGGAAATTGGTAGAGTTTTGAGAAGATTTAGGGAATTCTGCAAGGTATTTCTGGAATTTGGTGGGTCTTTTCAAGGACTTTGTGTGGTTTTGAGGAGACTTGAAGAATTTTGAGGAATTTTTCTTAGATTCTGTGGAAACTTGTGGATGTTTGGTGTGATTTTTGTGGAATTTTGTGGGATATTGAGGCGATTTAGGGATCTTGAGGGATTTTTCATGTATTTTGTGGGAATTTGTGGAGATTTGGTGGGATATTTTTCTAGAATTTGGTTGTGTTTTGAGAAGATTTAGGGAATTTTGTGGGATTTTTCCTGGAATTTTGTTGGATACTGGGGAGATTTTGTGGAATGTTTGTGGAACTTTGAGGGACTCTTCTGGAATTTGGTGAGATTCTTTAGAGAACTGACGAATTATCAGGGATTTTTCATGTATTCTGTGGGATTTTGTGGAGATTTGGTGGGATATTTTTCTAGAATTTGGTCGTGTTTTGAGAAGATTTAGGGAATTTTGTGGGATTTTTCCTGGAATTTTGTTGGATACTGGGGAGATTTTGTGGGATGTTTGTGGAACTTTGAGGGACTTTTCTGAAATTTGGTGAGATTCTGTAGAGAACTGAAGAATTATCAGGGATTTTTCATGTATTCTGTGGGAATTTGTGGAGATTTGGTGGGATTTTTGTGGATTTTGGCCATGTTTTGAGAAGATTTAGGGAATTTGGTGTGATTTTTCTGGGATTTTGTTGGGTATTGAGGACATTTTGTGGGATGTTTCTGGAATTTGGTGGGGCTTTTCAAGAATTTTGTGGTATTTTGAAAAGATTTTGGGAATTTTGTGGTGTTTTTTCTTGAATTTTGTGGGAAACTGTGCTGATTTTATGGGGCGTTTCTGGAATTTGGTCGAGTTTTCAGAAGATTTAGGGATTTTTGCGAGGTTTTTGTGGGATGTTCTGGGAATTGGTGGAGATTTTGTGGGACATTCCTGTGAATTGGTAGGGTTTTGAAATGATTTAGGGAGTTTTGTGGGACTTCTCTGGAATTTTGTGGGTTTTTTCTGGAATTGTGTGGGATTCTGAGGAGACTTGAAGAATTTTGAGGAATTTGTTTTAGATTTTGTGGGAATTTGTGGAGATTCTGTGGGATTTTACTGGAATTTGGTGGGCCTTTTCAAGGACTTTGTGTGGTTTGGAGGAGACTTGAAGAATTTTGAGGATTTTTTCTTAGATTTTGTACAAACCTGTAGAGGTTTTGTGTGATTTTTGTGGGATTTTGTGGGATATTGAGGCGATTTAGGGATCTTGAGGGATTTTTCATGTATTTTGTGGGAATTTGTGGAGATTTGGTGGGATATTTTTCTAGAATTTGGTCGTGTTTTGAGAAGATTTAGGGAATTTTGCGGTGTTTTTTCCTGGAATTTTGTTGGATACTGGGGAGATTTTGTAGGATGTTTGTGGAACTTTGAGGGACTTTTCTGGAATTTGGTGAGATTCTGTAGAGAAGTGACGAATTATCAGGGATTTTTCATGTATTCTGTGGGAATTTGTGGAGATTTGGTGGGATTTTTGTGAATTTTGGCCGTGTTTTGAGAAGATTTAGGGAATTTTGTTGATTTTTCTGGGATTTTGTTGGGTATTGAGGACATTTTGTGGGATGTTTCTGGAATTTGGTGGGGCTTTTGAAGAATTTTGCGGTATTTTGAAAAGATTTTGGGAATTTTGTGGTGTTTTTTCTTGAATTTTGTGGGAAACTGTGCTGATTTTATGGGGCGTTTCTGGAATTTGGTCGAGTTTTCAGAAGATTTAGGGATTTTTGTGAGATTTTTGTGGGATGTTCTGGGAATTGGTGGAGATTTTGTGGGACTTTCCTGTGAATTGGTAGGGTTTTGAAATGATTTAGGGAGTTTTGTGGGACTTCTCTGGAATTTTGTGTGTTTTTTCTGGAATTGTGTGGGATTCTGAGGAGACTTGACGAATTTTGAGGAATTTGTTTTAGATTTTGTGGGAATTTGTGTAGATTCTGTGGGATTTTACTGGAATTTGGTGGGCCTTTTCAAGGACTTTGTGTGGTTTTGAGGAGACTTGAAGAATTTTGAGGAATTTTTCTTAGATTTTGTACAAACCTGTGGAGGTTTTGTGTGATTTTTGTGGGATTTTGTGGGATATTGAGGCGATTTAGGGATCTTGAGGGATTTTTCATGTATTTTGTGGGAATTTGTGGAGATTTGGTGGGATATTTTTCTAGAATTTGGTTGTGTTTTGAGAAGATTTAGGGAATTTTGTGGGATTTTTCCTGGAATTTTGTTGGATACTGGGGAGATTTTGTGGAATGTTTGTGGAACTTTGAGGGACTCTTCTGGAATTTGGTGAGATTCTTTAGAGAACTGACGAATTATCAGGGATTTTTCATGTATTCTGTGGGATTTTGTGGAGATTTGGTGGGATATTTTTCTAGAATTTGGTCGTGTTTTGAGAAGATTTAGGGAATTTTGTGGGATTTTTCCTGGAATTTTGTTGGATACTGGGGAGATTTTGTGGGATGTTTGTGGAACTTTGAGGGACTTTTCTGGAATTTGGTGAGATTCTGTAGAGAACTGAAGAATTATCAGGGATTTTTCATGTATTCTGTGGGAATTTGTGGAGATTTGGTGGGATTTTTGTGGATTTTGGCCATGTTTTGAGAAGATTTAGGGAATTTGGTGTGATTTTTCTGGGATTTTGTTGGGTATTGAGGACATTTTGTGGGATGTTTCTGGAATTTGGTGGGGCTTTTCAAGAATTTTGTGGTATTTTGAAAAGATTTTGGGAATTTTGTGGTGTTTTTTCTTGAATTTTGTGGGAAACGGTGCTGATTTTATGGGGCGTTTCTGGAATTTGGTCGAGTTTTCAGAAGATTTAGGGATTTTTGTGAGATTTTTGTGGGATGTTCTGGGAATTGGTGGAGATTTTGTGGGACTTTCCTGTGAATTGGTAGGGTTTTGAAATGATTTAGGGAGTTTTGTGGGACTTCTCTGGAATTTTGTGGGTTTTTTCTGGAATTGTGTGGGATTCTGAGGAGACTTGACGAATTTTGAGGAATTTGTTTTAGATTTTGTGGGAATTTGTGTAGATTCTGTGGGATTTTACTGGAATTTGGTGGGCCTTTTCAAGGACTTTGTGTGGTTTTGAGGAGACTTGAAGAATTTTGAGGAATTTTTCTTAGATTCTGTGGAAACTTGTAGAGGTTTTGTGTGATTTTTGTGGGATTTTGTGGGATATTGAGGCGATTTAGGGATCTTGAGGGATTTTTCATGTATTTTGTGGGATTTTGTGGAGATTTGGTGGGATATTTTTCTAGAATTTGGTTGTGTTTTGAGAAGATTTAGGGAATTTTGTGGGATTTTTCCTGGAATTTTGTTGGATACTGGGGAGATTTTGTGGGATGTTTGTGGAACTTTGAGGGACTTTTCTGGAATTTGGTGAGGTTCTGTAGAGAACTGACGAATTATCGGGGATTTTTCATGTATTCTGTGGGAATTTGTGGAGATTTGGTGGGATTTTTCTGGAAATTGGTAGAGTTTTGAGAAGATTTAGGGAATTCTGCAAGGTATTTCTGGAATTTGGTGGGTCTTTTCAAGGACTTTGTGTGATTTTGAGGAGACTTGAAGAATTTTGAGGAATTTTTCTTAGATTCTGTGGAAACTTGTGGATGTTTGGTGTGATTTTTGTGGAATTTTGTGGGATATTGAGGCGATTTAGGGATCTTGAGGGATTTTTCATGTATTTTGTGGGAATTTGTGGAGATTTGGTGGGATATTTTTCTAGAATTTGGTTGTGTTTTGAGAAGATTTAGGGAATTTTGTGGGATTTTTCCTGGAATTTTGTTGGATACTGGGGAGATTTTGTGGAATGTTTGTGGAACTTTGAGGGACTCTTCTGGAATTTGGTGAGATTCTTTAGAGAACTGACGAATTATCAGGGATTTTTCATGTATTCTGTGGGATTTTGTGGAGATTTGGTGGGATATTTTTCTAGAATTTGGTCGTGTTTTGAGAAGATTTAGGGAATTTTGTGGGATTTTTCCTGGAATTTTGTTGGATACTGGGGAGATTTTGTGGGATGTTTGTGGAACTTTGAGGGACTTTTCTGAAATTTGGTGAGATTCTGTAGAGAACTGAAGAATTATCAGGGATTTTTCATGTATTCTGTGGGAATTTGTGGAGATTTGGTGGGATTTTTGTGGATTTTGGCCATGTTTTGAGAAGATTTAGGGAATTTGGTGTGATTTTTCTGGGATTTTGTTGGGTATTGAGGACATTTTGTGGGATGTTTCTGGAATTTGGTGGGGCTTTTCAAGAATTTTGTGGTATTTTGAAAAGATTTTGGGAATTTTGTGGTGTTTTTTCTTGAATTTTGTGGGAAACTGTGCTGATTTTATGGGGCGTTTCTGGAATTTGGTCGAGTTTTCAGAAGATTTAGGGATTTTTGTGAGGTTTTTGTGGGATGTTCTGGGAATTGGTGGAGATTTTGTGGGACATTCCTGTGAATTGGTAGGGTTTTGAAATGATTTAGGGAGTTTTGTGGGACTTCTCTGGAATTTTGTGTGTTTTTTCTGGAATTGTGTGGGATTCTGAGGAGACTTGAAGAATTTTGAGGAATTTGTTTTAGATTTTGTGGGAATTTGTGGAGATTCTGTGGGATTTTACTGGAATTTGGTGGGCCTTTTCAAGGACTTTGTGTGGTTTGGAGGAGACTTGAAGAATTTTGAGGATTTTTTCTTAGATTTTGTACAAACCTGTGGAGGTTTTGTGTGATTTTTGTGGGATTTTGTGGGATATTGAGGCGATTTAGGGATCTTGAGGGATTTTTCATGTATTTTGTGGGAATTTGTGGAGATTTGGTGGGATATTTTTCTAGAATTTGGTCGTGTTTTGAGAAGATTTAGGGAATTTTGTGGTGTTTTTTCCTGGAATTTTGTTGGATACTGGGGAGATTTTGTAGGATGTTTGTGGAACTTTGAGGGACTTTTCTGGAATTTGGTGAGATTCTGTAGAGAAGTGACGAATTATCAGGGATTTTTCATGTATTCTGTGGGAATTTGTGGAGATTTGGTGGGATTTTTCTGGAATTTGGTAGAGTTTTGAGAAGATTTAGGGAATTCTGCAAGATATTTCTGGAATTTGGTAGGCCTTTTTGAAGGACATTTTGTGGTTTGGAGGAGACTTGAAGAATTTTGAGGATTTTTTTTTATATTTTGTGGAAACTTGTGGATGTTTTGTGTGATTTTTGTGGGATTTTGTGGGATATTGAGGCGATTTAGGGATCTTGAGGGATTTTTCATGTATTTTGTGGGAATCTGTGGAGATTCGGTGGGATATTTTTCTAGAATTTGGCCGTGTTCTGAGAAGATTTAGGGAATTTTGTGTGATTTTTCCTGGAATTTTGTTGGATACTGGGGAGATTTGGTGGGATGTTTGTGGAACTTTGAGGGACTCTTCTGGAATTTGGTGAGATTCTGTAGAGAACTGACGAATTATCAGGGATTTTTCATGTATTCTGTGGGAATTTGTGGAGATTTGGTGGGATTTTTGTGAATTTTGGCCGTGTTTTGAGAAGATTTAGGGAATTTTGTTGATTTTTCTGGGATTTTGTTGGGTATTGAGGACATTTTGTGGGATGTTTCTGGAATTTGGTGGGGCTTTTGAAGAATTTTGCGGTATTTTGAAAAGATTTTGGGAATTTTGTGGTGTTTTTTCTTGAATTTTGTGGGAAACTGTGCTGATTTTATGGGGCGTTTCTGGAATTTGGTCGAGTTTTCAGAAGATTTAGGGATTTTTGTGAGATTTTTGTGGGATGTTCTGGGAATTGGTGGAGATTTTGTGGGACTTTCCTGTGAATTGGTAGGGTTTTGAAATGATTTAGGGAGTTTTGTGGGACTTCTCTGGAATTTTGTGTGTTTTTTCTGGAATTGTGTGGGATTCTGAGGAGACTTGACGAATTTTGAGGAATTTGTTTTAGATTTTGTGGGAATTTGTGTAGATTCTGTGGGATTTTACTGGAATTTGGTGGGCCTTTTCAAGGACTTTGTGTGGTTTTGAGGAGACTTGAAGAATTTTGAGGAATTTTTCTTAGATTCTGTGGAAACTTGTAGAGGTTTTGTGTGATTTTTGTGGGATTTTGTGGGATATTGAGGCGATTTAGGGATCTTGAGGGATTTTTCATGTATTTTGTGGGATTTTGTGGAGATTTGGTGGGATATTTTTCTAGAATTTGGTTGTGTTTTGAGAAGATTTAGGGAATTTTGTGGGATTTTTCCTGGAATTTTGTTGGATACTGGGGAGATTTTGTGGGATGTTTGTGGAACTTTGAGGGACTTTTCTGGAATTTGGTGAGGTTCTGTAGAGAACTGACGAATTATCGGGGATTTTTCATGTATTCTGTGGGAATTTGTGGAGATTTGGTGGGATTTTTCTGGAAATTGGTAGAGTTTTGAGAAGATTTAGGGAATTCTGCAAGGTATTTCTGGAATTTGGTGGGTCTTTTCAAGGACTTTGTGTGATTTTGAGGAGACTTGAAGAATTTTGAGGAATTTTTCTTAGATTCTGTGGAAACTTGTGGATGTTTGGTGTGATTTTTGTGGAATTTTGTGGGATATTGAGGCGATTTAGGGATCTTGAGGGATTTTTCATGTATTTTGTGGGAATTTGTGGAGATTTGGTGGGATATTTTTCTAGAATTTGGTTGTGTTTTGAGAAGATTTAGGGAATTTTGTGGGATTTTTCCTGGAATTTTGTTGGATACTGGGGAGATTTTGTGGAATGTTTGTGGAACTTTGAGGGACTCTTCTGGAATTTGGTGAGATTCTTTAGAGAACTGACGAATTATCAGGGATTTTTCATGTATTCTGTGGGATTTTGTGGAGATTTGGTGGGATATTTTTCTAGAATTTGGTCGTGTTTTGAGAAGATTTAGGGAATTTTGTGGGATTTTTCCTGGAATTTTGTTGGATACTGGGGAGATTTTGTGGGATGTTTGTGGAACTTTGAGGGACTTTTCTGAAATTTGGTGAGATTCTGTAGAGAACTGAAGAATTATCAGGGATTTTTCATGTATTCTGTGGGAATTTGTGGAGATTTGGTGGGATTTTTGTGGATTTTGGCCATGTTTTGAGAAGATTTAGGGAATTTGGTGTGATTTTTCTGGGATTTTGTTGGGTATTGAGGACATTTTGTGGGATGTTTCTGGAATTTGGTGGGGCTTTTCAAGAATTTTGTGGTATTTTGAAAAGATTTTGGGAATTTTGTGGTGTTTTTTCTTGAATTTTGTGGGAAACTGTGCTGATTTTATGGGGCGTTTCTGGAATTTGGTCGAGTTTTCAGAAGATTTAGGGATTTTTGTGAGGTTTTTGTGGGATGTTCTGGGAATTGGTGGAGATTTTGTGGGACATTCCTGTGAATTGGTAGGGTTTTGAAATGATTTAGGGAGTTTTGTGGGACTTCTCTGGAATTTTGTGTGTTTTTTCTGGAATTGTGTGGGATTCTGAGGAGACTTGAAGAATTTTGAGGAATTTGTTTTAGATTTTGTGGGAATTTGTGGAGATTCTGTGGGATTTTACTGGAATTTGGTGGGCCTTTTCAAGGACTTTGTGTGGTTTGGAGGAGACTTGAAGAATTTTGAGGATTTTTTCTTAGATTTTGTACAAACCTGTGGAGGTTTTGTGTGATTTTTGTGGGATTTTGTGGGATATTGAGGCGATTTAGGGATCTTGAGGGATTTTTCATGTATTTTGTGGGAATTTGTGGAGATTTGGTGGGATATTTTTCTAGAATTTGGTCGTGTTTTGAGAAGATTTAGGGAATTTTGTGGTGTTTTTTCCTGGAATTTTGTTGGATACTGGGGAGATTTTGTAGGATGTTTGTGGAACTTTGAGGGACTTTTCTGGAATTTGGTGAGATTCTGTAGAGAAGTGACGAATTATCAGGGATTTTTCATGTATTCTGTGGGAATTTGTGGAGATTTGGTGGGATTTTTCTGGAATTTGGTAGAGTTTTGAGAAGATTTAGGGAATTCTGCAAGATATTTCTGGAATTTGGTAGGCCTTTTTGAAGGACATTTTGTGGTTTGGAGGAGACTTGAAGAATTTTGAGGATTTTTTTTTATATTTTGTGGAAACTTGTGGATGTTTTGTGTGATTTTTGTGGGATTTTGTGGGATATTGAGGCGATTTAGGGATCTTGAGGGATTTTTCATGTATTTTGTGGGAATCTGTGGAGATTCGGTGGGATATTTTTCTAGAATTTGGCCGTGTTCTGAGAAGATTTAGGGAATTTTGTGTGATTTTTCCTGGAATTTTGTTGGATACTGGGGAGATTTGGTGGAATGTTTGTGGAACTTTGAGGGACTCTTCTGGAATTTGGTGAGATTCTGTAGAGAACTGACGAATTATCAGGGATTTTTCATGTATTCTGTGGGAATTTGTGGAGATTTGGTGGGATTTTTGTGAATTTTGGCCGTGTTTTGAGAAGATTTAGGGAATTTTGTTGATTTTTCTGGGATTTTGTTGGGTATTGAGGACATTTTGTGGGATGTTTCTGGAATTTGGTGGGGCTTTTGAAGAATTTTGCGGTATTTTGAAAAGATTTTGGGAATTTTGTGGTGTTTTTTCTTGAATTTTGTGGGAAACTGTGCTGATTTTATGGGGCGTTTCTGGAATTTGGTCGAGTTTTCAGAAGATTTAGGGATTTTTGTGAGATTTTTGTGGGATGTTCTGGGAATTGGTGGAGATTTTGTGGGACTTTCCTGTGAATTGGTAGGGTTTTGAAATGATTTAGGGAGTTTTGTGGGACTTCTCTGGAATTTTGTGTGTTTTTTCTGGAATTGTGTGGGATTCTGAGGAGACTTGACGAATTTTGAGGAATTTGTTTTAGATTTTGTGGGAATTTGTGTAGATTCTGTGGGATTTTACTGGAATTTGGTGGGCCTTTTCAAGGACTTTGTGTGGTTTTGAGGAGACTTGAAGAATTTTGAGGAATTTTTCTTAGATTTTGTACAAACCTGTGGAGGTTTTGTGTGATTTTTGTGGGATTTTGTGGGATATTGAGGCGATTTAGGGATCTTGAGGGATTTTTCATGTATTTTGTGGGAATTTGTGGAGATTTGGTGGGATATTTTTCTAGAATTTGGTTGTGTTTTGAGAAGATTTAGGGAATTTTGTGGGATTTTTCCTGGAATTTTGTTGGATACTGGGGAGATTTTGTGGGATGTTTGTGGAACTTTGAGGGACTTTTCTGGAATTTGGTGAGGTTCTGTAGAGAACTGACGAATTATCGGGGATTTTTCATGTATTCTGTGGGAATTTGTGGAGATTTGGTGGGATTTTTCTGGAATTTGGTAGAGTTTTGAGAAGATTTAGGGAATTCTGCAAGGTATTTCTGGAATTTGGTGGGTCTTTTCAAGGACTTTTTGTGGTTTTTACAAGACTTGAAGAATTTTGAGGAATTTTTCTTAGATTCTGTGGAAACTTGTGGATGTTTGGTGTGATTTTTGTGGAATTTTGTGGGATATTGAGGCGATTTAGGGATCTTGAGGGATTTTTCATGTATTTTGTGGGAATTTGTGGAGATTTGGTGGGATATTTTTCTAGAATTTGGTTGTGTTTTGAGAAGATTTAGGGAATTTTGTGGGATTTTTCCTGGAATTTTGTTGGATACTGGGGAGATTTTGTGGAATGTTTGTGGAACTTTGAGGGACTCTTCTGGAATTTGGTGAGATTCTTTAGAGAACTGACGAATTATCAGGGATTTTTCATGTATTCTGTGGGATTTTGTGGAGATTTGGTGGGATATTTTTCTAGAATTTGGTCGTGTTTTGAGAAGATTTAGGGAATTTTGTGGGATTTTTCCTGGAATTTTGTTGGATACTGGGGAGATTTTGTGGGATGTTTGTGGAACTTTGAGGGACTTTTCTGAAATTTGGTGAGATTCTGTAGAGAACTGAAGAATTATCAGGGATTTTTCATGTATTCTGTGGGAATTTGTGGAGATTTGGTGGGATTTTTGTGGATTTTGGCCATGTTTTGAGAAGATTTAGGGAATTTGGTGTGATTTTTCTGGGATTTTGTTGGGTATTGAGGACATTTTGTGGGATGTTTCTGGAATTTGGTGGGGCTTTTCAAGAATTTTGTGGTATTTTGAAAAGATTTTGGGAATTTTGTGGTGTTTTTTCTTGAATTTTGTGGGAAAAGGTGCTGATTTTATGGGGCGTTTCTGGAATTTGGTCGAGTTTTCAGAAGATTTAGGGATTTTTGTGAGATTTTTGTGGGATGTTCTGGGAATTGGTGGAGATTTTGTGGGACTTTCCTGTGAATTGGTAGGGTTTTGAAATGATTTAGGGAGTTTTGTGGGACTTCTCTGGAATTTTGTGGGTTTTTTCTGGAATTGTGTGGGATTCTGAGGAGACTTGACGAATTTTGAGGAATTTGTTTTAGATTTTGTGGGAATTTGTGTAGATTCTGTGGGATTTTACTGGAATTTGGTGGGCCTTTTCAAGGACTTTGTGTGGTTTGGAGGAGACTTGAAGAATTTTGAGGATTTTTTCTTAGATTTTGTACAAACCTGTGGAGGTTTTGTGGGATTTTTGTGGGATTTTGTGGGATATTGAGGCGATTTAGGGATCTTGAGGGATTTTTCATGTATTTTGTGGGAATTTGTGGAGATTTGGTGGGATATTTTTCTAGAATTTGGTCGTGTTTTGAGAAGATTTAGGGAATTTTGTGGGATTTTTGTGGGAATTTTGTTGGATACTGGGAGATTTTGTGGGATGCTTGTGGAACTTTGAGGGACTTTTCTGGAATTTGGTGAGATTCTGTAGAGAAGTGACGAATTATCAGGGATTTTTCATGTATTCTGTGGGAATTTGTGGAGATTTGGTGGGATTTTTCTGGAATTTGGTAGAGTTTTGAGAAGATTTAGGGAATTCTGCAAGGTATTTCTGGAATTTGGTGGGTCTTTTCAAGGACATTTTGTGGTTTGGAGGAGACTTGAAGAATTTTGAGGATTTTTTTTATATTTTGTGGAAACTTGTGGAGGTTTTGTGTGATTTTTGTGGGATTTTGTGGGATATTGAGGCGATTTAGGGATCTTGAGGGATTTTTCATGTATTTTGTGGGAATCTGTGGAGATTCGGTGGGATATTTTTCTAGAATTTGGCCGTGTTCTGAGAAGATTTAGGGAATTTTGTGTGATTTTTCCTGGAATTTTGTTGGATACTGGGGAGATTTGGTGGAATGTTTGTGGAACTTTGAGGGACTCTTCTGGAATTTGGTGAGATTCTGTAGAGAACTGACGAATTATCAGGGATTTTTCATGTATTCTGTGGGAATTTGTGGAGATTTGGTGGGATTTTTGTGGATTTTGGCCGTGTTTTGAGAAGATTTAGGGAATTTTGTTGATTTTTCTGGGATTTTGTTGGGTATTGAGGACATTTTGTGGGATGTTTCTGGAATTTGGTGGGGCTTTTGAAGAATTTTGCGGTATTTTGAAAAGATTTTGGGAATTTTGTGGTGTTTTTTCTTGAATTTTGTGGGAAACTGTGCTGATTTTATGGGGCGTTTCTGGAATTTGGTCGAGTTTTCAGAAGATTTAGGGATTTTTGTGAGATTTTTGTGGGATGTTCTGGGAATTGGTGGAGATTTTGTGGGACTTTCCTGTGAATTGGTAGGGTTTTGAAATGATTTAGGGAGTTTTGTGGGACTTCTCTGGAATTTTGTGGGTTTTTTCTGGAATTGTGTGGGATTCTGAGGAGACTTGACGAATTTTGAGGAATTTGTTTTAGATTTTGTGGGAATTTGTGTAGATTCTGTGGGATTTTACTGGAATTTGGTGGGCCTTTTCAAGGACTTTGTGTGGTTTTGAGGAGACTTGAAGAATTTTGAGGAATTTTTCTTAGATTTTGTACAAACCTGTGGAGGTTTTGTGTGATTTTTGTGGGATTTTGTGGGATATTGAGGCGATTTAGGGATCTTGAGGGATTTTTCATGTATTTTGTGGGAATTTGTGGAGATTTGGTGGGATATTTTTCTAGAATTTGGTCGTGTTTTGAGAAGATTTAGGGAATTTTGTGGGATTTTTCCTGGAATTTTGTTGGATACTGGGGAGATTTTGTGGGATGTTTGTGGAACTTTGAGGGACTTTTCTGGAATTTGGTGAGGTTCTGTAGAGAACTGACGAATTATCGGGGATTTTTCATGTATTCTGTGGGAATTTGTGGAGATTTGGTGGGATTTTTCTGGAATTTGGTAGAGTTTTGAGAAGATTTAGGGAATTCTGCAAGGTATTTCTGGAATTTGGTGGGTCTTTTCAAGGACTTTTTGTGGTTTTTACAAGACTTGAAGAATTTTGAGGAATTTTTCTTAGATTCTGTGGAAACTTGTGGAGGTTTTGTGTGATTTTTGTGGGATTTTGTGGGATATTGAGGCGATTTAGGGATCTTGAGGGATTTTTCATGTATTTTGTGGGAATTTGTGGAGATTTGGTGGGATATTTTTCTAGAATTTGGTTGTGTTTTGAGAAGATTTAGGGAATTTTGTGGGATTTTTCCTGGAATTTTGTTGGATACTGGGGAGATTTTGTGGAATGTTTGTGGAACTTTGAGGGACTCTTCTGGAATTTGGTGAGATTCTGTAGAGAACTGACGAATTATCAGGGATTTTTCATGTATTCTGTGGGATTTTGTGGAGATTTGGTGGGATATTTTTCTAGAATTTGGTCGTGTTTTGAGAAGATTTAGGGAATTTTGTGGGATTTTTCCTGGAATTTTGTTGGATACTGGGGAGATTTTGTGGGATGTTTGTGGAACTTTGAGGGACTTTTCTGGAATTTGGTGAGATTCTGTAGAGAACTGAAGAATTATCAGGGATTTTTCATGTATTCTGTGGGAATTTGTGGAGATTTGGTGGGATTTTTGTGGATTTTGGCCATGTTTTGAGAAGATTTAGGGAATTTTGTGTGATTTTTCTGGGATTTTGTTGGGTATTGAGGACATTTTGTGGGATGTTTCTGGAATTTGGTGGGGCTTTTCAAGAATTTTGTGGTATTTTGAAAAGATTTTGGGAATTTTGTGGTGTTTTTTCTTGAATTTTGTGGGAAACGGTGCTGATTTTATGGGGCGTTTCTGGAATTTGGTCGAGTTTTCAGAAGATTTAGGGATTTTTGTGAGATTTTTGTGGGATGTTCTGGGAATTGGTGGAGATTTTGTGGGACTTTCCTGTGAATTGGTAGGGTTTTGAAATGATTTAGGGAGTTTTGTGGGACTTCTCTGGAATTTTGTGTGTTTTTTCTGGAATTGTGTGGGATTCTGAGGAGACTTGACGAATTTTGAGGAATTTGTTTTAGATTTTGTGGGAATTTGTGTAGATTCTGTGGGATTTTACTGGAATTTGGTGGGCCTTTTCAAGGACTTTGTGTGGTTTGGAGGAGACTTGAAGAATTTTGAGGATTTTTTCTTAGATTTTGTACAAACCTGTGGAGGTTTTGTGTGATTTTTGTGGGATTTTGTGGGATATTGAGGCGATTTAGGGATCTTGAGGGAATTTTCATGTATTTTGTAGGAATTTGTGGAGATTTGGTGGGATATTTTTCTAGAATTTGGTCGTGTTTTGAGAAGATTTAGGGAATTTTGTGGGATTTTTGTGGGAATTTTGTTGGATACTGGGGAGATTTTGTGGGATGCTTGTGGAACTTTGAGGGACTTTTCTGGAATTTGGTGAGATTCTGTAGAGAAGTGACGAATTATCAGGGATTTTTCATGTATTCTGTGGGAATTTGTGGAGATTTGGTGGGATTTTTCTGGAATTTGGTAGAGTTTTGAGAAGATTTAGGGAATTCTGCAAGATATTTCTGGAATTTGGTAGGCCTTTTTGAAGGACATTTTGTGGTTTGGAGGAGACTTGAAGAATTTTGAGGATTTTTTTTATATTTTGTGGAAACTTGTGGAGGTTTTGTGTGATTTTTGTGGGATTTTGTGGGATATTGAGGCGATTTAGGGATCTTGAGGGATTTTTCATGTATTTTGTGGGAATTTGTGGAGATTCGGTGGGATATTTTTCTAGAATTTGGCCGTGTTCTGAGAAGATTTAGGGAATTTTGTGTGATTTTTCCTGGAATTTTGTTGGATACTGGGGAGATTTGGTGGAATGTTTGTGGAACTTTGAGGGACTCTTCTGGAATTTGGTGAGATTCTGTAGAGAACTGACGAATTATCAGGGATTTTTCATGTATTCTGTGGGAATTTGTGGAGATTTGGTGGGATTTTTGTGGATTTTGGCCGTGTTTTGAGAAGATTTAGGGAATTTGGTGTGATTTTTCTGGGATTTTGTTGGGTATTGAGGACATTTTGTGGGATGTTTCTGGAATTTGGTGGGGCTTTTGAAGAATTTTGCGGTATTTTGAAAAGATTTTGGGAATTTTGTGGTGTTTTTTCTTGAATTTTGTGGGAAACTGTGCTGATTTTATGGGGCGTTTCTGGAATTTGGTCGAGTTTTCAGAAGATTTAGGGATTTTTGTGAGGTTTTTGTGGGATGTTCTGGGAATTGGTGGAGATTTTGTGGGACATTCCTGTGAATTGGTAGGGTTTTGAAATGATTTAGGGAGTTTTGTGGGACTTCTCTGGAATTTTGTGTGTTTTTTCTGGAATTGTGTGGGATTCTGAGGAGACTTGAAGAATTTTGAGGAATTTGTTTTAGATTTTGTGGGAATTTGTGGAGATTCTGTGGGATTTTACTGGAATTTGGTGGGCCTTTTCAAGGACTTTGTGTGGTTTGGAGGAGACTTGAAGAATTTTGAGGATTTTTTCTTAGATTTTGTACAAACCTGTGGAGGTTTTGTGTGATTTTTGTGGGATTTTGTGGGATATTGAGGCGATTTAGGGATCTTGAGGGATTTTTCATGTATTTTGTGGGAATTTGTGGAGATTTGGTGGGATATTTTTCTAGAATTTGGTCGTGTTTTGAGAAGATTTAGGGAATTTTGTGGTGTTTTTTCCTGGAATTTTGTTGGATACTGGGGAGATTTTGTAGGATGTTTGTGGAACTTTGAGGGACTTTTCTGGAATTTGGTGAGATTCTGTAGAGAAGTGACGAATTATCAGGGATTTTTCATGTATTCTGTGGGAATTTGTGGAGATTTGGTGGGATTTTTCTGGAATTTGGTAGAGTTTTGAGAAGATTTAGGGAATTCTGCAAGATATTTCTGGAATTTGGTAGGCCTTTTTGAAGGACATTTTGTGGTTTGGAGGAGACTTGAAGAATTTTGAGGATTTTTTTTTATATTTTGTGGAAACTTGTGGATGTTTTGTGTGATTTTTGTGGGATTTTGTGGGATATTGAGGCGATTTAGGGATCTTGAGGGATTTTTCATGTATTTTGTGGGAATCTGTGGAGATTCGGTGGGATATTTTTCTAGAATTTGGCCGTGTTCTGAGAAGATTTAGGGAATTTTGTGTGATTTTTCCTGGAATTTTGTTGGATACTGGGGAGATTTGGTGGAATGTTTGTGGAACTTTGAGGGACTCTTCTGGAATTTGGTGAGATTCTGTAGAGAACTGACGAATTATCAGGGATTTTTCATGTATTCTGTGGGAATTTGTGGAGATTTGGTGGGATTTTTGTGAATTTTGGCCGTGTTTTGAGAAGATTTAGGGAATTTTGTTGATTTTTCTGGGATTTTGTTGGGTATTGAGGACATTTTGTGGGATGTTTCTGGAATTTGGTGGGGCTTTTGAAGAATTTTGCGGTATTTTGAAAAGATTTTGGGAATTTTGTGGTGTTTTTTCTTGAATTTTGTGGGAAACTGTGCTGATTTTATGGGGCGTTTCTGGAATTTGGTCGAGTTTTCAGAAGATTTAGGGATTTTTGTGAGATTTTTGTGGGATGTTCTGGGAATTGGTGGAGATTTTGTGGGACTTTCCTGTGAATTGGTAGGGTTTTGAAATGATTTAGGGAGTTTTGTGGGACTTCTCTGGAATTTTGTGTGTTTTTTCTGGAATTGTGTGGGATTCTGAGGAGACTTGACGAATTTTGAGGAATTTGTTTTAGATTTTGTGGGAATTTGTGTAGATTCTGTGGGATTTTACTGGAATTTGGTGGGCCTTTTCAAGGACTTTGTGTGGTTTTGAGGAGACTTGAAGAATTTTGAGGAATTTTTCTTAGATTTTGTACAAACCTGTGGAGGTTTTGTGTGATTTTTGTGGGATTTTGTGGGATATTGAGGCGATTTAGGGATCTTGAGGGATTTTTCATGTATTTTGTGGGAATTTGTGGAGATTTGGTGGGATATTTTTCTAGAATTTGGTTGTGTTTTGAGAAGATTTAGGGAATTTTGTGGGATTTTTCCTGGAATTTTGTTGGATACTGGGGAGATTTTGTGGGATGTTTGTGGAACTTTGAGGGACTTTTCTGGAATTTGGTGAGGTTCTGTAGAGAACTGACGAATTATCGGGGATTTTTCATGTATTCTGTGGGAATTTGTGGAGATTTGGTGGGATTTTTCTGGAATTTGGTAGAGTTTTGAGAAGATTTAGGGAATTCTGCAAGGTATTTCTGGAATTTGGTGGGTCTTTTCAAGGACTTTTTGTGGTTTTTACAAGACTTGAAGAATTTTGAGGAATTTTTCTTAGATTCTGTGGAAACTTGTGGATGTTTGGTGTGATTTTTGTGGAATTTTGTGGGATATTGAGGCGATTTAGGGATCTTGAGGGATTTTTCATGTATTTTGTGGGAATTTGTGGAGATTTGGTGGGATATTTTTCTAGAATTTGGTTGTGTTTTGAGAAGATTTAGGGAATTTTGTGGGATTTTTCCTGGAATTTTGTTGGATACTGGGGAGATTTTGTGGAATGTTTGTGGAACTTTGAGGGACTCTTCTGGAATTTGGTGAGATTCTTTAGAGAACTGACGAATTATCAGGGATTTTTCATGTATTCTGTGGGATTTTGTGGAGATTTGGTGGGATATTTTTCTAGAATTTGGTCGTGTTTTGAGAAGATTTAGGGAATTTTGTGGGATTTTTCCTGGAATTTTGTTGGATACTGGGGAGATTTTGTGGGATGTTTGTGGAACTTTGAGGGACTTTTCTGAAATTTGGTGAGATTCTGTAGAGAACTGAAGAATTATCAGGGATTTTTCATGTATTCTGTGGGAATTTGTGGAGATTTGGTGGGATTTTTGTGGATTTTGGCCATGTTTTGAGAAGATTTAGGGAATTTGGTGTGATTTTTCTGGGATTTTGTTGGGTATTGAGGACATTTTGTGGGATGTTTCTGGAATTTGGTGGGGCTTTTCAAGAATTTTGTGGTATTTTGAAAAGATTTTGGGAATTTTGTGGTGTTTTTTCTTGAATTTTGTGGGAAACGGTGCTGATTTTATGGGGCGTTTCTGGAATTTGGTCGAGTTTTCAGAAGATTTAGGGATTTTTGTGAGATTTTTGTGGGATGTTCTGGGAATTGGTGGAGATTTTGTGGGACTTTCCTGTGAATTGGTAGGGTTTTGAAATGATTTAGGGAGTTTTGTGGGACTTCTCTGGAATTTTGTGGGTTTTTTCTGGAATTGTGTGGGATTCTGAGGAGACTTGACGAATTTTGAGGAATTTGTTTTAGATTTTGTGGGAATTTGTGTAGATTCTGTGGGATTTTACTGGAATTTGGTGGGCCTTTTCAAGGACTTTGTGTGGTTTGGAGGAGACTTGAAGAATTTTGAGGATTTTTTCTTAGATTTTGTACAAACCTGTGGAGGTTTTGTGGGATTTTTGTGGGATTTTGTGGGATATTGAGGCGATTTAGGGATCTTGAGGGATTTTTCATGTATTTTGTGGGAATTTGTGGAGATTTGGTGGGATATTTTTCTAGAATTTGGTCGTGTTTTGAGAAGATTTAGGGAATTTTGTGGGATTTTTGTGGGAATTTTGTTGGATACTGGGAGATTTTGTGGGATGCTTGTGGAACTTTGAGGGACTTTTCTGGAATTTGGTGAGATTCTGTAGAGAAGTGACGAATTATCAGGGATTTTTCATGTATTCTGTGGGAATTTGTGGAGATTTGGTGGGATTTTTCTGGAATTTGGTAGAGTTTTGAGAAGATTTAGGGAATTCTGCAAGGTATTTCTGGAATTTGGTGGGTCTTTTCAAGGACATTTTGTGGTTTGGAGGAGACTTGAAGAATTTTGAGGATTTTTTTTATATTTTGTGGAAACTTGTGGAGGTTTTGTGTGATTTTTGTGGGATTTTGTGGGATATTGAGGCGATTTAGGGATCTTGAGGGATTTTTCATGTATTTTGTGGGAATCTGTGGAGATTCGGTGGGATATTTTTCTAGAATTTGGCCGTGTTCTGAGAAGATTTAGGGAATTTTGTGTGATTTTTCCTGGAATTTTGTTGGATACTGGGGAGATTTGGTGGAATGTTTGTGGAACTTTGAGGGACTCTTCTGGAATTTGGTGAGATTCTGTAGAGAACTGACGAATTATCAGGGATTTTTCATGTATTCTGTGGGAATTTGTGGAGATTTGGTGGGATTTTTGTGGATTTTGGCCGTGTTTTGAGAAGATTTAGGGAATTTTGTTGATTTTTCTGGGATTTTGTTGGGTATTGAGGACATTTTGTGGGATGTTTCTGGAATTTGGTGGGGCTTTTGAAGAATTTTGCGGTATTTTGAAAAGATTTTGGGAATTTTGTGGTGTTTTTTCTTGAATTTTGTGGGAAACTGTGCTGATTTTATGGGGCGTTTCTGGAATTTGGTCGAGTTTTCAGAAGATTTAGGGATTTTTGTGAGATTTTTGTGGGATGTTCTGGGAATTGGTGGAGATTTTGTGGGACTTTCCTGTGAATTGGTAGGGTTTTGAAATGATTTAGGGAGTTTTGTGGGACTTCTCTGGAATTTTGTGGGTTTTTTCTGGAATTGTGTGGGATTCTGAGGAGACTTGACGAATTTTGAGGAATTTGTTTTAGATTTTGTGGGAATTTGTGTAGATTCTGTGGGATTTTACTGGAATTTGGTGGGCCTTTTCAAGGACTTTGTGTGGTTTTGAGGAGACTTGAAGAATTTTGAGGAATTTTTCTTAGATTTTGTACAAACCTGTGGAGGTTTTGTGTGATTTTTGTGGGATTTTGTGGGATATTGAGGCGATTTAGGGATCTTGAGGGATTTTTCATGTATTTTGTGGGAATTTGTGGAGATTTGGTGGGATATTTTTCTAGAATTTGGTCGTGTTTTGAGAAGATTTAGGGAATTTTGTGGGATTTTTCCTGGAATTTTGTTGGATACTGGGGAGATTTTGTGGGATGTTTGTGGAACTTTGAGGGACTTTTCTGGAATTTGGTGAGGTTCTGTAGAGAACTGACGAATTATCGGGGATTTTTCATGTATTCTGTGGGAATTTGTGGAGATTTGGTGGGATTTTTCTGGAATTTGGTAGAGTTTTGAGAAGATTTAGGGAATTCTGCAAGGTATTTCTGGAATTTGGTGGGTCTTTTCAAGGACTTTTTGTGGTTTTTACAAGACTTGAAGAATTTTGAGGAATTTTTCTTAGATTCTGTGGAAACTTGTGGAGGTTTTGTGTGATTTTTGTGGGATTTTGTGGGATATTGAGGCGATTTAGGGATCTTGAGGGATTTTTCATGTATTTTGTGGGAATTTGTGGAGATTTGGTGGGATATTTTTCTAGAATTTGGTTGTGTTTTGAGAAGATTTAGGGAATTTTGTGGGATTTTTCCTGGAATTTTGTTGGATACTGGGGAGATTTTGTGGAATGTTTGTGGAACTTTGAGGGACTCTTCTGGAATTTGGTGAGATTCTGTAGAGAACTGACGAATTATCAGGGATTTTTCATGTATTCTGTGGGATTTTGTGGAGATTTGGTGGGATATTTTTCTAGAATTTGGTCGTGTTTTGAGAAGATTTAGGGAATTTTGTGGGATTTTTCCTGGAATTTTGTTGGATACTGGGGAGATTTTGTGGGATGTTTGTGGAACTTTGAGGGACTTTTCTGGAATTTGGTGAGATTCTGTAGAGAACTGAAGAATTATCAGGGATTTTTCATGTATTCTGTGGGAATTTGTGGAGATTTGGTGGGATTTTTGTGGATTTTGGCCATGTTTTGAGAAGATTTAGGGAATTTGGTGTGATTTTTCTGGGATTTTGTTGGGTATTGAGGACATTTTGTGGGATGTTTCTGGAATTTGGTGGGGCTTTTCAAGAATTTTGTGGTATTTTGAAAAGATTTTGGGAATTTTGTGGTGTTTTTTCTTGAATTTTGTGGGAAACGGTGCTGATTTTATGGGGCGTTTCTGGAATTTGGTCGAGTTTTCAGAAGATTTAGGGATTTTTGTGAGATTTTTGTGGGATGTTCTGGGAATTGGTGGAGATTTTGTGGGACTTTCCTGTGAATTGGTAGGGTTTTGAAATGATTTAGGGAGTTTTGTGGGACTTCTCTGGAATTTTGTGTGTTTTTTCTGGAATTGTGTGGGATTCTGAGGAGACTTGACGAATTTTGAGGAATTTGTTTTAGATTTTGTGGGAATTTGTGTAGATTCTGTGGGATTTTACTGGAATTTGGTGGGCCTTTTCAAGGACTTTGTGTGGTTTGGAGGAGACTTGAAGAATTTTGAGGATTTTTTCTTAGATTTTGTACAAACCTGTGGAGGTTTTGTGTGATTTTTGTGGGATTTTGTGGGATATTGAGGCGATTTAGGGATCTTGAGGGAATTTTCATGTATTTTGTAGGAATTTGTGGAGATTTGGTGGGATATTTTTCTAGAATTTGGTCGTGTTTTGAGAAGATTTAGGGAATTTTGTGGGATTTTTGTGGGAATTTTGTTGGATACTGGGGAGATTTTGTGGGATGCTTGTGGAACTTTGAGGGACTTTTCTGGAATTTGGTGAGATTCTGTAGAGAAGTGACGAATTATCAGGGATTTTTCATGTATTCTGTGGGAATTTGTGGAGATTTGGTGGGATTTTTCTGGAATTTGGTAGAGTTTTGAGAAGATTTAGGGAATTCTGCAAGATATTTCTGGAATTTGGTAGGCCTTTTTGAAGGACATTTTGTGGTTTGGAGGAGACTTGAAGAATTTTGAGGATTTTTTTTATATTTTGTGGAAACTTGTGGAGGTTTTGTGTGATTTTTGTGGGATTTTGTGGGATATTGAGGCGATTTAGGGATCTTGAGGGATTTTTCATGTATTTTGTGGGAATTTGTGGAGATTCGGTGGGATATTTTTCTAGAATTTGGCCGTGTTCTGAGAAGATTTAGGGAATTTTGTGTGATTTTTCCTGGAATTTTGTTGGATACTGGGGAGATTTGGTGGAATGTTTGTGGAACTTTGAGGGACTCTTCTGGAATTTGGTGAGATTCTGTAGAGAACTGACGAATTATCAGGGATTTTTCATGTATTCTGTGGGAATTTGTGGAGATTTGGTGGGATTTTTGTGGATTTTGGCCGTGTTTTGAGAAGATTTAGGGAATTTGGTGTGATTTTTCTGGGATTTTGTTGGGTATTGAGGACATTTTGTGGGATGTTTCTGGAATTTGGTGGGGCTTTTGAAGAATTTTGCGGTATTTTGAAAAGATTTTGGGAATTTTGTGGTGTTTTTTCTTGAATTTTGTGGGAAACTGTGCTGATTTTATGGGGCGTTTCTGGAATTTGGTCGAGTTTTCAGAAGATTTAGGGATTTTTGTGAGATTTTCGTGGGATGTTCTGGGAATTGGTGGAGATTTTGTGGGACATTCCTGTGAATTGGTAGGGTTTTGAAATGATTTAGGGAGTTTTGTGGGACTTCTCTGGAATTTTGTGGGTTTTTCTGGAATTGTGTGGGATTCTGAGGAGACTTGACGAATTTTGAGGAATTTGTTTTAGATTTTGTGGGAATTTGTGGAGATTCTGTGGGATTTCTCTGGAATTTGGTGGGCCTTTTCAAGGATTTTGTGTGGTTTTGAGGAGACTTGAAGAATTTTGAGGATTTTTCTTAGATTCTGTGGAATCTTGTGGAGGTTTTGTGTAAATTTTGTGGGATTTTGTGGGATATTGAGGCGATTTAGGGATCTTGACAGATTTTTCATGCATTTTGTGGGATTTTGTGGAGATTTGGTGGGTTATTTTTCTAGAATTTGGTCGTGTTTTGGAAAGATTTAGGGAATTTTGTGGGATTTTTCCTGGAATTTTATTGGATACTGGGGAGATTTTGTGGGATGCTTGTGGAACTTTGAGGGACTCTTCTGGAATTTTGTGAGATTCTGTAGAGAACTGACGAATTATCGGGGATTTTTCCTGTATTCTGTGGGAATTTGTGGAGATTTGGTGGGATATTTTTCTAGAATTTGGTCGTGTTTTGAGAAGATTTAGGGAATTTTGTTGGATTTTTGTGGGAATTTTGTTGGATACTGGGGAGATTTTGTGGGATGTTTGTGGAACTTTGAGGGACTTTTCTGGAATTTGGTGAGATTCTGTAGAGAACTGAAGAATTATCAGGGATTTTTCATGTATTCTGTGGGAATTTGTGGAGATTTGGTGGGATTTTTGTGGATTTTGGCCGTGTTTTGAGAAGATTTAGGGAATTTGGTGTGATTTTTCTGGGATTTTGTTGGGTATTGAGGACATTTTGTGGGATGTTTCTGGAATTTGGTAGGGCTTTTCAAGAATTTTGTGGTATTTTGAAAAGATTTTGGGAATTTTGTGGTGTTTTTTCTTGAATTTTGTGGGAAACTGTGCTGATTTTATGGGGCGTTTCTGGAATTTGGTCGAGTTTTCAGAAGATTTAGGGATTTTTGTGAGATTTTTGTGGGATGTTCTGGGAATTGGTGGAGATTTTGTGGGACTTTCCTGTGAATTGGTAGGGTTTTGAAATGATTTAGGGAGTTTTGTGGGACTTCTCTGGAATTTTGTGTGTTTTTTCTGGAATTGTGTGGGATTCTGAGGAGACTTGACGAATTTTGAGGAATTTGTTTTAGATTTTGTGGGAATTTGTGTAGATTCTGTGGGATTTTACTGGAATTTGGTGGGCCTTTTCAAGGACTTTGTGTGGTTTTGAGGAGACTTGAAGAATTTTGAGGAATTTTTCTTAGATTCTGTGGAAACTTGTAGAGGTTTTGTGTGATTTTTGTGGGATTTTGTGGGATATTGAGGCGATTTAGGGATCTTGAGGGATTTTTCATGTATTTTGTGGGATTTTGTGGAGATTTGGTGGGATATTTTTCTAGAATTTGGTTGTGTTTTGAGAAGATTTAGGGAATTTTGTGGGATTTTTCCTGGAATTTTGTTGGATACTGGGGAGATTTTGTGGGATGTTTGTGGAACTTTGAGGGACTTTTCTGGAATTTGGTGAGATTCTGTAGAGAACTGAAGAATTATCAGGGATTTTTCATGTATTCTGTGGGAATTTGTGGAGATTTGGTGGGATTTTTGTGGATTTTGGCCATGTTTTGAGAAGATTTAGGGAATTTGGTGTGATTTTTCTGGGATTTTGTTGGGTATTGAGTACATTTTGTGGGATGTTTCTGGAATTTGGTGGGGCTTTTCAAGAATTTTGTGGTATTTTGAAAAGATTTTGGGAATTTTGTGGTGTTTTTTCTTGAATTTTGTGGGAAACTGTGCTGATTTTATGGGGCGTTTCTGGAATTTGGTCGAGTTTTCAGAAGATTTAGGGATTTTTGTGAGGTTTTTGTGGGATGTTCTGGGAATTGGTGGAGATTTTGTGGGACATTCCTGTGAATTGGTAGGGTTTTGAAATGATTTAGGGAGTTTTGTGGGACTTCTCTGGAATTTTGTGTGTTTTTTCTGGAATTGTGTGGGATTCTGAGGAGACTTGAAGAATTTTGAGGAATTTGTTTTAGATTTTGTGGGAATTTGTGGAGATTCTGTGGGATTTTACTGGAATTTGGTGGGCCTTTTCAAGGACTTTGTGTGGTTTGGAGGAGACTTGAAGAATTTTGAGGATTTTTTCTTAGATTTTGTACAAACCTGTGGAGGTTTTGTGTGATTTTTGTGGGATTTTGTGGGATATTGAGGCGATTTAGGGATCTTGAGGGATTTTTCATGTATTTTGTGGGAATTTGTGGAGATTTGGTGGGATATTTTTCTAGAATTTGGTCGTGTTTTGAGAAGATTTAGGGAATTTTGTGGTGTTTTTTCCTGGAATTTTGTTGGATATTGGGAGATTTTGTAGGATGTTTGTGGAACTTTGAGGGACTTTTCTGGAATTTGGTGAGATTCTGTAGAGAAGTGACGAATTATCAGGGATTTTTCATGTATTCTGTGGGAATTTGTGGAGATTTGGTGGGATTTTTCTGGAATTTGGTAGAGTTTTGAGAAGATTTAGGGAATTCTGCAAGATATTTCTGGAATTTGGTAGGCCTTTTTGAAGGACATTTTGTGGTTTGGAGGAGACTTGAAGAATTTTGAGGATTTTTTTTTATATTTTGTGGAAACTTGTGGATGTTTTGTGTGATTTTTGTGGGATTTTGTGGGATATTGAGGCGATTTAGGGATCTTGAGGGATTTTTCATGTATTTTGTGGGAATTTGTGGAGATTCGGTGGGATATTTTTCTAGAATTTGGCCGTGTTCTGAGAAGATTTAGGGAATTTTGTGGGATTTTTCCTGGAATTTTGTTGGATACTGGGGAGATTTGGTGGAATGTTTGTGGAACTTTGAGGGACTCTTCTGGAATTTGGTGAGATTCTGTAGAGAACTGACGAATTATCAGGGATTTTTCATGTATTCTGTGGGAATTTGTGGAGATTTGGTGGGATTTTTGTGGATTTTGGCCGTGTTTTGAGAAGATTTAGGGAATTTTGTTGATTTTTCTGGGATTTTGTTGGGTATTGAGGACATTTTGTGGGATGTTTCTGGAATTTGGTGGGGCTTTTGAAGAATTTTGCGGTATTTTGAAAAGATTTTGGGAATTTTGTGGTGTTTTTTCTTGAATTTTGTGGGAAACTGTGCTGATTTTATGGGGCGTTTCTGGAATTTGGTCGAGTTTTCAGAAGATTTAGGGATTTTTGTGAGATTTATGTGGGATGTTCTGGGAATTGGTGGAGATTTTGTGGGACTTTCCTGTGAATTGGTAGGGTTTTGAAACGATTTAGGGAGTTTTGTGGGACTTCTCTGGAATTTTGTGGGTTTTTTCTGGAATTGTGTGGGATTCTGAGGAGACTTTAAGAATTTTGAGGAATTTGTTTTAGATTTTGTGGGAATTTGTGGAGATTCTGTGGGATTTTACTGGAATTTGGTGGGCCTTTTCAAGGACTTTGTGTGGTTTTGAGGAGACTTGAAGGATTTTGAGGAATTTTTCTTAGATTTTGTGGAAACTTGTGGAGGTTTTGTGTGATTTTTGTGGGATTTTGTGGGATATTGAGGCGATTTAGGGATCTTGAGGGATTTTTCATGTATTTTGTGGGAATTTGTGGAGATTTGGTGGGATATTTTTCTAGAATTTGGTTGTGTTTTGAGAAGATTTAGGGAATTTTGTGGGATTTTTCCTGGAATTTTGTTGGATACTGGGGAGATTTTGTGGAATGTTTGTGGAACTTTGAGGGACTCTTCTGGAATTTGGTGAGATTCTTTAGAGAACTGACGAATTATCAGGGATTTTTCATGTATTCTGTGGGATTTTGTGGAGATTTGGTGGGATATTTTTCTAGAATTTGGTCGTGTTTTGAGAAGATTTAGGGAATTTTGTGGGATTTTTCCTGGAATTTTGTTGGATACTGGGGAGATTTTGTGGGATGTTTGTGGAACTTTGAGGGACTTTTCTGGAATTTGGTGAGATTCTGTAGAGAACTGAAGAATTATCAGGGATTTTTCATGTATTCTGTGGGAATTTGTGGAGATTTGGTGGGATTTTTGTGGATTTTGGCCATGTTTTGAGAAGATTTAGGGAATTTGGTGTGATTTTTCTGGGATTTTGTTGGGTATTGAGGACATTTTGTGGGATGTTTCTGGAATTTGGTGGGGCTTTTCAAGAATTTTGTGGTATTTTGAAAAGATTTTGGGAATTTTGTGGTGTTTTTTCTTGAATTTTGTGGGAAACTGTGCTGATTTTATGGGGCGTTTCTGGAATTTGGTCGAGTTTTCAGAAGATTTAGGGATTTTTGTGAGGTTTTTGTGGGATGTTCTGGGAATTGGTGGAGATTTTGTGGGACATTCCTGTGAATTGGTAGGGTTTTGAAATGATTTAGGGAGTTTTGTGGGACTTCTCTGGAATTTTGTGTGTTTTTTCTGGAATTGTGTGGGATTCTGAGGAGACTTGACGAATTTTGAGGAATTTGTTTTAGATTTTGTGGGAATTTGTGGAGATTCTGTGGGATTTTACTGGAATTTGGTGGGCCTTTTCAAGGACTTTGTGTGGTTTGGAGGAGACTTGAAGAATTTTGAGGATTTTTTCTTAGATTTTGTACAAACCTGTGGAGGTTTTGTGTGATTTTTGTGGGATTTTGTGGGATATTGAGGCGATTTAGGGATCTTGAGGGATTTTTCATGTATTTTGTGGGAATTTGTGGAGATTTGGTGGTATATTTTTCTAGAATTTGGTCGTGTTTTGAGAAGATTTAGGGAATTTTGTGGTGTTTTTTCCTGGAATTTTGTTGGATATTGGGAGATTTTGTAGGATGTTTGTGTAACTTTGAGGGACTTTTCTGGAATTTGGTGAGATTCTGTAGAGAAGTGACGAATTATCAGGGATTTTTCATGTATTCTGTGGGAATTTGTGGAGATTTGGTGGGATTTTTCTGGAATTTGGTAGAGTTTTGAGAAGATTTAGGGAATTCTGCAAGATATTTCTGGAATTTGGTAGGCCTTTTTGAAGGACATTTTGTGGTTTGGAGGAGACTTGAAGAATTTTGAGGATTTTTTTTTATATTTTGTGGAAACTTGTGGATGTTTTGTGTGATTTTTGTGGGATTTTGTGGGATATTGAGGCGATTTAGGGATCTTGAGGGATTTTTCATGTATTTTGTGGGAATTTGTGGAGATTCGGTGGGATATTTTTCTAGAATTTGGCCGTGTTCTGAGAAGATTTAGGGAATTTTGTGTGATTTTTCCTGGAATTTTGTTGGATACTGGGGAGATTTGGTGGAATGTTTGTGGAACTTTGAGGGACTCTTCTGGAATTTGGTGAGATTCTGTAGAGAACTGACGAATTATCAGGGATTTTTCATGTATTCTGTGGGAATTTGTGGAGATTTGGTGGGATTTTTGTGGATTTTGGCCGTGTTTTGAGAAGATTTAGGGAATTTTGTTGATTTTTCTGGGATTTTGTTGGGTATTGAGGACATTTTGTGGGATGTTTCTGGAATTTGGTGGGGCTTTTGAAGAATTTTGCGGTATTTTGAAAAGATTTTGGGAATTTTGTGGTGTTTTTTCTTGAATTTTGTGGGAAACTGTGCTGATTTTATGGGGCGTTTCTGGAATTTGGTCGAGTTTTCAGAAGATTTAGGGATTTTTGTGAGATTTTTGTGGGATGTTCTGGGAATTGGTGGAGATTTTGTGGGACTTTCCTGTGAATTGGTAGGGTTTTGAAATGATTTAGGGAGTTTTGTGGGACTTCTCTGGAATTTTGTGGGTTTTTTCTGGAATTGTGTGGGATTCTGAGGAGACTTGACGAATTTTGAGGAATTTGTTTTAGATTTTGTGGGAATTTGTGTAGATTCTGTGGGATTTTACTGGAATTTGGTGGGCCTTTTCAAGGACTTTGTGTGGTTTTGAGGAGACTTGAAGGATTTTGAGGAATTTTTCTTAGATTTTGTGGAAACTTGTGGAGGTTTTGTGTGATTTTTGTGGGATTTTGTGGGATATTGAGGCGATTTAGGGATCTTGAGGGATTTTTCATGTATTTTGTGGGAATTTGTGGAGATTTGGTGGGATATTTTTCTAGAATTTGGTTGTGTTTTGAGAAGATTTAGGGAATTTTGTGGGATTTTTCCTGGAATTTTGTTGGATACTGGGGAGATTTTGTGGGATGTTTGTGGAACTTTGAGGGACTTTTCTGGAATTTGGTGAGGTTCTGTAGAGAACTGACGAATTATCAGGGATTTTTCATGTATTCTGTGGGAATTTGTGGAGATTTGGTGGGATTTTTCTGGAATTTGGTAGAGTTTTGAGAAGATTTAGGGAATTCTGCAAGGTATTTCTGGAATTTGGTGGGTCTTTTCAAGGACTTTGTGTGGTTTTGAGGAGACTTGAAGAATTTTGAGGAATTTTTCTTAGATTCTGTGGAAACTTGTGGAGGTTTTGTGTGATTTTTGTGGGATTTTGTGGGATATTGAGGCGATTTAGGGATCTTGAGGGATTTTTCATGTATTTTGTGGGAATTTGTGGAGATTTGGTGGGATATTTTTCTAGAATTTGGTTGTGTTTTGAGAAGATTTAGGGAATTTTGTGGGATTTTTCCTGGAATTTTGTTGGATACTGGGGAGATTTTGTGGAATGTTTGTGGAACTTTGAGGGACTCTTCTGGAATTTGGTGAGATTCTTTAGAGAACTGACGAATTATCAGGGATTTTTCATGTATTCTGTGGGATTTTGTGGAGATTTGGTGGGATATTTTTCTAGAATTTGGTCGTGTTTTGAGAAGATTTAGGGAATTTTGTGGGATTTTTCCTGGAATTTTGTTGGATACTGGGGAGATTTTGTGGGATGTTTGTGGAACTTTGAGGGACTTTTCTGGAATTTGGTGAGATTCTGTAGAGAACTGAAGAATTATCAGGGATTTTTCATGTATTCTGTGGGAATTTGTGGAGATTTGGTGGGATTTTTGTGGATTTTGGCCATGTTTTGAGAAGATTTAGGGAATTTGGTGTGATTTTTCTGGGATTTTGTTGGGTATTGAGGACATTTTGTGGGATGTTTCTGGAATTTGGTGGGGCTTTTCAAGAATTTTGTGGTATTTTGAAAAGATTTAGGGAATTTTGTGGTGTTTTTTCTTGAATTTTGTGGGAAACTGTGCTGATTTTATGGGGCGTTTCTGGAATTTGGTCGAGTTTTCAGAAGATTTAGGGATTTTTGTGAGGTTTTTGTGGGATGTTCTGGGAATTGGTGGAGATTTTGTGGGACATTCCTGTGAATTGGTAGGGTTTTGAAATGATTTAGGGAGTTTTGTGGGACTTCTCTGGAATTTTGTGTGTTTTTTCTGGAATTGTGTGGGATTCTGAGGAGACTTGAAGAATTTTGAGGAATTTGTTTTAGATTTTGTGGGAATTTGTGGAGATTCTGTGGGATTTTACTGGAATTTGGTGGGCCTTTTCAAGGACTTTGTGTGGTTTGGAGGAGACTTGAAGAATTTTGAGGATTTTTTCTTAGATTTTGTACAAACCTGTGGAGGTTTTGTGTGATTTTTGTGGGATTTTGTGGGATATTGAGGCGATTTAGGGATCTTGAGGGATTTTTCATGTATTTTGTGGGAATTTGTGGAGATTTGGTGGTATATTTTTCTAGAATTTGGTCGTGTTTTGAGAAGATTTAGGGAATTTTGTGGTGTTTTTTCCTGGAATTTTGTTGGATATTGGGAGATTTTGTAGGATGTTTGTGGAACTTTGAGGGACTTTTCTGGAATTTGGTGAGATTCTGTAGAGAAGTGACGAATTATCAGGGATTTTTCATGTATTCTGTGGGAATTTGTGGAGATTTGGTGGGATTTTTCTGGAATTTGGTAGAGTTTTGAGAAGATTTAGGGAATTCTGCAAGATATTTCTGGAATTTGGTAGGCCTTTTTGAAGGACATTTTGTGGTTTGGAGGAGACTTGAAGAATTTTGAGGATTTTTTTTTATATTTTGTGGAAACTTGTGGATGTTTTGTGTGATTTTTGTGGGATTTTGTGGGATATTGAGGCGATTTAGGGATCTTGAGGGATTTTCATGTATTTTGTGGGATTTTGTGGAGATTTGGTGGGATATTTTTCTAGAATTTGGTCGTGTTTTGAGAAGATTTAGGGAATTTTGTGGGATTTTTCCTGGAATTTTGTTGGATACTGGGGAGATTTTGTGGGATGTTTGTGGAACTTTGAGGGACTTTTCTGGAATTTGGTGAGATTCTGTAGAGAACTGAAGAATTATCAGGGATTTTTCATGTATTCTGTGGGAATTTGTGGAGATTTGGTGGGATTTTTGTGGATTTTGGCCATGTTTTGAGAAGATTTAGGGAATTTGGTGTGATTTTTCTGGGATTTTGTTGGGTATTGAGGACATTTTGTGGGATGTTTCTGGAATTTGGTGGGGCTTTTCAAGAATTTTGTGGTATTTTGAAAAGATTTTGGGAATTTTGTGGTGTTTTTTCTTGAATTTTGTGGGAAACTGTGCTGATTTTATGGGGCGTTTCTGGAATTTGGTCGAGTTTTCAGAAGATTTAGGGATTTTTGTGAGATTTTTGTGGGATGTTCTGGGAATTGGTGGAGATTTTGTGGGACTTTCCTGTGAATTGGTAGGGTTTTGAAATGATTTAGGGAGTTTTGTGGGACTTCTCTGGAATTTTGTGTGTTTTTTCTGGAATTGTGTGGGATTCTGAGGAGACTTGACGAATTTTGAGGAATTTGTTTTAGATTTTGTGGGAATTTGTGTAGATTCTGTGGGATTTTACTGGAATTTGGTGGGCCTTTTCAAGGACTTTGTGTGGTTTGGAGGAGACTTGAAGAATTTTGAGGAATTTTTCTTAGATTCTGTGGAAACTTGTAGAGGTTTTGTGTGATTTTTGTGGGATTTTGTGGGATATTGAGGCGATTTAGGGATCTTGAGGGATTTTTCATGTATTTTGTGGGATTTTGTGGAGATTTGGTGGGATATTTTTCTAGAATATGGTTGTGTTTTGAGAAGATTTAGGGAATTTTGTGGGATTTTTCCTGGAATTTTGTTGGATACTGGGGAGATTTTGTGGGATGTTTGTGGAACTTTGAGGGACTTTTCTGGAATTTGGTGAGGTTCTGTAGAGAACTGACGAATTATCGGGGATTTTTCATGTATTCTGTGGGAATTTGTGGAGATTTGGTGGGATTTTTCTGGAAATTGGTAGAGTTTTGAGAAGATTTAGGGAATTCTGCAAGGTATTTCTGGAATTTGGTGGGTCTTTTCAAGGACTTTGTGTGGTTTTGAGGAGACTTGAAGAATTTTGAGGAATTTTTCTTAGATTCTGTGGAAACTTGTGGAGGTTTGGTGTGATTTTTGTGGGATTTTGTGGGATATTGAGGCGATTTAGGGATCTGGAGGGATTTTTCATGTATTTTGTGGGAATTTGTGGAGATTTGGTGGGATATTTTTCTAGAATTTGGTTGTGTTTTGAGAAGATTTAGGGAATTTTGTGGGATTTTTCCTGGAATTTTGTTGGATACTGGGGAGATTTTGTGGGATGTTTGTGGAACTTTGAGGGACTTTTCTGGAATTTGGTGAGATTCTGTAGAGAACTGAAGAATTATCAGGGATTTTTCATGTATTCTGTGGGAATTTGTGGAGATTTGGTGGGATATTTTTCTAGAATTTGGTCGTGTTTTGAGAAGATTTAGGGAATTTTGTGGGATTTTTCCTGGAATTTTGTTGGATACTGGGGAGATTTTGTGGGATGTTTGTGGAACTTTGAGGGACTTTTCTGGAATTTGGTGAGATTCTGTAGAGAACTGAAGAATTATCAGGGATTTTTCATGTATTCTGTGGGAATTTGTGGAGATTTGGTGGGATTTTTGTGGATTTTGGCCATGTTTTGAGAAGATTTAGGGAATTTGGTGTGATTTTTCTGGGATTTTGTTGGGTATTGAGGACATTTTGTGGGATGTTTCTGGAATTTGGTGGGGCTTTTCAAGAATTTTGTGGTATTTTGAAAAGATTTTGGGAATTTTGTGGTGTTTTTTCTTGAATTTTGTGGGAAACTGTGCTGATTTTATGGGGCGTTTCTGGAATTTGGTCGAGTTTTCAGAAGATTTAGGGATTTTTGTGAGATTTTTGTGGGATGTTCTGGGAATTGGTGGAGATTTTGTGGGACTTTCCTGTGAATTGGTAGGGTTTTGAAATGATTTAGGGAGTTTTGTGGGACTTCTCTGGAATTTTGTGTGTTTTTTCTGGAATTGTGTGGGATTCTGAGGAGACTTGACGAATTTTGAGGAATTTGTTTTAGATTTTGTGGGAATTTGTGTAGATTCTGTGGGATTTTACTGGAATTTGGTGGGCCTTTTCAAGGACTTTGTGTGGTTTGGAGGAGACTTGAAGAATTTTGAGGAATTTTTCTTAGATTCTGTGGAAACTTGTAGAGGTTTTGTGTGATTTTTGTGGGATTTTGTGGGATATTGAGGCGATTTAGGGATCTTGAGGGATTTTTCATGTATTTTGTGGGATTTTGTGGAGATTTGGTGGGATATTTTTCTAGAATTTGGTTGTGTTTTGAGAAGATTTAGGGAATTTTGTGGGATTTTTCCTGGAATTTTGTTGGATACTGGGGAGATTTTGTGGGATGTTTGTGGAACTTTGAGGGACTTTTCTGGAATTTGGTGAGGTTCTGTAGAGAACTGACGAATTATCGGGGATTTTTCATGTATTCTGTGGGAATTTGTGGAGATTTGGTGGGATTTTTCTGGAAATTGGTAGAGTTTTGAGAAGATTTAGGGAATTCTGCAAGGTATTTCTGGAATTTGGTGGGTCTTTTCAAGGACTTTGTGTGGTTTTGAGGAGACTTGAAGAATTTTGAGGAATTTTTCTTAGATTCTGTGGAAACTTGTGGAGGTTTGGTGTGATTTTTGTGGGATTTTGTGGGATATTGAGGCGATTTAGGGATCTGGAGGGATTTTTCATGTATTTTGTGGGAATTTGTGGAGATTTGGTGGGATATTTTTCTAGAATTTGGTTGTGTTTTGAGAAGATTTAGGGAATTTTGTGGGATTTTTCCTGGAATTTTGTTGGATACTGGGGAGATTTTGTGGGATGTTTGTGGAACTTTGAGGGACTTTTCTGGAATTTGGTGAGATTCTGTAGAGAACTGAAGAATTATCAGGGATTTTTCATGTATTCTGTGGGATTTTGTGGAGATTTGGTGGGATATTTTTCTAGAATTTGGTCGTGTTTTGAGAAGATTTAGGGAATTTTGTGGGATTTTTCCTGGAATTTTGTTGGATACTGGGGAGATTTTGTGGGATGTTTGTGGAACTTTGAGGGACTTTTCTGGAATTTGGTGAGATTCTGTAGAGAACTGAAGAATTATCAGGGATTTTTCATGTATTCTGTGGGAATTTGTGGAGATTTGGTGGGATTTTTGTGGATTTTGGCCATGTTTTGAGAAGATTTAGGGAATTTGGTGTGATTTTTCTGGGATTTTGTTGGGTATTGAGGACATTTTGTGGGATGTTTCTGGAATTTGGTGGGGCTTTTCAAGAATTTTGTGGTATTTTGAAAAGATTTTGGGAATTTTGTGGTGTTTTTTCTTGAATTTTGTGGGAAACTGTGCTGATTTTATGGGGCGTTTCTGGAATTTGGTCGAGTTTTCAGAAGATTTAGGGATTTTTGTGAGATTTTTGTGGGATGTTCTGGGAATTGGTGGAGATTTTGTGGGACTTTCCTGTGAATTGGTAGGGTTTTGAAATGATTTAGGGAGTTTTGTGGGACTTCTCTGGAATTTTGTGTGTTTTTTCTGGAATTGTGTGGGATTCTGAGGAGACTTGACGAATTTTGAGGAATTTGTTTTAGATTTTGTGGGAATTTGTGTAGATTCTGTGGGATTTTACTGGAATTTGGTGGGCCTTTTCAAGGACTTTGTGTGGTTTGGAGGAGACTTGAAGAATTTTGAGGAATTTTTCTTAGATTCTGTGGAAACTTGTAGAGGTTTTGTGTGATTTTTGTGGGATTTTGTGGGATATTGAGGCGATTTAGGGATCTTGAGGGATTTTTCATGTATTTTGTGGGATTTTGTGGAGATTTGGTGGGATATTTTTCTAGAATTTGGTTGTGTTTTGAGAAGATTTAGGGAATTTTGTGGGATTTTTCCTGGAATTTTGTTGGATACTGGGGAGATTTTGTGGGATGTTTGTGGAACTTTGAGGGACTTTTCTGGAATTTGGTGAGGTTCTGTAGAGAACTGACGAATTATCGGGGATTTTTCATGTATTCTGTGGGAATTTGTGGAGATTTGGTGGGATTTTTCTGGAAATTGGTAGAGTTTTGAGAAGATTTAGGGAATTCTGCAAGGTATTTCTGGAATTTGGTGGGTCTTTTCAAGGACTTTGTGTGGTTTTGAGGAGACTTGAAGAATTTTGAGGAATTTTTCTTAGATTCTGTGGAAACTTGTGGAGGTTTGGTGTGATTTTTGTGGGATTTTGTGGGATATTGAGGCGATTTAGGGATCTGGAGGGATTTTTCATGTATTTTGTGGGAATTTGTGGAGATTTGGTGGGATATTTTTCTAGAATTTGGTTGTGTTTTGAGAAGATTTAGGGAATTTTGTGGGATTTTTCCTGGAATTTTGTTGGATACTGGGGAGATTTTGTGGGATGTTTGTGGAACTTTGAGGGACTTTTCTGGAATTTGGTGAGATTCTGTAGAGAACTGAAGAATTATCAGGGATTTTTCATGTATTCTGTGGGAATTTGTGGAGATTTGGTGGGATTTTTGTGGATTTTGGCCATGTTTTGAGAAGATTTAGGGAATTTGGTGTGATTTTTCTGGGATTTTGTTGGGTATTGAGGACATTTTGTGGGATGTTTCTGGAATTTGGTGGGGCTTTTCAAGAATTTTGTGGTATTTTGAAAAGATTTTGGGAATTTTGTGGTGTTTTTTCTTGAATTTTGTGGGAAACTGTGCTGATTTTATGGGGCGTTTCTGGAATTTGGTCGAGTTTTCAGAAGATTTAGGGATTTTTGTGAGATTTTTGTGGGATGTTCTGGGAATTGGTGGAGATTTTGTGGGACTTTCCTGTGAATTGGTAGGGTTTTGAAATGATTTAGGGAGTTTTGTGGGACTTCTCTGGAATTTTGTGGGTTTTTTCTGGAATTGTGTGGGATTCTGAGGAGACTTGACGAATTTTGAGGAATTTGTTTTAGATTTTGTGGGAATTTGTGTAGATTCTGTGGGATTTTACTGGAATTTGGTGGGCCTTTTCAAGGACTTTGTGTGGTTTGGAGGAGACTTGAAGAATTTTGAGGAATTTTTCTTAGATTCTGTGGAAACTTGTAGAGGTTTTGTGTGATTTTTGTGGGATTTTGTGGGATATTGAGGCGATTTAGGGATCTTGAGGGATTTTTCATGTATTTTGTGGGATTTTGTGGAGATTTGGTGGGATATTTTTCTAGAATTTGGTTGTGTTTTGAGAAGATTTAGGGAATTTTGTGTGATTTTTCCTGGAATTTTGTTGGATACTGGGGAGATTTTGTGGGATGTTTGTGGAACTTTGAGGGACTTTTCTGGAATTTGGTGAGGTTCTGTAGAGAACTGACGAATTATCGGGGATTTTTCATGTATTCTGTGGGAATTTGTGGAGATTTGGTGGGATTTTTCTGGAAATTGGTAGAGTTTTGAGAAGATTTAGGGAATTCTGCAAGGTATTTCTGGAATTTGGTGGGTCTTTTCAAGGACTTTGTGTGGTTTTGAGGAGACTTGAAGAATTTTGAGGAATTTTTCTTAGATTCTGTGGAAACTTGTGGAGGTTTGGTGTGATTTTTGTGGGATTTTGTGGGATATTGAGGCGATTTAGGGATCTGGAGGGATTTTTCATGTATTTTGTGGGAATTTGTGGAGATTTGGTGGGATATTTTTCTAGAATTTGGTTGTGTTTTGAGAAGATTTAGGGAATTTTGTGGGATTTTTCCTGGAATTTTGTTGGATACTGGGGAGATTTTGTGGGATGTTTGTGGAACTTTGAGGGACTTTTCTGGAATTTGGTGAGATTCTGTAGAGAACTGAAGAATTATCAGGGATTTTTCATGTATTCTGTGGGAATTTGTGGAGATTTGGTGGGATTTTTGTGGATTTTGGCCATGTTTTGAGAAGATTTAGGGAATTTGGTGTGATTTTTCTGGGATTTTGTTGGGTATTGAGGACATTTTGTGGGATGTTTCTGGAATTTGGTGGGGCTTTTCAAGAATTTTGTGGTATTTTGAAAAGATTTTGGGAATTTTGTGGTGTTTTTTCTTGAATTTTGTGGGAAACTGTGCTGATTTTATGGGGCGTTTCTGGAATTTGGTCGAGTTTTCAGAAGATTTAGGGATTTTTGTGAGGTTTTTGTGGGATGTTCTGGGAATTGGTGGAGATTTTGTGGGACATTCCTGTGAATTGGTAGGGTTTTGAAATGATTTAGGGAGTTTTGTGGGACTTCTCTGGAATTTTGTGTGTTTTTTCTGGAATTGTGTGGGATTCTGAGGAGACTTGAAGAATTTTGAGGAATTTGTTTTAGATTTTGTGGGAATTTGTGGAGATTCTGTGGGATTTTACTGGAATTTGGTGGGCCTTTTCAAGGACTTTGTGTGGTTTGGAGGACACTTGAAGAATTTTGAGGATTTTTTCTTAGATTTTGTACAAACCTGTGGAGGTTTTGTGTGATTTTTGTGGGATTTTGTGGGATATTGAGGCGATTTAGGGATCTTGAGGGATTTTTCATGTATTTTGTGGGAATTTGTGGAGATTTGGTGGGATATTTTTCTAGAATTTGGTCGTGTTTTGAGAAGATTTAGGGAATTTTGTGGTGTTTTTTCCTGGAATTTTGTTGGATATTGGGAGATTTTGTAGGATGTTTGTGGAACTTTGAGGGACTTTTTAGGAATTTGGTGAGATTCTGTAGAGAAGTGACGAATTATCAGGGATTTTTCATGTATTCTGTGGGAATTTGTGGAGATTTGGTGGGATTTTTCTGGAATTTGGTAGAGTTTTGAGAAGATTTAGGGAATTCTGCAAGATATTTCTGGAATTTGGTAGGCCTTTTTGAAGGACATTTTGTGGTTTGGAGGAGACTTGAAGAATTTTGAGGATTTTTTTTTATATTTTGTGGAAACTTGTGGATGTTTTGTGTGATTTTTGTAGGATTTTGTGGGATATTGAGGCGATTTAGGGATCTTGAGGGATTTTTCATGTATTTTGTGGGAATTTGTGGAGATTCGGTGGGATATTTTTCGAGAATTTGGCCGTGTTCTGAGAAGATTTAGGGAATTTTGTGGGATTTTTCCTGGAATTTTGTTGGATACTGGGGAGATTTGGTGGAATGTTTGTGGAACTTTGAGGGACTCTTCTGGAATTTGGTGAGATTCTGTAGAGAACTGACGAATTATCAGGGATTTTTCATGTATTCTGTGGGAATTTGTGGAGATTTGGTGGGATTTTTGTGGATTTTGGCCGTGTTTTGAGAAGATTTAGGGAATTTTGTTGATTTTTCTGGGATTTTGTTGGGTATTGAGGACATTTTGTGGGATGTTTCTGGAATTTGGTGGGGCTTTTGAAGAATTTTGCGGTATTTTGAAAAGATTTTGGGAATTTTGTGGTGTTTTTTCTTGAATTTTGTGGGAAACTGTGCTGATTTTATGGGGCGTTTCTGGAATTTGGTCGAGTTTTCAGAAGATTTAGGGATTTTTGTGAGATTTTTGTGGGATGTTCTGGGAATTGGTGGAGATTTTGTGGGACTTTCCTGTGAATTGGTAGGGTTTTGAAATGATTTAGGGAGTTTTGTGGGACTTCTCTGGAATTTTGTGGGTTTTTTCTGGAATTGTGTGGGATTCTGAGGAGACTTTAAGAATTTTGAGGAATTTGTTTTAGATTTTGTGGGAATTTGTGGAGATTCTGTGGGATTTTACTGGAATTTGGCGGGCTTTTTCAAGGATTTTGTGTGGTTTTGAGGAGACTTGAAGGATTTTGAGGAATTTTTCTTAGATTTTGTGGAAACTTGTGGAGGTTTTGTGTGATTTTTGTGGGATTTTGTGGGATATTGAGGCGATTTAGGGATCTTGAGGGATTTTTCATGTATTTTGTGGGAATTTGTGGAGATTTGGTGGGATATTTTTCTAGAATTTGGTTGTGTTTTGAGAAGATTTAGGGAATTTTGTGGGATTTTTCCTGGAATTTTGTTGGATACTGGGGAGATTTTGTGGGATGTTTGTGGAATTTTGAGGGACTTTTCTGGAATTTGGTGAGGTTCTGTAGAGAACTGACGAATTATCGGGGATTTTTCATGTATTCTGTGGGAATTTGTGGAGATTTGGTGGGATTTTTCTGGAATTTGGTAGAGTTTTGAGAAGATTTAGGGAATTCTGCAAGGTATTTCTGGAATTTGGTGGGTCTTTTCAAGGACTTTTTGTGGTTTTTACAAGACTTGAAGAATTTTGAGGAATTTTTCTTAGATTCTGTGGAAACTTGTGGAGGTTTTGTGTAATTTTTGTGGGATTTTGTGGGATATTGAGGCGATTTAGGGATCTTGACAGATTTTTCATGCATTTTGTGGGATTTTGTGGAGATTTGGTGGGTTATTTTTCTAGAATTTGGTCGTGTTTTGGAAAGATTTAGGGAATTTTGTGGGATTTTTCCTGGAATTTTATTGGATACTGGGGAGATTTTGTGGGATGCTTGTGGAACTTTGAGGGACTCTTCTGGAATTTTGTGAGATTCTGTAGAGAACTGACGAATTATCAGGGATTTTTCATGTATTCTGTGGGAATTTGTGGAGATTCGGTGGGATATTTTTCTAGAATTTGGTCGTGTTTTGAGAAGATTTAGGGAATTTTGTTGGATTTTTGTGGGAATTTTGTTGGATACTGGGGAGATTTTGTGGGATGTTTGTGGAACTTTGAGGGACTTTTCTGGAATTTGGTGAGATTCTGTAGAGAACTGACGAATTATCAGGGATTTTTCTTGTATTCTGTGGGAATTTGTGGAGATTTGGTGGGATTTTTGTGGATTTTGGCCGTGTTTTGAGAAGATTTAGGGAATTTGGTGTGATTTTTCTGGGATTTTGTTGGGTATTGAGGACATTTTGTGGGATGTTTCTGGAATTTGGTGGGGCTTTTCAAGAATTTTGTGGTATTTTGAAAAGATTTTGGGAATTTTGTGGTGTTTTTTCTTGAATTTTGTGGGAAACTGTGCTGATTTTATGGGGCGTTTCTGGAATTTGGTCGAGTTTTCAGAAGATTTAGGGATTTTTGTGAGATTTTTGTGGGATGTTCTGGGAATTGGTGGAGATTTTGTGGGACATTCCTGTGAATTGGTAGGGTTTTGAAATGATTTAGGGAGTTTTGTGGGACTTCTCTGGAATTTTGTGGGTTTTTTCTGGAATTGTGTGGGATTCTGAGGAGACTTGACGAATTTTGAGGAATTTGTTTTAGATTTTGTGGGAATTTGTGTAGATTCTGTGGGATTTTACTGGAATTTGGTGGGCCTTTTCAAGGACTTTGTGTGGTTTGGAGGAGACTTGAAGAATTTTGAGGAATTTTTCTTAGATTCTGTGGAAACTTGTAGAGGTTTTGTGTGATTTTTGTGGGATTTTGTGGGATATTGAGGCGATTTAGGGATCTTGAGGGATTTTTCATGTATTTTGTGGGATTTTGTGGAGATTTGGTGGGATATTTTTCTAGAATTTGGTTGTGTTTTGAGAAGATTTAGGGAATTTTGTGGGATTTTTCCTGGAATTTTGTTGGATACTGGGGAGATTTTGTGGGATGTTTGTGGAACTTTGAGGGACTTTTCTGGAATTTGGTGAGGTTCTGTAGAGAACTGATGAATTATCGGGGATTTTTCATGTATTCTGTGGGAATTTGTGGAGATTTGGTGGGATTTTTCTGGAAATTGGTAGAGTTTTGAGAAGATTTAGGGAATTCTGCAAGGTATTTCTGGAATTTGGTGGGTCTTTTCAAGGACTTTGTGTGGTTTTGAGGAGACTTGAAGAATTTTGAGGAATTTTTCTTAGATTCTGTGGAAACTTGTGGAGGTTTTGTGTGATTTTTGTGGGATTTTGTGGGATATTGAGGCGATTTAGGGATCTTGAGGGATTTTTCATGTATTTTGTGGGATTTTGTGGAGATTTGGTGGGATATTTTTCTAGAATTTGGTTGTGTTTTGAGAAGATTTAGGGAATTTTGTGGGATTTTTCCTGGAATTTTGTTGGATACTGGGGAGATTTTGTAGGATGTTTGTGGAACTTTGAGGGACTCTTCTGGAATTTGGTGAGATTCTTTAGAGAACTGACGAATTATCAGGGATTTTTCATGTATTCTGTGGGATTTTGTGGAGATTTGGTGGGATATTTTTCTAGAATTTGGTCGTGTTTTGAGAAGATTTAGGGAATTTTGTGGGATTTTTCCTGGAATTTTGTTGGATACTGGGGAGATTTTGTGGGATGTTTGTGGAACTTTGAGGGACTTTTCTGGAATTTGGTGAGATTCTGTAGAGAACTGAAGAATTATCAGGGATTTTTCATGTATTCTGTGGGAATTTGTGGAGATTTGGTGGGATTTTTGTGGATTTTGGCCATGTTTTGAGAAGATTTAGGGAATTTGGTGTGATTTTTCTGGGATTTTGTTGGGTATTGAGGACATTTTGTGGGATGTTTCTGGAATTTGGTGGGGCTTTTCAAGAATTTTGTGGTATTTTGAAAAGATTTTGGGAATTTTGTGGTGTTTTTTCTTGAATTTTGTGGGAAACTGTGCTGATTTTATGGGGCGTTTCTGGAATTTGGTCGAGTTTTCAGAAGATTTAGGGATTTTTGTGAGGTTTTTGTGGGATGTTCTGGGAATTGGTGGAGATTTTGTGGGTCATTCCTGTGAATTGGTAGGGTTTTGAAATGATTTAGGGAGTTTTGTGGGACTTCTCTGGAATTTTGTGTGTTTTTTCTGGAATTGTGTGGGATTCTGAGGAGACTTGAAGAATTTTGAGGAATTTGTTTTAGATTTTGTGGGAATTTGTGGAGATTCTGTGGGATTTTACTGGAATTTGGTGGGCCTTTTCAAGGACTTTGTGTGGTTTGGAGGAGACTTGAAGAATTTTGAGGATTTTTTCTTAGATTTTGTACAAACCTGTAGAGGTTTTGTGTGATTTTTGTGGGATTTTGTGGGATATTGAGGCGATTTAGGGATCTTGAGGGATTTTTCATGTATTTTGTGGGAATTTGTGGAGATTTGGTGGGATATTTTTCTAGAATTTGGTCGTGTTTTGAGAAGATTTAGGGAATTTTGTGGGATTTTTGTGGGAATTTTGTTGGATACTGGGGAGATTTTGTGGGATGCTTGTGGAACTTTGAGGGACTTTTCTGGAATTTGGTGAGATTCTGTAGAGAAGTGACGAATTATCAGGGATTTTTCATGTATTCTGTGGGAATTTGTGGAGATTTGGTGGGATTTTTCTGGAATTTGGTGGAGTTTTGAGAAGATTTAGGGAATTCTGCAAGATATTTCTGGAATTTGGTAGGCCTTTTTGAAGGACATTTTGTGGTTTGGAGGAGACTTGAAGAATTTTGAGGATTTTTTTTTATATTTTGTGGAAACTTGTGGAGGTTTTGTGTGATTTTTGTGGGATTTTGTGGGATATTGAGGCGATTTAGGGATCTTGAGGGATTTTTCATGTATTTTGTGGGAATTTGTGGAGATTCGGTGGGATATTTTTCTAGAATTTGGCCGTGTTCTGAGAAGATTTAGGGAATTTTGTGGGATTTTTCCTGGAATTTTGTTGGATACTGGGGAGATTTGGTGGAATGTTTGTGGAACTTTGAGGGACTCTTCTGGAATTTGGTGAGATTCTGTAGAGAACTGACGAATTATCAGGGATTTTTCATGTATTCTGTGGGAATTTGTGGAGATTTGGTGGGATTTTTGTGGATTTTGGCCGTGTTTTGAGAAGATTTAGGGAATTTTGTTGATTTTTCTGGGATTTTGTTGGGTATTGAGGACATTTTGTGGGATGTTTCTGGAATTTGGTGGGGCTTTTGAAGAATTTTGCGGTATTTTGAAAAGATTTTGGGAATTTTGTGGTGTTTTTTCTTGAATTTTGTGGGAAACTGTGCTGATTTTATGGGGCGTTTCTGGAATTTGGTCGAGTTTTCAGAAGATTTAGGGATTTTTGTGAGATTTTTGTGGGATGTTCTGGGAATTGGTGGAGATTTTGTGGGACATTCCTGTGAATTGGTAGGGTTTTGAAATGATTTAGGGAGTTTTGTGGGACTTCTCTGGAATTTTGTGTGTTTTTTCTGGAATTGTGTGGGATTCTGAGGAGACTTGAAGAATTTTGAGGAATTTGTTTTAGATTTTGTGGGAATTTGTGGAGATTCTGTGGGATTTTACTGGAATTTGGTGGGCCTTTTCAAGGACTTTGTGTGGTTTTGAGGAGACTTGAAGAATTTTGAGGAATTTTTCTTAGATTTTGTACAAACCTGTGGAGGTTTTGTGTGATTTTTGTGGGATTTTGTGGGATATTGAGGCGATTTAGGGATCTTGAGGGATTTTTCATGTATTTTGTGGGAATTTGTGGAGATTTGGTGGGATATTTTTCTAGAATTTGGTTGTGTTTTGAGAAGATTTAGGGAATTTTGTGGGATTTTTCCTGGAATTTTGTTGGATACTGGGGAGATTTTGTGGGATGTTTGTGGAACTTTGAGGGACTTTTCTGGAATTTGGTGAGGTTCTGTAGAGAACTGACGAATTATCGGGGATTTTTCATGTATTCTGTGGGAATTTGTGGAGATTTGGTGGGATTTTTCTGGAAATTGGTAGAGTTTTGAGAAGATTTAGGGAATTCTGCAAGGTATTTCTGGAATTTGGTGGGTCTTTTCAAGGACTTTTTGTGGTTTTTACAAGACTTGAAGAATTTTGAGGAATTTTTCTTAGATTCTGTGGAAACTTGTGGAGGTTTTGTGTGACTTTTGTGGGATTTTGTGGGATATTGAGGCGATTTAGGGATCTTGAGGGATTTTTCATGTATTTTGTGGGAATTTGTGGAGATTTGGTGGGATATTTTTCTAGAATTTGGTTGTGTTTTGAGAAGATTTAGGGAATTTTGTGGGATTTTTCCTGGAATTTTGTTGGATACTGGGGAGATTTTGTGGGATGTTTGTGGAACTTTGAGGGACTCTTCTGGAATTTGGTGAGATTCTTTAGAGAACTGACGAATTATCAGGGATTTTTCATGTATTCTGTGGGATTTTGTGGAGATTTGGTGGGATATTTTTCTAGAATTTGGTCGTGTTTTGAGAAGATTTAGGGAATTTTGTGGGATTTTTCCTGGAATTTTGTTGGATACTGGGGAGATTTTGTGGGATGTTTGTGGAACTTTGAGGGACTTTTCTGGAATTTGGTGAGATTCTGTAGAGAACTGAAGAATTATCAGGGATTTTTCATGTATTCTGTGGGAATTTGTGGAGATTTGGTGGGATTTTTGTGGATTTTGGCCATGTTTTGAGAAGATTTAGGGAATTTGGTGTGATTTTTCTGGGATTTTGTTGGGTATTGAGGACATTTTGTGGGATGTTTCTGGAATTTGGTGGGGCTTTTCAAGAATTTTGTGGTATTTTGAAAAGATTTTGGGAATTTTGTGGTGTTTTTTCTTGAATTTTGTGGGAAACTGTGCTGATTTTATGGGGCGTTTCTGGAATTTGGTCGAGTTTTCAGAAGATTTAGGGATTTTTGTGAGGTTTTTGTGGGATGTTCTGGGAATTGGTGGAGATTTTGTGGGACATTCCTGTGAATTGGTAGGGTTTTGAAATGATTTAGGGAGTTTTGTGGGACTTCTCTGGAATTTTGTGTGTTTTTTCTGGAATTGTGTGGGATTCTGAGGAGACTTGAAGAATTTTGAGGAATTTGTTTTAGATTTTGTGGGAATTTGTTTAGATTCTGTGGGATTTTACTGGAATTTGGTGGGCCTTTTCAAGGACTTTGTGTGGTTTGGAGGAGACTTGAAGAATTTTGAGGATTTTTTCTTAGATTTTGTACAAACCTGTAGAGGTTTTGTGTGATTTTTGTGGGATTTTGTGGGATATTGAGGCGATTTAGGGATCTTGACAGATTTTTCATGCATTTTGTGGGATTTTGTGGAGATTTGGTGGGTTATTTTTCTAGAATTTGGTCGTGTTTTGAGAAGATTTCGGGAAGTTTGTGGGATTTTTCCTGGAATTTCATTGGATACTGGGGAGATTATGTGGGATGCTTGTGGAACTTTGAGGGACTTTTTTGGAATTTGGTGAGATTCTGTAGAGAAGTGACGAATTATCAGGGATTTTTCATGTATTCTGTGGGAATTTGTGGAGATTTGGTGGGATTTTTCTGGAATTTGGTAGAGTTTTGAGAAGATTTAGGGAATTCTGCAAGATATTTCTGGAATTTGGTAGGCCTTTTTGAAGGACATTTTGTGGTTTGGAGGAGACTTGAAGAATTTTGAGGATTTTTTTTATATTTTGTGGAAACTTGTGGAGGTTTTGTGTGATTTTTGTGGGATTTTGTGGGATATTGAGGCGATTTAGGGATCTTGAGGGATTTTTCATGTATTTTGTGGGAATTTGTGGAGATTCGGTGGGATATTTTTCTAGAATTTGGCCGTGTTCTGAGAAGATTTAGGGAATTTTGTGTGATTTTTCCTGGAATTTTGTTGGATACTGGGGAGATTTGGTGGAATGTTTGTGGAACTTTGAGGGACTCTTCTGGAATTTGGTGAGATTCTGTAGAGAACTGACGAATTATCAGGGATTTTTCATGTATTCTGTGGGAATTTGTGGAGATTTGGTGGGATTTTTGTGGATTTTGGCCGTGTTTTGAGAAGATTTAGGGAATTTGGTGTGATTTTTCTGGGATTTTGTTGGGTATTGAGGACATTTTGTGGGATGTTTCTGGAATTTGGTGGGGCTTTTGAAGAATTTTGCGGTATTTTGAAAAGATTTTGGGAATTTTGTGGTGTTTTTTCTTGAATTTTGTGGGAAACTGTGCTGATTTTATGGGGCGTTTCTGGAATTTGGTCGAGTTTTCAGAAGATTTAGGGATTTTTGTGAGATTTTTGTGGGATGTTCTGGGAATTGGTGGAGATTTTGTGGGACATTCCTGTGAATTGGTAGGGTTTTGAAATGATTTAGGGAGTTTTGTGGGACTTCTCTGGAATTTTGTGTGTTTTTCTGGAATTGTGTGGGATTCTGAGGAGACTTGACGAATTTTGAGGAATTTGTTTTAGATTTTGTGGGAATTTGTGGAGATTCTGTGGGATTTTTCTGGAATTTGGTGGGCCTTTTCAAGGATTTTGTGTGGTTTTGAGGAGACTTGAAGAATTTTGAGGATTTTTCTTAGATTCTGTGGAATCTTGTGGAGGTTTTGTGTAATTTTTGTGGGATTTTGTGGGATATTGAGGCGATTTAGGGATCTTGACAGATTTTTCATGCATTTTGTGGGATTTTGTGGAGATTTGGTGGGTTATTTTTCTAGAATTTGGTCGTGTTTTGGAAAGATTTAGGGAATTTTGTGGGATTTTTCCTGGAATTTTGTTGGATACTGGGGAGATTTTGTGGGATGCTTGTGGAACTTTGAGGGACTCTTCTGGAATTTTGTGAGATTCTGTAGAGAACTGACGAATTATCGGGGATTTTTCCTGTATTCTGTGGGAATTTGTGGAGATTTGGTGGGATTTTTCTGGAATTTGGTAGAGTTTTGAGAAGATTTAGGGAATTCTGCAAGATATTCCTGGAATTTGGTAGGCCTTTTTGAAGGACATTTTGTGGTTTGGAGGAGACTTGAAGAATTTTGAGGATTTTTTTTTATATTTTGTGGAAACTTGTGGAGGTTTTGTGTGATTTTTGTGGGATTTTGTGGGATATTGAGGCGATTTAGGGATCTTGAGGGATTTTTCATGTATTTTGTGGGAATTTGTGGAGATTCGGTGGGATATTTTTCTAGAATTTGGTCGTGTTTTGAGAAGATTTAGGGAATTTTGTTGGATTTTTGTGGGAATTTTGTTGGATACTGGGGAGATTTGGTGGAATGTTTGTGGAACTTTGAGGGACTCTTCTGGAATTTGGTGAGATTCTGTAGAGAACTGAAGAATTATCAGGGATTTTTCATGTATTCTGTGGGAATTTGTGGAGATTTGGTGGGATTTTTGTGGATTTTGGCCGTGTTTTGAGAAGATTTATGGAATTTGGTGTGATTTTTCTGGGATTTTGTTGGGTATTGAGGACATTTTGTGGGATGTTTCTGGAATTTGGTAGGGCTTTTCAAGAATTTTGTGGTATTTTGAAAAGATTTTGGGAATTTTGTGGTGTTTTTTCTTGAATTTTGTGGGAAACTGTGCTGATTTTATGGGGCGTTTCTGGAATTTGGTCGAGTTTTCAGAAGATTTAGGGATTTTTGTGAGATTTTTGTGGGATGTTCTGGGAATTGGTGGAGATTTTGTGGGACATTCCTGTGAATTGGTAGGGTTTTGAAATGATTTAGGGAGTTTTGTGGGACTTCTCTGGAATTTTGTGTGTTTTTTCTGGAATTGTGTGGGATTCTGAGGAGACTTGAAGAATTTTGAGGAATTTGTTTTAGATTTTGTGGGAATTTGTTTAGATTCTGTGGGATTTTACTGGAATTTGGTGGGCCTTTTCAAGGACTTTGTGTGGTTTGGAGGAGACTTGAAGAATTTTGAGGATTTTTTCTTAGATTTTGTACAAACCTGTAGAGGTTTTGTGTGATTTTTGTGGGATTTTGTGGGATATTGAGGCGATTTAGGGATCTTGACAGATTTTTCATGCATTTTGTGGGATTTTGTGGAGATTTGGTGGGTTATTTTTCTAGAATTTGGTCGTGTTTTGAGAAGATTTCGGGAAGTTTGTGGGATTTTTCCTGGAATTTCATTGGATACTGGGGAGATTATGTGGGATGCTTGTGGAACTTTGAGGGACTTTTCTGGAATTTGGTGAGATTCTGTAGAGAAGTGACGAATTATCAGGGATTTTTCATGTATTCTGTGGGAATTTGTGGAGATTTGGTGGGATTTTTCTGGAATTTGGTAGAGTTTTGAGAAGATTTAGGGAATTCTGCAAGATATTTCTGGAATTTGGTAGGCCTTTTTGAAGGACATTTTGTGGTTTGGAGGAGACTTGAAGAATTTTGAGGATTTTTTTTATATTTTGTGGAAACTTGTGGAGGTTTTGTGTGATTTTTGTGGGATTTTGTGGGATATTGAGGCGATTTAGGGATCTTGAGGGATTTTTCATGTATTTTGTGGGAATTTGTGGAGATTCGGTGGGATATTTTTCTAGAATTTGGCCGTGTTCTGAGAAGATTTAGGGAATTTTGTGTGATTTTTCCTGGAATTTTGTTGGATACTGGGGAGATTTGGTGGAATGTTTGTGGAACTTTGAGGGACTCTTCTGGAATTTGGTGAGATTCTGTAGAGAACTGACGAATTATCAGGGATTTTTCATGTATTCTGTGGGAATTTGTGGAGATTTGGTGGGATTTTTGTGGATTTTGGCCGTGTTTTGAGAAGATTTAGGGAATTTGGTGTGATTTTTCTGGGATTTTGTTGGGTATTGAGGACATTTTGTGGGATGTTTCTGGAATTTGGTGGGGCTTTTGAAGAATTTTGCGGTATTTTGAAAAGATTTTGGGAATTTTGTGGTGTTTTTTCTTGAATTTTGTGGGAAACTGTGCTGATTTTATGGGGCGTTTCTGGAATTTGGTCGAGTTTTCAGAAGATTTAGGGATTTTTGTGAGATTTTTGTGGGATGTTCTGGGAATTGGTGGAGATTTTGTGGGACATTCCTGTGAATTGGTAGGGTTTTGAAATGATTTAGGGAGTTTTGTGGGACTTCTCTGGAATTTTGTGTGTTTTTCTGGAATTGTGTGGGATTCTGAGGAGACTTGACGAATTTTGAGGAATTTGTTTTAGATTTTGTGGGAATTTGTGGAGATTCTGTGGGATTTTTCTGGAATTTGGTGGGCCTTTTCAAGGATTTTGTGTGGTTTTGAGGAGACTTGAAGAATTTTGAGGATTTTTCTTAGATTCTGTGGAATCTTGTGGAGGTTTTGTGTAATTTTTGTGGGATTTTGTGGGATATTGAGGCGATTTAGGGATCTTGACAGATTTTTCATGCATTTTGTGGGATTTTGTGGAGATTTGGTGGGTTATTTTTCTAGAATTTGGTCGTGTTTTGGAAAGATTTAGGGAATTTTGTGGGATTTTTCCTGGAATTTTATTGGATACTGGGGAGATTTTGTGGGATGCTTGTGGAACTTTGAGGGACTCTTCTGGAATTTTGTGAGATTCTGTAGAGAACTGACGAATTATCGGGGATTTTTCCTGTATTCTGTGGGAATTTGTGGAGATTTGGTGGGATTTTTCTGGAATTTGGTAGAGTTTTGAGAAGATTTAGGGAATTCTGCAAGATATTCCTGGAATTTGGTAGGCCTTTTTGAAGGACATTTTGTGGTTTGGAGGAGACTTGAAGAATTTTGAGGATTTTTTTTTATATTTTGTGGAAACTTGTGGAGGTTTTGTGTGATTTTTGTGGGATTTTGTGGGATATTGAGGCGATTTAGGGATCTTGAGGGATTTTTCATGTATTTTGTGGGAATTTGTGGAGATTCGGTGGGATATTTTTCTAGAATTTGGTCGTGTTTTGAGAAGATTTAGGGAATTTTGTTGGATTTTTGTGGGAATTTTGTTGGATACTGGGGAGATTTGGTGGAATGTTTGTGGAACTTTGAGGGACTCTTCTGGAATTTGGTGAGATTCTGTAGAGAACTGAAGAATTATCAGGGATTTTTCATGTATTCTGTGGGAATTTGTGGAGATTTGGTGGGATTTTTGTGGATTTTGGCCGTGTTTTGAGAAGATTTAGGGAATTTGGTGTGATTTTTCTGGGATTTTGTTGGGTATTGAGGACATTTTGTGGGATGTTTCTGGAATTTGGTAGGGCTTTTCAAGAATTTTGTGGTATTTTGAAAAGATTTTGGGAATTTTGTGGTGTTTTTTCTTGAATTTTGTGGGAAACTGTGCTGATTTTATGGGGCGTTTCTGGAATTTGGTCGAGTTTTCAGAAGATTTAGGGATTTTTGTGAGATTTTTGTGGGATGTTCTGGGAATTGGTGGAGATTTTGTGGGACTTTCCTGTGAATTGGTAGGGTTTTGAAATGATTTAGGGAGTTTTGTGGGACTTCTCTGGAATTTTGTGTGTTTTTTCTGGAATTGTGTGGGATTCTGAGGAGACTTGACGAATTTTGAGGAATTTGTTTTAGATTTTGTGGGAATTTGTGGAGATTCTGTGGGATTTTACTGGAATTTGGTGGGCCTTTTCAAGGACTTTGTGTGGTTTTGAGGAGACTTGAAGAATTTTGAGGAATTTTTCTTAGATTCTGTGGAAACTTGTAGAGGTTTTGTGTGATTTTTGTGGGATTTTGTGGGATATTGAGGCGATTTAGGGATCTTGAGGGATTTTTCATGTATTTTGTGGGATTTTGTGGAGATTTGGTGGGATATTTTTCTAGAATTTGGTTGTGTTTTGAGAAGATTTAGGGAATTTTGTGGGATTTTTCCTGGAATTTTGTTGGATACTGGGGAGATTTTGTGGGATGTTTGTGGAACTTTGAGGGACTTTTCTGGAATTTGGTGAGGTTCTGTAGAGAACTGACGAATTATCGGGGATTTTTCATGTATTCTGTGGGAATTTGTGGAGATTTGGTGGGATTTTTCTGGAAATTGGTAGAGTTTTGAGAAGATTTAGGGAATTCTGCAAGGTATTTCTGGAATTTGGTGGGTCTTTTCAAGGACTTTGTGTGGTTTTGAGGAGACTTGAAGAATTTTGAGGAATTTTTCTTAGATTCTGTGGAAACTTGTGGAGGTTTGGTGTGATTTTTGTGGGATTTTGTGGGATATTGAGGCGATTTAGGGATCTTGACAGATTTTTCATGCATTTTGTGGGATTTTGTGGAGATTTGGTGGGTTATTTTTCTAGAATTTGGTCGTGTTTTGGAAAGATTTAGGGAATTTTGTGGGATTTTTCCTGGAATTTTATTGGATACTGGGGAGATTTTGTGGGATGCTTGTGGAACTTTGAGGGACTCTTCTGGAATTTTGTGAGATTCTGTAGAGAACTGACGAATTATCAGGGATTTTTCATGTATTCTGTGGGAATTTGTGGAGATTCGGTGGGATATTTTTCTAGAATTTGGTCGTGTTTTGAGAAGATTTAGGGAATTTTGTTGGATTTTTGTGGGAATTTTGTTGGATACTGGGGAGATTTTGTGGGATGTTTGTGGAACTTTGAGGGACTTTTCTGGAATTTGGTGAGATTCTGTAGAGAACTGAAGAATTATCAGGGATTTTTCATGTATTCTGTGGGAATTTGTGGAGATTTGGTGGGATTTTTGTGGATTTTGGCCGTGTTTTGAGAAGATTTAGGGAATTTGGTGTGATTTTTCTGGGATTTTGTTGGGTATTGAGGACATTTTGTGGGATGTTTCTGGAATTTGGTGGGGCTTTTCAAGAATTTTGTGGTATTTTGAAAAGATTTTGGGAATTTTGTGGTGTTTTTTCTTGAATTTTGTGGGAAACTGTGCTGATTTTATGGGGCGTTTCTGGAATTTGGTCGAGTTTTCAGAAGATTTAGGGATTTTTGTGAGATTTTTGTGGGATGTTCTGGGAATTGGTGGAGATTTTGTGGGACTTTCCTGTGAATTGGTAGGGTTTTGAAATGATTTAGGGAGTTTTGTGGGACTTCTCTGGAATTTTGTGTGTTTTTTCTGGAATTGTGTGGGATTCTGAGGAGACTTGACGAATTTTGAGGAATTTGTTTTAGATTTTGTGGGAATTTGTGTAGATTCTGTGGGATTTTACTGGAATTTGGTGGGCCTTTTCAAGGACTTTGTGTGGTTTTGAGGAGACTTGAAGAATTTTGAGGAATTTTTCTTAGATTCTGTGGAAACTTGTAGAGGTTTTGTTTGATTTTTGTGGGATTTTGTGGGATATTGAGGCGATTTAGGGATCTTGAGGGATTTTTCATGTATTTTGTGGGATTTTGTGGAGATTTGGTGGGATATTTTTCTAGAATTTGGTTGTGTTTTGAGAAGATTTAGGGAATTTTGTGGGATTTTTCCTGGAATTTTGTTGGATACTGGGGAGATTTTGTGGGATGTTTGTGGAACTTTGAGGGACTTTTCTGGAATTTGGTGAGGTTCTGTAGAGAACTGATGAATTATCGGGGATTTTTCATGTATTCTGTGGGAATTTGTGGAGATTTGGTGGGATTTTTCTGGAAATTGGTAGAGTTTTGAGAAGATTTAGGGAATTCTGCAAGGTATTTCTGGAATTTGGTGGGTCTTTTCAAGGACTTTGTGTGGTTTTGAGGAGACTTGAAGAATTTTGAGGATTTTTTCTTAGATTCTGTGGAAACTTCTGGAGGTTTTGTGTGATTTTTGTGTGATTTTGTGGGATATTGAGGCGATTTAGGGATCTTGAGGGATTTTTCATGTATTTTGTGGGAATTTGTGGAGATTTGGTGGGATATTTTTCTAGAATTTGGTTGTGTTTTGAGAAGATTTAGGGAATTTTGTGGGATTTTTCCTGGAATTTTGTTGGATACTGGGGAGATTTTGTGGGATGTTTGTGGAACTTTGAGGGACTCTTCTGGAATTTGGTGAGATTCTTTAGAGAACTGACGAATTATCAGGGATTTTTCATGTATTCTGTGGGATTTCGTGGAGATTTGGTGGGATATTTTTCTAGAATTTGGTCGTGTTTTGAGAAGATTTAGGGAATTTTGTGGGATTTTTCCTGGAATTTTGTTGGATACTGGGGAGATTTTGTGGGATGTTTGTGGAACTTTGAGGGACTTTTCTGAAATTTGGTGAGATTCTGTAGAGAACTGAAGAATTATCAGGGATTTTTCATGTATTCTGTGGGAATTTGTGGAGATTTGGTGGGATTTTTGTGGATTTTGGCCATGTTTTGAGAAGATTTAGGGAATTTGGTGTGATTTTTCTGGGATTTTGTTGGGTATTGAGGACATTTTGTGGGATGTTTCTGGAATTTGGTGGGGCTTTTCAAGAATTTTGTGGTATTTTGAAAAGATTTTGGGAATTTTGTGGTGTTTTTTCTTGAATTTTGTGGGAAACTGTGCTGATTTTATGGGGCGTTTCTGGAATTTGGTCGAGTTTTCAGAAGATTTAGGGATTTTTGTGAGGTTTTTGTGGGATGTTCTGGGAATTGGTGGAGATTTTGTGGGACATTCCTGTGAATTGGTAGGGTTTTGAAATGATTTAGGGAGTTTTGTGGGACTTCTCTGGAATTTTGTGTGTTTTTTCTGGAATTGTGTGGGATTCTGAGGAGACTTGAAGAATTTTGAGGAATTTGTTTTAGATTTTGTGGGAATTTGTGGAGATTCTGTGGGATTTTACTGGAATTTGGTGGGCCTTTTCAAGGACTTTGTGTGGTTTGGAGGAGACTTGAAGAATTTTGAGGATTTTTTCTTAGATTTTGTACAAACCTGTAGAGGTTTTGTGTGATTTTTGTGGGATTTTGTGGGATATTGAGGCGATTTAGGGATCTTGAGGGATTTTTCATGTATTTTGTGGGAATTTGTGGAGATTTGGTGGGATATTTTTCTAGAATTTGGTCGTGTTTTGAGAAGATTTAGGGAATTTTGTGGGATTTTTGTGGGAATTTTGTTGGATACTGGGGAGATTTTGTGGGATGCTTGTGGAACTTTGAGGGACTTTTCTGGAATTTGGTGAGATTCTGTAGAGAAGTGACGAATTATCAGGGATTTTTCATGTATTCTGTGGGAATTTGTGGAGATTTGGTGGGATTTTTCTGGAATTTGGTAGAGTTTTGAGAAGATTTAGGGAATTCTGCAAGATATTTCTGGAATTTGGTAGGCCTTTTTGAAGGACATTTTGTGGTTTGGAGGAGACTTGAAGAATTTTGAGGATTTTTTTTTATATTTTGTGGAAACTTGTGGAGGTTTTGTGTGATTTTTGTGGGATTTTGTGGGATATTGAGGCGATTTAGGGATCTTGAGGGATTTTTCATGTATTTTGTGGGAATTTGTGGAGATTCGGTGGGATATTTTTCTAGAATTTGGCCGTGTTCTGAGAAGATTTAGGGAATTTTGTGGGATTTTTCCTGGAATTTTGTTGGATACTGGGGAGATTTGGTGGAATGTTTGTGGAACTTTGAGGGACTCTTCTGGAATTTGGTGAGATTCTGTAGAGAACTGACGAATTATCAGGGATTTTTCATGTATTCTGTGGGAATTTGTGGAGATTTGGTGGGATTTTTGTGGATTTTGGCCGTGTTTTGAGAAGATTTAGGGAATTTTGTTGATTTTTCTGGGATTTTGTTGGGTATTGAGGACATTTTGTGGGATGTTTCTGGAATTTGGTGGGGCTTTTGAAGAATTTTGCGGTATTTTGAAAAGATTTTGGGAATTTTGTGGTGTTTTTTCTTGAATTTTGTGGGAAACTGTGCTGATTTTATGGGGCGTTTCTGGAATTTGGTCGAGTTTTCAGAAGATTTAGGGATTTTTGTGAGATTTTTGTGGGATGTTCTGGGATTTGGTGGAGATTTTGTGGGACATTCCTGTGAATTGGTAGGGTTTTGAAATGATTTAGGGAGTTTTGTGGGACTTCTCTGGAATTTTGTGTGTTTTTTCTGGAATTGTGTGGGATTCTGAGGAGACTTGAAGAATTTTGAGGAATTTGTTTTAGATTTTGTGGGAATTTGTGGAGATTCTGTGGGATTTTACTGGAATTTGGTGGGCCTTTTCAAGGACTTTGTGTGGTTTTGAGGAGACTTGAAGAATTTTGAGGAATTTTTCTTAGATTTTGTACAAACCTGTGGAGGTTTTGTGTGATTTTTGTGGGATTTTGTGGGATATTGAGGCGATTTAGGGATCTTGAGGGATTTTTCATGTATTTTGTGGGAATTTGTGGAGATTTGGTGGGATATTTTTCTAGAATTTGGTTGTGTTTTGAGAAGATTTAGGGAATTTTGTGGGATTTTTCCTGGAATTTTGTTGGATACTGGGGAGATTTTGTGGGATGTTTGTGGAACTTTGAGGGACTTTTCTGGAATTTGGTGAGGTTCTGTAGAGAACTGACGAATTATCGGGGATTTTTCATGTATTCTGTGGGAATTTGTGGAGATTTGGTGGGATTTTTCTGGAAATTGGTAGAGTTTTGAGAAGATTTAGGGAATTCTGCAAGGTATTTCTGGAATTTGGTGGGTCTTTTCAAGGACTTTTTGTGGTTTTTACAAGACTTGAAGAATTTTGAGGAATTTTTCTTAGATTCTGTGGAAACTTGTGGAGGTTTTGTGTGACTTTTGTGGGATTTTGTGGGATATTGAGGCGATTTAGGGATCTTGAGGGATTTTTCATGTATTTTGTGGGAATTTGTGGAGATTTGGTGGGATATTTTTCTAGAATTTGGTTGTGTTTTGAGAAGATTTAGGGAATTTTGTGGGATTTTTCCTGGAATTTTGTTGGATACTGGGGAGATTTTGTGGGATGTTTGTGGAACTTTGAGGGACTCTTCTGGAATTTGGTGAGATTCTTTAGAGAACTGACGAATTATCAGGGATTTTTCATGTATTCTGTGGGATTTTGTGGAGATTTGGTGGGATATTTTTCTAGAATTTGGTCGTGTTTTGAGAAGATTTAGGGAATTTTGTGGGATTTTTCCTGGAATTTTGTTGGATACTGGGGAGATTTTGTGGGATGCTTGTGGAACTTTGAGGGACTTTTCTGGAATTTGGTGAGATTCTGTAGAGAACTGAAGAATTATCAGGGATTTTTCATGTATTCTGTGGGAATTTGTGGAGATTTGGTGGGATTTTGTGGATTTTGGCCATGTTTTGAGAAGATTTAGGGAATTTGGTGTGATTTTTCTGGGATTTTGTTGGGTATTGAGGACATTTTGTGGGATGTTTCTGGAATTTGGTGGGGCTTTTCAAGAATTTTGTGGTATTTTGAAAAGATTTAGGGAATTTTGTGGTGTTTTTTCTTGAATTTTGTGGGAAACTGTGCTGATTTTATGGGGCGTTTCTGGAATTTGGTCGAGTTTTCAGAAGATTTAGGGATTTTTGTGAGGTTTTTGTGGGATGTTCTGGGAATTGGTGGAGATTTTGTGGGACATTCCTGTGAATTGGTAGGGTTTTGAAATGATTTAGGGAGTTTTGTGGGACTTCTCTGGAATTTTGTGGGTTTTTTCTGGAATTGTGTGGGATTCTGAGGAGACTTGAAGAATTTTGAGGAATTTGTTTTAGATTTTGTGGGAATTTGTGGAGATTCTGTGGGATTTTACTGGAATTTGGTGGGCCTTTTCAAGGACTTTGTGTGGTTTGGAGGAGACTTGAAGAATTTTGAGGATTTTTTCTTAGATTTTGTACAAACCTGTAGAGGTTTTGTGTGATTTTTGTGGGATTTTGTGGGATATTGAGGCGATTTAGGGATCTTGACAGATTTTTCATGCATTTTGTGGGATTTTGTGGAGATTTGGTGGGTTATTTTTCTAGAATTTGGTCGTGTTTTGAGAAGATTTCGGGAAGTTTGTGGGATTTTTCCTGGAATTTCATTGGATACTGGGGAGATTATGTGGGATGCTTGTGGAACTTTGAGGGACTCTTCTGGAATTTTGTGAGATTCTGTAGAGAACTGACGAATTATCAGGGATTTTTCATGTATTCTGTGGGAATTTGTGGAGATTCGGTGGGATATTTTTCTAGAATTTGGTCGTGTTTTGAGAAGATTTAGGGAATTTTGTGGGATTTTTCCTGGAATTTTGTTGGATACTGGGGAGATTTTGTGGGATGTTTGTGGAACTTTGAGGGACTTTTCTGGAATTTGGTGAGATTCTGTAGAGAACTGAAGAATTATCAGGGATTTTTCATGTATTCTGTGGGAATTTGTGGAGATTTGGTGGGATTTTTGTGGATTTTGGCCATGTTTTGAGAAGATTTAGGGAATTTGGTGTGATTTTTCTGGGATTTTGTTGGGTATTGAGGACATTTTGTGGGATGTTTCTGGAATTTGGTGGGGCTTTTCAAGAATTTTGTGGTATTTTGAAAAGATTTTGGGAATTTTGTGGTGTTTTTTCTTGAATTTTGTGGGAAACTGTGCTGATTTTATGGGGCGTTTCTGGAATTTGGTCGAGTTTTCAGAAGATTTAGGGATTTTTGTGAGGTTTTTGTGGGATGTTCTGGGAATTGGTGGAGATTTTGTGGGACATTCCTGTGAATTGGTAGGGTTTTGAAATGATTTAGGGAGTTTTGTGGGACTTCTCTGGAATTTTGTGTGTTTTTTCTGGAATTGTGTGGGATTCTGAGGAGACTTGAAGAATTTTGAGGAATTTGTTTTAGATTTTGTGGGAATTTGTGGAGATTCTGTGGGATTTTACTGGAATTTGGTGGGCCTTTTCAAGGACTTTGTGTGGTTTGGAGGAGACTTGAAGAATTTTGAGGATTTTTTCTTAGATTTTGTACAAACCTGTAGAGGTTTTGTGTGATTTTTGTGGGATTTTGTGGGATATTGAGGCGATTTAGGGATCTTGACAGATTTTTCATGCATTTTGTGGGATTTTGTGGAGATTTGGTGGGTTATTTTTCTAGAATTTGGTCGTGTTTTGAGAAGATTTCGGGAAGTTTGTGGGATTTTTCCTGGAATTTCATTGGATACTGGGGAGATTATGTGGGATGCTTGTGGAACTTTGAGGGACTCTTCTGGAATTTTGTGAGATTCTGTAGAGAACTGACGAATTATCAGGGATTTTTCATGTATTCTGTGGGAATTTGTGGAGATTCGGTGGGATATTTTTCTAGAATTTGGTCGTGTTTTGAGAAGATTTAGGGAATTTTGTGGGATTTTTCCTGGAATTTTGTTGGATACTGGGGAGATTTTGTGGGATGTTTGTGGAACTTTGAGGGACTTTTCTGGAATTTGGTGAGATTCTGTAGAGAACTGAAGAATTATCAGGGATTTTTCATGTATTCTGTGGGAATTTGTGGAGATTTGGTGGGATTTTTGTGGATTTTGGCCATGTTTTGAGAAGATTTAGGGAATTTGGTGTGATTTTTCTGGGATTTTGTTGGGTATTGAGGACATTTTGTGGGATGTTTCTGGAATTTGGTGGGGCTTTTCAAGAATTTTGTGGTATTTTGAAAAGATTTTGGGAATTTTGTGGTGTTTTTTCTTGAATTTTGTGGGAAACTGTGCTGATTTTATGGGGCGTTTCTGGAATTTGGTCGAGTTTTCAGAAGATTTAGGGATTTTTGTGAGGTTTTTGTGGGATGTTCTGGGAATTGGTGGAGATTTTGTGGGACATTCCTGTGAATTGGTAGGGTTTTGAAATGATTTAGGGAGTTTTGTGGGACTTCTCTGGAATTTTGTGTGTTTTTTCTGGAATTGTGTGGGATTCTGAGGAGACTTGAAGAATTTTGAGGAATTTGTTTTAGATTTTGTGGGAATTTGTGGAGATTCTGTGGGATTTTACTGGAATTTGGTGGGCCTTTTCAAGGACTTTGTGTGGTTTGGAGGAGACTTGAAGAATTTTGAGGATTTTTTCTTAGATTTTGTACAAACCTGTAGAGGTTTTGTGTGATTTTTGTGGGATTTTGTGGGATATTGAGGCGATTTAGGGATCTTGACAGATTTTTCATGCATTTTGTGGGATTTTGTGGAGATTTGGTGGGTTATTTTTCTAGAATTTGGTCGTGTTTTGAGAAGATTTCGGGAAGTTTGTGGGATTTTTCCTGGAATTTCATTGGATACTGGGGAGATTATGTGGGATGCTTGTGGAACTTTGAGGGACTCTTCTGGAATTTTGTGAGATTCTGTAGAGAACTGACGAATTATCAGGGATTTTTCATGTATTCTGTGGGAATTTGTGGAGATTCGGTGGGATATTTTTCTAGAATTTGGTCGTGTTTTGAGAAGATTTAGGGAATTTTGTGGGATTTTTCCTGGAATTTTGTTGGATACTGGGGAGATTTTGTGGGATGCTTGTGGAACTTTGAGGGACTTTTCTGGAATTTGGTGAGATTCTGTAGAGAACTGAAGAATTATCAGGGATTTTTCATGTATTCTGTGGGAATTTGTGGAGATTTGGTGGGATTTTTGTGGATTTTGGCCGTGTTTTGAGAAGATTTAGGGAATTTGGTGTGATTTTTCTGGGATTTTGTTGGGTATTGAGGACATTTTGTGGGATGTTTCTGGAATTTGGTGGGGCTTTTCAAGAATTTTGTGGTATTTTGAAAAGATTTTGGGAATTTTGTGGTGTTTTTTCTTGAATTTTGTGGGAAACTGTGCTGATTTTATGGGGCGTTTCTGGAATTTGGTCGAGTTTTCAGAAGATTTAGGGATTTTTGTGAGATTTTTGTGGGATGTTCTGGGAATTGGTGGAGATTTTGTGGGACTTTCCTGTGAATTGGTAGGGTTTTGAAATGATTTAGGGAGTTTTGTGGGACTTCTCTGGAATTTTGTGGGTTTTTTCTGGAATTGTGTGGGATTCTGAGGAGACTTGACGAATTTTGAGGAATTTGTTTTAGATTTTGTGGGAATTTGTGTAGATTCTGTGGGATTTTACTGGAATTTGGTGGGCCTTTTCAAGGACTTTGTGTGGTTTTGAGGAGACTTGAAGAATTTTGAGGAATTTTTCTTAGATTCTGTGGAAACTTGTAGAGGTTATGTGTGATTTTTGTGGGATTTTGTGGGATATTGAGGCGATTTAGGGATCTTGAGGGATTTTTCATGTATTTTGTGGGAATTTGTGGAGATTCGGTGGGATATTTTTCTAGAATTTGGTTGTGTTCTGAGAAGATTTAGGGAATTTTGTGGGATTTTTCCTGGAATTTTGTTGGATACTGGGGAGATTTTGTGGGATGTTTGTGGAACTTTGAGGGACTTTTCTGGAATTTGGTGAGGTTCTGTAGAGAACTGACGAATTATCGGGGATTTTTCATGTATTCTGTGGGAATTTGTGGAGATTTGGTGGGATTTTTCTGGAAATTGGTAGAGTTTTGAGAAGATTTAGGGAATTCTGCAAGGTATTTCTGGAATTTGGTGGGTCTTTTCAAGGACTTTGTGTGGTTTTGAGGAGACTTGAAGAATTTTGAGGAATTTTTCTTAGATTCTGTGGAAACTTGTGGAGGTTTTGTGTGATTTTTGTGGGATTTTGTGGGATATTGAGGCGATTTAGGGATCTTGAGGGATTTTTCATGTATTTTGTGGGAATTTGTGGAGATTTGGTGGGATATTTTTCTAGAATTTGGTTGTGTTTTGAGAAGATTTAGGGAATTTTGTGGGATTTTTCCTGGAATTTTGTTGGATACTGGGGAGATTTTGTGGAATGTTTGTGGAACTTTGAGGGACTCTTCTGGAATTTGGTGAGATTCTTTAGAGAACTGACGAATTATCAGGGATTTTTCATGTATTCTGTGGGATTTTGTGGAGATTTGGTGGGATATTTTTCTAGAATTTGGTCGTGTTTTGAGAAGATTTAGGGAATTTTGTGGGATTTTTCCTGGAATTTTGTTGGATACTGGGGAGATTTTGTGGGATGTTTGTGGAACTTTGAGGGACTTTTCTGGAATTTGGTGAGATTCTGTAGAGAACTGAAGAATTATCAGGGATTTTTCATGTATTCTGTGGGAATTTGTGGAGATTTGGTGGGATTTTTGTGGATTTTGGCCATGTTTTGAGAAGATTTAGGGAATTTGGTGTGATTTTTCTGGGATTTTGTTGGGTATTGAGGACATTTTGTGGGATGTTTCTGGAATTTGGTGGGGCTTTTCAAGAATTTTGTGGTATTTTGAAAAGATTTAGGGAATTTTGTGGTGTTTTTTCTTGAATTTTGTGGGAAACTGTGCTGATTTTATGGGGCGTTTCTGGAATTTGGTAGAGTTTTCAGAAGATTTAGGGATTTTTGTGAGGTTTTTGTGGGATGTTCTGGGAATTGGTGGAGATTTTGTGGGACATTCCTGTGAATTGGTAGGGTTTTGAAATGATTTAGGGAGTTTTGTGGGACTTCTCTGGAATTTTGTGTGTTTTTTCTGGAATTGTGTGGGATTCTGAGGAGACTTGAAGAATTTTGAGGAATTTGTTTTAGATTTTGTGGGAATTTGTGTAGATTCTGTGGGATTTTACTGGAATTTGGTGGGCCTTTTCAAGGACTTTGTGTGGTTTGGAGGAGACTTGAAGAATTTTGAGGATTTTTTCTTAGATTTTGTACAAACCTGTAGAGGTTTTGTGTGATTTTTGTGGGATTTTGTGGGATATTGAGGCGATTTAGGGATCTTGAGGGATTTTTCATGTATTTTGTGGGAATTTGTGGAGATTTGGTGGGATATTTTTCTAGAATTTGGTCGTGTTTTGAGAAGATTTAGGGAATTTTGTGGGATTTTTGTGGGAATTTTGTTGGATACTGGGGAGATTTTGTGGGATGCTTGTGGAACTTTGAGGGACTTTTCTGGAATTTGGTGAGATTCTGTAGAGAAGTGACGAATTATCAGGGATTTTTCATGTATTCTGTGGGAATTTGTGGAGATTTGGTGGGATTTTTCTGGAATTTGGTAGAGTTTTGAGAAGATTTAGGGAATTCTGCAAGATATTTCTGGAATTTGGTAGGCCTTTTTGAAGGACATTTTGTGGTTTGGAGGAGACTTGAAGAATTTTGAGGATTTTTTTTTATATTTTGTGGAAACTTGTGGAGGTTTTGTGTGATTTTTGTGGGATTTTGTGGGATATTGAGGCGATTTAGGGATCTTGAGGGATTTTTCATGTATTTTGTGGGAATTTGTGGAGATTCGGTGGGATATTTTTCTAGAATTTGGCCGTGTTCTGAGAAGATTTAGGGAATTTTGTGGGATTTTTCCTGGAATTTTGTTGGATACTGGGGAGATTTGGTGGAATGTTTGTGGAACTTTGAGGGACTCTTCTGGAATTTGGTGAGATTCTGTAGAGAACTGACGAATTATCAGGGATTTTTCATGTATTCTGTGGGAATTTGTGGAGATTTGGTGGGATTTTTGTGGATTTTGGCCGTGTTTTGAGAAGATTTAGGGAATTTTGTTGATTTTTCTGGGATTTTGTTGGGTATTGAGGACATTTTGTGGGATGTTTCTGGAATTTGGTGGGGCTTTTGAAGAATTTTGCGGTATTTTGAAAAGATTTTGGGAATTTTGTGGTGTTTTTTCTTGAATTTTGTGGGAAACTGTGCTGATTTTATGGGGCGTTTCTGGAATTTGGTCGAGTTTTCAGAAGATTTAGGGATTTTTGTGAGATTTTTGTGGGATGTTCTGGGAATTGGTGGAGATTTTGTGGGACATTCCTGTGAATTGGTAGGGTTTTGAAATGATTTAGGGAGTTTTGTGGGACTTCTCTGGAATTTTGTGTGTTTTTTCTGGAATTGTGTGGGATTCTGAGGAGACTTGAAGAATTTTGAGGAATTTGTTTTAGATTTTGTGGGAATTTGTGTAGATTCTGTGGGATTTTACTGGAATTTGGTGGGCCTTTTCAAGGACTTTGTGTGGTTTTGAGGAGACTTGAAGAATTTTGAGGAATTTTTCTTAGATTTTGTACAAACCTGTGGAGGTTTTGTGTGATTTTTGTGGGATTTTGTGGGATATTGAGGCGATTTAGGGATCTTGAGGGATTTTTCATGTATTTTGTGGGAATTTGTGGAGATTTGGTGGGATATTTTTCTAGAATTTGGTTGTGTTTTGAGAAGATTTAGGGAATTTTGTGGGATTTTTCCTGGAATTTTGTTGGATACTGGGGAGATTTTGTGGGATGTTTGTGGAACTTTGAGGGACTTTTCTGGAATTTGGTGAGGTTCTGTAGAGAACTGACGAATTATCGGGGATTTTTCATGTATTCTGTGGGAATTTGTGGAGATTTGGTGGGATTTTTCTGGAAATTGGTAGAGTTTTGAGAAGATTTAGGGAATTCTGCAAGGTATTTCTGGAATTTGGTGGGTCTTTTCAAGGACTTTTTGTGGTTTTTACAAGACTTGAAGAATTTTGAGGAATTTTTCTTAGATTCTGTGGAAACTTGTGGAGGTTTTGTGTGACTTTTGTGGGATTTTGTGGGATATTGAGGCGATTTAGGGATCTTGAGGGATTTTTCATGTATTTTGTGGGAATTTGTGGAGATTTGGTGGGATATTTTTCTAGAATTTGGTTGTGTTTTGAGAAGATTTAGGGAATTTTGTGGGATTTTTCCTGGAATTTTGTTGGATACTGGGGAGATTTTGTGGGATGTTTGTGGAACTTTGAGGGACTCTTCTGGAATTTGGTGAGATTCTTTAGAGAACTGACGAATTATCAGGGATTTTTCATGTATTCTGTGGGATTTTGTGGAGATTTGGTGGGATATTTTTCTAGAATTTGGTCGTGTTTTGAGAAGATTTAGGGAATTTTGTGGGATTTTTCCTGGAATTTTGTTGGATACTGGGGAGATTTTGTGGGATGTTTGTGGAACTTTGAGGGACTTTTCTGGAATTTGGTGAGATTCTGTAGAGAACTGAAGAATTATCAGGGATTTTTCATGTATTCTGTGGGAATTTGTGGAGATTTGGTGGGATTTTTGTGGATTTTGGCCATGTTTTGAGAAGATTTAGGGAATTTGGTGTGATTTTTCTGGGATTTTGTTGGGTATTGAGGACATTTTGTGGGATGTTTCTGGAATTTGGTGGGGCTTTTCAAGAATTTTGTGGTATTTTGAAAAGATTTAGGGAATTTTGTGGTGTTTTTTCTTGAATTTTGTGGGAAACTGTGCTGATTTTATGGGGCGTTTCTGGAATTTGGTCGAGTTTTCAGAAGATTTAGGGATTTTTGTGAGGTTTTTGTGGGATGTTCTGGGAATTGGTGGAGATTTTGTGGGACATTCCTGTGAATTGGTAGGGTTTTGAAATGATTTAGGGAGTTTTGTGGGACTTCTCTGGAATTTTGTGTGTTTTTTCTGGAATTGTGTGGGATTCTGAGGAGACTTGAAGAATTTTGAGGAATTTGTTTTAGATTTTGTGGGAATTTGTTTAGATTCTGTGGGATTTTACTGGAATTTGGTGGGCCTTTTCAAGGACTTTGTGTGGTTTGGAGGAGACTTGAAGAATTTTGAGGATTTTTTCTTAGATTTTGTACAAACCTGTAGAGGTTTTGTGTGATTTTTGTGGGATTTTGTGGGATATTGAGGCGATTTAGGGATCTTGACAGATTTTTCATGCATTTTGTGGGATTTTGTGGAGATTTGGTGGGTTATTTTTCTAGAATTTGGTCGTGTTTTGAGAAGATTTCGGGAAGTTTGTGGGATTTTTCCTGGAATTTCATTGGATACTGGGGAGATTATGTGGGATGCTTGTGGAACTTTGAGGGACTCTTCTGGAATTTGGTGAGATTCTGTAGAGAACTGACGAATTATCAGGGATTTTTCATGTATTCTGTGGGAATTTGTGGAGATTCGGTGGGATATTTTTCTAGAATTTGGTCGTGTTTTGAGAAGATTTAGGGAATTTTGTGGGATTTTTCCTGGAATTTTGTTGGATACTGGGGAGATTTTGTGGGATGTTTGTGGGACTTTGAGGGACTTTTCTGGAATTTGGTGAGATTCTGTAGAGAACTGAAGAATTATCAGGGATTTTTCATGTATTCTGTGGGAATTTGTGGAGATTTGGTGGGATTTTTGTGGATTTTGGCCGTGTTTTGAGAAGATTTAGGGAATTTGGTGTGATTTTTCTGGGATTTTGTTGGGTATTGAGGACATTTTGTGGGATGTTTCTGGAATTTGGTGGGGCTTTTCAAGAATTTTGTGGTATTTTGAAAAGATTTAGGGAATTTTGTGGTGTTTTTTCTTGAATTTTGTGGGAAACTGTGCTGATTTTATGGGGCGTTTCTGGAATTTGGTCGAGTTTTCAGAAGATTTAGGGATTTTTGTGAGATTTTTGTGGGATGTTCTGGGAATTGGTGGAGATTTTGTGGGACTTTCCTCTGAATTGGTAGGGTTTTGAAATGATTTAGGGAGTTTTGTGGGACTTCTCTGGAATTTTGTGGGTTTTTTCTGGAATTGTGTGGGATTCTGAGGAGACTTGACGAATTTTGAGGAATTTGTTTTAGATTTTGTGGGAATTTGTGTAGATTCTGTGGGATTTTACTGGAATTTGGTGGGCCTTTTCAAGGACTTTGTGTGGTTTTGAGGAGACTTGAAGAATTTTGAGGAATTTTTCTTAGATTCTGTGGAAACTTGTAGAGGTTATGTGTGATTTTTGTGGGATTTTGTGGGATATTGAGGCGATTTAGGGATCTTGAGGGATTTTTCATGTATTTTGTGGGAATTTGTGGAGATTCGGTGGGATATTTTTCTAGAATTTGGTTGTGTTCTGAGAAGATTTAGGGAATTTTGTGGGATTTTTCCTGGAATTTTGTTGGATACTGGGGAGATTTTGTGGGATGTTTGTGGAACTTTGAGGGACTTTTCTGGAATTTGGTGAGGTTCTGTAGAGAACTGACGAATTATCGGGGATTTTTCATGTATTCTGTGGGAATTTGTGGAGATTTGGTGGGATTTTTCTGGAAATTGGTAGAGTTTTGAGAAGATTTAGGGAATTCTGCAAGGTATTTCTGGAATTTGGTGGGTCTTTTCAAGGACTTTGTGTGGTTTTGAGGAGACTTGAAGAATTTTGAGGAATTTTTCTTAGATTCTGTGGAAACTTGTGGAGGTTTTGTGTGATTTTTGTGGGATTTTGTGGGATATTGAGGCGATTTAGGGATCTTGAGGGATTTTTCATGTATTTTGTGGGAATTTGTGGAGATTTGGTGGGATATTTTTCTAGAATTTGGTTGTGTTTTGAGAAGATTTAGGGAATTTTGTGGGATTTTTCCTGGAATTTTGTTGGATACTGGGGAGATTTTGTGGAATGTTTGTGGAACTTTGAGGGACTCTTCTGGAATTTGGTGAGATTCTTTAGAGAACTGACGAATTATCAGGGATTTTTCATGTATTCTGTGGGATTTTGTGGAGATTTGGTGGGATATTTTTCTAGAATTTGGTCGTGTTTTGAGAAGATTTAGGGAATTTTGTGGGATTTTTCCTGGAATTTTGTTGGATACTGGGGAGATTTTGTGGGATGTTTGTGGAACTTTGAGGGACTTTTCTGGAATTTGGTGAGATTCTGTAGAGAACTGAAGAATTATCAGGGATTTTTCATGTATTCTGTGGGAATTTGTGGAGATTTGGTGGGATTTTTGTGGATTTTGGCCATGTTTTGAGAAGATTTAGGGAATTTGGTGTGATTTTTCTGGGATTTTGTTGGGTATTGAGGACATTTTGTGGGATGTTTCTGGAATTTGGTGGGGCTTTTCAAGAATTTTGTGGTATTTTGAAAAGATTTTGGGAATTTTGTGGTGTTTTTTCTTGAATTTTGTGGGAAACTGTGCTGATTTTATGGGGCGTTTCTGGAATTTGGTCGAGTTTTCAGAAGATTTAGGGATTTTTGTGAGGTTTTTGTGGGATGTTCTGGGAATTGGTGGAGATTTTGTGGGACATTCCTGTGAATTGGTAGGGTTTTGAAATGATTTAGGGAGTTTTGTGGGACTTCTCTGGAATTTTGTGTGTTTTTTCTGGAATTGTGTGGGATTCTGAGGAGACTTGAAGAATTTTGAGGAATTTGTTTTAGATTTTGTGGGAATTTGTGGAGATTCTGTGGGATTTTACTGGAATTTGGTGGGCCTTTTCAAGGACTTTGTGTGGTTTGGAGGAGACTTGAAGAATTTTGAGGATTTTTTCTTAGATTTTGTACAAACCTGTAGAGGTTTTGTGTGATTTTTGTGGGATTTTGTGGGATATTGAGGCGATTTAGGGATCTTGAGGGATTTTTCATGTATTTTGTGGGAATTTGTGGAGATTTGGTGGGATATTTTTCTAGAATTTGGTCGTGTTTTGAGACGATTTAGGGAATTTTGTGGGATTTTTGTGGGAATTTTGTTGGATACTGGGGAGATTTTGTGGGATGCTTGTGGAACTTTGAGGGACTTTTCTGGAATTTGGTGAGATTCTGTAGAGAAGTGACGAATTATCAGGGATTTTTCATGTATTCTGTGGGAATTTGTGGAGATTTGGTGGGATTTTTCTGGAATTTGGTAGAGTTTTGAGAAGATTTAGGGAATTCTGCAAGATATTTCTGGAATTTGGTAGGCCTTTTTGAAGGACATTTTGTGGTTTGGAGGAGACTTGAAGAATTTTGAGGATTTTTTTTTATATTTTGTGGAAACTTGTGGAGGTTTTGTGTGATTTTTGTGTGATTTTGTGGGATATTGAGGCGATTTAGGGATCTTGAGGGATTTTTCATGTATTTTGTGGGAATTTGTGGAGATTCGGTGGGATATTTTTCTAGAATTTGGCCGTGTTCTGAGAAGATTTAGGGAATTTTGTGGGATTTTTCCTGGAATTTTGTTGGATACTGGGGAGATTTGGTGGAATGTTTGTGGAACTTTGAGGGACTCTTCTGGAATTTGGTGAGATTCTGTAGAGAACTGACGAATTATCAGGGATTTTTCATGTATTCTGTGGGAATTTGTGGAGATTTGGTGGGATTTTTGTGGATTTTGGCCGTGTTTTGAGAAGATTTAGGGAATTTTGTTGATTTTTCTGGGATTTTGTTGGGTATTGAGGACATTTTGTGGGATGTTTCTGGAATTTGGTGGGGCTTTTGAAGAATTTTGCGGTATTTTGAAAAGATTTTGGGAATTTTGTGGTGTTTTTTCTTGAATTTTGTGGGAAACTGTGCTGATTTTATGGGGCGTTTCTGGAATTTGGTCGAGTTTTCAGAAGATTTAGGGATTTTTGTGAGATTTTTGTGGGATGTTCTGGGAATTGGTGGAGATTTTGTGGGACATTCCTGTGAATTGGTAGGGTTTTGAAATGATTTAGGGAGTTTTGTGGGACTTCTCTGGAATTTTGTGTGTTTTTTCTGGAATTGTGTGGGATTCTGAGGAGACTTGAAGAATTTTGAGGAATTTGTTTTAGATTTTGTGGGAATTTGTGGAGATTCTGTGGGATTTTACTGGAATTTGGTGGGCCTTTTCAAGGACTTTGTGTGGTTTTGAGGAGACTTGAAGAATTTTGAGGAATTTTTCTTAGATTTTGTACAAACCTGTGGAGGTTTTGTGTGATTTTTGTGGGATTTTGTGGGATATTGAGGCGATTTAGGGATCTTGAGGGATTTTTCATGTATTTTGTGGGAATTTGTGGAGATTTGGTGGGATATTTTTCTAGAATTTGGTTGTGTTTTGAGAAGATTTAGGGAATTTTGTGGGATTTTTCCTGGAATTTTGTTGGATACTGGGGAGATTTTGTGGGATGTTTGTGGAACTTTGAGGGACTTTTCTGGAATTTGGTGAGGTTCTGTAGAGAACTGACGAATTATCGGGGATTTTTCATGTATTCTGTGGGAATTTGTGGAGATTTGGTGGGATTTTTCTGGAAATTGGTAGAGTTTTGAGAAGATTTAGGGAATTCTGCAAGGTATTTCTGGAATTTGGTGGGTCTTTTCAAGGACTTTTTGTGGTTTTTACAAGACTTGAAGAATTTTGAGGAATTTTTCTTAGATTCTGTGGAAACTTGTGGAGGTTTTGTGTGACTTTTGTGGGATTTTGTGGGATATTGAGGCGATTTAGGGATCTTGAGGGAATTTTCATGTATTTTGTGGGAATTTGTGGAGATTTGGTGGGATATTTTTCTAGAATTTGGTTGTGTTTTGAGAAGATTTAGGGAATTTTGTGGGATTTTTCCTGGAATTTTGTTGGATACTGGGGAGATTTTGTGGAATGTTTGTGGAACTTTGAGGGACTCTTCTGGAATTTGGTGAGATTCTTTAGAGAACTGACGAATTATCAGGGATTTTTCATGTATTCTGTGGGATTTTGTGGAGATTTGGTGGGATATTTTTCTAGAATTTGGTCGTGTTTTGAGAAGATTTAGGGAATTTTGTGGGATTTTTCCTGGAATTTTGTTGGATACTGGGGAGATTTTGTGGGATGTTTGTGGAACTTTGAGGGACTTTTCTGGAATTTGGTGAGATTCTGTAGAGAACTGAAGAATTATCAGGGATTTTTCATGTATTCTGTGGGAATTTGTGGAGATTTGGTGGGATTTTTGTGGATTTTGGCCATGTTTTGAGAAGATTTAGGGAATTTGGTGTGATTTTTCTGGGATTTTGTTGGGTATTGAGGACATTTTGTGGGATGTTTCTGGAATTTGGTGGGGCTTTTCAAGAATTTTGTGGTATTTTGAAAAGATTTTGGGAATTTTGTGGTGTTTTTTCTTGAATTTTGTGGGAAACTGTGCTGATTTTATGGGGCGTTTCTGGAATTTGGTCGAGTTTTCAGAAGATTTAGGGATTTTTGTGAGGTTTTTGTGGGATGTTCTGGGAATTGGTGGAGATTTTGTGGGACATTCCTGTGAATTGGTAGGGTTTTGAAATGATTTAGGGAGTTTTGTGGGACTTCTCTGGAATTTTGTGTGTTTTTTCTGGAATTGTGTGGGATTCTGAGGAGACTTGAAGAATTTTGAGGAATTTGTTTTAGATTTTGTGGGAATTTGTTTAGATTCTGTGGGATTTTACTGGAATTTGGTGGGCCTTTTCAAGGACTTTGTGTGGTTTGGAGGAGACTTGAAGAATTTTGAGGATTTTTTCTTAGATTTTGTACAAACCTGTAGAGGTTTTGTGTGATTTTTGTGGGATTTTGTGGGATATTGAGGCGATTTAGGGATCTTGACAGATTTTTCATGCATTTTGTGGGATTTTGTGGAGATTTGGTGGGTTATTTTTCTAGAATTTGGTCGTGTTTTGAGAAGATTTCGGGAAGTTTGTGGGATTTTTCCTGGAATTTCATTGGATACTGGGGAGATTATGTGGGATGCTTGTGGAACTTTGAGGGACTCTTCTGGAATTTTGTGAGATTCTGTAGAGAACTGACGAATTATCAGGGATTTTTCATGTATTCTGTGGGAATTTGTGGAGATTCGGTGGGATATTTTTCTAGAATTTGGTCGTGTTTTGAGAAGATTTAGGGAATTTTGTGGGATTTTTCCTGGAATTTTGTTGGATACTGGGGAGATTTTGTGGGATGTTTGTGGAACTTTGAGGGACTTTTTAGGAATTTGGTGAGATTCTGTAGAGAACTGACGAATTATCAGGGATTTTTCATGTATTCTGTGGGAATTTGTGGAGATTCTGTGGGATTTTTCTGGAATTTTGGCCGTGTTTTGAGAAGATTTAGGGAATTTGGTGTGATTTTTCTGGGATTTTGTTGGGTATTGAGGACATTTTGTGGGATGTTTCTGGAATTTGGTGGGGCTTTTCAAGAATTTTGTGGTATTTTGAAAAGATTTTGGGAATTTTGTGGTGTTTTTTCTTGAATTTTGTGGGAAACTGTGCTGATTTTATGGGGCGTTTCTGGAATTTGGTCGAGTTTTCAGAAGATTTAGGGATTTTTGTGAGATTTTTGTGGGATGTTCTGGGAATTGGTGGAGATTTTGTGGGACTTTCCTGTGAATTGGTAGGGTTTTGAAATGATTTAGGGAGTTTTGTGGGACTTCTCTGGAATTTTGTGGGTTTTTTCTGGAATTGTGTGGGATTCTGAGGAGACTTGACGAATTTTGAGGAATTTGTTTTAGATTTTGTGGGAATTTGTGTAGATTCTGTGGGATTTTACTGGAATTTGGTGGGCCTTTTCAAGGACTTTGTGTGGTTTTGAGGAGACTTGAAGAATTTTGAGGATTTTTTCTTAGATTTTGTGGAAACTTGTGGAGGTTTTGTGTGATTTTTGTGTGATTTTGTGGGATATTGAGGCGATTTAGGGATCTTGAGGGATTTTTCATGTATTTTGTGGGAATTTGTGGAGATTTGGTGGGATATTTTTCTAGAATTTGGTCGTGTTTTGAGAAGATTTAGGGAATTTTGTGTGATTTTTCCTGGAATTTTGTTGGATACTGGGGAGATTTTGTGGGATGCTTGCGGAACTCTGAGGGACTCTTCTGGAATTTGGTGAGATTCTGTAGAGAACTGACGAATTATCAGGGATTTTTCATGTATTCTGTGGGAATTTGTGGAGATTTGGTGGGATTTTTGTGTATTTTGGCCGTGTTTTCGAGTTTTCAGAAGATTTAGGGATCTTTGTGAGATTTTTGTGGGATGTTCTGGGAATTGGTGGAGATTTTGTGGGACATTCCTGTGAATTGGTAGGGTTTTGAAATGATTTAGGGAGTTTTGTGGGACTTCTCTGGAATTTGGTGGGGTTTTTCTGGAATTGTGTGGGATTCTGAGGAGACTTGAAGAATTTTGAGGAATTTGTTTTAGATTGTGTGGGAATTTGTGTAGATTCTGTGGAATTTTACTGGAATTTGGTGGGCCTTTTCAAGGACTTGGTGTGGTTTTGAGGAGACTTGACGAATTTTGAGGATTTTTTCTTAGATTTTGTACAAACTTGTGGAGGTTTTGTGTGATTTTTGTGTGATTTTGTGGGATATTGAGGCGATTTAGGGATCTTGAGGGATTTTTCATGTATTTTGTGGGAATTTGTGGAGATTTGGTGGGATATTTTTCTAGAATTTGGTCGTGTTTTGAGAAGATTTAGGGAATTTTGTGGGATTTTTCCTGGAATTTTGTTGGATACTGGGGAGATTTTGTGGGATGTTTGTGGAACTTTGAGGGACTTTTCTGGAATTTGGTGAGATTCTGTAGAGAACTGACGAATTATCAGGGATTTTTCATGTATTCTGTGGGAATTTGTGGAGATTTGGTGGGATTTTTGTGGATTTTGGCCGTGTTTTGAGAAGATTTAGGGAATTTTGTGGGATTTTTCCTGGAATTTTGTTGGATACTGGGGAGATTTTGTGGGATGTTTGTGGAACTTTGAGGGACTTTTTTGGAATTTGGTGAGATTCTGTAGAGAACTGAAGAATTATCAGGGATTTTTCATGTATTCTGTGGGAATTTGTGGAGATTTGGTGGGATTTTTGTGTATTTTGGCCGTGTTTTCGAGTTTTCAGAAGATTTAGGGATTTTTGTGAGATTTTTGTGGGATGTTCTGGGAATTGGTGGAGATTTTGTGGGACATTCCTGTGAATTGGTAGGGTTTTGAAATGATTTAGGGAGTTTTGTGGGACTTCTCTGGAATTTGGTGGGGTTTTTCTGGAATTGTGTGGGATTCTGAGGAGACTTGAAGAATTTTGAGGAATTTGTTTTAGATTGTGTGGGAATTTGTGGAGATTCTGTGGGATTTTTCTGGAATTTGGTGGGCCTTTTCAAGGACTTGGTGTGGTTTTGAGGAGACTTGACGAATTTTGAGGATTTTTTCTTAGATTTTGTACAAACTTGTGGAGGTTTTGTGTGATTTTTGTGTGATTTTGTGGGATATTGAGGCGATTTAGGGATCTTGAGGGATTTTTCATGTATTTTGTGGGAATTTCTGGAGATTTGGTGGGATTTTTGTGGATTTTGGCCGTGTTTTGAGAAGATTTAGGGAATTTGGTGTGATTTTTCTGGGATTTTGTTGGGTATTGAGGACATTTTGTGGGATGTTTCTGGAATTTGGTGGGGCTTTTCAAGAATGTTGTGGTATTTTGAAAAGATTTTGGGAATTTTGTGGTGTTTTTTCTTGAATTTTGTGGGAAACTGTGCTGATTTTATGGGGCGTTTCTGGAATTTGGTCGAGTTTTCAGAAGATTTAGGGATTTTTGTGAGATTTTTGTGGGATGTTCTGGGAATTGGTAGAGATTTTGTGGGACATTCCTGTGAATTGGTAGGGTTTTGAAATGATTTAGGGAGTTTTGTGGGACTTCTATGGAATTTTGTGTGTTTTTTCTGGAATTGTGTGGGATTCTGAGGAGACTTGAAGAATTTTGAGGAATTTGTTTTAGATTTTGTGGGAATTTGTGTAGATTCTGTGGGATTTTACTGGAATTTGGTGGGCCTTTTCAAGGTCTTTGTGTGGTTTTGAGGAGACTTGAAGAATTTTGAGGAATTTTTCTTAGATTTTGTGGAAACTTGTGGAGGTTTTGTGTGATTTTTGTGTGTTTTTGTGGGATATTGAGGCGATTTAGGGATCTTGAGGGATTTTTCATGTATTTTGTGGGAATTTGTGGAGATTTGGTGGGATATTTTTCTAGAATTTGGTCGTGTTTTGAGAAGATTTAGGGAATTTTGTGGGATTTTTCCTGGAATTTTGTTGGATACTGGGGAGATTTTGTGGGATGTTTGTGGAACTTTGAGGGACTTTTCTGGAATTTGGTGAGATTCTGTAGAGAACTGAAGAATTATCAGGGATTTTTCATGTATTCTGTGGGAATTTGTGGAGATTTGGTGGGATTTTTGTGGATTTTGGCCGTGTTTTGAGAAGATTTAGGGAATTTTGTGGGATTTTTCCTGGAATTTTGTTGGATACTGGGGAGATTTTGTGGGATGTTTGTGGAACTTTGAGGGACTTTTTTGGAATTTGGTGAGATTCTGTAGAGAACTGAAGAATTATCAGGGATTTTTCATGTATTCTGTGGGAATTTGTGGAGATTTGTTGGGATTTTTGTGTATTTTGGCCGTGTTTTCGAGTTTTCAGAAGATTTAGGGATCTTTGTGAGATTTTTGTGGGATGTTCTGGGAATTGGTGGAGATTTTGTGGGACATTCCTGTGAATTGGTAGGGTTTTGAAATGATTTAGGGAGTTTTGTGGGACTTCTCTGGAATTTGGTGGGGTTTTTCTGGAATTGTGTGGGATTCTGAGGAGACTTGAAGAATTTTGAGGAATTTGTTTTAGATTGTGTGGGAATTTGTGGAGATTCTGTGGGATTTTACTGGAATTTGGTGGGCCTTTTCAAGGACTTGGTGTGGTTTTGAGGAGACTTGACGAATTTTGAGGATTTTTTCTTAGATTTTGTACAAACTTGTGGAGGTTTTGTGTGATTTTTGTGTGATTTTGTGGGATATTGAGGCGATTTAGGGATCTTGAGGGATTTTTCATGTATTTTGTGGGAATTTGTGGAGATTTGGTGGGATATTTTTCTAGAATTTGGTCGTGTTTTGAGAAGATTTAGGGAATTTTGTGGGATTTTTCCTGGAATTTTGTTGGATACTGGGGAGATTTTGTGGGATGTTTGTGGAACTTTGAGGGACTTTTCTGGAATTTGGTGAGATTCTGTAGAGAACTGACGAATTATCAGGGATTTTTCATGTATTCTGTGGGAATTTGTGGAGATTTGGTGGGATTTTTGTGGATTTTGGCCGTGTTTTCGAGTTTTCAGAAGATTTAGGGATCTTTGTGAGATTTTTGTGGGATGTTCTGGGAATTGGTGGAGATTTTGTGGGACATTCCTGTGAATTGGTAGGGTTTTGAAATGATTTAGGGAGTTTTGTGGGACTTCTCTGGAATTTTGTGTGTTTTTTCTGGAATTGTGTGGGATTCTGAGGAGACTTGAAGAATTTTGAGGAATTTGTTTTAGATTGTGTGGGAATTTGTGTAGATTCTGTGGAATTTTACTGGAATTTGGTGGGCCTTTTCAAGGACTTTGTGTGGTTTTGAGGAGACTTGACGAATTTTGAGGATTTTTTCTTAGATTTTGTACAAACTTGTGGAGGTTTTGTGTGATTTTTGTGTGATTTTGTGGGATATTGAGGCGATTTAGGGATCTTGAGGGATTTTTCATGTATTTTGTGGGAATTTGTGGAGATTTGGTGGGATATTTTTCTAGAATTTGGTCGTGTTTTGAGAAGATTTAGGGAATTTTGTGGGATTTTTCCTGGAATTTTGTTGGATACTGGGGAGATTTTGTGGGATGTTTGTGGAACTTTGAGGGACTTTTCTGGAATTTGGTGAGATTCTGTAGAGAACTGACGAATTATCAGGGATTTTTCATGTATTCTGTGGGAATTTGTGGAGATTTGGTGGGATTTTTGTGGATTTTGGCCGTGTTTTGAGAAGATTTAGGGAATTTTGTGGGATTTTTCCTGGAATTTTGTTGGATACTGGGGAGATTTTGTGGGATGTTTGTGGAACTTTGAGGGACTTTTTTGGAATTTGGTGAGATTCTGTAGAGAACTGAAGAATTATCAGGGATTTTTCATGTATTCTGTGGGAATTTGTGGAGATTTGTTGGGATTTTTGTGTATTTTGGCCGTGTTTTCGAGTTTTCAGAAGATTTAGGGATCTTTGTGAGATTTTTGTGGGATGTTCTGGGAATTGGTGGAGATTTTGTGGGACATTCCTGTGAATTGGTAGGGTTTTGAAATGATTTAGGGAGTTTTGTGGGACTTCTCTGGAATTTGGTGGGGTTTTTCTGGAATTGTGTGGGATTCTGAGGAGACTTGAAGAATTTTGAGGAATTTGTTTTAGATTGTGTGGGAATTTGTGGAGATTCTGTGGGATTTTACTGGAATTTGGTGGGCCTTTTCAAGGACTTGGTGTGGTTTTGAGGAGACTTGACGAATTTTGAGGATTTTTTCTTAGATTTTGTACAAACTTGTGGAGGTTTTGTGTGATTTTTGTGTGATTTTGTGGGATATTGAGGCGATTTAGGGATCTTGAGGGATTTTTCATGTATTTTGTGGGAATTTGTGGAGATTTGGTGGGATATTTTTCTAGAATTTGGTCGTGTTTTGAGAAGATTTCGGGAATTTTGTGGGATTTTTCCTGGAATTTTGTTGGATACTGGGGAGATTTTGTGGGATGTTTGTGGAACTTTGAGGGACTTTTCTGGAATTTGGTGAGATTCTGTAGAGAACTGAAGAATTATCAGGGATTTTTCATGTATTCTGTGGGAATTTGTGGAGATTTGGTGGGATTTTTGTGGATTTGGGCCGTGTTTTGAGAAGGTTTAGGGAATTTTGTGGGATTTTTCCTGGAATTTTGTTGGATACTGGGGAGATTTTGTGGGATGTTTGTGGAACTTTGAGGGACTTTTTTGGAATTTGGTGAGATTCTGTAGAGAACTGACGAATTATCAGGGATTTTTCATGTATTCTGTGGGAATGTGTGGAGATTCTGTGGGATTTTTGTGTATTTTGGCCGTGTTTTCGAGTTTTCAGAAGATTTAGGGATTTTTGTGAGATTTTTGTGGGATGTTCTGGGAATTGGTGGAGATTTTGTGGGACATTCCTGTGAATTGGTAGGGTTTTGAAATGATTTAGGGAGTTTTGTGGGACTTCTCTGGAATTTTGTGGGTTTTTTCTGGAATTGTGTGGGATTCTGAGGAGACTTGAAGAATTTTGAGGAATTTGTTTTAGATTTTGTGGGAATTTGTGTAGATTCTGTGGGATTTTACTGGAATTTGGTGGGCCTTTTCAAGGTCTTTGTGTGGTTTTGAGGAGACTTGAAGAATTTTGAGGAATTTTTCTTAGATTTTGTGGAAACTTGTGGAGGTTTTGTGGGATTTTTGTGTGATTTTGTGGGATATTGAGGCGATTTAGGGATCTTGAGGGATTTTTCATGTATTTTGTGGGAATTTGTGGAGATTTGGTGGGATATTTTTCTAGAATTTGGTCGTGTTTTGAGAAGATTTAGGGAATTTTGTGGGATTTTTCCTGGAATTTTGTTGGATACTGGGGAGATTTTGTGGGATGTTTGTGGAACTTTGAGGGACTTTTCTGGAATTTTGTGAGATTCTGTAGAGAACTGACGAATTATCAGGGATTTTTCATGTATTCTGTGCTGATTTGTGGAGATTTGGTGGGCTTTTGTGGATTTTGGCCGTGTTTTGAGAAGATTTAGGGAATTTTGTGGGATTTTTCCTGGAATTTTGTTGGATACTGGGGAGATTTTGTGGGATGTTTGTGGAACTTTGAGGGACTTTTTTGGAATTTGGTGAGATTCTGTAGAGAACTGACGAATTATCAGGGATTTTTCATGTATTCTGTGGGAATGTGTGGAGATTCTGTGGGATTTTTGTGTATTTTGGCCGTGTTTTCGAGTTTTCAGAAGATTTAGGGTTCTTTGTGAGATTTTTGTGGGATGTTCTGGGAATTGGTGGAGATTTTGTGGGACATTCCTGTGAATTGGTAGGGTTTTGAAATGATTTAGGGAGTTTTGTGGGACTTCTCTGGAATTTTGTGTGTTTTTTCTGGAATTGTGTGGGATTCTGAGGAGACTTGAAGAATTTTGAGGAATTTGTTTTAGATTTTGTGGGAATTTGTGTAGATTCTGTGGGATTTTACTGGAATTTGGTGGGCCTTTTCAAGGACTTTGTGTGGTTTTGAGGAGACTTGAAGAATTTTGAGGATTTTTTCTTAGATTTTGTGGAAACTTGTGGAGGTTTTGTGTGATTTTTGTGAGATTTTGTGGGATATTGAGGCGATTTAGGGATCTTGAGGGATTTTTCATGTATTTTGTGGGAATTTCTGGAGATTTGGTGGGATTTTTGTGGATTTTGGCCGTGTTTTGAGAAGATTTAGGGAATTTGGTGTGATTTTTCTGGGATTTTGTTGGGTATTGAGGACATTTTGTGGGATGTTTCTGGAATTTGGTGGGGCTTTTCAAGAATTTTGTGGTATTTTGAAAAGATTTTGGGAATTTTGTGGTGTTTTTTCTTGAATTTTGCGGGAAACTGTGCTGATTTTATGGGGCGTTTTTGGAATTTTGTCGAGTTTTCAGAAGATTTAGGGATTTTTGTGAGATTTTTGTGGGATGTTCTGGGAATTGGTGGAGATTTTGTGGGACATTCCTGTGAATTGGTAGGGTTTTGAAATGATTTAGGGAGTTTTGTGGGACTTCTCTGGAATTTTGTGTGTTTTTTCTGGAATTGTGTGGGATTCTGAGGAGACTTGAAGAATTTTGAGGAATTTGTTTTAGATTTTGTGGGAATTTGTGTAGATTCTGTGGGATTTTTCTGGAATTTGGTGGGCCTTTTCAAGGACTTTGTGTGGTTTTGAGGAGACTTGAAGAATTTTGAGGATTTTTTCTTAGATTTTGTGGAAACTTGTGGAGGTTTTGTGTGATTTTTGTGTGATTTTGTGGGATATTGAGGCGATTTAGGGATCTTGAGGGATTTTTCATGTATTTTGTGGGAATTTGTGGAGATTTGGTGGGATATTTTTCTAGAATTTGGTCGTGTTTTGAGAAGATTTAGGGAATTTTGTGGGATTTTTCCTGGAATTTTGTTGGATACTGGGGAGATTTTGTGGGATGCTTGCGGAACTCTGAGGGACTCTTCTGGAATTTGGTGAGATTCTGTAGAGAACTGACGAATTATCAGGGATTTTTCATGTATTCTGTGGGAATTTGTGGAGATTTGGTGGGATTTTTGTGTATTTTGGCCGTGTTTTCGAGTTTTCAGAAGATTTAGGGATCTTTGTGAGATTTTTGTGGGATGTTCTGGGAATTGGTGGAGATTTTGTGGGACATTCCTGTGAATTGGTAGGGTTTTGAAATGATTTAGGGAGTTTTGTGGGACTTCTCTGGAATTTGGTGGGGTTTTTCTGGAATTGTGTGGGATTCTGAGGAGACTTGAAGAATTTTGAGGAATTTGTTTTAGATTGTGTGGGAATTTGTGTAGATTCTGTGGAATTTTACTGGAATTTGGTGGGCCTTTTCAAGGACTTGGTGTGGTTTTGAGGAGACTTGACGAATTTTGAGGATTTTTTCTTAGATTTTGTACAAACTTGTGGAGGTTTTGTGTGATTTTTGTGTGATTTTGTGGGATATTGAGGCGATTTAGGGATCTTGAGGGATTTTTCATGTATTTTGTGGGAATTTGTGGAGATTTGGTGGGATATTTTTCTAGAATTTGGTCGTGTTTTGAGAAGATTTAGGGAATTTTGTGGGATTTTTCCTGGAATTTTGTTGGATACTGGGGAGATTTTGTGGGATGTTTGTGGAACTTTGAGGGACTTTTCTGGAATTTGGTGAGATTCTGTAGAGAACTGAAGAATTATCAGGGATTTTTCATGTATTCTGTGGGAATTTGTGGAGATTTGGTGGGATTTTTGTGGATTTTGGCCGTGTTTTGAGAAGATTTAGGGAATTTTGTGGGATTTTTCCTGGAATTTTGTTGGATACTGGGGAGATTTTGTGGGATGTTTGTGGAACTTTGAGGGACTTTTTTGGAATTTGGTGAGATTCTGTAGAGAACTGAAGAATTATCAGGGATTTTTCATGTATTCTGTGGGAATTTGTGGAGATTTGGTGGGATTTTTGTGTATTTTGGCCGTGTTTTCGAGTTTTCAGAAGATTTAGGGATTTTTGTGAGATTTTTGTGGGATGTTCTGGGAATTGGTGGAGATTTTGTGGGACATTCCTGTGAATTGGTAGGGTTTTGAAATGATTTAGGGAGTTTTGTGGGACTTCTCTGGAATTTGGTGGGGTTTTTCTGGAATTGTGTGGGATTCTGAGGAGACTTGAAGAATTTTGAGGAATTTGTTTTAGATTGTGTGGGAATTTGTGGAGATTCTGTGGGATTTTTCTGGAATTTGGTGGGCCTTTTCAAGGACTTGGTGTGGTTTTGAGGAGACTTGACGAATTTTGAGGATTTTTTCTTAGATTTTGTGGAAACTTGTGGAGGTTTTGTGTGATTTTTGTGTGATTTTGTGGGATATTGAGGCGATTTAGGGATCTTGAGGGATTTTTCATGTATTTTGTGGGAATTTCTGGAAATTTGGTGGGATTTTTGTGGATTTTGGCCGTGTTTTGAGAAGATTTAGGGAATTTGGTGTGATTTTTCTGGGATTTTGTTGGGTATTGAGGACATTTTGTGGGATGTTTCTGGAATTTGGTGGGGCTTTTCAAGAATGTTGTGGTATTTTGAAAAGATTTTGGGAATTTTGTGGTGTTTTTTCTTGAATTTTGTGGGAAACTGTGCTGATTTTATGGGGCGTTTCTGGAATTTGGTCGAGTTTTCAGAAGATTTAGGGATTTTTGTGAGATTTTTGTGGGATGTTCTGGGAATTGGTAGAGATTTTGTGGGACATTCCTGTGAATTGGTAGGGTTTTGAAATGATTTAGGGAGTTTTGTGGGACTTCTATGGAATTTTGTGTGTTTTTTCTGGAATTGTGTGGGATTCTGAGGAGACTTGAAGAATTTTGAGGAATTTGTTTTAGATTTTGTGGGAATTTGTGTAGATTCTGTGGGATTTTACTGGAATTTGGTGGGCCTTTTCAAGGTCTTTGTGTGGTTTTGAGGAGACTTGAAGAATTTTGAGGAATTTTTCTTAGATTTTGTGGAAACTTGTGGAGGTTTTGTGTGATTTTTGTGTGATTTTGTGGGATATTGAGGCGATTTAGGGATCTTGAGGGATTTTTCATGTATTTTGTGGGAATTTGTGGAGATTTGGTGGGATATTTTTCTAGAATTTGGTCGTGTTTTGAGAAGATTTCGGGAATTTTGTGGGATTTTTCCTGGAATTTTGTTGGATACTGGGGAGATTTTGTGGGATGTTTGTGGAACTTTGAGGGACTTTTCTGGAATTTTGTGAGATTCTGTAGAGAACTGACGAATTATCAGGGATTTTTCATGTATTCTGTGGGAATTTGTGGAGATTTGGTGGGATTTTTGTGGATTTTGGCCGTGTTTTGAGAAGGTTTAGGGAATTTTGTGGGATTTTTCCTGGAATTTTGTTGGATACTGGGGAGATTTTGTGGGATGTTTGTGGAACTTTGAGGGACTTTTTTGGAATTTGGTGAGATTCTGTAGAGAACTGACGAATTATCAGGGATTTTTCATGTATTCTGTGGGAATGTGTGGAGATTCAGTGGGATTTTTGTGTATTTTGGCCGTGTTTTGAGAAGGTTTAGGGAATTTTGTGGGATTTTTCCTGGAATTTTGTTGGATACTGGGGAGATTTTGTGGGATGTTTGTGGAACTTTGAGGGACTTTTTTGGAATTTGGTGAGATTCTGTAGAGAACTGACGAATTATCAGGGATTTTTCATGTATTCTGTGGGAATGTGTGGAGATTCAGTGGGATTTTTGTGTATTTTGGCCCTGTTTTCGAGTTTTCAGAAGATTTAGGGATTTTTGTGAGATTTTTGTGGGATGTTCTGGGAATTGGTAGAGATTTTGTGGAACATTCCTGTGAATTGGTAGGGTTTTGAAATGATTTAGGGAGTTTTGTGGGACTTCTCTGGAATTTTGTGTGTTTTTTCTGGAATTGTGTGGGATTCTGAGGAGACTTGAAGAATTTTGAGGAATTTGTTTTAGATTTTGTGGGAATTTGTGTAGATTCTGTGGGATTTTACTGGAATTTGGTGGGCCTTTTCAAGGACTTTGTGTGGTTTTGAGGAGACTTGAAGAAATTTGAGGAAATTTTCTTAGATTTTGTACAAACCTGTGGAGGTTTTGTGTGATTTTTGTGAGATTTTGCGGGATATTGAGGCGATTTAGGGATCTTGAGGGATTTTTCATGTATTTTGTGGGAATTTGTGGAGATTTGGTGGGATTTTTGTGGATTTTGCCCGTGTTTTGAGAAGATTTAGGGAATTTTGTTGATTTTTCTGGGATTTTGTTGGGTATTGAGGACATTTTGTGGGATGTTTCTGGAATTTGGTGGGGCTTTTTAAGAATTTTGTGGTATTTTGAAAAGATTTTGGGAATTTTGTGGTGTTTTTTCTTGAATTTTGTGGGAAACGGTGCTGATTTTATGGGGCGTTTCTGGAATTTGGTCGAGTTTTCAGAAGATTTAGGGATTTTTGTGAGATTTTTGTGGGATGTTCTGGGAATTGGTGGAGATTTTGTGGGACATTCCTGTGAATTGGTAGGGTTTTGAAATGATTTAGGGAGTTTTGTGGGACTTCTCTGGAATTTTGTGGGTTTTTTCTGGAATTGTGTGGGATTCTGAGGAGACTTGAAGAATTTTGAGGAATTTGTTTTAGATTTTGTGGGAATTTGTGTAGATTCTGTGGGATTTTTCTGGAATTTGGTGGGCCTTTTCAAGGACTTTGTGTGGTTTTGAGGAGACTTGAAGAATTTTGAGGATTTTTTCTTAGATTTTGTGGAAACTTGTGGAGGTTTTGTGTGATTTTTGTGTGATTTTGTGGGATATTGAGGCGATTTAGGGATCTTGAGGGATTTTTCATGTATTTTGTGGGAATTTGTGGAGATTTGGTGGGATATTTTTCTAGAATTTGGTCGTGTTTTGAGAAGATTTAGGGAATTTTGTGGGATTTTTCCTGGAATTTTGTTGGATACTGGGGAGATTTTGTGGGATGCTTGTGGAACTCTGAGGGACTCTTCTGGAATTTGGTGAGATTCTGTAGAGAACTGACGAATTATCAGGGATTTTTCATGTATTCTGTGGGAATTTGTGGAGATTTGGTGGGATTTTTGTGTATTTTGGCCGTGTTTTCGAGTTTTCAGAAGATTTAGGGATCTTTGTGAGATTTTTGTGGGATGTTCTGGGAATTGGTGGAGATTTTGTGGGACATTCCTGTGAATTGGTAGGGTTTTGAAATGATTTAGGGAGTTTTGTGGGACTTCTCTGGAATTTGGTGGGGTTTTTCTGGAATTGTGTGGGATTCTGAGGAGACTTGAAAAATTTTGAGGAATTTGTTTTAGATTGTGTGGGAATTTGTGGAGATTCTGTGGGATTTTACTGGAATTTGGTGGGCCTTTTCAAGGACTTGGTGTGGTTTTGAGGAGACTTGACGAATTTTGAGGATTTTTTCTTAGATTTTGTACAAACTTGTGGAGGTTTTGTGTGATTTTTGTGTGATTTTGTGGGATATTGAGGCGATTTAGGGATCTTGAGGGATTTTTCATGTATTTTGTGGGAATTTGTGGAGATTTGGTGGGATATTTTTCTAGAATTTGGTCGTGTTTTGAGAAGATTTCGGGAATTTTGTGGGATTTTTCCTGGAATTTTGTTGGATACTGGGGAGATTTTGTGGGATGTTTGTGGAACTTTGAGGGACTTTTCTGGAATTTGGTGAGATTCTGTAGAGAACTGAAGAATTATCAGGGATTTTTCATGTATTCTGTGGGAATTTGTGGAGATTTGGTGGGATTTTTGTGGATTTGGGCCGTGTTTTGAGAAGGTTTAGGGAATTTTGTGGGATTTTTCCTGGAATTTTGTTGGATACTGGGGAGATTTTGTGGGATGTTTGTGGAACTTTGAGGGACTTTTTTGGAATTTGGTGAGATTCTGTAGAGAACTGACGAATTATCAGGGATTTTTCATGTATTCTGTGGGAATGTGTGGAGATTCTGTGGGATTTTTGTGTATTTTGGCCGTGTTTTCGAGTTTTCAGAAGATTTAGGGATTTTTGTGAGATTTTTGTGGGATGTTCTGGGAATTGGTGGAGATTTTGTGGGACATTCCTGTGAATTGGTAGGGTTTTGAAATGATTTAGGGAGTTTTGTGGGACTTCTCTGGAATTTTGTGGGTTTTTTCTGGAATTGTGTGGGATTCTGAGGAGACTTGAAGAATTTTGAGGAATTTGTTTTAGATTTTGTGGGAATTTGTGTAGATTCTGTGGGATTTTACTGGAATTTGGTGGGCCTTTTCAAGGTCTTTGTGTGGTTTTGAGGAGACTTGAAGAATTTTGAGGAATTTTTCTTAGATTTTGTGGAAACTTGTGGAGGTTTTGTGTGATTTTTGTGTGATTTTGTGGGATATTGAGGCGATTTAGGGATCTTGAGGGATTTTTCATGTATTTTGTGGGAATTTGTGGAGATTTGGTGGGATATTTTTCTAGAATTTGGTCGTGTTTTGAGAAGATTTCGGGAATTTTGTGGGATTTTTCCTGGAATTTTGTTGGATACTGGGGAGATTTTGTGGGATGTTTGTGGAACTTTGAGGGACTGTTCTGGAATTTTGTGAGATTCTGTAGAGAACTGACGAATTATCAGGGATTTTTCATGTATTCTGTGGGAATTTGTGGAGATTTGGTGGGATTTTTGTGGATTTTGGCCGTGTTTTGAGAAGGTTTAATGAATTTTGTGGAATTTTTCCTGGAATTTTGTTGGATACTGGGGAGATTTTGTGGGATGTTTGTGGAACTTTGAGGGACTTTTTTGGAATTTGGTGAGATTCTGTAGAGAACTGACGAATTATCAGGGATTTTTCATGTATTCTGTGGGAATGTGTGGAGATTCTGTGGGATTTTTGTGTATTTTGGCCGTGTTTTCGAGTTTTCAGAAGATTTAGGGTTCTTTGTGAGATTTTTGTGGGATGTTCTGGGAATTGGTGGAGATTTTGTGGGACATTCCTGTGAATTGGTAGGGTTTTGAAATGATTTAGGGAGTTTTGTGGGACTTCTCTGGAATTTTGTGTGTTTTTTCTGAAATTGTGTGGGATTCTGAGGAGACTTGAAGAATTTTGAGGAATTTGTTTTAGATTTTGTGGGAATTTGTGTAGATTCTGTGGGATTTTACTGGAATTTGGTGGGCCTTTTCAAGGACTTTGTGTGGTTTTGAGGAGACTTGAAGAATTTTGAGGATTTTTTCTTAGATTTTGTGGAAACTTGTGGAGGTTTTGTGTGATTTTTGTGTGATTTTGTGGGATATTGAGGCGATTTAGGGATCTTGAGGGATTTTTCATGTATTTTGTGGGAATTTCTGGAGATTTGGTGGGATTTTTGTGGATTTTGGCCGTGTTTTGAGAAGATTTAGGGAATTTGGTGTGATTTTTCTGGGATTTTGTTGGGTATTGAGGACATTTTGTGGGATGTTTCTGGAATTTGGTGGGGCTTTTCAAGAATGTTGTGGTATTTTGAAAAGATTTTGGGAATTTTGTGGTGTTTTTTCTTGAATTTTGCGGGAAACTGTGCTGATTTTATGGGGCGTTTTTGGAATTTGGTCGAGTTTTCAGAAGATTTAGGGATTTTTGTGAGATTTTTGTGGGATGTTCTGGGAATTGGTAGAGATTTTGTGGGACATTCCTGTGAATTGGTAGGGTTTTGAAATGATTTAGGGAGTTTTGTGGGACTTCTCTGGAATTTTGTGGGTTTTTTCTGGAATTGTGTGGGATTCTGAGGAGACTTGAAGAATTTTGAGGAATTTGTTTTAGATTTTGTGGGAATTTGTGTAGATTCTGTGGGATTTTTCTGGAATTTGGTGGGCCTTTTCAAGGACTTTGTGTGGTTTTGAGGAGACTTGAAGAATTTTGAGGATTTTTTCTTAGATTTTGTGGAAACTTGTGGAGGTTTTGTGTGATTTTTGTGTGATTTTGTGGGATATTGAGGCGATTTAGGGATCTTGAGGGATTTTTCATGTATTTTGTGGGAATTTGTGGAGATTTGGTGGGATATTTTTCTAGAATTTGGTCGTGTTTTGAGAAGATTTAGGGAATTTTGTGGGATTTTTCCTGGAATTTTGTTGGATACTGGGGAGATTTTGTGGGATGCTTGCGGAACTCTGAGGGACTCTTCTGGAATTTGGTGAGATTCTGTAGAGAACTGACGAATTATCAGGGATTTTTCATGTATTCTGTGGGAATTTGTGGAGATTTGGTGGGATTTTTGTGTATTTTGGCCGTGTTTTCGAGTTTTCAGAAGATTTAGGGATCTTTGTGAGATTTTTGTGGGATGTTCTGGGAATTGGTGGAGATTTTGTGGGACATTCCTGTGAATTGGTAGGGTTTTGAAATGATTTAGGGAGTTTTGTGGGACTTCTCTGGAATTTTGTGTGTTTTTTCTGGAATTGTGTGGGATTCTGAGGAGACTTGAAGAATTTTGAGGAATTTGTTTTAGATTGTGTGGGAATTTGTGTAGATTCTGTGGAATTTTACTGGAATTTGGTGGGCCTTTTCAAGGACTTGGTGTGGTTTTGAGGAGACTTGACGAATTTTGAGGATTTTTTCTTAGATTTTGTACAAACTTGTGGAGGTTTTGTGTGATTTTTGTGTGATTTTGTGGGATATTGAGGCGATTTAGGGATCTTGAGGGATTTTTCATGTATTTTGTGGGAATTTGTGGAGATTTGGTGGGATATTTTTCTAGAATTTGGTCGTGTTTTGAGAAGATTTAGGGAATTTTGTGGGATTTTTCCTGGAATTTTGTTGGATACTGGGGAGATTTTGTGGGATGTTTGCGGAACTTTGAGGGACTTTTCTGAAATTTGGTGAGATTCTGTAGAGAACTGAAGAATTATCAGGGATTTTTCATGTATTCTGTGGGAATTTGTGGAGATTTGGTGGGATTTTTGTGGATTTGGGCCGTGTTTTGAGAAGGTTTAGGGAATTTTGTGGGATTTTTCCTGGAATTTTGTGGGATACTGGGGAGATTTTGTGGGATGTTTGTGGAACTTTGAGGGACTTTTTTGGAATTTGGTGAGATTCTGTAGAGAACTGACGAATTATCAGGGATTTTTCATGTATTCTGTGGGAATGTGTGGAGATTCTGTGGGATTTTTGTGTATTTTGGCCGTGTTTTCGAGTTTTCAGAAGATTTAGGGATTTTTGTGAGATTTTTGTGGGATGTTCTGGGAATTGGTGGAGATTTTGTGGGACATTCCTGTGAATTGGTAGGGTTTTGAAATGATTTAGGGAGTTTTGTGGGACTTCTCTGGAATTTTGTGGGTTTTTTCTGGAATTGTGTGGGATTCTGAGGAGACTTGAAGAATTTTGAGGAATTTGTTTTAGATTTTGTGGGAATTTGTGTAGATTCTGTGGGATTTTACTGGAATTTGGTGGGCCTTTTCAAGGTCTTTGTGTGGTTTTGAGGAGACTTGAAGAATTTTGAGGAATTTTTCTTAGATTTTGTGGAAACTTGTGGAGGTTTTGTGTGATTTTTGTGTGATTTTGTGGGATATTGAGGCGATTTAGGGATCTTGAGGGATTTTTCATGTATTTTGTGGGAATTTGTGGAGATTTGGTGGGATATTTTTCTAGAATTTGGTCGTGTTTTGAGAAGATTGCGGGAATTTTGTGGGATTTTTCCTGGAATTTTGTTGGATACTGGGGAGATTTTGTGGGATGTTTGTGGAACTTTGAGGGACTGTTCTGGAATTTTGTGAGATTCTGTAGAGAACTGACGAATTATCAGGGATTTTTCATGTATTCTGTGGGAATTTGTGGAGATTTGGTGGGATTTTTGTGGATTTTGGCCGTGTTTTGAGAAGGTTTAATGAATTTTGTGGAATTTTTCCTGGAATTTTGTTGGATACTGGGGAGATTTTGTGGGATGTTTGTGGAACTTTGAGGGACTTTTTTGGAATTTGGTGAGATTCTGTAGAGAACTGACGAATTATCAGGGATTTTTCATGTATTCTGTGGGAATTTGTGGAGATTTGGTGGGATTTTTGTGTATTTTGGCCGTGTTTTCGAGTTTTCAGAAGATTTAGGGATCTTTGTGAGATTTTTGTGGGATGTTCTGGGAATTGGTGGAGATTTTGTGGGACATTCCTGTGAATTGGTAGGGTTTTGAAATGATTTAGGGAGTTTTGTGGGACTTCTCTGGAATTTGGTGGGGTTTTTCTGGAATTGTGTGGGATTCTGAGGAGACTTGAAGAATTTTGAGGAATTTGTTTTAGATTGTGTGGGAATTTGTGTAGATTCTGTGGGATTTTACTGGAATTTGGTGGGCCTTTTCAAGGACTTTGTGTGGTTTTGAGGAGACTTGAAGAATTTTGAGGATTTTTTCTTAGATTTTGTGGAAACTTGTGGAGGTTTTGTGTGATTTTTGTGTGATTTTGTGGGATATTGAGGCGATTTAGGGATCTTGAGGGATTTTTCATGTATTTTGTGGGAATTTCTGGAGATTTGGTGGGATTTTTGTGGATTTTGGCCGTGTTTTGAGAAGATTTAGGGAATTTGGTGTGATTTTTCTGGGATTTTGTTGGGTATTGAGGACATTTTGTGGGATGTTTCTGGAATTTGGTGGGGCTTTTCAAGAATGTTGTGGTATTTTGAAAAGATTTTGGGAATTTTGTGGTGTTTTTTCTTGAATTTTGCGGGAAACTGTGCTGATTTTATGGGGCGTTTTTGGAATTTGGTCGAGTTTTCAGAAGATTTAGGGATTTTTGTGAGATTTTTGTGGGATGTTCTGGGAATTGGTAGAGATTTTGTGGGACATTCCTGTGAATTGGTAGGGTTTTGAAATGATTTAGGGAGTTTTGTGGGACTTCTCTGGAATTTTGTGGGTTTTTTCTGGAATTGTGTGGGATTCTGAGGAGACTTGAAGAATTTTGAGGAATTTGTTTTAGATTTTGTGGGAATTTGTGTAGATTCTGTGGGATTTTTCTGGAATTTGGTGGGCCTTTTCAAGGACTTTGTGTGGTTTTGAGGAGACTTGAAGAATTTTGAGGATTTTTTCTTAGATTTTGTGGAAACTTGTGGAGGTTTTGTGTGATTTTTGTGTGATTTTGTGGGATATTGAGGCGATTTAGGGATCTTGAGGGATTTTTCATGTATTTTGTGGGAATTTGTGGAGATTTGGTGGGATATTTTTCTAGAATTTGGTTGTGTTTTGAGAAGATTTAGGGAATTTTGTGGGATTTTTCCTGGAATTTTGTTGGATACTGGGGAGATTTTGTGGGATGCTTGCGGAACTCTGAGGGACTCTTCTGGAATTTGGTGAGATTCTGTAGAGAACTGACGAATTATCAGGGATTTTTCATGTATTCTGTGGGAATTTGTGGAGATTTGGTGGGATTTTTGTGTATTTTGGCCGTGTTTTCGAGTTTTCAGAAGATTTAGGGATCTTTGTGAGATTTTTGTGGGATGTTCTGGGAATTGGTGGAGATTTTGTGGGACATTCCTGTGAATTGGTAGGGTTTTGAAATGATTTAGGGAGTTTTGTGGGACTTCTCTGGAATTTTGTGTGTTTTTTCTGGAATTGTGTGGGATTCTGAGGAGACTTGAAGAATTTTGAGGAATTTGTTTTAGATTGTGTGGGAATTTGTGTAGATTCTGTGGAATTTTACTGGAATTTGGTGGGCCTTTTCAAGGACTTGGTGTGGTTTTGAGGAGACTTGACGAATTTTGAGGATTTTTTCTTAGATTTTGTGGAAACTTGTGGAGGTTTTGTGTGATTTTTGTGTGATTTTGTGGGATATTGAGGCGATTTAGGGATCTTGAGGGATTTTTCATGTATTTTGTGGGAATTTGTGGAGATTTGGTGGGATATTTTTCTAGAATTTGGTCGTGTTTTGAGAAGATTTAGGGAATTTTGTGGGATTTTTCCTGGAATTTTGTTGGATACTGGGGAGATTTTGTGGGATGTTTGTGGAACTTTGAGGGACTTTTCTGGAATTTGGTGAGATTCTGTAGAGAACTGACGAATTATCAGGGATTTTTCATGTATTCTGTGGGAATTTGTGGAGATTTGGTGGGATTTTTGTGGATTTTGGCCGTGTTTTGAGAAGATTTAGGGAATTTTGTGTGATTGTTCTGGGATTTTGTTGGGTATTGAGGACATTTTGTGGGATGTTTCTGGAATTTGGCGGGGCTTTTCAAGAATTTTGTGGTATTTTGAAAAGATTTTGGGAATTTTGTGGTGTTTTTTCTTGAATTTTGTGGGAAACTGTGCTGATTTTATGGGGCGTTTCTGGAATTTGGTCGAGTTTTCAGAAGATTTAGGGATCTTTGTGAGATTTTTGTGGGATGTTCTGGGAATTGGTGGAGATTTTGTGGGACATTCCTGTGAATTGGTAGGGTTTTGAAATGATTTAGGGAGTTTTGTGGGACTTCTCTGGAATTTTGTGTGTTTTTTCTGGAATTGTGTGGGATTCTGAGGAGACTTGAAGAATTTTGAGGAATTTGTTTTAGATTGTGTGGGAATTTGTGTAGATTCTGTGGAATTTTACTGGAATTTGGTGGGCCTTTTCAAGGACTTGGTGTGGTTTTGAGGAGACTTGACGAATTTTGAGGATTTTTTCTTAGATTTTGTGGAAACTTGTGGAGGTTTTGTGTGATTTTTGTGTGATTTTGTGGGATATTGAGGCGATTTAGGGATCTTGAGGGATTTTTCATGTATTTTGTGGGAATTTGTGGAGATTTGGTGGGATATTTTTCTAGAATTTGGTCGTGTTTTGAGAAGATTTAGGGAATTTTGTGGGATTTTTCCTGGAATTTTGTTGGATACTGGGGAGATTTTGTGGGATGTTTGTGGAACTTTGAGGGACTTTTCTGGAATTTGGTGAGATTCTGTAGAGAACTGACGAATTATCAGGGATTTTTCATGTATTCTGTGGGAATTTGTGGAGATTTGGTGGGATTTTTGTGGATTTTGGCCGTGTTTTGAGAAGATTTAGGGAATTTTGTGGGATTTTTCCTGGAATTTTGTTGGATACTGGGGAGATTTTGTGGGATGTTTGTGGAACTTTGAGGGACTTTTTTGGAATTTGGTGAGATTCTGTAGAGAACTGAAGAATTATCAGGGATTTTTCATGTATTCTGTGGGAATTTGTGGAGATTTGGTGGGATTTTTGTGTATTTTGGCCGTGTTTTCGAGTTTTCAGAAGATTTAGGGATTTTTGTGAGATTTTTGTGGGATGTTCTGGGAATTGGTGGAGATTTTGTGGGACATTCCTGTGAATTGGTAGGGTTTTGAAATGATTTAGGGAGTTTTGTGGGACTTCTCTGGAATTTGGTGGGGTTTTTCTGGAATTGTGTGGGATTCTGAGGAGACTTGAAGAATTTTGAGGAATTTGTTTTAGATTGTGTGGGAATTTGTGTAGATTCTGTGGGATTTTACTGGAATTTGGTGGGCCTTTTCAAGGACTTGGTGTGGTTTTGAGGAGACTTGACGAATTTTGAGGATTTTTTCTTAGATTTTGTACAAACTTGTGGAGGTTTTGTGTGATTTTTGTGTGATTTTGTGGGATATTGAGGCGATTTAGGGATCTTGAGGGATTTTTCATGTATTTTGTGGGAATTTCTGGAGATTTGGTGGGATTTTTGTGGATTTTGGCCGTGTTTTGAGAAGATTTAGGGAATTTTGTGTGATTGTTCTGGGATTTTGTTGGGTATTGAGGACATTTTGTGGGATGTTTCTGGAATTTGGTGGGGCTTTTCAAGAATGTTGTGGTATTTTGAAAAGATTTTGGGAATTTTGTGGTGTTTTTTCTTGAATTTTGTGGGAAACTGTGCTGATTTTATGGGGCGTTTCTGGAATTTGGTCGAGTTTTCAGAAGATTTAGGGATTTTTGTGAGATTTTTGTGGGATGTTCTGGGAATTGGTAGAGATTTTGTGGGACATTCCTGTGAATTGGTAGGGTTTTGAAATGATTTAGGGAGTTTTGTGGGACTTCTATGGAATTTTGTGTGTTTTTTCTGGAATTGTGTGGGATTCTGAGGAGACTTGAAGAATTTTGAGGAATTTGTTTTAGATTTTGTGGGAATTTGTGTAGATTCTGTGGGATTTTACTGGAATTTGGTGGGCCTTTTCAAGGTCTTTGTGTGGTTTTGAGGAGACTTGAAGAATTTTGAGGAATTTTTCTTAGATTTTGTGGAAACTTGTGGAGGTTTTGTGTGATTTTTGTGTGATTTTGTGGGATATTGAGGCGATTTAGGGATCTTGAGGGATTTTTCATGTATTTTGTGGGAATTTGTGGAGATTTGGTGGGATATTTTTCTAGAATTTGGTCGTGTTTTGAGAAGATTTCGGGAATTTTGTGGGATTTTTCCTGGAATTTTGTTGGATACTGGGGAGATTTTGTGGGATGTTTGTGGAACTTTGAGGGACTTTTCTGGAATTTTGTGAGATTCTGTAGAGAACTGACGAATTATCAGGGATTTTTCATGTATTCTGTGGGAATTTGTGGAGATTTGGTGGGATTTTTGTGGATTTTGGCCGTGTTTTGAGAAGGTTTAGGGAATTTTGTGGGATTTTTCCTGGAATTTTGTTGGATACTGGGGAGATTTTGTGGGATGTTTGTGGAACTTTGAGGGACTTTTTTGGAATTTGGTGAGATTCTGTAGAGAACTGACGAATTATCAGGGATTTTTCATGTATTCTGTGGGAATGTGTGGAGATTCTGTGGGATTTTTGTGTATTTTGGCCGTGTTTTCGAGTTTTCAGAAGATTTAGGGTTCTTTGTGAGATTTTTGTGGGATGTTCTGGGAATTGGTGGAGATTTTGTGGGACATTCCTGTGAATTGGTAGGGTTTTGAAATGATTTAGGGAGTTTTGTGGGACTTCTCTGGAATTTTGTGGGTTTTTTCTGGAATTGTGTGGGATTCTGAGGAGACTTGAAGAATTTTGAGGAATTTGTTTTAGATTTTGTGGGAATTTGTGTAGATTCTGTGGGATTTTACTGGAATTTGGTGGGCCTTTTCAAGGACTTTGTGTGGTTTTGAGGAGACTTGAAGAATTTTGAGGATTTTTTCTTAGATTTTGTGGAAACTTGTGGAGGTTTTGTGTGATTTTTGTGTGATTTTGTGGGATATTGAGGCGATTTAGGGATCTTGAGGGATTTTTCATGTATTTTGTGGGAATTTCTGGAGATTTGGTGGGATTTTTGTGGATTTTGGCCGTGTTTTGAGAAGATTTAGGGAATTTGGTGTGATTTTTCTGGGATTTTGTTGGGTATTGAGGACATTTTGTGGGATGTTTCTGGAATTTGGTGGGGCTTTTCAAGAATTTTGTGGTATTTTGAAAAGATTTTGGGAATTTTGTGGTGTTTTTTCTTGAATTTTGTGGGAAACTGTGCTGATTTTATGGGGCGTTTTTGGAATTTTGTCGAGTTTTCAGAAGATTTAGGGATTTTTGTGAGATTTTTGTGGGATGTTCTGGGAATTGGTGGAGATTTTGTGGGACATTCCTGTGAATTGGTAGGGTTTTGAAATGATTTAGGGAGTTTTGTGGGACTTCTCTGGAATTTTGTGTGTTTTTTCTGGAATTGTGTGGGATTCTGAGGAGACTTGAAGAATTTTGAGGAATTTGTTTTAGATTTTGTGGGAATTTGTGTAGATTCTGTGGGATTTTTCTGGAATTTGGTGGGCCTTTTCAAGGACTTTGTGTGGTTTTGAGGAGACTTGAAGAATTTTGAGGATTTTTTCTTAGATTTTGTGGAAACTTGTGGAGGTTTTGTGTGATTTTTGTGTGATTTTGTGGGATATTGAGGCGATTTAGGGATCTTGAGGGATTTTTCATGTATTTTGTGGGAATTTGTGGAGATTTGGTGGGATATTTTTCTAGAATTTGGTCGTGTTTTGAGAAGATTTCGGGAATTTTGTGGGATTTTTCCTGGAATTTTGTTGGATACTGGGGAGATTTTGTGGGATGTTTGTGGAACTTTGAGGGACTTTTCTGGAATTTGGTGAGATTCTGTAGAGAACTGACGAATTATCAGGGATTTTTCATGTATTCTGTGGGAATTTGTGGAGATTTGGTGGGATTTTTGTGGATTTTGGCCGTGTTTTGAGAAGGTTTAGGGAATTTTGTGGGATTTTTCCTGGAATTTTGTTGGATACTGGGGAGATTTTGTGGGATGTTTGTGGAACTTTGAGGGACTTTTTTGGAATTTGGTGAGATTCTGTAGAGAACTGACGAATTATCAGGGATTTTTCATGTATTCTGTGGGAATGTGTGGAGATTCTGTGGGATTTTTGTGTATTTTGGCCGTGTTTTCGAGTTTTCAGAAGATTTAGGGTTCTTTGTGAGATTTTTGTGGGATGTTCTGGGAATTGGTGGAGATTTTGTGGGACATTCCTGTGAATTGGTAGGGTTTTGAAATGATTTAGGGAGTTTTGTGGGACTTCTCTGGAATTTTGTGGGTTTTTTCTGGAATTGTGTGGGATTCTGAGGAGACTTGAAGAATTTTGAGGAATTTGTTTTAGATTTTGTGGGAATTTGTGTAGATTCTGTGGGATTTTACTGGAATTTGGTGGGCCTTTTCAAGGACTTTGTGTGGTTTTGAGGAGACTTGAAGAATTTTGAGGATTTTTTCTTAGATTTTGTGGAAACTTGTGGAGGTTTTGTGTGATTTTTGTGTGATTTTGTGGGATATTGAGGCGATTTAGGGATCTTGAGGGATTTTTCATGTATTTTGTGGGAATTTCTGGAGATTTGGTGGGATTTTTGTGGATTTTGGCCGTGTTTTGAGAAGATTTAGGGAATTTGGTGTGATTTTTCTGGGATTTTGTTGGGTATTGAGGACATTTTGTGGGATGTTTCTGGAATTTGGTGGGGCTTTTCAAGAATTTTGTGGTATTTTGAAAAGATTTTGGGAATTTTGTGGTGTTTTTTCTTGAATTTTGTGGGAAACTGTGCTGATTTTATGGGGCGTTTTTGGAATTTTGTCGAGTTTTCAGAAGATTTAGGGATTTTTGTGAGATTTTTGTGGGATGTTCTGGGAATTGGTGGAGATTTTGTGGGACATTCCTGTGAATTGGTAGGGTTTTGAAATGATTTAGGGAGTTTTGTGGGACTTCTCTGGAATTTTGTGTGTTTTTTCTGGAATTGTGTGGGATTCTGAGGAGACTTGAAGAATTTTGAGGAATTTGTTTTAGATTTTGTGGGAATTTGTGTAGATTCTGTGGGATTTTTCTGGAATTTGGTGGGCCTTTTCAAGGACTTTGTGTGGTTTTGAGGAGACTTGAAGAATTTTGAGGATTTTTTCTTAGATTTTGTGGAAACTTGTGGAGGTTTTGTGTGATTTTTGTGTGATTTTGTGGGATATTGAGGCGATTTAGGGATCTTGAGGGATTTTTCATGTATTTTGTGGGAATTTGTGGAGATTTGGTGGGATATTTTTCTAGAATTTGGTCGTGTTTTGAGAAGATTTAGGGAATTTTGTGGGATTTTTCCTGGAATTTTGTTGGATACTGGGGAGATTTTGTGGGATGCTTGTGGAACTCTGAGGGACTCTTCTGGAATTTGGTGAGATTCTGTAGAGAACTGACGAATTATCAGGGATTTTTCATGTATTCTGTGGGAATTTGTGGAGATTTGGTGGGATTTTTGTGTATTTTGGCCGTGTTTTCGAGTTTTCAGAAGATTTAGGGATCTTTGTGAGATTTTTGTGGGATGTTCTGGGAATTGGTGGAGATTTTGTGGGACATTCCTGTGAATTGGTAGGGTTTTGAAATGATTTAGGGAGTTTTGTGGGACTTCTCTGGAATTTGGTGGGGTTTTTCTGGAATTGTGTGGGATTCTGAGGAGACTTGAAGAATTTTGAGGAATTTGTTTTAGATTGTGTGGGAATTTGTGGAGATTCTGTGGGATTTTACTGGAATTTGGTGGGCCTTTTCAAGGACTTGGTGTGGTTTTGAGGAGACTTGACGAATTTTGAGGATTTTTTCTTAGATTTTGTACAAACTTGTGGAGGTTTTGTGTGATTTTTGTGTGATTTTGTGGGATATTGAGGCGATTTAGGGATCTTGAGGGATTTTTCATGTATTTTGTGGGAATTTGTGGAGATTTGGTGGGATATTTTTCTAGAATTTGGTCGTGTTTTGAGAAGATTTCGGGAATTTTGTGGGATTTTTCTTGGAATTTTGTTGGATACTGGGGAGATTTTGTGGGATGTTTGTGGAACTTTGAGGGACTTTTCTGGAATTTGGTGAGATTCTGTAGAGAACTGACGAATTATCAGGGATTTTTCATGTATTCTGTGGGAATTTGTGGAGATTTGGTGGGATTTTTGTGGATTTTGGCCGTGTTTTGAGAAGGTTTAGGGAATTTTGTGGGATTTTTCCTGGAATTTTGTTGGATACTGGGGAGATTTTGTGGGATGTTTGTGGAACTTTGAGGGACTTTTCTGGAATTTGGTGAGATTCTGTAGAGAACTGACGAATTATCAGGGATTTTTCATGTATTCTGTGGGAATGTGTGGAGATTCTGTGGGATTTTTGTGTATTTTGGCCGTGTTTTCGAGTTTTCAGAAGATTTAGGGATTTTTGTGAGATTTTTGTGGGATGTTCTGGGAATTGGTAGAGATTTTGTGGGACATTCCTGTGAATTGGTAGGGTTTTGAAATGATTTAGGGAGTTTTGTGGGACTTCTCTGGAATTTTGTGTGTTTTTTCTGGAATTGTGTGGGATTCTGAGGAGACTTGAAGAATTTTGAGGAATTTGTTTTAGATTTTGTGGGAATTTGTGTAGATTCTGTGGGATTTTACTGGAATTTGGTGGGCCTTTTCAAGGTCTTTGTGTGGTTTTGAGGAGACTTGAAGAATTTTGAGGAATTTTTCTTAGATTTTGTGGAAACTTGTGGAGGTTTTGTGTGATTTTTGTGTGATTTTGTGGGATATTGAGGCGATTTAGGGATCATGAGGGATTTTTCATGTATTTTGTGGGAATTTCTGGAGATTTGGTGGGATTTTTGTGGATTTTGGCCGTGTTTTGAGAAGATTTAGGGAATTTGGTGTGATTTTTCTGGGATTTTGTTGGGTATTGAGGACATTTTGTGGGATGTTTCTGGAATTTGGTGGGGCTTTTCAAGAATGTTGTGGTATTTTGAAAAGATTTTGGGAATTTTGTGGTGTTTTTTCTTGAATTTTGTGGGAAACTGTGCTGATTTTATGGGGCGTTTCTGGAATTTGGTCGAGTTTTCAGAAGATTTAGGGATTTTTGTGAGATTTTTGTGGGATGTTCTGGGAATTGGTAGAGATTTTGTGGGACATTCCTGTGAATTGGTAGGGTTTTGAAATGATTTAGGGAGTTTTGTGGGACTTCTCTGGAATTTGGTGGGGTTTTTCTGGAATTGTGTGGGATTCTGAGGAGACTTGAAGAATTTTGAGGAATTTGTTTTAGATTTTGTGGGAATTTGTGTAGATTCTGTGGGATTTTACTGGAATTTGGTGGGCCTTTTCAAGGTCTTTGTGTGGTTTTGAGGAGACTTGAAGAATTTTGAGGAAATTTTCTTAGATTTTGTGGAAACTTGTGGAGGTTTTGTGTGATTTTTGTGTGATTTTGTGGGATATTGAGGCGATTTAGGGATCTTGAGGGATTTTTCATGTATTTTGTGGGAATTTGTGGAGATTTGGTGGGATATTTTTCTAGAATTTGGTCGTGTTTTGAGAAGATTTCGGGAATTTTGTGGGATTTTTCCTGGAATTTTGTTGGATACTGGGGAGATTTTGTGGGATGTTTGTGGAACTTTGAGGGACTTTTCTGGAATTTTGTGAGATTCTGTAGAGAACTGACGAATTATCAGGGATTTTTCATGTATTCTGTGGGAATTAGTGGAGATTTGGTGGGATTTTTGTGGATTTTGGCCGTGTTTTGAGAAGGTTTAGGGAATTTTGTGGGATTTTTCCTGGAATTTTGTTGGATACTGGGGAGATTTTGTGGGATGTTTGTGGAACTTTGAGGGACTTTTTTGGAATTTGGTGAGATTCTGTAGAGAACTGACGAATTATCAGGGATTTTTCATGTATTCTGTGGGAATGTGTGGAGATTCAGTGGGATTTTTGTGTATTTTGGCCGTGTTTTCGAGTTTTCAGAAGATTTAGGGATTTTTGTGAGATTTTTGTGGGATGTTCTGGGAATTGGTAGAGATTTTGTGGAACATTCCTGTGAATTGGTAGGGTTTTGAAATGATTTAGGGAGTTTTGTGGGACTTCTCTGGAATTTTGTGTGTTTTTTCTGGAATTGTGTGGGATTCTGAGGAGACTTGAAGAATTTTGAGGAATTTTTTTTAGATTTTGTGGGAATTTGTGTAGATTCTGTGGGATTTTACTGGAATTTGGTGGGCCTTTTCAAGGACTTTGTGTGGTTTTGAGGAGACTTGAAGAAATTTGAGGAAATTTTCTTAGATTTTGTACAAACCTGTGGAGGTTTTGTGTGATTTTTGTGAGATTTTGCGGGATATTGAGGCGATTTAGGGATCTTGAGGGATTTTTCATGTATTTTGTGGGAATTTGTGGAGATTTGGTGGGATTTTTGTGGATTTTGCCCGTGTTTTGAGAAGATTTAGGGAATTTTGTTGATTTTTCTGGGATTTTGTTGGGTATTGAGGACATTTTGTGGGATGTTTCTGGAATTTGGTGGGGCTTTTTAAGAATTTTGTGGTATTTTGAAAAGATTTTGGGAATTTTGTGGTGTTTTTTCTTGAATTTTGTGGGAAACTGTGCTGATTTTATGGGGCGTTTTTGGAATTTGGTCGAGTTTTCAGAAGATTTAGGGATTTTTGTGAGATTTTTGTGGGATGTTCTGGGAATTGGTGGAGATTTTGTGGGACATTCCTGTGAATTGGTAGGGTTTTGAAATGATTTAGGGAGTTTTGTGGGACTTCTCTGGAATTTTGTGGGGTTTTTCTGGAATTGTGTGGGATTCTGAGGAGACTTGAAGAATTTTGAGGAATTTGTTTTAGATTTTGTGGGAATTTGTGTAGATTCTGTGGGATTTTTCTGGAATTTGGTGGGCCTTTTCAAGGACTTTGTGTGGTTTTGAGGAGACTTGAAGAATTTTGAGGAATTTTTCTTAGATTCTGTGGAAACTTGTGGAGGTTTTGTGTGATTTTTGTGGGATTTTGTGGGATATTGAGGCGATTTAGGGATCTTGAGGGATTTTTCATGTATTTTGTGGGAATTTGTGGAGATTTGGTGGGATATTTTTCTAGAATTTGGTCGTGTTTTGAGAAGATTTAGGGAATTTTGTGGGGTTTTTCCTGGAATTTTGTTGGATACTGGGGAGATTTTGTGGGATGTTTGGAACTTCGAGGGACTTTTCTGGAATTTGGTGAGATTCTGTAGAGAACTGACGAATTATCAGGGATTTTTCATGTATTCTGTGGGAATTTGTGGAGATTTGGTGGGATTTTTGTGGATTTTGGCCGTGTTTTGAGAAGATTTAGGGAATTTGGTGTGATTTTTCTGGGATTTTGTTGGGTATTGAGGACATTTTGTGGGATGTTTCTGGAATTTGGTGGGGCTTTTCAAGAATTTTGTGGTATTTTGAAAAGATTTAGGGAATTTTGTGGTGTTTTTTCTTGAATTTTGTGGGAAACTGTGCTGATTTTATGGGGCGTTTCTGGAATTTGGTCGAGTTTTCAGATGATTTAGGGAATTTTGTGAGATTTTTCCTGGAATTTTGTTGGATACTGGGGAGGTTTTATGGGATGCTTGTGGAACTTTGAGGGACTTTTCTGGAATTTGGTGAGATTCTGTAGAGAACTGACGAATTATCAGGGATTTTTCATGTATTCTGTGGGAATTTGTGGAGATTTGGTGGGATTTTTGTGGATTTTGGCCGTGTTTTGAGAAGATTTAGGGAATTTGGTGTGATTTTTCTGGGATTTTGTTGGGTATTGAGGACATTTTGTGGGATGTTTCTGGAATTTGGTGGGGCTTTTCAAGAATTTTGTGGTATTTTGAAAAGATTTTGGGAATTTTGTGGTGTTTTTTCTTGAATTTTGTGGGAAACTGTGCTGATTTTATGGGGCGTTTCTGGAATTTGGTCGAGTTTTCAGAAGATTTAGGGATTTTTGTGAGATTTTTGTGGGATGTTCTGGGAATTGGTGGAGATTTTGTGGGACATTCCTGTGAATTGGTAGGGTTTTGAAATGATTTAGGGAGTTTTGTGGGACTTCTCTGGAATTTTGTGGGTTTTTTCTGGAATTGTGTGGGATTCTGAGGAGACTTGAAGAATTTTGAGGAATTTGTTTTAGATTTTGTGGGTATTTGTGGAGATTCTGTGGGATTTTACTGGAATTTGGTGGGCATTTTCAAGGACTTTGTGTGGTTTTGAGGAGACTTGAAGAATTTTGAGGAATTTTTCTTAGATTTTGCAGAAACTTGTGGAGGTTTTGTGGGATTTTTGTGTGATTTTGTGGGATATTGAGGCGATTTAGGGATCTTGAGGGATTTTTCATGTATTTTGTGGGAATTTGTGGAGATTTGGTGGGATATTTTTCTAGAATTTGGTCGTGTTTTGAGAAGATTTAGGGAATTTTGTGGGGTTTTTCCTGGAATTTTGTTGGATACTGGGGAGATTTTGTGGGATGTTTGGAACTTCGAGGGACTTTTCTGGAATTTGGTGAGATTCTGTAGAGAACTGACGAATTATCAGGGATTTTTCATGTATTCTGTGGGAATTTGTGGAGATTTGGTGGGATTTTTGTGGATTTTGGCCGTGTTTTGAGAAGATTTAGGGAATTTGGTGTGATTTTTCTGGGATTTTGTTGGGTATTGAGGACATTTTGTGGGATGTTTCTGGAATTTGGTGGGGCTTTTCAAGAATTTTGTGGTATTTTGAAAAGATTTAGGGAATTTTGTGGTGTTTTTTCTTGAATTTTGTGGGAAACTGTGCTGATTTTATGGGGCGTTTCTGGAATTTGGTCGAGTTTTCAGATGATTTAGGGAATTTTGTGAGATTTTTCCTGGAATTTTGTTGGATACTGGGGAGGTTTTATGGGATGCTTGTGGAACTTTGAGGGACTTTTCTGGAATTTGGTGAGATTCTGTAGAGAACTGACGAATTATCAGGGATTTTTCATGTATTCTGTGGGAATTTGTGGAGATTTGGTGGGATTTTTGTGGATTTTGGCCGTGTTTTGAGAAGATTTAGGGAATTTGGTGTGATTTTTCTGGGATTTTGTTGGGTATTGAGGACATTTTGTGGGATGTTTCTGGAATTTGGTGGGGCTTTTCAAGAATTTTTTGGTATTTTGATAAGATTTAGGGAATTTTGTGGTGTTTTTTCTTGAATTTTATGGGAAACTGTGCTGATTTTATGGAGCGTTTCTGGAATTTGGTCGAGTTTTCAGAAGATTTAGGGATTTTTGTGAGATTTTTTTGGGATGTTCTGGGAATTGGTAGAGATTTTGTGGGACTTTCCTGTGAATTGGTAGGGTTTTGAAATGATTTAGGGAGTTTTGTGGGACTTCTCTGGAATTTTGTGGGTTTTTTCTGGAATTGTGTGGGATTCTGAGGAGACTTGAAGAATTTTGAGGAATTTGTTTTAGATTTTGTGGGAATTTGTGGAGATTTGGTGGGATATTTTTCTAGAATTTGGTCGTGTTTTGAGAAGATTTAGGGAATTTTGTGGGATTTTTCCTGGAATTTTGTTGGATACTGGGGAGATTTTGTGGGATGTTTGTGGAACTTTGAGGGACTCTTCTGGAATTTGGTGAGATTCTGTAGAGAACTGAAGAATTATCAGGGATTTTTCATGTATTCTGTGGGAATTTGTGGAGATTTGGTGGGATTTTTGTGGATTTTGGACGTGTTTTGAGAAGATTTAGGGAATTTGGTGTGATTTTTCTGGGATTTTGTTGGGTATTGAGGACATTTTGTGGGATGTTTCTGGAATTTGGTGGGGCTTTTCAAGAATTTTGTGGTATTTTGAAAAGATTTAGGGAATTTTGTGGTGTTTTTTCTTGAATTTTGTGGGAAACTGTGCTGATTTTATGGGGCGTTTCTGGAATTTGGTTGAGTTTTCAGAAGATTTAGGGATTTTTGTGAGATTTTTGTGGGATGTTCTGGGAATTGGTGGAGATTTTGTGGGACTTTCCTGTGAATTGGTAGGGTTTTGAAATGATTTAGGGAGTTTTGTGGGACTTCTCTGGAATTTTGTGGGTTTTTCTGGAATTGTGTGGGATTCTGAGGAGACTTGAAGAATTTTGAGGAATTTGTTTTAGATTGTGTGGGAATTTGTGGAGATTCTGTGGGATTTTACTGGAATTTGGTGGGCCTTTTCAAGGACTTTGTGTGGTTTTGAGGAGACTTGAAGAATTTTGAGGAATTTTTCTTAGATTTTGTGGAAACTTGTGGAGGTTTTGTGGGATTTTTGTGTGATTTTGTGGGATATTGAGGCGATTTAGGGATCTTGAGGGATTTTTCATGTATTTTGTGGAAATTTGTGGTGATTTGGTGGGATATTTTTCTAGAATTTGGTCGTGTTTTGAGAGGATTCAGGGAATTTTGTGGGATTTTTTCTGGAATTTTGTTGGATACTGGGGAGATTTTGTGGGATGTTTGTGGAACTTTGAGGGACTTTTCTGGAATTTGGTGAGATTCTGTAGAGAACTGACGAATTATCAGGGATTTTTCATGTATTCTGTGGGAATTTGTGGAGATTTGGTGGGATTTTTGTGGATTTTGGCCGTGTTTTGAGAAGATTTAGGGAATTTGGTGTTATTTTTCTGGGATTTTGATGGGTATTGAGGACATTTTGTGGGATGTTTCTGGAATTTGGTGGGGCTTTTCAAGAATTTTGTGGTATTTTGAAAAGATTTAGGGAATTTTGTGGTGTTTTTTCTAGAATTTTGTGGGAAACTGTGCTGATTTTATGGGGCGTTTCTGGAATTTGGTCGAGTTTTCAGAAGATTTAGGGATTTTTGTGAGATTTTTGTGGGATGTTCTGGGAATTGGTGGAGATTTTGTGGGACATTCCTGTGAATTGGTAGGGTTTTGAAATGATTTAGGGAGTTTTGTGGGACTTCTCTGGAATTTTGTGGGGTTTTTCTGGAATTGTGTGGGATTCTGAGGAGACTTGAAGAATTTTGAGGAATTTGTTTTAGATTTTGTGGGAATTTGTGGAGATTCTGTGGGATTTTACTAGAATTTGGTGGGCCTTTTCAAGGACTTTGTGTGGTTTTGAGGAGACTTGAAGAATTTTGAGGAATTTTTCTTAGATTTTGTGGAAACTTGTGGAGGTTTTGTGGGATTTTTGTGTGATTTTGTGGGATATTGAGGCGATTTAGGGATCTTGAGGGATTTTTCATGTATTTTGTGGGAATTTGTGGAGATTTGGTGGGATATTTTTCTAGAATTTGGTCGTGTTTTGAGAAGATTTAGGGAATTTTGTGGGATTTTTCCTGGAATTTTGTTGGATACTGGGGAGATTTTGTGGGATGTTTGTGGAACTTTGAGGGACTTTTCTGGAATTTGGTGAGATTCTGTGGAGAACTGACGAACTATCAGGGATTTTTCATGTATTCTGTGGGAATTTGTGGAGATTTGGTGGGATTTTTGTGGATTTTGGCCGTGTTTTGAGAAGATTTAGGGAATTTTGTGGTGGGATTTTGTTGGGTATTGAGGACATTTTGTGGGATGTTTCTGGAATTTGGTGGGGCTTTTCAAGAATTTTGTGGTATTTTGAAAAGATTTAGGGAATTTTGTGGTGTTTTTTCTTGAATTTTGTGGGAAACTGTGCTGATTTTATGGGGCGTTTCTGGAATTTGGTCGAGTTTTCAGAAGATTTAGGGATTTTTGTGAGATTTTTGTGGGATGTTCTGGGAATTGGTGGAGATTTTGTGGGACATTCCTGTGAATTGGTAGGGTTTTGAAATGATTTAGGGAGTTTTGTGGGACTTCTCTGGAATTTTGTGGGTTTTTTCTGGAATTGTGTGCGATTCTGAGGAGACTTGAAGAATTTTGAGGAATTTGTTTTAGATTTTGTGGGAATTTGTGGAGATTCTGTGGGATTTTACTGGAATTTGGTGGGCCTTTTCAAGGACTTTGTGTGGTTTTGAGGAGACTTGAAGAATTTTGAGGAATTTTTCTTAGATTCTGTGGAAACTTGTGGAAGTTTTGTGGGATTTTTGTGGGATTTTGTGGGATATTGAGGCGATTTAGGGATCTTGAGGGATTTTTCATGTATTTTGTGGGAATTTGTGGAGATTTGGTGGGATATTTTTCTAGAATTTGGTCGTGTTTTGAGAAGATTTAGGGAATTTTGTGGGATTTTTCCTGGAATTTTGTTGGATACTGGGGAGATTTTGTGGGATGTTTGTGGAACTTTGAGGGACTCTTCTGGAATTTTGTGAGATTCTGTAGAGAACTGACGAATTATCAGGGATTTTTCATGTATTTTGTGGGAATTTGTGGAGATTTGGTGGGATTTTTGTGGATTTTGGCCGTATTTTGAGAAGATTTAGGGAATTTTGTGGGATTTTTTTCTGGAATTTTGTTGGATACTGGGGAGATTTTGTGGGATGTTTGTGGGACTTTGAGGGACTTTTCTGGAATTTGGTGAGATTCTGTAGAGAACTGACGAATTATCAGGGATTTTTCATGTATTCTGTGGGAATTTGTGGAGATTTGGTGGGATTTTTGTGGATTTTGGCCGTGTTTTGAGAAGATTTAGGGAATTGTGTGTGATTTTTCTGGGAATTTGTTGGGTATTGAGGACATTTTGTGGGATGTTTCTGGAATTTGGTGGGGCTTTTCAAGAATTTTGTGGTATTTTGAAAAGATTTAGGGAATTTTGTGGTGTTTTTTCTAGAATTTTGTGGGAAACTGTGCTGATTTTATGGGGCGTTTCTGGAATTTGGTCGAGTTTTCAGAAGATTTAGGGATTTTTGTGAGATTTTTGTGGGATGTTCTGGGAATTGGTGGAGATTTTGTGGGACATTCCTGTGAATTGGTAGGGTTTTGAAATGATTTAGGGAGTTTTGTGGGACTTCTCTGGAATTTTGTGGGGTTTTTCTGGAATTGTGTGGGATTCTGAGGAGACTTGAAGAATTTTGAGGAATTTGTTTTAGATTTTGTGGGAATTTGTGGAGATTCTGTGGGATTTTACTAGAATTTGGTGGGCCTTTTCAAGGACTTTGTGTGGTTTTGAGGAGACTTGAAGAATTTTGAGGAATTTTTCTTAGATTTTGTGGAAACTTGTGGAGGTTTTGTGGGATTTTTGTGTGATTTTGTGGGATATTGAGGCGATTTAGGGATCTTGAGGGATTTTTCATGTATTTTGTGGGAATTTGTGGAGATTTGGTGGGATATTTTTCTAGAATTTGGTCGTGTTTTGAGAAGATTTAGGGAATTTTGTGGGATTTTTCCTGGAATTTTGTTGGATACTGGGGAGATTTTGTGGGATGTTTGTGGAACTTTGAGGGACTTTTCTGGAATTTGGTGAGATTCTGTGGAGAACTGACGAACTATCAGGGATTTTTCATGTATTCTGTGGGAATTTGTGGAGATTTGGTGGGATTTTTGTGGATTTTGGCCGTGTTTTGAGAAGATTTAGGGAATTTTGTGGTGGGATTTTGTTGGGTATTGAGGACATTTTGTGGGATGTTTCTGGAATTTGGTGGGGCTTTTCAAGAATTTTGTGGTATTTTGAAAAGATTTAGGGAATTTTGTGGTGTTTTTTCTTGAATTTTGTGGGAAACTGTGCTGATTTTATGGGGCGTTTCTGGAATTTGGTTGAGTTTTCAGAAGATTTAGGGATTTTTGTGAGATTTTTGTGGGATGTTCTGGGAATTGGTGGAGATTTTGTGGGACTTTCCTGTGAATTGGTAGGGTTTTGAAATGATTTAGGGAGTTTTGTGGGACTTCTCTGGAATTTTGTGGGTTTTTCTGGAATTGTGTGGGATTCTGAGGAGACTTGAAGAATTTTGAGGAATTTGTTTTAGATTGTGTGGGAATTTGTGGAGATTCTGTGGGATTTTACTGGAATTTGGTGGGCCTTTTCAAGGACTTTGTGTGGTTTTGAGGAGACTTGAAGAATTTTGAGGAATTTTTCTTAGATTTTGTGGAAACTTGTGGAGGTTTTGTGGGATTTTTGTGTGATTTTGTGGGATATTGAGGCGATTTAGGGATCTTGAGGGATTTTTCATGTATTTTGTGGAAATTTGTGGTGATTTGGTGGGATATTTTTCTAGAATTTGGTCGTGTTTTGAGAGGATTCAGGGAATTTTGTGGGATTTTTTCTGGAATTTTGTTGGATACTGGGGAGATTTTGTGGGATGTTTGTGGAACTTTGAGGGACTTTTCTGGAATTTGGTGAGATTCTGTAGAGAACTGACGAATTATCAGGGATTTTTCATGTATTCTGTGGGAATTTGTGGAGATTTGGTGGGATTTTTGTGGATTTTGGCCGTGTTTTGAGAAGATTTAGGGAATTTGGTGTTATTTTTCTGGGATTTTGATGGGTATTGAGGACATTTTGTGGGATGTTTCTGGAATTTGGTGGGGCTTTTCAAGAATTTTGTGGTATTTTGAAAAGATTTAGGGAATTTTGTGGTGTTTTTTCTAGAATTTTGTGGGAAACTGTGCTGATTTTATGGGGCGTTTCTGGAATTTGGTCGAGTTTTCAGAAGATTTAGGGATTTTTGTGAGATTTTTGTGGGATGTTCTGGGAATTGGTGGAGATTTTGTGGGACATTCCTGTGAATTGGTAGGGTTTTGAAATGATTTAGGGAGTTTTGTGGGACTTCTCTGGAATTTTGTGGGGTTTTTCTGGAATTGTGTGGGATTCTGAGGAGACTTGAAGAATTTTGAGGAATTTGTTTTAGATTTTGTGGGAATTTGTGGAGATTCTGTGGGATTTTACTAGAATTTGGTGGGCCTTTTCAAGGACTTTGTGTGGTTTTGAGGAGACTTGAAGAATTTTGAGGAATTTTTCTTAGATTTTGTGGAAACTTGTGGAGGTTTTGTGGGATTTTTGTGTGATTTTGTGGGATATTGAGGCGATTTAGGGATCTTGAGGGATTTTTCATGTATTTTGTGGGAATTTGTGGAGATTTGGTGGGATATTTTTCTAGAATTTGGTCGTGTTTTGAGAAGATTTAGGGAATTTTGTGGGATTTTTCCTGGAATTTTGTTGGATACTGGGGAGATTTTGTGGGATGTTTGTGGAACTTTGAGGGACTTTTCTGGAATTTGGTGAGATTCTGTGGAGAACTGACGAACTATCAGGGATTTTTCATGTATTCTGTGGGAATTTGTGGAGATTTGGTGGGATTTTTGTGGATTTTGGCCGTGTTTTGAGAAGATTTAGGGAATTTTGTGGTGGGATTTTGTTGGGTATTGAGGACATTTTGTGGGATGTTTCTGGAATTTGGTGGGGCTTTTCAAGAATTTTGTGGTATTTTGAAAAGATTTAGGGAATTTTGTGGTGTTTTTTCTTGAATTTTGTGGGAAACTGTGCTGATTTTATGGGGCGTTTCTGGAATTTGGTCGAGTTTTCAGAAGATTTAGGGATTTTTGTGAGATTTTTGTGGGATGTTCTGGGAATTGGTGGAGATTTTGTGGGACATTCCTGTGAATTGGTAGGGTTTTGAAATGATTTAGGGAGTTTTGTGGGACTTCTCTGGAATTTTGTGGGTTTTTTCTGGAATTGTGTGCGATTCTGAGGAGACTTGAAGAATTTTGAGGAATTTGTTTTAGATTTTGTGGGAATTTGTGGAGATTCTGTGGGATTTTACTGGAATTTGGTGGGCCTTTTCAAGGACTTTGTGTGGTTTTGAGGAGACTTGAAGAATTTTGAGGAATTTTTCTTAGATTCTGTGGAAACTTGTGGAAGTTTTGTGGGATTTTTGTGGGATTTTGTGGGATATTGAGGCGATTTAGGGATCTTGAGGGATTTTTCATGTATTTTGTGGGAATTTGTGGAGATTTGGTGGGATATTTTTCTAGAATTTGGTCGTGTTTTGAGAAGATTTAGGGAATTTTGTGGGATTTTTCCTGGAATTTTGTTGGATACTGGGGAGATTTTGTGGGATGTTTGTGGAACTTTGAGGGACTCTTCTGGAATTTTGTGAGATTCTGTAGAGAACTGACGAATTATCAGGGATTTTTCATGTATTTTGTGGGAATTTGTGGAGATTTGGTGGGATTTTTGTGGATTTTGGCCGTATTTTGAGAAGATTTAGGGAATTTTGTGGGATTTTTTTCTGGAATTTTGTTGGATACTGGGGAGATTTTGTGGGATGTTTGTGGGACTTTGAGGGACTTTTCTGGAATTTGGTGAGATTCTGTAGAGAACTGACGAATTATCAGGGATTTTTCATGTATTCTGTGGGAATTTGTGGAGATTTGGTGGGATTTTTGTGGATTTTGGCCGTGTTTTGAGAAGATTTAGGGAATTGTGTGTGATTTTTCTGGGAATTTGTTGGGTATTGAGGACATTTTGTGGGATGTTTCTGGAATTTGGTGGGGCTTTTCAAGAATTTTGTGGTATTTTGAAAAGATTTAGGGAATTTTGTGGTGTTTTTTCTAGAATTTTGTGGGAAACTGTGCTGATTTTATGGGGCGTTTCTGGAATTTGGTCGAGTTTTCAGAAGATTTAGGGATTTTTGTGAGATTTTTGTGGGATGTTCTGGGAATTGGTGGAGATTTTGTGGGACATTCCTGTGAATTGGTAGGGTTTTGAAATGATTTAGGGAGTTTTGTGGGACTTCTCTGGAATTTTGTGGGGTTTTTCTGGAATTGTGTGGGATTCTGAGGAGACTTGAAGAATTTTGAGGAATTTGTTTTAGATTTTGTGGGAATTTGTGGAGATTCTGTGGGATTTTACTAGAATTTGGTGGGCCTTTTCAAGGACTTTGTGTGGTTTTGAGGAGACTTGAAGAATTTTGAGGAATTTTTCTTAGATTTTGTGGAAACTTGTGGAGGTTTTGTGGGATTTTTGTGTGATTTTGTGGGATATTGAGGCGATTTAGGGATCTTGAGGGATTTTTCATGTATTTTGTGGGAATTTGTGGAGATTTGGTGGGATATTTTTCTAGAATTTGGTCGTGTTTTGAGAAGATTTAGGGAATTTTGTGGGATTTTTCCTGGAATTTTGTTGGATACTGGGGAGATTTTGTGGGATGTTTGTGGAACTTTGAGGGACTTTTCTGGAATTTGGTGAGATTCTGTGGAGAACTGACGAACTATCAGGGATTTTTCATGTATTCTGTGGGAATTTGTGGAGATTTGGTGGGATTTTTGTGGATTTTGGCCGTGTTTTGAGAAGATTTAGGGAATTTTGTGGTGGGATTTTGTTGGGTATTGAGGACATTTTGTGGGATGTTTCTGGAATTTGGTGGGGCTTTTCAAGAATTTTGTGGTATTTTGAAAAGATTTAGGGAATTTTGTGGTGTTTTTTCTTGAATTTTGTGGGAAACTGTGCTGATTTTATGGGGCGTTTCTGGAATTTGGTCGAGTTTTCAGAAGATTTAGGGATTTTTGTGAGATTTTTGTGGGATGTTCTGGGAATTGGTGGAGATTTTGTGGGACATTCCTGTGAATTGGTAGGGTTTTGAAATGATTTAGGGAGTTTTGTGGGACTTCTCTGGAATTTTGTGGGTTTTTTCTGGAATTGTGTGCGATTCTGAGGAGACTTGAAGAATTTTGAGGAATTTGTTTTAGATTTTGTGGGAATTTGTGGAGATTCTGTGGGATTTTACTGGAATTTGGTGGGCCTTTTCAAGGACTTTGTGTGGTTTTGAGGAGACTTGAAGAATTTTGAGGAATTTTTCTTAGATTCTGTGGAAACTTGTGGAAGTTTTGTGGGATTTTTGTGGGATTTTGTGGGATATTGAGGCGATTTAGGGATCTTGAGGGATTTTTCATGTATTTTGTGGGAATTTGTGGAGATTTGGTGGGATATTTTTCTAGAATTTGGTCGTGTTTTGAGAAGATTTAGGGAATTTTGTGGGATTTTTCCTGGAATTTTGTTGGATACTGGGGAGATTTTGTGGGATGTTTGTGGAACTTTGAGGGACTCTTCTGGAATTTTGTGAGATTCTGTAGAGAACTGACGAATTATCAGGGATTTTTCATGTATTTTGTGGGAATTTGTGGAGATTTGGTGGGATTTTTGTGGATTTTGGCCGTATTTTGAGAAGATTTAGGGAATTTTGTGGGATTTTTTTCTGGAATTTTGTTGGATACTGGGGAGATTTTGTGGGATGTTTGTGGGACTTTGAGGGACTTTTCTGGAATTTGGTGAGATTCTGTAGAGAACTGACGAATTATCAGGGATTTTTCATGTATTCTGTGGGAATTTGTGGAGATTTGGTGGGATTTTTGTGGATTTTGGCCGTGTTTTGAGAAGATTTAGGGAATTGTGTGTGATTTTTCTGGGATTTTGTTGGGTATTGAGGACATTTTGTGGGATGTTTCTGGAATTTGGTGGGGCTTTTCAAGAATTTTGTGGTATTTTGAAAAGATTTAGGGAATTTTGTGGTGTTTTTTCTTGAATTTTGTGGGAAACGGTGCTGATTTTATGGGGCGTTTCTGGAATTTGGTCGAGTTTTCAGAAGATTTAGGGATTTTTGTGATATTTTTGTGGGATGTTCTGGGAATTGGTGGAGATTTTGTGGGACATTCCTGTGAATTGGTAGGGTTTTGAAATGATTTAGGGAGTTTTGTGGGACTTCTCTGGAATTTTGTGGGGTTTTTCTGGAATGGTGTGGGATTCTGAGGAGACTTGAAGAATTTTGAGGAATTTGTTTTAGATTTTGTGGGAATTTGTGGAGATTCTGTGGGATTTTACTAGAATTTGGTGGGCGTTTTCAAGGACTTTGTGTGGTTTAGAGGAGACTTGAAGTATTTTGAGGAATTTTTCTTAGATTTTGTGGAAACTTGTGGAGGTTTTGTGTGATTTTTGTGTGATTTTGTGGGATATTGAGGCGATTTAGGGATCTTGAGGGATTTTTCATGTATTTTGTGGGAATTTGTGGAGATTTGGTGGGATATTTTTCTAGAATTTGGTCGTGTTTTGAGAAGATTTAGGGAATTTTGTGGGATTTTTCCTGGAATTTTGTTGGATACTGGGGAGATTTTGTGGGATGTTTGTGGAACTTTGAGGGACTTTTCTGGAATTTGGTGAGATTCTGTAGAGAACTGACGAACTATCAGGGATTTTTCATGTATTCTGTGGGAATTTGTGGAGATTTGGTGGGATTTTTGTGGATTTTGGCCGTGTTTTGAGAAGATTTAGGGAATTTTGTGGTGGGATTTTGTTGGGTATTGAGGACATTTGGTGGGATGTTTCTGGAATTTGGTGGGGCTTTTCAAGAATTTTGTGGTATTTTGAAAAGATTTTGGGAATTTTGTGGTGTTTTTTCTTGAATTTTGTGGGAAACTGTGCTGATTTTATGGGGCGTTTCTGGAATTTGGTCGAGTTTTCAGAAGATTTAGGGATTTTTGTGAGATTTTTGTGGGATGTTCTGGGAATTGGTGGAGATTTTGTGGGACATTCCTGTGAATTGGTAGGGTTTTGAAATGATTTAGGGAGTTTTGTGGGACTTCTCTGGAATTTTGTGGGTTTTTTCTGGAATTGTGTGGGATTCTGAGGAGACTTGAAGAATTTTGAGGAATTTGTTTTAGATTTTGTGGGAATTTGTGGAGATTCTGTGGGATTTTTCTGGAATTTCGTGGGCCTTTTCAAGGTCTTTGTGTGGTTTTGAGGAGACTTGAAGAATTTTGAGGAATTTTTCTTAGATTTTGTGGCAACTTGTGGAAGTTTTGTGGGATTTTTGAGGGATTTTGTGGGATATTGAGGCGATTTAGGGATCTTGAGGGATTTTTCATGTATTTTGTGGGAATTTGTGGAGATTTGGTGGGATATTTTTCTAGAATTTGGTCGTGTTTTGAGAAGATTTAGGGAATTTTGTGGGATTTTTCCTGGAATTTTGTTGGATACTGGGGAGATTTTGTGGCATGTTTGTGGAACTTTGAGGGACTCTTCTGGAATTTTGTGAGATTCTGTAGAGAACTGACGAATTATCAGGGATTTTTCATGTATTTTGTGGGAATTTGTGGAGATTTGGTGGGATTTTTGTGGATTTTGGCCGTATTTTGAGAAGATTTAGGGAATTTTGTGGGATTTTTTTCTGGAATTTTGTTGGATACTGGGGAGATTTTGTGGGATGTTTGTGGGACTTTGAGGGACTTTTCTGGAATTTGGTGAGATTCTGTAGAGAACTGAAGAATTATCAGGGATTTTTCATGTATTCTGTGGGAATTTGTGGAGATTTGGTGGGATTTTTGTGGATTTTGGCCGTGTTTTGAGAAGATTTAGGGAATTGTGTGTGATTTTTCTGGGATTTTGTTGGGTATTGAGGACATTTTGTGGGATGTTTCTGGAATTTGGTGGGGCTTTTCAAGAATTTTGTGGTATTTTGAAAAGATTTTGGGAATTTATTGGTGTTTTTTCTTGAATTTTGTGGGAAACTCTGCTGATTTTATGGGGCGTTTCTGGAATTTGGTCGAGTTTTCAGAAGATTTAGGGAATTTTGTGAGATTTTTCCTGGAATTTTGTTGGATATTAGGGAGGTTTTGTGGAATGCTTGTGGAACTTTGAGGGACTTTTCTGGAATTTTGTGAGATTCTGTAGAGAACTGAAGAATTATCAGGGATTTTTCATGTATTCTGTGGGAATTTGTGGAGATTTGGTGGGATTTTTGTGGATTTTGGCGGTATTTTAAGAAGATTAGGGAATTTTGTGGGATTTTTCCTGGAATTTTGTTGGATACTGGGGAGATTTTGTGGGATGTTTGTGGAACTTTGAGGGACTCTTCTGGAATTTTGTGAGATTCTGTAGAGAACTGACGAATTATCAGGGATTTTTCATGTATTCTGTGGGAATTTGTGGAGATTTGGTGGGATTTTTGTGGATTTTGGCCGTGTTTTGAGAAGATTTAGGGAATTTGGTGTGATTTTTCTGGGATTTTGTTGGGTATTGAGGACATTTTGTGGGATGTTTCTGGAATTTGGTGGGGCTTTTCAAGAATTTTGTGGTATTTTGAAAAGATTTTGGGAATTTTGTGGTGTTTTTTCTTGAATTTTGTGGGAAACTGTGCTGATTTTATGGGGCGTTTCTGGAATTTGGTCGAGTTTTCAGAAGATTTAGGGATTTTTGTGAGATTTTTGTGGGATGTTCTGGGAATTGGTGGAGATTTTGTGGGACATTCCTGTGAATTGGTAGGGTTTTGAAATGATTTAGGGAGTTTTGTGGGACTTCTCTGGAATTTTGTGGGTTTTTTCTGGAATTGTGTGGGATTCTGAGGAGACTTGAAGAATTTTGAGGAATTTGTTTTAGATTTTGTGGGAATTTGTGGAGATTCTGTGGGATTTTACTGGAATTTGGTGGGCCTTTTCAAGGACTTTGTGTGGTTTTGAGGAGACTTGAAGAATTTTGAGGAATTTTTCTTAGATTTTGCAGAAACTTGTGGAGGTTTTGTGGGATTTTTGTGTGATTTTGTGGGATATTGAGGCGATTTAGGGATCTTGAGGGATTTTTCATGTATTTTTTGGGAATTTGTGGAGATTTGGTGGGATATTTTTCTAGAATTTGGTCGTGTTTTGAGAAGATTTAGGGAATTTTGTGGGATTTTTCCTGGAATTTTGTTGGATACTGGGGAGATTTTGTGGGATGTTTGTGGAACTTTGAGGAACTCTTCTGGAATTTGGTGAGATTCTGTAGAGAACTGACGAATTATCAGGGATTTTTCATGTATTCTGTGGGAATTTGTGGAGATTTGGTGGGATTTTTGTGGATTTTGGCCGTGTTTTGAGAAGATTTAGGGAATTTGGTGTGATTTTTCTGTTATTTTGTTGGGTATTGAGGACATTTTGTGGGATGTTTCTGGAATTTGGTGGGGCTTTTCAAGAATTTTGTGGTATTTTGAAAAGATTTTGGGAATTTGGTGGTGTTCTTTCTTGAATTTTGTGGGAAACTGTGCTGATTTTATGGGGCGTTTCTGGAATTTGGTCGAGTTTTCAGAAGATTTAGGGAATTTTGTGAGATTTTTCCTGGAATTTTCTTGGATATTAGGGAGGTTTTGTGGAATGCTTGTGGAACTTTGAGGGACTTTTCTGGAATTTTGTGAGATTCTGTAGAGAACTGAAGAATTATCAGGGATTTTTCATGTATTCTGTGGGAATTTGTGGAGATTTGGTGGGATTTTTGTGGATTTTGGCGGTATTTTAAGAAGATTAGGGAATTTTGTGGGGTTTTTCCTGGAATTTTGTTGGATACTGGCGAGATTTTGTGGGATGTTTGTGGAACTTTGAGGGACTTTTCTGGAATTTTGTGAGATTCTGTAGAGAACTGAAGAATTATCAGGGATTTTTCATGTATTTTGTGGGATTTTGTGGAGATTTGGTGGGATATTTTTCTAGAATTTGGTCGTGTTTTGAGAAGATTTAGGGAATTTGGTGGGATTTTTCCTGGAATTTTGTTGGATACTGGGGAGATTTTGTGGGATGTTTCTGGAACTTTGAGGGACTTTTCTGGAATTTGGTGAGATTCTGTAGAGAAATGACAACATTATCAGGGATTTTTCATGTATTCTGTGGGAATTTGTGGAGATTTGATGGGATTTTTGTGGATTTTGGTAGAGTTTTGAGAAGATTTAGGGAATTTTGTGGTGTTTTTTCTTGAATTTTGTGGGAAACTCTGCTGATTTTATGGGGCGTTTCTGGAATTTGGTCAAGTTTTCAGATGATTTAGGGAATTTTGTGGGATTTTTCTGGGATTTTTTTGGGTATTGAGGACATTTTGTGGGAAGTTTTTGGAACTTTGAGGGACTTTTCTGGAATTTGGTGAGATTCTGTAGAGAACTGAAGGATTATCAGGGATTTTTCATGTATTCTGTGGGAATTTGTGGAGATTTGATGGGATTTTTTTGGATTTTGGCCGTGTTTTGAGAAGATTTAGGGAATTTTGTGTGATTTTTCTGGGATTTTGTTGGGTATTGAGGACATTTTGTGGGATGTTTCTGGAATTTGGTGGGGCTTTTCAAGAATTTTGTGGTATTTTGAAAAGATTTTGGGAATTTTGTGGTGTTCTTTCTTGAATTTTGTGGGAAACTGTGCTGATTTTATGGGGCGTTTCTGGAATTTGGTCGAGTTTTCAGAAGATTTAGGGATTTTTGTGAGATTTTTGTGGGATGTTCTGGGAATTGGTGGAGATTTTGTGGGACATTCCTGTGAATTGGTAGGGTTTTGAAATGATTTAGGGAGTTTTGTGGGACTTCTCTGGAATTTTGTGGGTTTTTCTGGAATTGTGTGGGATTCTGAGGAGACTTGAAGAATTTTGAGGAATTTGTTTTAGATTTTGTGGGTATTTGTGGAGATTCTGTGGGATTTTACTGGAATTTGGTGGGCCTTTTCAAGGACTTTGTGTGGTTTTGAGGAGACTTGAAGAATTTTGAGGAATTTTTCTTAGATTTTGCAGAAACTTGTGGAGGTTTTGTGGGATTTTTGTGTGATTTTGTGGGATATTGATGCGATTTAGGGATCTTGAGGGATTTTTCATGTATTTTTTGGGAATTTGTGGAGATTTGGTGGGATATTTTTCTAGAATTTGGTCGTGTTTTGAGAAGATTTAGGGAATTTTGTGGGATTTTTCCTGGAATTTTGTTGGATACTGGGGAGATTTTGTGGGATGTTTGTGGAACTTTGAGGGACTCTTCTGGAATTTTGTGAGATTCTGTAGAGAACTGACGAATTATCAGGGATTTTTCATGTATTCTGTGGGAATTTGTGGAGATTTGGTGGGATTTTTGTGGATTTTGGCCGTGTTTTGAGAAGATTTAGGGAATTTGGTGTGATTTTTCTGTTATTTTGTTGGGTATTGAGGACATTTTGTGGGATGTTTCTGGAATTTGGTGGGGCTTTTCAAGAATTTTGTGGTATTTTGAAAAGATTTTGGGAATTTTGTGGTGTTTTTTCTTGAATTTTGTGGGAAACTGTGCTGATTTTATGGGGCGTTTCTGGAATTTGGTCGAGTTTTCAGAAGATTTAGGGATTTTTGTGAGATTTTTGTGGGATGTTCTGGGAATTGGTGGAGATTTTGTGGGACATTCCTGTGAATTGGTAGGGTTTTGAAATGATTTAGGGAGTTTTGTGGGACTTCTCTGGAATTTTGTGGGTTTTTTCTGGAATTGTGTGGGATTCTGAGGAGACTTGAAGAATTTTGAGGAATTTGTTTTAGATTTTGTGGGTATTTGTGGAGATTCTGTGGGATTTTACTGGAATTTGGTGGGCCTTTTCAAGGACTTTGTGTGGTTTTGAGGAGACTTGAAGAATTTTGAGGAATTTTTCTTAGATTTTGCAGAAACTTGTGGAGGTTTTGTGGGATTTTTGTGTGATTTTGTGGGATATTGAGGCGATTTAGGGATCTTGAGGGATTTTTCATGTATTTTGTGGGAATTTGTGGAGATTTGGTGGGATATTTTTCTAGAATTTGGTCGTGTTTTGAGAAGATTTAGGGAATTTGGTGGGATTTTTCCTGGAATTTTGTTGGATACTGGGGAGATTTTGTGGGATGTTTGTGGAACTTTGAGGGACTTTTCTGGAATTTGGTGAGATTCTGTAGAGAACTGACGAATTATCAGGGATTTTTCATGTATTCTGTGGGAATTTGTGGAGATTTGGTGGGATTTTTGTGGATTTTGGCCGTGTTTTGAGAAGATTTAGGGAATTTTGTGGGATTTTTCTGTTATTTTGTTGGGTATTGAGGACATTTTGTGGGATGTTTCTGGAATTTGGTGGGGCTTTTCAAGAATTTTGTGGTATTTTGAAAAGATTTTGGGAATTTTGTGGTGTTTTTTCTTGAATTTTGTGGGAAACTCTGCTGATTTTATGGGGCGTTTCTGGAATTTGGTCGAGTTTTCAGAAGATTTAGGGAATTTTGTGAGATTTTTCCTGGAATTTTGTTGGATATTAGGGAGGTTTTGTGGAATGCTTGTGGAACTTTGAGGGACTTTTCTGGAATTTTGTGAGATTCTGTAGAGAACTGAAGAATTATCAGGGATTTTTCATGTATTCTGTGGGAATTTGTGGAGATTTGGTGGGATTTTTGTGGATTTTGGCGGTATTTTAAGAAGATTAGGGAATTTTGTGGGATTTTTCCTGGAATTTTGTTGGATACTGGGGAGATTTTGTGGGATGTTTGTGGAACTTTGAGGGACTTTTCTGGAATTTTGTGAGATTCTGTAGAGAACTGAAGAATTATCAGGGATTTTTCATGTATTTTGTGGGATTTTGTGGAGATTTTCTGGGATATTTTTGTGGATTTTGGCCGTGTTTTGAGAAGATTTAGGGAATTTGGTGGGATTTTTCCTGGAATTTTGTTGGATACTGGGGAGATTTTGTGGGATGTTTCTGGAACTTTGAGGGACTTTTCTGGAATTTGGTGAGATTCTGTAGAGAAATGACAAAATTATCAGGGATTTTTCATGTATTCTGTGGGAATTTGTGGAGATTTGATGGGATTTTTGTGGATTTTGGTAGAGTTTTGAGAAGATTTAGGGAATTTTGTGGTGTTTTTTCTTGAATTTTGTGGGAAACTCTGCTGATTTTATGGGGAGTTTCTGGAATTTGGTCAAGTTTTCAGATGATTTAGGGAATTTTGTGGGATTTTTCTGGGATTTTTTTGGGTATTGAGGACATTTTGTGGGAAGTTTTTGGAACTTTGAGGGACTTTTCTGGAATTTGGTGAGATTCTGTAGAGAACTGAAGGATTATCAGGGATTTTTCATGTATTCTGTGGGAATTTGTGGAGATTTGATGGGATTTTTTTGGATTTTGGCCGTGTTTTGAGAAGATTTAGGGAATTTGGTGTGATTTTTCTGGGATTTCGTTGGGTATTGAGGACATTTTGTGGGATGTTTCTGGAATTTGGTGGGGCTTTTCAAGAATTTTGTGGTATTTTGAAAAGATTTAGGGAATTTTGTGGTGTTTTTTCTTGAATTTTGTGGGAAACTCTGCTGATTTTATGGGGCGTTTCTGGAATTTGGTCGAGTTTTCAGAAGATTTAGGGATTTTTGTGAGATTTTTGTGGGATGTTCTGGGAATTGGTGGAGATTTTGTGGGACATTCCTGTGAATTGGTAGGGTTTTGAAATGATTTAGGGAGTTTTGTGGGACTTCTCTGGAATTTTGTGGGTTTTTTCTGGAATTGTGTGGGATTCTGAGGAGACTTGAAGAATTTTGAGGAATTTGTTTTAGATTTTGTGGGTATTTGTGGAGATTCTGTGGGATTTTACTGGAATTTGGTGGGCCTTTTCAAGGACTTTGTGTGGTTTTGAGGAGACTTGAAGAATTTTGAGGAATTTTTCTTAGATTTTGCAGAAACTTGTGGAGGTTTTGTGGGATTTTTGTGTGATTTTGTGGGATATTGAGGCGATTTAGGGATCTTGAGGGATTTTTCATGTATTTTGTGGGAATTTGTGGAGATTTGGTGGGATATTTTTCTAGAATTTGGTCGTGTTTTGAGAAGATTTAGGGAATTTGGTGGGATTTTTCCTGGAATTTTGTTGGATACTGGGGAGATTTTGTGGGATGTTTGTGGAACTTTGAGGGACTTTTCTGGAATTTGGTGAGATTCTGTAGAGAACTGACGAATTATCAGGGATTTTTCATGTATTCTGTGGGAATTTGTGGAGATTTGGTGGGATTTTTGTGGATTTTGGCCGTGTTTTGAGAAGATTTAGGGAATTTTGTGGGATTTTTCTGTTATTTTGTTGGGTATTGAGGACATTTTGTGGGATGTTTCTGGAATTTGGTGGGGCTTTTCAAGAATTTTGTGGTATTTTGGAAAGATTTTGGGAATTTTGTGGTGTTTTTTCTTGAATTTTGTGGGAAACTCTGCTGATTTTATGGGGCGTTTCTGGAATTTGGTCGAGTTTTCAGAAGATTTAGGGAATTTTGTGAGATTTTTCCTGGAATTTTGTTGGATATTAGGGAGGTTTTGTGGAATGCTTGTGGAACTTTGAGGGACTTTTCTGGAATTTTGTGAGATTCTGTAGAGAACTGAAGAATTATCAGGGATTTTTCATGTATTCTGTGGGAATTTGTGGAGATTTGGTGGGATTTTTGTGGATTTTGGCGGTATTTTAAGAAGATTAGGGAATTTTGTGGGATTTTTCCTGGAATTTTGTTGGATACTGGGGAGATTTTGTGGGATGTTTGTGGAACTTTGAGGGACTTTTCTGGAATTTTGTGAGATTCTGTAGAGAACTGAAGAATTATCAGGGATTTTTCATGTATTTTGTGGGATTTTGTGGAGATTTTCTGGGATATTTTTGTGGATTTTGGCCGTGTTTTGAGAAGATTTAGGGAATTTGGTGGGATTTTTCCTGGAATTTTGTTGGATACTGGGGAGATTTTGTGGGATGTTTCTGGAACTTTGAGGGACTTTTCTGGAATTTGGTGAGATTCTGTAGAGAAATGACAAAATTATCAGGGATTTTTCATGTATTCTGTGGGAATTTGTGGAGATTTGATGGGATTTTTGTGGATTTTGGTAGAGTTTTGAGAAGATTTAGGGAATTTTGTGGTGTTTTTTCTTGAATTTTGTGGGAAACTGTGCTGATTTTATGGGGCGTTTCTGGAATTTGGTCGAGTTTTCAGAAGATTTAGGGATTTTTGTGAGATTTTTGTGGGATGTTCTGGGAATTGGTGGAGATTTTGTGGGACATTCCTGTGAATTGGTAGGGTTTTGAAATGATTTAGGGAGTTTTGTGGGACTTCTCTGGAATTTTGTGGGGTTTTTCTGGAATTGTGTGGGATTCTGAGGAGACTTGAAGAATTTTGAGGAATTTGTTTTAGATTTTGTGGGTATTTGTGGAGATTCTGTGGGATTTTACTGGAATTTGGTGGGCCTTTTCAAGGACTTTGTGTGGTTTTGAGGAGACTTGAAGAATTTTGAGGAATTTTTCTTAGATTTTGCAGAAACTTGTGGAGGTTTTGTGGGATTTTTGTGTGATTTTGTGGGATATTGAGGCGATTTAGGGATCTTGAGGGATTTTTCATGTATTTTGTGGGAATTTGTGGAGATTTGGTGGGATATTTTTCTAGAATTTGGTCGTGTTTTGAGAAGATTTAGGGAATTTGGTGGGATTTTTCCTGGAATTTTGTTGGATACTGGGGAGATTTTGTGGGATGTTTGTGGAACTTTGAGGGACTTTTCTGGAATTTGGTGAGATTCTGTAGAGAACTGAAGAATTATCAGGGATTTTTCATGTATTTTGTGGGATTTTGTGGAGATTTGGTGGGATATTTTTCTAGAATTTGGTCGTGTTTTGAGAAGATTTAGGGAATTTGGTGGGATTTTTCCTGGAATTTTGTTGGATACTGGGGAGATTTTGTGGGATGTTTCTGGAACTTTGAGGGACTTTTCTGGAATTTGGTGAGATTCTGTAGAGAAATGACAAAATTATCAGGGATTTTTCATGTATTCTGTGGGAATTTGTGGAGATTTGATGGGATTTTTGTGGATTTTGGTAGAGTTTTGAGAAGATTTAGGGAATTTTGTGGTGTTTTTTCTTGAATTTTGTGGGAAACTCTGCTGATTTTATGGGGAGTTTCTGGAATTTGGTCAAGTTTTCAGATGATTTAGGGAATTTTGTGGGATTTTTCTGGGATTTTTTTGGGTATTGAGGACATTTTGTGGGAAGTTTTTGGAACTTTGAGGGACTTTTCTGGAATTTGGTGAGATTCTGTAGAGAACTGAAGGATTATCAGGGATTTTTCATGTATTCTGTGGGAATTTGTGGAGATTTGATGGGATTTTTTTGGATTTTGGCCGTGTTTTGAGAAGATTTAGGGAATTTTGTGTGATTTTTCTGGGATTTTGTTGGGTATTGAGGACATTTTGTGGGATGTTTCTGGAATTTGGTGGGGCTTTTCAAGAATTTTGTGGTATTTTGAAAAGATTTAGGGAATTTTGTGGTGTTTTTTCTTGAATTTTGTGGGAAACTCTGCTGATTTTATGGGGCGTTTCTGGAATTTGGTCGAGTTTTCAGAAGATTTAGGGATTTTTGTGAGATTTTTGTGGGATGTTCTGGGAATTGGTGGAGATTTTGTGGGACATTCCTGTGAATTGGTAGGGTTTTGAAATGATTTAGGGAGTTTTGTGGGACTTCTCTGGAATTTTGTGGGGTTTTTCTGGAATTGTGTGGGATTCTGAGGAGACTTGAAGAATTTTGAGGAATTTGTTTTAGATTTTGTGGGTATTTGTGGAGATTCTGTGGGATTTTACTGGAATTTGGTGGGCCTTTTCAAGGACTTTGTGTGGTTTTGAGGAGACTTGAAGAATTTTGAGGAATTTTTCTTAGATTTTGCAGAAACTTGTGGAGGTTTTGTGGGATTTTTGTGTGATTTTGTGGGATATTGAGGCGATTTAGGGATCTTGAGGGATTTTTCATGTATTTTGTGGGAATTTGTGGAGATTTGGTGGGATATTTTTCTAGAATTTGGTCGTGTTTTGAGAAGATTTAGGGAATTTGGTGGGATTTTTCCTGGAATTTTGTTGGATACTGGGGAGATTTTGTGGGATGTTTGTGGAACTTTGAGGGACTTTTCTGGAATTTGGTGAGATTCTGTAGAGAACTGACGAATTATCAGGGATTTTTCATGTATTCTGTGGGAATTTGTGGAGATTTGGTGGGATTTTTGTGGATTTTGGCCGTGTTTTGAGAAGATTTAGGGAATTTTGTGGGATTTTTCTGTTATTTTGTTGGGTATTGAGGACATTTTGTGGGATGTTTCTGGAATTTGGTGGGGCTTTTCAAGAATTTTGTGGTATTTTGAAAAGATTTTGGGAATTTTGTGGTGTTTTTTCTTGAATTTTGTGGGAAACTCTGCTGATTTTATGGGGCGTTTCTGGAATTTGGTCGAGTTTTCAGAAGATTTAGGGAATTTTGTGAGATTTTTCCTGGAATTTTGTTGGATATTAGGGAGGTTTTGTGGAATGCTTGTGGAACTTTGAGGGACTTTTCTGGAATTTTGTGAGATTCTGTAGAGAACTGAAGAATTATCAGGGATTTTTCATGTATTCTGTGGGAATTTGTGGAGATTTGGTGGGATTTTTGTGGATTTTGGCGGTATTTTAAGAAGATTAGGGAATTTTGTGGGATTTTTCCTGGAATTTTGTTGGATACTGGGGAGATTTTGTGGGATGTTTGTGGAACTTTGAGGGACTTTTCTGGAATTTTGTGAGATTCTGTAGAGAACTGAAGAATTATCAGGGATTTTTCATGTATTTTGTGGGATTTTGTGGAGATTTTCTGGGATATTTTTCTAGAATTTGGTCGTGTTTTGAGAAGATTTAGGGAATTTGGTGGGATTTTTCCTGGAATTTTGTTGGATACTGGGGAGATTTTGTGGGATGTTTTTGGAACTTTGAGGGACTTTTCTGGAATTTGGTGAGATTCTGTAGAGAAATGACAAAATTATCAGGGATTTTTCATGTATTCTGTGGGAATTTGTGGAGATTTGATGGGATTTTTGTGGATTTTGGTAGAGTTTTGAGAAGATTTAGGGAATTTTGTGGTGTTTTTTCTTGAATTTTGTGGGAAACTGTGCTGATTTTATGGGGCGTTTCTGGAATTTGGTCGAGTTTTCAGAAGATTTAGGGATTTTTGTGAGATTTTTGTGGGATGTTCTGGGAATTGGTGGAGATTTTGTGGGACATTCCTGTGAATTGGTAGGGTTTTGAAATGATTTAGGGAGTTTTGTGGGACTTCTCTGGAATTTTGTGGGGTTTTTCTGGAATTGTGTGGGATTCTGAGGAGACTTGAAGAATTTTGAGGAATTTGTTTTAGATTTTGTGGGTATTTGTGGAGATTCTGTGGGATTTTACTGGAATTTGGTGGGCCTTTTCAAGGACTTTGTGTGGTTTTGAGGAGACTTGAAGAATTTTGAGGAATTTTTCTTAGATTTTGCAGAAACTTGTGGAGGTTTTGTGGGATTTTTGTGTGATTTTGTGGGATATTGAGGCGATTTAGGGATCTTGAGGGATTTTTCATGTATTTTGTGGGAATTTGTGGAGATTTGGTGGGATATTTTTCTAGAATTTGGTCGTGTTTTGAGAAGATTTAGGGAATTTGGTGGGATTTTTCCTGGAATTTTGTTGGATACTGGGGAGATTTTGTGGGATGTTTGTGGAACTTTGAGGGACTTTTCTGGAATTTGGTGAGATTCTGTAGAGAACTGAAGAATTATCAGGGATTTTTCATGTATTTTGTGGGATTTTGTGGAGATTTGGTGGGATATTTTTCTAGAATTTGGTCGTGTTTTGAGAAGATTTAGGGAATTTGGTGGGATTTTTCCTGGAATTTTGTTGGATACTGGGGAGATTTTGTGGGATGTTTCTGGAACTTTGAGGGACTTTTCTGGAATTTGGTGAGATTCTGTAGAGAAATGACAACATTATCAGGGATTTTTCATGTATTCTGTGGGAATTTGTGGAGATTTGATGGGATTTTTGTGGATTTTGGTAGAGTTTTGAGAAGATTTAGGGAATTTTGTGGTGTTTTTTCTTGAATTTTGTGGGAAACTCTGCTGATTTTATGGGGCGTTTCTGGAATTTGGTCAAGTTTTCAGATGATTTAGGGAATTTTGTGGGATTTTTCTGGGATTTTTTTGGGTATTGAGGACATTTTGTGGGAAGTTTTTGGAACTTTGAGGGACTTTTCTGGAATTTGGTGAGATTCTGTAGAGAACTGAAGGATTATCAGGGATTTTTCATGTATTCTGTGGGAATTTGTGGAGATTTGATGGGATTTTTTTGGATTTTGGCCGTGTTTTGAGAAGATTTAGGGAATTTTGTGTGATTTTTCTGGGATTTTGTTGGGTATTGAGGACATTTTGTGGGATGTTTCTGGAATTTGGTGGGGCTTTTCAAGAATTTTGTGGTATTTTGAAAAGATTTTGGGAATTTTGTGGTGTTCTTTCTTGAATTTTGTGGGAAACTGTGCTGATTTTATGGGGCGTTTCTGGAATTTGGTCGAGTTTTCAGAAGATTTAGGGATTTTTGTGAGATTTTTGTGGGATGTTCTGGGAATTGGTGGAGATTTTGTGGGACATTCCTGTGAATTGGTAGGGTTTTGAAATGATTTAGGGAGTTTTGTGGGACTTCTCTGGAATTTTGTGGGTTTTTCTGGAATTGTGTGGGATTCTGAGGAGACTTGAAGAATTTTGAGGAATTTGTTTTAGATTTTGTGGGTATTTGTGGAGATTCTGTGGGATTTTACTGGAATTTGGTGGGCCTTTTCAAGGACTTTGTGTGGTTTTGAGGAGACTTGAAGAATTTTGAGGAATTTTTCTTAGATTTTGCAGAAACTTGTGGAGGTTTTGTGGGATTTTTGTGTGATTTTGTGGGATATTGATGCGATTTAGGGATCTTGAGGGATTTTTCATGTATTTTTTGGGAATTTGTGGAGATTTGGTGGGATATTTTTCTAGAATTTGGTCGTGTTTTGAGAAGATTTAGGGAATTTTGTGGGATTTTTCCTGGAATTTTGTTGGATACTGGGGAGATTTTGTGGGATGTTTGTGGAACTTTGAGGGACTCTTCTGGAATTTTGTGAGATTCTGTAGAGAACTGACGAATTATCAGGGATTTTTCATGTATTCTGTGGGAATTTGTGGAGATTTGGTGGGATTTTTGTGGATTTTGGCCGTGTTTTGAGAAGATTTAGGGAATTTGGTGTGATTTTTCTGTTATTTTGTTGGGTATTGAGGACATTTTGTGGGATGTTTCTGGAATTTGGTGGGGCTTTTCAAGAATTTTGTGGTATTTTGAAAAGATTTTGGGAATTTTGTGGTGTTTTTTCTTGAATTTTGTGGGAAACTGTGCTGATTTTATGGGGCGTTTCTGGAATTTGGTCGAGTTTTCAGAAGATTTAGGGATTTTTGTGAGATTTTTGTGGGATGTTCTGGGAATTGGTGGAGATTTTGTGGGACATTCCTGTGAATTGGTAGGGTTTTGAAATGATTTAGGGAGTTTTGTGGGACTTCTCTGGAATTTTGTGGGTTTTTTCTGGAATTGTGTGGGATTCTGAGGAGACTTGAAGAATTTTGAGGAATTTGTTTTAGATTTTGTGGGTATTTGTGGAGATTCTGTGGGATTTTACTGGAATTTGGTGGGCCTTTTCAAGGACTTTGTGTGGTTTTGAGGAGACTTGAAGAATTTTGAGGAATTTTTCTTAGATTTTGCAGAAACTTGTGGAGGTTTTGTGGGATTTTTGTGTGATTTTGTGGGATATTGAGGCGATTTAGGGATCTTGAGGGATTTTTCATGTATTTTGTGGGAATTTGTGGAGATTTGGTGGGATATTTTTCTAGAATTTGGTCGTGTTTTGAGAAGATTTAGGGAATTTGGTGGGATTTTTCCTGGAATTTTGTTGGATACTGGGGAGATTTTGTGGGATGTTTGTGGAACTTTGAGGGACTTTTCTGGAATTTGGTGAGATTCTGTAGAGAACTGACGAATTATCAGGGATTTTTCATGTATTCTGTGGGAATTTGTGGAGATTTGGTGGGATTTTTGTGGATTTTGGCCGTGTTTTGAGAAGATTTAGGGAATTTTGTGGGATTTTTCTGTTATTTTGTTGGGTATTGAGGACATTTTGTGGGATGTTTCTGGAATTTGGTGGGGCTTTTCAAGAATTTTGTGGTATTTTGAAAAGATTTTGGGAATTTTGTGGTGTTTTTTCTTGAATTTTGTGGGAAACTCTGCTGATTTTATGGGGCGTTTCTGGAATTTGGTCGAGTTTTCAGAAGATTTAGGGAATTTTGTGAGATTTTTCCTGGAATTTTGTTGGATATTAGGGAGGTTTTGTGGAATGCTTGTGGAACTTTGAGGGACTTTTCTGGAATTTTGTGAGATTCTGTAGAGAACTGAAGAATTATCAGGGATTTTTCATGTATTCTGTGGGAATTTGTGGAGATTTGGTGGGATTTTTGTGGATTTTGGCGGTATTTTAAGAAGATTAGGGAATTTTGTGGGATTTTTCCTGGAATTTTGTTGGATACTGGGGAGATTTTGTGGGATGTTTGTGGAACTTTGAGGGACTTTTCTGGAATTTTGTGAGATTCTGTAGAGAACTGAAGAATTATCAGGGATTTTTCATGTATTTTGTGGGATTTTGTGGAGATTTTCTGGGATATTTTTGTGGATTTTGGCCGTGTTTTGAGAAGATTTAGGGAATTTGGTGGGATTTTTCCTGGAATTTTGTTGGATACTGGGGAGATTTTGTGGGATGTTTCTGGAACTTTGAGGGACTTTTCTGGAATTTGGTGAGATTCTGTAGAGAAATGACAAAATTATCAGGGATTTTTCATGTATTCTGTGGGAATTTGTGGAGATTTGATGGGATTTTTGTGGATTTTGGTAGAGTTTTGAGAAGATTTAGGGAATTTTGTGGTGTTTTTTCTTGAATTTTGTGGGAAACTCTGCTGATTTTATGGGGAGTTTCTGGAATTTGGTCAAGTTTTCAGATGATTTAGGGAATTTTGTGGGATTTTTCTGGGATTTTTTTGGGTATTGAGGACATTTTGTGGGAAGTTTTTGGAACTTTGAGGGACTTTTCTGGAATTTGGTGAGATTCTGTAGAGAACTGAAGGATTATCAGGGATTTTTCATGTATTCTGTGGGAATTTGTGGAGATTTGATGGGATTTTTTTGGATTTTGGCCGTGTTTTGAGAAGATTTAGGGAATTTGGTGTGATTTTTCTGGGATTTCGTTGGGTATTGAGGACATTTTGTGGGATGTTTCTGGAATTTGGTGGGGCTTTTCAAGAATTTTGTGGTATTTTGAAAAGATTTAGGGAATTTTGTGGTGTTTTTTCTTGAATTTTGTGGGAAACTCTGCTGATTTTATGGGGCGTTTCTGGAATTTGGTCGAGTTTTCAGAAGATTTAGGGATTTTTGTGAGATTTTTGTGGGATGTTCTGGGAATTGGTGGAGATTTTGTGGGACATTCCTGTGAATTGGTAGGGTTTTGAAATGATTTAGGGAGTTTTGTGGGACTTCTCTGGAATTTTGTGGGGTTTTTCTGGAATTGTGTGGGATTCTGAGGAGACTTGAAGAATTTTGAGGAATTTGTTTTAGATTTTGTGGGTATTTGTGGAGATTCTGTGGGATTTTACTGGAATTTGGTGGGCCTTTTCAAGGACTTTGTGTGGTTTTGAGGAGACTTGAAGAATTTTGAGGAATTTTTCTTAGATTTTGCAGAAACTTGTGGAGGTTTTGTGGGATTTTTGTGTGATTTTGTGGGATATTGAGGCGATTTAGGGATCTTGAGGGATTTTTCATGTATTTTGTGGGAATTTGTGGAGATTTGGTGGGATATTTTTCTAGAATTTGGTCGTGTTTTGAGAAGATTTAGGGAATTTGGTGGGATTTTTCCTGGAATTTTGTTGGATACTGGGGAGATTTTGTGGGATGTTTGTGGAACTTTGAGGGACTTTTCTGGAATTTGGTGAGATTCTGTAGAGAACTGACGAATTATCAGGGATTTTTCATGTATTCTGTGGGAATTTGTGGAGATTTGGTGGGATTTTTGTGGATTTTGGCCGTGTTTTGAGAAGATTTAGGGAATTTTGTGGGATTTTTCTGTTATTTTGTTGGGTATTGAGGACATTTTGTGGGATGTTTCTGGAATTTGGTGGGGCTTTTCAAGAATTTTGTGGTATTTTGAAAAGATTTTGGGAATTTTGTGGTGTTTTTTCTTGAATTTTGTGGGAAACTCTGCTGATTTTATGGGGCGTTTCTGGAATTTGGTCGAGTTTTCAGAAGATTTAGGGAATTTTGTGAGATTTTTCCTGGAATTTTGTTGGATATTAGGGAGGTTTTGTGGAATGCTTGTGGAACTTTGAGGGACTTTTCTGGAATTTTGTGAGATTCTGTAGAGAACTGAAGAATTATCAGGGATTTTTCATGTATTCTGTGGGAATTTGTGGAGATTTGGTGGGATTTTTGTGGATTTTGGCGGTATTTTAAGAAGATTAGGGAATTTTGTGGGATTTTTCCTGGAATTTTGTTGGATACTGGGGAGATTTTGTGGGATGTTTGTGGAACTTTGAGGGACTTTTCTGGAATTTTGTGAGATTCTGTAGAGAACTGAAGAATTATCAGGGATTTTTCATGTATTTTGTGGGATTTTGTGGAGATTTTCTGGGATATTTTTCTAGAATTTGGTCGTGTTTTGAGAAGATTTAGGGAATTTGGTGGGATTTTTCCTGGAATTTTGTTGGATACTGGGGAGATTTTGTGGGATGTTTCTGGAACTTTGAGGGACTTTTCTGGAATTTGGTGAGATTCTGTAGAGAAATGACAAAATTATCAGGGATTTTTCATGTATTCTGTGGGAATTTGTGGAGATTTGATGGGATTTTTGTGGATTTTGGTAGAGTTTTGAGAAGATTTAGGGAATTTTGTGGTGTTTTTTCTTGAATTTTGTGGGAAACTGTGCTGATTTTATGGGGCGTTTCTGGAATTTGGTCGAGTTTTCAGAAGATTTAGGGATTTTTGTGAGATTTTTGTGGGATGTTCTGGGAATTGGTGGAGATTTTGTGGGACATTCCTGTGAATTGGTAGGGTTTTGAAATGATTTAGGGAGTTTTGTGGGACTTCTCTGGAATTTTGTGGGGTTTTTCTGGAATTGTGTGGGATTCTGAGGAGACTTGAAGAATTTTGAGGAATTTGTTTTAGATTTTGTGGGTATTTGTGGAGATTCTGTGGGATTTTACTGGAATTTGGTGGGCCTTTTCAAGGACTTTGTGTGGTTTTGAGGAGACTTGAAGAATTTTGAGGAATTTTTCTTAGATTTTGCAGAAACTTGTGGAGGTTTTGTGGGATTTTTGTGTGATTTTGTGGGATATTGAGGCGATTTAGGGATCTTGAGGGATTTTTCATGTATTTTGTGGGAATTTGTGGAGATTTGGTGGGATATTTTTCTAGAATTTGGTCGTGTTTTGAGAAGATTTAGGGAATTTGGTGGGATTTTTCCTGGAATTTTGTTGGATACTGGGGAGATTTTGTGGGATGTTTGTGGAACTTTGAGGGACTTTTCTGGAATTTGGTGAGATTCTGTAGAGAACTGACGAATTATCAGGGATTTTTCATGTATTCTGTGGGAATTTGTGGAGATTTGGTGGGATTTTTGTGGATTTTGGCCGTGTTTTGAGAAGATTTAGGGAATTTTGTGGGATTTTTCTGTTATTTTGTTGGGTATTGAGGACATTTTGTGGGATGTTTCTGGAATTTGGTGGGGCTTTTCAAGAATTTTGTGGTATTTTGAAAAGATTTTGGGAATTTTGTGGTGTTTTTTCTTGAATTTTGTGGGAAACTCTGCTGATTTTATGGGGCGTTTCTGGAATTTGGTCGAGTTTTCAGAAGATTTAGGGAATTTTGTGAGATTTTTCCTGGAATTTTGTTGGATATTAGGGAGGTTTTGTGGAATGCTTGTGGAACTTTGAGGGACTTTTCTGGAATTTTGTGAGATTCTGTAGAGAACTGAAGAATTATCAGGGATTTTTCATGTATTCTGTGGGAATTTGTGGAGATTTGGTGGGATTTTTGTGGATTTTGGCGGTATTTTAAGAAGATTAGGGAATTTTGTGGGATTTTTCCTGGAATTTTGTTGGATACTGGGGAGATTTTGTGGGATGTTTGTGGAACTTTGAGGGACTTTTCTGGAATTTTGTGAGATTCTGTAGAGAACTGAAGAATTATCAGGGATTTTTCATGTATTTTGTGGGATTTTGTGGAGATTTTCTGGGATATTTTTCTAGAATTTGGTCGTGTTTTGAGAAGATTTAGGGAATTTGGTGGGATTTTTCCTGGAATTTTGTTGGATACTGGGGAGATTTTGTGGGATGTTTCTGGAACTTTGAGGGACTTTTCTGGAATTTGGTGAGATTCTGTAGAGAAATGACAAAATTATCAGGGATTTTTCATGTATTCTGTGGGAATTTGTGGAGATTTGATGGGATTTTTGTGGATTTTGGTAGAGTTTTGAGAAGATTTAGGGAATTTTGTGGTGTTTTTTCTTGAATTTTGTGGGAAACTGTGCTGATTTTATGGGGCGTTTCTGGAATTTGGTCGAGTTTTCAGAAGATTTAGGGATTTTTGTGAGATTTTTGTGGGATGTTCTGGGAATTGGTGGAGATTTTGTGGGACATTCCTGTGAATTGGTAGGGTTTTGAAATGATTTAGGGAGTTTTGTGGGACTTCTCTGGAATTTTGTGGGGTTTTTCTGGAATTGTGTGGGATTCTGAGGAGACTTGAAGAATTTTGAGGAATTTGTTTTAGATTTTGTGGGTATTTGTGGAGATTCTGTGGGATTTTACTGGAATTTGGTGGGCCTTTTCAAGGACTTTGTGTGGTTTTGAGGAGACTTGAAGAATTTTGAGGAATTTTTCTTAGATTTTGCAGAAACTTGTGGAGGTTTTGTGGGATTTTTGTGTGATTTTGTGGGATATTGAGGCGATTTAGGGATCTTGAGGGATTTTTCATGTATTTTGTGGGAATTTGTGGAGATTTGGTGGGATATTTTTCTAGAATTTGGTCGTGTTTTGAGAAGATTTAGGGAATTTTGTGGGATTTTTCCTGGAATTTTGTTGGATACTGGGGAGATTTTGTGGGATGTTTGTGGAACTTTGAGGGACTTTTCTGGAATTTGGTGAGATTCTGTAGAGAACTGACGAATTATCAGGGATTTTTCATGTATTCTGTGGGAATTTGTGGAGATTTGGTGGGATTTTTGTGGATTTTGGCCGTGTTTTGAGAAGATTTAGGGAATTTTGTGGGATTTTTCTGTTATTTTGTTGGGTATTGAGGACATTTTGTGGGATGTTTCTGGAATTTGGTGGGGCTTTTCAAGAATTTTGTGGTATTTTGAAAAGATTTTGGGAATTTTGTGGTGTTTTTTCTTGAATTTTGTGGGAAACTCTGCTGATTTTATGGGGCGTTTCTGGAATTTGGTCGAGTTTTCAGAAGATTTAGGGAATTTTGTGAGATTTTTCCTGGAATTTTGTTGGATATTAGGGAGGTTTTGTGGAATGCTTGTGGAACTTTGAGGGACTTTTCTGGAATTTTGTGAGATTCTGTAGAGAACTGAAGAATTATCAGGGATTTTTCATGTATTCTGTGGGAATTTGTGGAGATTTGGTGGGATTTTTGTGGATTTTGGCGGTATTTTAAGAAGATTAGGGAATTTTGTGGGATTTTTCCTGGAATTTTGTTGGATACTGGGGAGATTTTGTGGGATGTTTGTGGAACTTTGAGGGACTTTTCTGGAATTTTGTGAGATTCTGTAGAGAACTGAAGAATTATCAGGGATTTTTCATGTATTTTGTGGGATTTTGTGGAGATTTTCTGGGATATTTTTCTAGAATTTGGTCGTGTTTTGAGAAGATTTAGGGAATTTGGTGGGATTTTTCCTGGAATTTTGTTGGATACTGGGGAGATTTTGTGGGATGTTTCTGGAACTTTGAGGGACTTTTCTGGAATTTGGTGAGATTCTGTAGAGAAATGACAAAATTATCAGGGATTTTTCATGTATTCTGTGGGAATTTGTGGAGATTTGATGGGATTTTTGTGGATTTTGGTAGAGTTTTGAGAAGATTTAGGGAATTTTGTGGTGTTTTTTCTTGAATTTTGTGGGAAACTCTGCTGATTTTATGGGGCGTTTCTGGAATTTGGTCGAGTTTTCAGAAGATTTAGGGATTTTTGTGAGATTTTTGTGGGATGTTCTGGGAATTGGTAGAGATTTTGTGGGACTTTCCTGTGAATTGGTAGGATTTTGAAATGATTTAGGGAGTTTTGTGGGACTTCTCTGGAATTTTGTGGAGTTTTTCTGGAATTGTGTGGGATTCTGAGGAGACTTGAAGAATTTTGAGGAATTTGTTTTAGATTTTGTGGGAATTTGTGGACATTCTGTGGGATTTTGCTGGAATTTGGTGGGCCTTTTCAAGGTCTTTGTGTGGTTTAGAGGAGACTTGAAGCATTTTGAGGATTTTTTCTTAGATTTTGCGGAAACTTGTGGAGGTTTTGTGGGATTTTTGTGTGATTTTGTGGGATATTGAGGCGATTTAGGGATCTTGAGGGATTTTTCATGTATTTTGTGGGAATTTGTGGAGATTTGGTGGGATATTTTTCTAGAATTTGGTCGTGTTTTGAGAAGATTTAGGGAATTTTTTGGGATTTTTCCTGGAATTTTGTTGGATACTGGGGAGATTTTGTGGGATGTTTGTGGAACTTTGAGGGACTCTTCTGGAATTTGGTGAGATTCTGTAGAGAACTGACGAATTATCAGGGATTTTTCATGTATTCTGTGGGAATTTGTGGAGATTTGGTGGGATTTTTGTGGATTTTGGCCGTGTTTTGAGAAGATTTAGGGAATTTGGTGTGATTTTTCTGGGATTTCGTTGGGTATTGAGGACATTTTGTGGGATGTTTCTGGAATTTGGTGGGGCTTTTCAAGAATTTTGTGGTATTTTGAAAAGATTTAGGGAATTTTGTGGTGTTTTTTCTTGAATTTTGTGGGAAACTCTGCTGATTTTATGGGGCGTTTCTGGAATTTGGTCGAGTTTTCAGAAGATTTAGGGATTTTTGTGAGATTTTTGTGGGATGTTCTGGGAATTGGTGGAGATTTTGTGGGACATTCCTGTGAATTGGTAGGGTTTTGAAATGATTTAGGGAGTTTTGTGGGACTTCTCTGGAATTTTGTGGGGTTTTTCTGGAATTGTGTGGGATTCTGAGGAGACTTGAAGAATTTTGAGGAATTTGTTTTAGATTTTGTGGGTATTTGTGGAGATTCTGTGGGATTTTACTGGAATTTGGTGGGCCTTTTCAAGGACTTTGTGTGGTTTTGAGGAGACTTGAAGAATTTTGAGGAATTTTTCTTAGATTTTGCAGAAACTTGTGGAGGTTTTGTGGGATTTTTGTGTGATTTTGTGGGATATTGAGGCGATTTAGGGATCTTGAGGGATTTTTCATGTATTTTGTGGGAATTTGTGGAGATTTGGTGGGATATTTTTCTAGAATTTGGTCGTGTTTTGAGAAGATTTAGGGAATTTGGTGGGATTTTTCCTGGAATTTTGTTGGATACTGGGGAGATTTTGTGGGATGTTTGTGGAACTTTGAGGGACTTTTCTGGAATTTGGTGAGATTCTGTAGAGAACTGACGAATTATCAGGGATTTTTCATGTATTCTGTGGGAATTTGTGGAGATTTGGTGGGATTTTTGTGGATTTTGGCCGTGTTTTGAGAAGATTTAGGGAATTTTGTGGGATTTTTCTGTTATTTTGTTGGGTATTGAGGACATTTTGTGGGATGTTTCTGGAATTTGGTGGGGCTTTTCAAGAATTTTGTGGTATTTTGGAAAGATTTTGGGAATTTTGTGGTGTTTTTTCTTGAATTTTGTGGGAAACTCTGCTGATTTTATGGGGCGTTTCTGGAATTTGGTCGAGTTTTCAGAAGATTTAGGGAATTTTGTGAGATTTTTCCTGGAATTTTGTTGGATATTAGGGAGGTTTTGTGGAATGCTTGTGGAACTTTGAGGGACTTTTCTGGAATTTTGTGAGATTCTGTAGAGAACTGAAGAATTATCAGGGATTTTTCATGTATTCTGTGGGAATTTGTGGAGATTTGGTGGGATTTTTGTGGATTTTGGCGGTATTTTAAGAAGATTAGGGAATTTTGTGGGATTTTTCCTGGAATTTTGTTGGATACTGGGGAGATTTTGTGGGATGTTTGTGGAACTTTGAGGGACTTTTCTGGAATTTTGTGAGATTCTGTAGAGAACTGAAGAATTATCAGGGATTTTTCATGTATTTTGTGGGATTTTGTGGAGATTTTCTGGGATATTTTTCTAGAATTTGGTCGTGTTTTGAGAAGATTTAGGGAATTTGGTGGGATTTTTCCTGGAATTTTGTTGGATACTGGGGAGATTTTGTGGGATGTTTCTGGAACTTTGAGGGACTTTTCTGGAATTTGGTGAGATTCTGTAGAGAAATGACAAAATTATCAGGGATTTTTCATGTATTCTGTGGGAATTTGTGGAGATTTGATGGGATTTTTGTGGATTTTGGTAGAGTTTTGAGAAGATTTAGGGAATTTTGTGGTGTTTTTTCTTGAATTTTGTGGGAAACTCTGCTGATTTTATGGGGCGTTTCTGGAATTTGGTCGAGTTTTCAGAAGATTTAGGGAATTTTGTGGGATTTTTCTGGGATTTTTTTGGGTATTGAGGACATTTTGTGGGAAGTTTTTGGAACTTTGAGGGACTTTTCTGGAATTTGGTGAGATTCTGTAGAGAACTGAAGGATTATCAGGGATTTTTCATGTATTCTGTGGGAATTTGTGGAGATTTGATGGGATTTTTTTGGATTTTGGCCGTGTTTTGAGAAGATTTAGGGAATTTTGTGTGATTTTTCTGGGATTTTGTTGGGTATTGAGGACATTTTGTGGGATGTTTCTGGAATTTGGTGGGGCTTTTCAAGAATTTTGTGGTATTTTGAAAAGATTTTGGGAATTTTGTGGTGTTTTTTCTTGAATTTTGTGGGAAACTGTGCTGATTTTATGGGGCGTTTCTGGAATTTGGTCGAGTTTTCAGAAGATTTAGGGATTTTTGTGAGATTTTTGTGGGATGTTCTGGGAATTGGTGGAGATTTTGTGGGACATTCCTGTGAATTGGTAGGGTTTTGAAATGATTTAGGGAGTTTTGTGGGACTTCTCTGGAATTTTGTGGGTTTTTTCTGGAATTGTGTGGGATTCTGAGGAGACTTGAAGAATTTTGAGGAATTTGTTTTAGATTTTGTGGGAATTTGTGGAGATTCTGTGGGATTTTACTGGAATTTGGTGGGCCTTTTCAAGGACTTTGTGTGGTTTTGAGGAGACTTGAAGAATTTTGAGGAATTTTTCTTAGATTTTGCAGAAACTTGTGGAGGTTTTGTGGGATTTTTGTGTGATTTTGTGGGATATTGAGGCGATTTAGGGATCTTGAGGGATTTTTCATGTATTTTGTGGGAATTTGTGGAGATTTGGTGGGATATTTTTCTAGAATTTGGTCGTGTTTTGAGAAGATTTAGGGAATTTTGTGGGATTTTTCCTGGAATTTTGTTGGATACTGGGGAGATTTTGTGGGATGTTTGTGGAACTTTGAGGAACTCTTCTGGAATTTTGTGAGATTCTGTAGAGAACTGACGAATTATCAGGGATTTTTCATGTATTCTGTGGGAATTTGTGGAGATTTGGTGGGATTTTTGTGGATTTTGGCCGTGTTTTGAGAAGATTTAGGGAATTTGGTGTGATTTTTCTGGGATTTTGTTGGGTATTGAGGACATTTTGTGGGATGTTTCTGGAATTTGGTGGGGCTTTTCAAGAATTTTGTGGTATTTTGAAAAGATTTTGGGAATTTTGTGGTGTTTTTTCTTGAATTTTGTGGGAAACTGTGCTGATTTTATGGGGCGTTTCTGGAATTTGGTCGTGTTTTCAGAAGATTTAGGGATTTTTGTGAGATTTTTGTGGGATGTTCTGGGAATTGGTGGAGATTTTGTGGGACATTCCTGTGAATTGGTAGGGTTTTGAAATGATTTAGGGAGTTTTGTGGGACTTCTCTGGAATTTTGTGGGGTTTTTCTGGAATTGTGTGGGATTCTGAGGAGACTTGAAGAATTTTAAGGAATTTGTTTTAGATTTTGTGGGTATTTGTGGAGATTCTGTGGGATTTTACTGGAATTTGGTGGGCCTTTTCATGGACTTTGTGTGGTTTTGAGGAGACTTGAAGAATTTTGAGGAATTTTTCTTAGATTTTGCAGAAACTTGTGGAGGTTTTGTGGGATTTTTGTGTGATTTTGTGGGATATTGAGGCGATTTAGGGATCTTGAGGGATTTTTCATGTATTTTGTGGGAATTTGTGGAGATTTGGTGGGATATTTTTCTAGAATTTGGTCGTGTTTTGAGAAGATTTAGGGAATTTGGTGGGATTTTTCCTGGAATTTTGTTGGATACTGGGGAGATTTTGTGGGATGTTTGTGGAACTTTGAGGGACTTTTCTGGAATTTGGTGAGATTCTGTAGAGAACTGACGAATTATCAGGGATTTTTCATGTATTCTGTGGGAATTTGTGGAGATTTGGTGGGATTTTTGTGGATTTTGGCCGTGTTTTGAGAAGATTTAGGGAATTTTGTGGGATTTTTCTGTTATTTTGTTGGGTATTGAGGACATTTTGTGGGATGTTTCTGGAGTTTGGTGGGGCTTTTCAAGAATTTTGTGGTATTTTGAAAAGATTTTGGGAATTTTGTGGTGTTTTTTCTTGAATTTTGTGGGAAACTGTGCTGATTTTATGGGGCGTTTCTGGAATTTGGTCGTGTTTTCAGAAGATTTAGGGATTTTTGTGAGATTTTTGTGGGATGTTCTGGGAATTGGTGGAGATTTTGTGGGACATTCCTGTGAATTGGTAGGGTTTTGAAATGATTTAGGGAGTTTTGTGGGACTTCTCTGGAATTTTGTGGGGTTTTTCTGGAATTGTGTGGGATTCTGAGGAGACTTGAAGAATTTTGAGGAATTTGTTTTAGATTTTGTGGGTATTTGTGGAGATTCTGTGGGATTTTACTGGAATTTGGTGGGCCTTTTCAAGGACTTTGTGTGGTTTTGAGGAGACTTGAAGAATTTTGAGGAATTTTTCTTAGATTTTGCAGAAACTTGTGGAGGTTTTGTGGGATTTTTGTGTGATTTTGTGGGATATTGAGGCGATTTAGGGATCTTGAGGGATTTTTCATGTATTTTGTGGGAATTTGTGGAGATTTGGTGGGATATTTTTCTAGAATTTGGTCGTGTTTTGAGAAGATTTAGGGAATTTGGTGGGATTTTTCCTGGAATTTTGTTGGATACTGGGGAGATTTTGTGGGATGTTTGTGGAACTTTGAGGGACTTTTCTGGAATTTGGTGAGATTCTGTAGAGAACTGACGAATTATCAGGGATTTTTCATGTATTCTGTGGGAATTTGTGGAGATTTGGTGGGATTTTTGTGGATTTTGGCCGTGTTTTGAGAAGATTTAGGGAATTTGGTGTGATTTTTCTGTTATTTTGTTGGGTATTGAGGACATTTTGTGGGATGTTTCTGGAATTTGGTGGGGCTTTTCAAGAATTTTGTGGTATTTTGAAAAGATTTTGGGAATTTTGTGGTGTTTTTTCTTGAATTTTGTGGGAAACTCTGCTGATTTTATGGGGCGTTTCTGGAATTTGGTCGAGTTTTGAGAAGATTTAGGGAATTTGGTGGGATTTTTCCTGGAATTTTATTGGATACTGGGGAGATTTTGTGGGATGTTTCTGGAACTTTGAGGGACTTTTCTGGAATTTGGTGAGATTCTGTAGAGAAATGACAAAATTATCAGGGATTTTTCATGTATTCTGTGGGAATTTGTGGAGATTTGATGGGATTTTTGTGGATTTTGGTAGAGTTTTGAGAAGATTTAGGGAATTTTGTGGTGTTTTTTCTTCAATTTTATGGGAAACTGTGCTGATTTTATGGAGCGTTTCTGGAATTTGGTCGAGTTTTCAGAAGATTTAGGGATTTTTGTGAGATTTTTGTGGGATGTTCTGGGAATTGGTAGAGATTTTGTGGGACTTTCCTGTGAATTGGTAGGATTTTGAAATGATTTAGGGAGTTTTGTGGGACTTCTCTGGAATTTTGTGGAGTTTTTCTGGAATTGTGTGGGATTCTGAGGAGACTTGAAGAATTTTGAGGAATTTGTTTGAGATTTTGTGGGAATTTGTGGACATTCTGTGGGATTTTGCTGGAATTTGGTGGGCCTTTTCAAGGTCTTTGTGTGGTTTAGAGGAGACTTGAAGCATTTTGAGGATTTTTTCTTAGATTTTGCGGAAACTTGTGGAGGTTTTGTGGGATTTTTGTGTGATTTTGTGGGATATTGAGGCGATTTAGGGATCTTGAGGGATTTTTCATGTATTTTGTGGGAATTTGTGGAGATTTGGTGGGATATTTTTCTAGAATTTGGTCGTGTTTTGAGAAGATTTAGGGAATTTTTTGGGATTTTTCCTGGAATTTTATTGTATACTGGGGAGATTTTGTGGGATGTTTGTGGAACTTTGAGGGACTTTTCTGGAATTTGGTGAGATTCTGTAGAGAACTGAAGAATTATCAGGGATTTTTCATGTATTCTGTGGGAATTTGTGGAGATTTGGTGGGATTTTTGTGGATTTTGGCCGTGTTTTGAGAAGATTTAGGGAATTTTGTGGGATTTTTCTGGGATTTTGTTGGGTATTGAGGACATTTTGTGGGATGTTTCTGGAATTTGGTGGGGCTTTTCAAGAATTTTGTGGTATTTTGAAAAGATTTTGGGAATTTTGTGGTGTTTTTTCTTGAATTTTGTGGGAAACTGTGCTGATTTTATGGGGCGTTTCTGGAATTTGGTCGAGTTTTCAGAAGATTTAGGGATTTTTGTGAGATTTTTGTGGGATGTTCTGGGAATTGGTGGAGATTTTGTGGGACATTCCTGTGAATTGGTAGGGTTTTGAAATGATTTAGGGAGTTTTGTGGGACTTCTCTGGAATTTTGTGGGTTTTTTCTGGAATTGTGTGGGATTCTGAGGAGACTTGAAGAATTTTGAGGAATTTGTTTTAGATTTTGTGGGAATTTGTGGAGATTCTGTGGGATTTTACTGGAATTTGGTGGGCCTTTTCAAGGACTTTGTGTGGTTTTGAGGAGACTTGAAGAATTTTGAGGAATTTTTCTTAGATTTTGCAGAAACTTGTGGAGGTTTTGTGGGATTTTTGTGTGATTTTGTGGGATATTGAGGCGATTTAGGGATCTTGAGGGATTTTTCATGTATTTTTTGGGAATTTGTGGAGATTTGGTGGGATATTTTTCTAGAATTTGGTCGTGTTTTGAGAAGATTTAGGGAATTTTGTGGGATTTTTCCTGGAATTTTGTTGGATACTGGGGAGATTTTGTGGGATGTTTGTGGAACTTTGAGGAACTCTTCTGGAATTTGGTGAGATTCTGTAGAGAACTGAAGAATTATCAGGGATTTTTCATGTATTCTGTGGGAATTTGTGGAGATTTGGTGGGATTTTTGTGGATTTTGGCCGTGTTTTGAGAAGATTTAGGGAATTTGGTGTGATTTTTCTGGGATTTTGTTGGGTATTGAGGACATTTTGTGGGATGTTTCTGGAATTTGGTGGGGCTTTTCAAGAATTTTGTGGTATTTTGAAAAGATTTTGGGAATTTTGTGGTGTTTTTTCTTGAATTTTGTGGGAAACTGTGCTGATTTTATGGGGCGTTTCTGGAATTTGGTCGAGTTTTCAGAAGATTTAGGGATTTTTGTGAGATTTTTGTGGGATGTTCTGGGAATTGGTGGAGATTTTGTGGGACATTCCTGTGAATTGGTAGGGTTTTGAAATGATTTAGGGAGTTTTGTGGGACTTCTCTGGAATTTTGTGGGTTTTTTCTGGAATTGTGTGGGATTCTGAGGAGACTTGAAGAATTTTGAGGAATTTGTTTTAGATTTTGTGGGTATTTGTGGAGATTCTGTGGGATTTTACTGGAATTTGGTGGGCATTTTCAAGGACTTTGTGTGGTTTTGAGGAGACTTGAAGAATTTTGAGGAATTTTTCTTAGATTTTGCAGAAACTTGTGGAGGTTTTGTGGGATTTTTGTGTGATTTTGTGGGATATTGAGGCGATTTAGGGATCTTGAGGGATTTTTCATGTATTTTGTGGGAATTTGTGGAGATTTGGTGGGATATTTTTCTAGAATTTGGTCGTGTTTTGAGAAGATTTAGGGAATTTGGTGGGATTTTTCCTGGAATTTTGTTGGATACTGGGGAGATTTTGTGGGATGTTTGTGGAACTTTGAGGGACTTTTCTGGAATTTGGTGAGATTCTGTAGAGAACTGACGAATTATCAGGGATTTTTCATGTATTCTGTGGGAATTTGTGGAGATTTGGTGGGATTTTTGTGGATTTTGGCCGTGTTTTGAGAAGATTTAGGGAATTTTGTGGGATTTTTCTGTTATTTTTTTGGGTATTGAGGACATTTTGTGGGATGTTTCTGGAATTTGGTGGGGCTTTTCAAGAATTTTGTGGTATTTTGAAAAGATTTTGGGAATTTTGTGGTGTTTTTTCTTGAATTTTGTGGGAAACTCTGCTGATTTTATGGGGCGTTTCTGGAATTTGGTCGAGTTTTCAGAAGATTTAGGGAATTTTGTGAGATTTTTCCTGGAATTTTGTTGGATATTAGGGAGGTTTTGTGGAATGCTTGTGGAACTTTGAGGGACTTTTCTGGAATTTTGTGAGATTCTGTAGAGAACTGAAGAATTATCAGGGATTTTTCATGTATTCTGTGGGAATTTGTGGAGATTTGGTGGGATTTTTGTGGATTTTGGCGGTATTTTAAGAAGATTAGGGAATTTTGTGGGGTTTTTCCTGGAATTTTGTTGGATACTGGCGAGATTTTGTGGGATGTTTGTGGAACTTTGAGGGACTTTTCTGGAATTTGGTGAGATTCTGTAGAGAACTGACGAATTATCAGGGATTTTTCATGTATTTTGTGGGATTTTGTGGAGATTTTCTGGGATATTTTTCTAGAATTTGGTCGTGTTTTGAGAAGATTTAGGGAATTTGGTGGGATTTTTCCTGGAATTTTGTTGGATACTGGGGAGATTTTGTGGGATGTTTCTGGAACTTTGAGGGACTTTTCTGGAATTTGGTGAGATTCTGTAGAGAAATGACAAAATTATCAGGGATTTTTCATGTATTCTGTGGGAATTTGTGGAGATTTGATGGGATTTTTGTGGATTTTGGTAGAGTTTTGAGAAGATTTAGGGAATTTTGTGGTGTTTTTTCTTGAATTTTGTGGGAAACTCTGCTGATTTTATGGGGCGTTTCTGGAATTTGGTCGAGTTTTCAGAAGATTTAGGGATTTTTGTGAGATTTTTGTGGGATGTTCTGGGAATTGGTAGAGATTTTGTGGGACTTTCCTGTGAATTGGTAGGATTTTGAAATGATTTAGGGAGTTTTGTGGGACTTCTCTGGAATTTTGTGGAGTTTTTCTGGAATTGTGTGGGATTCTGAGGAGACTTGAAGAATTTTGAGGAATTTGTTTGAGATTTTGTGGGAATTTGTGGACATTCTGTGGGATTTTGCTGGAATTTGGTGGGCCTTTTCAAGGTCTTTGTGTGGTTTAGAGGAGACTTGAAGCATTTTGAGGATTTTTTCTTAGATTTTGCGGAAACTTGTGGAGGTTTTGTGGGATTTTTGTGTGATTTTGTGGGATATTGAGGCGATTTAGGGATCTTGAGGGATTTTTCATGTATTTTGTGGGAATTTGTGGAGATTTGGTGGGATATTTTTCTAGAATTTGGTCGTGTTTTGAGAAGATTTAGGGAATTTTGTGGGATTTTTCCTGGAATTTTATTGGATACTGGGGAGATTTTGTGGGATGTTTGTGGAACTTTGAGGGACTTTTCTGGAATTTGGTGAGATTCTGTAGAGAACTGAAGAATTATCAGGGATTTTTCATGTATTCTGTGGGAATTTGTGGAGATTTGGTGGGATTTTTGTGGATTTTGGCCGTGTTTTGAGAAGATTTAGGGAATTTGGTGTGATTTTTCTGGGATTTTGTTGGGTATTGAGGACATTTTGTGGGATGTTTCTGGAATTTGGTGGGGCTTTTCAAGAATTTTGTGGTATTTTGAAAAGATTTTGGGAATTTTGTGGTGTTTTTTCTTGAATTTTGTGGGAAACTGTGCTGATTTTATGGGTCGTTTCTGGAATTTGGTCGAGTTTTCAGAAGATTTAGGGATTTTTGTGAGATTTTTGTGGGATGTTCTGGGAATTGGTGGAGATTTTGTGGGACATTCCTGTGAATTGGTAGGGTTTTGAAATGATTTAGGGAGTTTTGTGGGACTTCTCTGGAATGTTGTGGGTTTTTTCTGGAATTGCGTGGGATTCTGAGGAGACTTGAAGAATTTCGAGGAATTTGTTTTAGATTTTGTGGGAATTTGTGGAGATTCTGTGGGATTTTACTGGAATTTGGTGGGCCTTTTCAAAGACTTTGTGTGGTTTTGAGGAGACTTGAAGAATTTTGAGGAATTTTTCTTAGATTTTGCAGAAACTTGTGGAGGTTTTGTGGGATTTTTGTGTGATTTTGTGGGATATTGAGGCGATTTAGGGATCTTGAGGGATTTTTCATGTATTTTGTGGGAATTTGTGGAGATTTGGTGGGATATTTTTCTAGAATTTGGTCGTGTTTTGAGAAGATTTAGGGAATTTTGTGGGATTTTTCCTGGAATTTTGTTGGATACTGGGGAGATTTTGTGGGATGTTTGTGGAACTTTGAGGGACTTTTCTGGAATTTGGTGAGATTCTGTAGAGAACTGACGAATTATCAGGGATTTTTCATGTATTCTGTGGGAATTTGTGGAGATTTGGTGGGATTTTTGTGGATTTTGGCCGTGTTTTGAGAAGATTTAGGGAATTTTGTGGGATTTTTCTGTTATTTTGTTGGGTATTGAGGACATTTTGTGGGATGTTTCTGGAGTTTGGTGGGGCTTTTCAAGAATTTTGTGGTATTTTGAAAAGATTTTGGGAATTTTGTGGTGTTTTTTCTTGAATTTTGTGGGAAACTGTGCTGATTTTATGGGGCGTTTCTGGAATTTGGTCGTGTTTTCAGAAGATTTAGGGATTTTTGTGAGATTTTTGTGGGATGTTCTGGGAATTGGTGGAGATTTTGTGGGACATTCCTGTGAATTGGTAGGGTTTTGAAATGATTTAGGGAGTTTTGTGGGACTTCTCTGGAATTTTGTGGGGTTTTTCTGGAATTGTGTGGGATTCTGAGGAGACTTGAAGAATTTTGAGGAATTTGTTTTAGATTTTGTGGGTATTTGTGGAGATTCTGTGGGATTTTACTGGAATTTGGTGGGCCTTTTCAAGGACTTTGTGTGGTTTTGAGGAGACTTGAAGAATTTTGAGGAATTTTTCTTAGATTTTGCAGAAACTTGTGGAGGTTTTGTGGGATTTTTGTGTGATTTTGTGGGATATTGAGGCGATTTAGGGATCTTGAGGGATTTTTCATGTATTTTGTGGGAATTTGTGGAGATTTGGTGGGATATTTTTCTAGAATTTGGTCGTGTTTTGAGAAGATTTAGGGAATTTTGTGGGATTTTTCCTGGAATTTTGTTGGATACTGGGGAGATTTTGTGGGATGTTTGTGGAACTTTGAGGGACTCTTCTGGAATTTGGTGAGATTCTGTAGAGAACTGACGAATTATCAGGGATTTTTCATGTATTCTGTGGGAATTTGTGGAGATTTGGTGGGATTTTTGTGGATTTTGGCCGTGTTTTGAGAAGATTTAGGGAATTTTGTGGGATTTTTCTGTTATTTTGTTGGGTATTGAGGACATTTTGTGGGATGTTTCTGGAATTTGGTGGGGCTTTTCAAGAATTTTGTGGTATTTTGAAAAGATTTTGGGAATTTTGTGGTGTTTTTTCTTGAATTTTGTGGGAAACTCTGCTGATTTTATGGGGCGTTTCTGGAATTTGGTCGAGTTTTCAGAAGATTTAGGGAATTTTGTGAGATTTTTCCTGGAATTTTGTTGGATATTAGGGAGGTTTTGTGGAATGCTTGTGGAACTTTGAGGGACTTTTCTGGAATTTTGTGAGATTCTGTAGAGAACTGAAGAATTATCAGGGATTTTTCATGTATTCTGTGGGAATTTGTGGAGATTTGGTGGGATTTTTGTGGATTTTTGCGGTATTTTAAGAAGATTAGGGAATTTTGTGGGATTTTTCCTGGAATTTTGTTGGATACTGGGGAGATTTTGTGGGATGTTTGTGGAACTTTGAGGGACTTTTCTGGAATTTTGTGAGATTCTGTAGAGAACTGAAGAATTATCAGGGATTTTTCATGTATTTTGTGGGATTTTGTGGAGATTTTCTGGGATATTTTTCTAGAATTTGGTCGTGTTTTGAGAAGATTTAGGGAATTTGGTGGGATTTTTCCTGGAATTTTGTTGGATACTGGGGAGATTTTGTGGGATGTTTCTGGAACTTTGAGGGACTTTTCTGGAATTTGGTGAGATTCTGTAGAGAAATGACAAAATTATCAGGGATTTTTCATGTATTCTGTGGGAATTTGTGGAGATTTGATGGGATTTTTGTGGATTTTGGTAGAGTTTTGAGAAGATTTAGGGAATTTTGTGGTGTTTTTTCTTGAATTTTGTGGGAAACTCTGCTGATTTTATGGGGCGTTTCTGGAATTTGGTCGAGTTTTCAGAAGATTTAGGGATTTTTGTGAGATTTTTGTGGGATGTTCTGGGAATTGGTAGAGATTTTGTGGGACTTTCCTGTGAATTGGTAGGATTTTGAAATGATTTAGGGAGTTTTGTGGGACTTCTCTGGAATTTTGTGGAGTTTTTCTGGAATTGTGTGGGATTCTGAGGAGACTTGAAGAATTTTGAGGAATTTGTTTGAGATTTTGTGGGAATTTGTGGACATTCTGTGGGATTTTGCTGGAATTTGGTGGGCCTTTTCAAGGTCTTTGTGTGGTTTAGAGGAGACTTGAAGCATTTTGAGGATTTTTTCTTAGATTTTGCGGAAACTTGTGGAGGTTTTGTGGGATTTTTGTGTGATTTTGTGGGATATTGAGGCGATTTAGGGATCTTGAGGGATTTTTCATGTATTTTGTGGGAATTTGTGGAGATTTGGTGGGATATTTTTCTAGAATTTGGTCGTGTTTTGAGAAGATTTAGGGAATTTTGTGGGATTTTTCCTGGAATTTTATTGGATACTGGGGAGATTTTGTGGGATGTTTGTGGAACTTTGAGGGACTTTTCTGGAATTTGGTGAGATTCTGTAGAGAACTGAAGAATTATCAGGGATTTTTCATGTATTCTGTGGGAATTTGTGGAGATTTGGTGGGATTTTTGTGGATTTTGGCCGTGTTTTGAGAAGATTTAGGGAATTTGGTGTGATTTTTCTGGGATTTTGTTGGGTATTGAGGACATTTTGTGGGATGTTTCTGGAATTTGGTGGGGCTTTTCAAGAATTTTGTGGTATTTTGAAAAGATTTTGGGAATTTTGTGGTGTTTTTTCTTGAATTTTGTGGGAAACTGTGCTGATTTTATGGGTCGTTTCTGGAATTTGGTCGAGTTTTCAGAAGATTTAGGGATTTTTGTGAGATTTTTGTGGGATGTTCTGGGAATTGGTGGAGATTTTGTGGGACATTCCTGTGAATTGGTAGGGTTTTGAAATGATTTAGGGAGTTTTGTGGGACTTCTCTGGAATGTTGTGGGTTTTTTCTGGAATTGTGTGGGATTCTGAGGAGACTTGAAGAATTTCGAGGAATTTGTTTTAGATTTTGTGGGAATTTGTGGAGATTCTGTGGGATTTTACTGGAATTTGGTGGGCCTTTTCAAAGACTTTGTGTGGTTTTGAGGAGACTTGAAGAATTTTGAGGAATTTTTCTTAGATTTTGCAGAAACTTGTGGAGGTTTTGTGGGATTTTTGTGTGATTTTGTGGGATATTGAGGCGATTTAGGGATCTTGAGGGATTTTTCATGTATTTTGTGGGAATTTGTGGAGATTTGGTGGGATATTTTTCTAGAATTTGGTCGTGTTTTGAGAAGATTTAGGGAATTTTGTGGGATTTTTCCTGGAATTTTGTTGGATACTGGGGAGATTTTGTGGGATGTTTGTGGAACTTTGAGGGACTTTTCTGGAATTTGGTGAGATTCTGTAGAGAACTGACGAATTATCAGGGATTTTTCATGTATTCTGTGGGAATTTGTGGAGATTTGGTGGGATTTTTGTGGATTTTGGCCGTGTTTTGAGAAGATTTAGGGAATTTTGTGGGATTTTTCTGTTATTTTGTTGGGTATTGAGGACATTTTGTGGGATGTTTCTGGAGTTTGGTGGGGCTTTTCAAGAATTTTGTGGTATTTTGAAAAGATTTTGGGAATTTTGTGGTGTTTTTTCTTGAATTTTGTGGGAAACTGTGCTGATTTTATGGGGCGTTTCTGGAATTTGGTCGTGTTTTCAGAAGATTTAGGGATTTTTGTGAGATTTTTGTGGGATGTTCTGGGAATTGGTGGAGATTTTGTGGGACATTCCTGTGAATTGGTAGGGTTTTGAAATGATTTAGGGAGTTTTGTGGGACTTCTCTGGAATTTTGTGGGGTTTTTCTGGAATTGTGTGGGATTCTGAGGAGACTTGAAGAATTTTGAGGAATTTGTTTTAGATTTTGTGGGAATTTGTGGAGATTCTGTGGGATTTTACTGGAATTTGGTGGGCCTTTTCAAGGACTTTGTGTGGTTTTGAGGAGACTTGAAGAATTTTGAGGAATTTTTCTTAGATTTTGCAGAAACTTGTGGAGGTTTTGTGGGATTTTTGTGTGATTTTGTGGGATATTGAGGCGATTTAGGGATCTTGAGGGATTTTTCATGTATTTTGTGGGAATTTGTGGAGATTTGGTGGGATATTTTTCTAGAATTTGGTCGTGTTTTGAGAAGATTTAGGGAATTTTGTGGGATTTTTCCTGGAATTTTGTTGGATACTGGGGAGATTTTGTGGGATGTTTGTGGAACTTTGAGGGACTCTTCTGGAATTTGGTGAGATTCTGTAGAGAACTGACGAATTATCAGGGATTTTTCATGTATTCTGTGGGAATTTGTGGAGATTTGGTGGGATTTTTGTGGATTTTGGCCGTGTTTTGAGAAGATTTAGGGAATTTTGTGGGATTTTTCTGTTATTTTGTTGGGTATTGAGGACATTTTGTGGGATGTTTCTGGAATTTGGTGGGGCTTTTCAAGAATTTTGTGGTATTTTGAAAAGATTTTGGGAATTTTGTGGTGTTTTTTCTTGAATTTTGTGGGAAACTCTGCTGATTTTATGGGGCGTTTCTGGAATTTGGTCGAGTTTTCAGAAGATTTAGGGAATTTTGTGAGATTTTTCCTGGAATTTTGTTGGATATTAGGGAGGTTTTGTGGAATGCTTGTGGAACTTTGAGGGACTTTTCTGGAATTTTGTGAGATTCTGTAGAGAACTGAAGAATTATCAGGGATTTTTCATGTATTCTGTGGGAATTTGTGGAGATTTGGTGGGATTTTTGTGGATTTTTGCGGTATTTTAAGAAGATTAGGGAATTTTGTGGGATTTTTCCTGGAATTTTGTTGGATACTGGGGAGATTTTGTGGGATGTTTGTGGAACTTTGAGGGACTTTTCTGGAATTTTGTGAGATTCTGTAGAGAACTGAAGAATTATCAGGGATTTTTCATGTATTTTGTGGGATTTTGTGGAGATTTTCTGGGATATTTTTCTAGAATTTGGTCGTGTTTTGAGAAGATTTAGGGAATTTTGTGGGATTTTTCCTGGAATTTTGTTGGATACTGGGGAGATTTTGTGGGATGTTTCTGGAACTTTGAGGGACTTTTCTGGAATTTGGTGAGATTCTGTAGAGAAATGACAAAATTATCAGGGATTTTTCATGTATTCTGTGGGAATTTGTGGAGATTTGATGGGATTTTTGTGGATTTTGGTAGAGTTTTGAGAAGATTTAGGGAATTTTGTGGTGTTTTTTCTTGAATTTTGTGGGAAACTGTGCTGATTTTATGGGGCGTTTCTGGAATTTGGTCGAGTTTTCAGAAGATTTAGGGATTTTTGTGAGATTTTTGTGGGATGTTCTGGGAATTGGTAGAGATTTTGTGGGACTTTCCTGTGAATTGGTAGGATTTTGAAATGATTTAGGGAGTTTTGTGGGACTTCTCTGGAATTTTGTGGAGTTTTTCTGGAATTGTGTGGGATTCTGAGGAGACTTGAAGAATTTTGAGGAATTTGTTTGAGATTTTGTGGGAATTTGTGGACATTCTGTGGGATTTTGCTGGAATTTGGTGGGCCTTTTCAAGGTCTTTGTGTGGTTTAGAGGAGACTTGAAGCATTTTGAGGATTTTTTCTTAGATTTTGCGGAAACTTGTGGAGGTTTTGTGGGATTTTTGTGTGATTTTGTGGGATATTGAGGCGATTTAGGGATCTTGAGGGATTTTTCATGTATTTTGTGGGAATTTGTGGAGATTTGGTGGGATATTTTTCTAGAATTTGGTCGTGTTTTGAGAAGATTTAGGGAATTTTTTGGGATTTTTCCTGGAATTTTATTGGATACTGGGGAGATTTTGTGGGATGTTTGTGGAACTTTGAGGGACTTTTCTGGAATTTGGTGAGATTCTGTAGAGAACTGAAGAATTATCAGGGATTTTTCATGTATTCTGTGGGAATTTGTGGAGATTTGGTGGGATTTTTGTGGATTTTGGCCGTGTTTTGAGAAGATTTAGGGAATTTTGTGGGATTTTTCTGGGATTTTGTTGGGTATTGAGGACATTTTGTGGGATGTTTCTGGAATTTGGTGGGGCTTTTCAAGAATTTTGTGGTATTTTGAAAAGATTTTGGGAATTTTGTGGTGTTTTTTCTTGAATTTTGTGGGAAACTGTGCTGATTTTATGGGGCGTTTCTGGAATTTGGTCGAGTTTTCAGAAGATTTAGGGATTTTTGTGAGATTTTTGTGGGATGTTCTGGGAATTGGTGGAGATTTTGTGGGACATTCCTGTGAATTGGTAGGGTTTTGAAATGATTTAGGGAGTTTTGTGGGACTTCTCTGGAATTTTGTGGGGTTTTTCTGGAATTGTGTGGGATTCTGAGGAGACTTGAAGAATTTTGAGGAATTTGTTTTAGATTTTGTGGGAATTTGTGGAGATTCTGTGGGATTTTACTGGAATTTGGTGGGCCTTTTCAAGGACTTTGTGTGGTTTTGAGGAGACTTGAAGAATTTTGAGGAATTTTTCTTAGATTTTGCAGAAACTTGTGGAGGTTTTGTGGGATTTTTGTGTGATTTTGTGGGATATTGAGGCGATTTAGGGATCTTGAGGGATTTTTCATGTATTTTTTGGGAATTTGTGGAGATTTGGTGGGATATTTTTCTAGAATTTGGTCGTGTTTTGAGAAGATTTAGGGAATTTTGTGGGATTTTTCCTGGAATTTTGTTGGATACTGGGGAGATTTTGTGGGATGTTTGTGGAACTTTGAGGAACTCTTCTGGAATTTTGTGAGATTCTGTAGAGAACTGACGAATTATCAGGGATTTTTCATGTATTCTGTGGGAATTTGTGGAGATTTGGTGGGATTTTTGTGGATTTTGGCCGTGTTTTGAGAAGATTTAGGGAATTTGGTGTGATTTTTCTGGGATTTTGTTGGGTATTGAGGACATTTTGTGGGATGTTTCTGGAATTTGGTGGGGCTTTTCAAGAATTTTGTGGTATTTTGAAAAGATTTTGGGAATTTTGTGGTGTTTTTTCTTGAATTTTGTGCGAAATTCTGCTGATTTTATGGGGCGTTTCTGGAATTTGGTCGAGTTTTCAGAAGATTTAGGGATTTTTGTGAGATTTTTGTGGGATGTTCTGGGAATTGGTGGAGATTTTGTGGGACATTCCTGTGAATTGGTAGGGTTTTGAAATGATTTAGGGAGTTTTGTGGGACTTCTCTGGAATTTTGTGGGTTTTTTCTGGAATTGTGTGGGATTCTGAGGAGACTTGAAGAATTTTGAGGAATTTGTTTTAGATTTTGTGGGAATTTGTGGAGATTCTGTGGGATTTTACTGGAATTTGGTGGGCCTTTTCAAGGACTTTGTGTGGTTTAGAGGAGACCTGAAGAATTTTGAGGAATTTTTCTTAGATTTTGCAGAAACTTGTGGAGGTTTTGTGTGATTTTTGTGTGATTTTGTGGGATATTGAGGCGATTTAGGGATCTTGAGGGATTTTTCATGTATTTTGTGGGAATTTGTGGAGATTTGGTGGGATATTTTTCTAGAATTTGGTCGTGTTTTGAGAAGATTTAGGGAATTTTGTGGGATTTTTCCTGGAATTTTGTTGGATACTGGGGAGATTTTGTGGGATGTTTGTGGAACTTTGAGGGACTTTTCTGGAATTTGGTGAGATTCTGTAGAGAACTGACGAATTATCAGGGATTTTTCATGTATTCTGTGGGAATTTGTGGAGATTTGGTGGGATTTTTGTGGATTTTGGCCGTGTTTTGAGAAGATTTAGGGAATTTGGTGTGATTTTTCTGGGATTTTGTTGGGTATTGAGGACATTTTGTGGGATGTTTCTGGAATTTGGTGGGGCTTTTCAAGAATTTTGTGGTATTTTGAAAAGATTTAGGGAATTTTGTGGTGTTTTTTCTTGAATTTTGTGGGAAACTGTGCTGATTTTACGGGGCGTTTCTGGAATTTGGTCGTGTTTTCAGAAGATTTAGGGATTTTTGTGAGATTTTTGTGGGATGTTCTGGGAATTGGTGGAGATTTTGTGGGACATTCCTGTGAATTGGTAGGGTTTTGAAATGATTTAGGGAGTTTTGTGGGACTTCTCTGGAATTTTGTGGGGTTTTTCTGGAATTGTGTGGGATTCTGAGGAGACTTGAAGAATTTTGAGGAATTTGTTTTAGATTTTGTGGGTATTTGTGGAGATTCTGTGGGATTTTACTGGAATTTGGTGGGCCTTTTCAAGGACTTTGTGTGGTTTTGAGGAGACTTGAAGAATTTTGAGGAATTTTTCTTAGATTTTGCAGAAACTTGTGGAGGTTTTGTGGGATTTTTGTGTGATTTTGTGGGATATTGAGGCGATTTAGGGATCTTGAGGGATTTTTCATGTATTTTGTGGGAATTTGTGGAGATTTGGTGGGATATTTTTCTAGAATTTGGTCGTGTTTTGAGAAGATTTAGGGAATTTGGTGGGATTTTTCCTGGAATTTTGTTGGATACTGGGGAGATTTTGTGGGATGTTTGTGGAACTTTGAGGGACTTTTCTGGAATTTGGTGAGATTCTGTAGAGAACTGACGAATTATCAGGGATTTTTCATGTATTCTGTGGGAATTTGTGGAGATTTGGTGGGATTTTTGTGGATTTTGGCCGTGTTTTGAGAAGATTTAGGGAATTTTGTGGGATTTTTCTGTTATTTTGTTGGGTATTGAGGACATTTTGTGGGATGTTTCTGGAATTTGGTGGGGCTTTTCAAGAATATTGTGGTATTTTGAAAAGATTTTGGGAATTTTGTGGTGTTTTTTCTTGAATTTTGTGGGAAACTCTGCTGATTTTATGGGGCGTTTCTGGAATTTGGTCGAGTTTTCAGAAGATTTAGGGAATTTTGTGAGATTTTTCCTGGAATTTTGTTGGATATTAGGGAGGTTTTGTGGAATGCTTGTGGAACTTTGAGGGACTTTTCTGGAATTTGGTGAGATTCTGTAGAGAACTGAAGAATTATCAGGGATTTTTCATGTATTCTGTGGGAATTTGTGGAGATTTGGTGGGATTTTTGTGGATTTTGGCGGTATTTTAAGAAGATTAGGGAATTTTGTGGGATTTTTCCTGGAATTTTGTTGGATACTGGGGAGATTTTGTGGGATGTTTGTGGAACTTTGAGGGACTTTTCTGGAATTTTGTGAGATTCTGTAGAGAACTGAAGAATTATCAGGGATTTTTCATGTATTTTGTGGGATTTTGTGGAGATTTTCTGGGATATTTTTCTAGAATTTGGTCGTGTTTTGAGAAGATTTAGGGAATTTTGTGGGATTTTTCCTGGAATTTTGTTGGATACTGGGGAGATTTTGTGGGATGTTTCTGGAACTTTGAGGGACTTTTCTGGAATTTGGTGAGATTCTGTAGAGAAATGACAAAATTATCAGGGATTTTTCATGTATTCTGTGGGAATTTGTGGAGATTTGATGGGATTTTTGTGGATTTTGGTAGAGTTTTGAGAAGATTTAGGGAATTTTGTGGTGTTTTTTCTTGAATTTTGTGGGAAACTGTGCTGATTTTATGGGGCGTTTCTGGAATTTGGTCGAGTTTTCAGAAGATTTAGGGATTTTTGTGAGATTTTTGTGGGATGTTCTGGGAATTGGTAGAGATTTTGTGGGACTTTCCTGTGAATTGGTAGGATTTTGAAATGATTTAGGGAGTTTTGTGGGACTTCTCTGGAATTTTGTGGGGTTTTTCTGGAATTGTGTGGGATTCTGAGGAGACTTGAAGAATTTTGAGGAATTTGTTTGAGATTTTGTGGGAATTTGTGGACATTCTGTGGGATTTTGCTGGAATTTGGTGGGCCTTTTCAAGGTCTTTGTGTGGTTTAGAGGAGACTTGAAGCATTTTGAGGATTTTTTCTTAGATTTTGCGGAAACTTGTGGAGGTTTTGTGGGATTTTTGTGTGATTTTGTGGGATATTGAGGCGATTTAGGGATCTTGAGGGATTTTTCATGTATTTTGTGGGAATTTGTGGAGATTTGGTGGGATATTTTTCTAGAATTTGGTCGTGTTTTGAGAAGATTTAGGGAATTTTTTGGGATTTTTCCTGGAATTTTATTGGATACTGGGGAGATTTTGTGGGATGTTTGTGGAACTTTGAGGGACTTTTCTGGAATTTGGTGAGATTCTGTAGAGAACTGAAGAATTATCAGGGATTTTTCATGTATTCTGTGGGAATTTGTGGAGATTTGGTGGGATTTTTGTGGATTTTGGCCGTGTTTTGAGAAGATTTAGGGAATTTTGTGGGATTTTTCTGGGATTTTGTTGGGTATTGAGGACATTTTGTGGGATGTTTCTGGAATTTGGTGGGGCTTTTCAAGAATTTTGTGGTATTTTGAAAAGATTTTGGGAATTTTGTGGTGTTTTTTCTTGAATTTTGTGGGAAACTGTGCTGATTTTATGGGGCGTTTCTGGAATTTGGTCGAGTTTTCAGAAGATTTAGGGATTTTTGTGAGATTTTTGTGGGATGTTCTGGGAATTGGTGGAGATTTTGTGGGACATTCCTGTGAATTGGTAGGGTTTTGAAATGATTTAGGGAGTTTTGTGGGACTTCTCTGGAATTTTGTGTGTTTTTTCTGGAATTGTGTGGGATTCTGAGGAGACTTGAAGAATTTCGAGGAATTTGTTTTAGATTTTGTGGGAATTTGTGGAGATTCTGTGGGATTTTACTGGAATTTGGTGGGCCTTTTCAAGGACTTTGTGTGGTTTTGAGGAGACTTGAAGAATTTTGAGGAATTTTTCTTAGATTTTGCAGAAACTTGTGGAGGTTTTGTGGGATTTTTGTGTGATTTTGTGGGATATTGAGGCGATTTAGGGATCTTGAGGGATTTTTCATGTATTTTGTGGGAATTTGTGGAGATTTGGTGGGATATTTTTCTAGAATTTGGTCGTGTTTTGAGAAGATTTAGGGAATTTTGTGGGATTTTTCCTGGAATTTTGTTGGATACTGGGGAGATTTTGTGGGATGTTTGTGGAACTTTGAGGAACTCTTCTGGAATTTTGTGAGATTCTGTAGAGAACTGACGAATTATCAGGGATTTTTCATGTATTCTGTGGGAATTTGTGGAGATTTGGTGGGATTTTTGTGGATTTTGGCCGTGTTTTGAGAAGATTTAGGGAATTTGGTGTGATTTTTCTGGGATTTTGTTGGGTATTGAGGACATTTTGTGGGATGTTTCTGGAATTTGGTGGGGCTTTTTAAGAATTTTGTGGTATTTTGAAAAGATTTTGGGAATTTTGTGGTGTTTTTTCTTGAATTTTGTGGGAAACTGTGCTGATTTTACGGGGCGTTTCTGGAATTTGGTCGTGTTTTCAGAAGATTTAGGGATTTTTGTGAGATTTTTGTGGGATGTTCTGGGAATTGGTGGAGATTTTGTGGGACATTCCTGTGAATTGGTAGGGTTTTGAAATGATTTAGGGAGTTTTGTGGGACTTCTCTGGAATTTTGTGGGTTTTTTCTGGAATTGTGTGGGATTCTGAGGAGACTTGAAGAATTTCGAGGAATTTGTTTTAGATTTTGTGGGAATTTGTGGAGATTCTGTGGGATTTTACTGGAATTTGGTGGGCCTTTTCAAGGACTTTGTGTGGTTTTGAGGAGACTTGAAGAATTTTGAGGAATTTTTCTTAGATTTTGCAGAAACTTGTGGAGGTTTTGTGGGATTTTTGTGTGATTTTGTGGGATATTGAGGCGATTTAGGGATCTTGAGGGATTTTTCATGTATTTTGTGGGAATTTGTGGAGATTTGGTGGGATATTTTTCTAGAATTTGGTCGTGTTTTGAGAAGATTTAGGGAATTTTGTGGGATTTTTCCTGGAATTTTGTTGGATACTGGGGAGATTTTGTGGGATGTTTGTGGAACTTTGAGGAACTCCTCTGGAATTTTGTGAGATTCTGTAGAGAACTGACGAATTATCAGGGATTTTTCATGTATTCTGTGGGAATTTGTGGAGATTTGGTGGGATTTTTGTGGATTTTGGCCGTGTTTTGAGAAGATTTAGGGAATTTGGTGTGATTTTTCTGGGATTTTGTTGGGTATTGAGGACATTTTGTGGGATGTTTCTGGAATTTGGTGGGGCTTTTCAAGAATTTTGTGGTATTTTGAAAAGATTTTGGGAATTTTGTGGTGTTTTTTCTTGAATTTTGTGGGAAACTGTGCTGATTTTATGGGGCGTTTCTGGAATTTGGTCGTGTTTTCAGAAGATTTAGGGATTTTTGTGAGATTTTTGTGGGATGTTCTGGGAATTGGTGGAGATTTTGTGGGACATTCCTGTGAATTGGTAGGGTTTTGAAATGATTTAGGGAGTTTTGTGGGACTTCTCTGGAATTTTGTGGGGTTTTTCTGGAATTGTGTGGGATTCTGAGGAGACTTGAAGAATTTTGAGGAATTTGTTTTAGATTTTGTGGGTATTTGTGGAGATTCTGTGGGATTTTACTGGAATTTGGTGGGCCTTTTCAAGGACTTTGTGTGGTTTTGAGGAGACTTGAAGAATTTTGAGGAATTTTTCTTAGATTTTGCAGAAACTTGTGGAGGTTTTGTGGGATTTTTGTGTGATTTTGTGGGATATTGAGGCGATTTAGGGATCTTGAGGGATTTTTCATGTATTTTGTGGGAATTTGTGGAGATTTGGTGGGATATTTTTCTAGAATTTGGTCGTGTTTTGAGAAGATTTAGGGAATTTGGTGGGATTTTTCCTGGAATTTTGTTGGATACTGGGGAGATTTTGTGGGATGTTTGTGGAACTTTGAGGGACTTTTCTGGAATTTGGTGAGATTCTGTAGAGAACTGACGAATTATCAGGGATTTTTCATGTATTCTGTGGGAATTTGTGGAGATTTGGTGGGATTTTTGTGGATTTTGGCCGTGTTTTGAGAAGATTTAGGGAATTTTGTGGGATTTTTCTGTTATTTTGTTGGGTATTGAGGACATTTTGTGGGATGTTTCTGGAATTTGGTGGGGCTTTTCAAGAATATTGTGGTATTTTGAAAAGATTTTGGGAATTTTGTGGTGTTTTTTCTTGAATTTTGTGGGAAACTCTGCTGATTTTATGGGGCGTTTCTGGAATTTGGTCGAGTTTTCAGAAGATTTAGGGAATTTTGTGAGATTTTTCCTGGAATTTTGTTGGATATTAGGGAGGTTTTGTGGAATGCTTGTGGAACTTTGAGGGACTTTTCTGGAATTTTGTGAGATTCTGTAGAGAACTGAAGAATTATCAGGGATTTTTCATGTATTCTGTGGGAATTTGTGGAGATTTGGTGGGATTTTTGTGGATTTTGGCGGTATTTTAAGAAGATTAGGGAATTTTGTGGGATTTTTCCTGGAATTTTGTTGGATACTGGGGAGATTTTGTGGGATGTTTGTGGAACTTTGAGGGACTTTTCTGGAATTTTGTGAGATTCTGTAGAGAACTGAAGAATTATCAGGGATTTTTCATGTATTTTGTGGGATTTTGTGGAGATTTTCTGGGATATTTTTCTAGAATTTGGTCGTGTTTTGAGAAGATTTAGGGAATTTTGTGGGATTTTTCCTGGAATTTTGTTGGATACTGGGGAGATTTTGTGGGATGTTTCTGGAACTTTGAGGGACTTTTCTGGAATTTGGTGAGATTCTGTAGAGAAATGACAAAATTATCAGGGATTTTTCATGTATTCTGTGGGAATTTGTGGAGATTTGATGGGATTTTTGTGGATTTTGGTAGAGTTTTGAGAAGATTTAGGGAATTTTGTGGTGTTTTTTCTTGAATTTTGTGGGAAACTGTGCTGATTTTATGGGGCGTTTCTGGAATTTGGTCGAGTTTTCAGAAGATTTAGGGATTTTTGTGAGATTTTTGTGGGATGTTCTGGGAATTGGTGGAGATTTTGTGGGACATTCCTGTGAATTGGTAGGGTTTTGAAATGATTTAGGGAGTTTTGTGGGACTTCTCTGGAATTTTGTGGGTTTTTTCTGGAATTGTGTGGGATTCTGAGGAGACTTGAAGAATTTTGAGGAATTTGTTTTAGATTTTGTGGGAATTTGTGGAGATTCTGTGGGATTTTACTGGAATTTGGTGGGCCTTTTCAAGGTCTTTGTGTGGTTTAGAGGAGACTTGAAGCATTTTGAGGATTTTTTCTTAGATTTTGCGGAAACTTGTGGAGGTTTTGTGGGATTTTTGTGTGATTTTGTGGGATATTGAGGCGATTTAGGGATCTTGAGGGATTTTTCATGTATTTTGTGGGAATTTGTGGAGATTTGGTGGGATATTTTTCTAGAATTTGGTCGTGTTTTGAGAAGATTTAGGGAATTTTTTGGGATTTTTCCTGGAATTTTATTGGATACTGGGGAGATTTTGTGGGATGTTTGTGGAACTTTGAGGGACTTTTCTGGAATTTGGTGAGATTCTGTAGAGAACTGAAGAATTATCAGGGATTTTTCATGTATTCTGTGGGAATTTGTGGAGATTTGGTGGGATTTTTGTGGATTTTGGCCGTGTTTTGAGAAGATTTAGGGAATTTTGTGGGATTTTTCTGGGATTTTGTTGGGTATTGAGGACATTTTGTGGGATGTTTCTGGAATTTGGTGGGGCTTTTCAAGAATTTTGTGGTATTTTGAAAAGATTTTGGGAATTTTGTGGTGTTTTTTCTTGAATTTTGTGGGAAACTGTGCTGATTTTATGGGGCGTTTCTGGAATTTGGTCGAGTTTTCAGAAGATTTAGGGATTTTTGTGAGATTTTTGTGGGATGTTCTGGGAATTGGTGGAGATTTTGTGGGACATTCCTGTGAATTGGTAGGGTTTTGAAATGATTTAGGGAGTTTTGTGGGACTTCTCTGGAATTTTGTGTGTTTTTTCTGGAATTGTGTGGGATTCTGAGGAGACTTGAAGAATTTCGAGGAATTTGTTTTAGATTTTGTGGGAATTTGTGGAGATTCTGTGGGATTTTACTGGAATTTGGTGGGCCTTTTCAAGGACTTTGTGTGGTTTTGAGGAGACTTGAAGAATTTTGAGGAATTTTTCTTAGATTTTGCAGAAACTTGTGGAGGTTTTGTGGGATTTTTGTGTGATTTTGTGGGATATTGAGGCGATTTAGGGATCTTGAGGGATTTTTCATGTATTTTGTGGGAATTTGTGGAGATTTGGTGGGATATTTTTCTAGAATTTGGTCGTGTTTTGAGAAGATTTAGGGAATTTTGTGGGATTTTTCCTGGAATTTTGTTGGATACTGGGGAGATTTTGTGGGATGTTTGTGGAACTTTGAGGAACTCTTCTGGAATTTTGTGAGATTCTGTAGAGAACTGACGAATTATCAGGGATTTTTCATGTATTCTGTGGGAATTTGTGGAGATTTGGTGGGATTTTTGTGGATTTTGGCCGTGTTTTGAGAAGATTTAGGGAATTTGGTGTGATTTTTCTGGGATTTTGTTGGGTATTGAGGACATTTTGTGGGATGTTTCTGGAATTTGGTGGGGCTTTTCAAGAATTTTGTGGTATTTTGAAAAGATTTAGGGAATTTTGTGGTGTTTTTTCTTGAATTTTGTGGGAAACTGTGCTGATTTTACGGGGCGTTTCTGGAATTTGGTCGAGTTTTCAGAAGATTTAGGGATTTTTGTGAGATTTTTGTGGGATGTTCTGGGAATTGGTGGAGATTTTGTGGGACATTCCTGTGAATTGGTAGGGTTTTGAAATGATTTAGGGAGTTTTGTGGGACTTCTCTGGAATTTTGTGGGTTTTTTCTGGAATTGTGTGGGATTCTGAGGAGACTTGAAGAATTTTGAGGAATTTGTTTTAGATTTTGTGGGAATTTGTGGAGATTCTGTGGGATTTTACTGGAATTTGGTGGGCCTTTTCAAGGACTTTGTGTGGTTTTGAGGAGACTTGAAGAATTTTGAGGAATTTTTCTTAGATTTTGCAGAAACTTGTGGAGGTTTTGTGGGATTTTTGTGTGATTTTGTGGGATATTGAGGCGATTTAGGGATCTTGAGGGATTTTTCATGTATTTTGTGGGAATTTGTGGAGATTTGGTGGGATATTTTTCTAGAATTTGGTCGTGTTTTGAGAAGATTTAGGGAATTTTGTGGGATTTTTCCTGGAATTTTATTGGATACTGGGGAGATTTTGTGGGATGTTTGTGGAACTTTGAGGGACTTTTCTGGAATTTGGTGAGATTCTGTAGAGAACTGACGAATTATCAGGGATTTTTCATGTATTCTGTGGGAATTTGTGGAGATTTGGTGGGATTTTTGTGGATTTTGGCCGTGTTTTGAGAAGATTTAGGGAATTTTGTGGGATTTTTCTGGGATTTTGTTGGGTATTGAGGACATTTTGTGGGATGTTTCTGGAATTTGGTGGGGCTTTTCAAGAATTTTGTGGTATTTTGAAAAGATTTTGGGAATTTTGTGGTGTTTTTTCTTGAATTTTGTGGGAAACTGTGCTGATTTTATGGGGCGTTTCTGGAATTTGGTCGAGTTTTCAGAAGATTTAGGGATTTTTGTGAGATTTTTGTGGGATGTTCTGGGAATTGGTGGAGATTTTGTGGGACATTCCTGTGAATTGGTAGGGTTTTGAAATGATTTAGGGAGTTTTGTGGGACTTCTCTGGAATTTTGTGTGTTTTTTCTGGAATTGTGTGGGATTCTGAGGAGACTTGAAGAATTTCGAGGAATTTGTTTTAGATTTTGTGGGAATTTGTGGAGATTCTGTGGGATTTTACTGGAATTTGGTGGGCCTTTTCAAGGACTTTGTGTGGTTTTGAGGAGACTTGAAGAATTTTGAGGAATTTTTCTTAGATTTTGCAGAAACTTGTGGAGGTTTTGTGGGATTTTTGTGTGATTTTGTGGGATATTGAGGCGATTTAGGGATCTTGAGGGATTTTTCATGTATTTTGTGGGAATTTGTGGAGATTTGGTGGGATATTTTTCTAGAATTTGGTCGTGTTTTGAGAAGATTTAGGGAATTTTGTGGGATTTTTCCTGGAATTTTGTTGGATACTGGGGAGATTTTGTGGGATGTTTGTGGAACTTTGAGGAACTCTTCTGGAATTTTGTGAGATTCTGTAGAGAACTGACGAATTATCAGGGATTTTTCATGTATTCTGTGGGAATTTGTGGAGATTTGGTGGGATTTTTGTGGATTTTGGCCGTGTTTTGAGAAGATTTAGGGAATTTGGTGTGATTTTTCTGGGATTTTGTTGGGTATTGAGGACATTTTGTGGGATGTTTCTGGAATTTGGTGGGGCTTTTCAAGAATTTTGTGGTATTTTGAAAAGATTTTGGGAATTTTGTGGTGTTTTTTCTTGAATTTTGTGGGAAACTGTGCTGATTTTACGGGGCGTTTCTGGAATTTGGTCGTGTTTTCAGAAGATTTAGGGATTTTTGTGAGATTTTTGTGGGATGTTCTGGGAATTGGTGGAGATTTTGTGGGACATTCCTGTGAATTGGTAGGGTTTTGAAATGATTTAGGGAGTTTTGTGGGACTTCTCTGGAATTTTGTGGGTTTTTTCTGGAATTGTGTGGGATTCTGAGGAGACTTGAAGAATTTCGAGGAATTTGTTTTAGATTTTGTGGGAATTTGTGGAGATTCTGTGGGATTTTACTGGAATTTGGTGGGCCTTTTCAAGGACTTTGTGTGGTTTTGAGGAGACTTGAAGAATTTTGAGGAATTTTTCTTAGATTTTGCAGAAACTTGTGGAGGTTTTGTGGGATTTTTGTGTGATTTTGTGGGATATTGAGGCGATTTAGGGATCTTGAGGGATTTTTCATGTATTTTGTGGGAATTTGTGGAGATTTGGTGGGATATTTTTCTAGAATTTGGTCGTGTTTTGAGAAGATTTAGGGAATTTTGTGGGATTTTTCCTGGAATTTTGTTGGATACTGGGGAGATTTTGTGGGATGTTTGTGGAACTTTGAGGGACTTTTCTGGAATTTGGTGAGATTCTGTAGAGAACTGAAGAATTATCAGGGATTTTTCATGTATTCTGTGGGAATTTGTGGAGGTTTGGTGGGATTTTTGTGGATTTTGGCCGTGTTTTGAGAAGATTTAGGGAATTTGGTGTGATTTTTCTGGGATTTTGTTGGGTATTGAGGACATTTTGTGGGATGTTTCTGGAATTTGGTGGGGCTTTTCAAGAATTTTGTGGTATTTTGAAAAGATTTAGGGAATTTTGTGGTGTTTTTTCTTGAATTTTGTGGGAAACTGTGCTGATTTTATGGGTCGTTTCTGGAATTTGGTCGAGTTTTCAGAAGATTTAGGGATTTTTGTGAGATTTTTGTGGGATGTTCTGGGAATTGGTGGAGATTTTGTGGGACATTCCTGTGAATTGGTAGGGTTTTGAAATGATTTAGGGAGTTTTGTGGGACTTCTCTGGAATTTTGTGGGTTTTTCTGGAATTGCGTGGGATTCTGAGGAGACTTGAAGAATTTCGAGGAATTTGTTTTAGATTTTGTGGGAATTTGTGGAGATTCTGTGGGATTTTACTGGAATTTGGTGGGCCTTTTCAAAGACTTTGTGTGGTTTTGAGGAGACTTGAAGAATTTTGAGGAATTTTTCTTAGATTTTGCAGAAACTTGTGGAGGTTTTGTGGGATTTTTGTGTGATTTTGTGGGATATTGAGGCGATTTAGGGATCTTGAGGGATTTTTCATGTATTTTGTGGGAATTTGTGGAGATTTGGTGGGATATTTTTCTAGAATTTGGTCGTGTTTTGAGAAGATTTAGGGAATTTGGTGGGATTTTTCCTGGAATTTTGTTGGATACTGGGGAGATTTTGTGGGATGTTTGTGGAACTTTGAGGGACTTTTCTGGAATTTGGTGAGATTCTGTAGAGAACTGACGAATTATCAGTGATTTTTCATGTATTCTGTGGGAATTTGTTGAGATTTGGTGGGATTTTTGTGGATTTTGGCCGTGTTTTGAGAAGATTTAGGGAATTTTGTGGGATTTTTCTGTTATTTTTTTGGGTATTGAGGACATTTTGTGGGATGTTTCTGGAATTTGGTGGGGCTTTTCAAGAATTTTGTGGTATTTTGAAAAGATTTTGGGAATTTATTGGTGTTTTTTCTTGAATTTTGTGGGAAACTCTGCTGATTTTATGGGGCGTTTCTGGAATTTGGTCGAGTTTTCAGAAGATTTAGGGAATTTTGTGAGATTTTTCCTGGAATTTTGTTGGATATTAGGGAGGTTTTGTGGAATGCTTGTGGAACTTTGAGGGACTTTTCTGGAATTTTGTGAGATTCTGTAGAGAACTGAAGAATTATCAGGGATTTTTCATGTATTCTGTGGGAATTTGTGGAGATTTGGTGGGATTTTTGTGGATTTTGGCGGTATTTTAAGAAGATTAGGGAATTTTGTGGGGTTTTTCCTGGAATTTTGTTGGATACTGGGGAGATTTTGTGGGATGTTTGTGGAACTTTGAGGGACTTTTCTGGAATTTTGTGAGATTCTGTAGAGAACTGAAGAATTATCAGGGATTTTTCATGTATTTTGTGGGATTTTGTGGAGATTTGGTGGGATATTTTTCTAGAATTTGGTCGTGTTTTGAGAAGATTTCGGGAATTTGGTGGGATTTTTCCTGGAATTTTGTTGGATACTGGGGAGATTTTGTGGGATGTTTCTGGAACTTTGAGGGACTTTTCTAAAATTTGGTGAGATTCTGTAGAGAAATGACAAAATTATCAGGGATTTTTCATGTATTCTGTGGGAATTTGTGGAGATTTGATGGGATTTTTGTGGATTTTGGTAGAGTTTTGAGAAGATTTAGGGAATTTTGTGGTGTTTTTTCTTGAATTTTGTGGGAAACTCTGCTGATTTTATGGGGCGTTTCTGGAATTTGGTCAAGTTTTCAGATGATTTAGGGAATTTTGTGGGATTTTTCTGGGATTTTTTTGGGTATTGAGGACATTTTGTGGGAAGTTTTTGGAACTTTGAGGGACTTTTCTGGAATTTGGTGAGATTCTGTAGAGAACTGAAGGATTATCAGGGATTTTTCATGTATTCTGTGGGAATTTGTGGAGATTTGATGGGATTTTTTTGGATTTTGGCCGTGTTTTGAGAAGATTTAGGGAATTTTGTGTGATTTTTCTGGGATTTTGTTGGGTATTGAGGACATTTTGTGGGATGTTTCTGGAATTTGGTGGGGCTTTTCAAGAATTTTGTGGTATTTTGAAAAGATTTAGGGAATTTTGTGGTGTTTTTTCTTGAATTTTGTGGGAAACTGTGCTGATTTTATGGGGCGTTTCTGGAATTTGGTCGTGTTTTCAGAAGATTTAGGGATTTTTGTGAGATTTTTGTGGGATGTTCTGGGAATTGGTGGAGATTTTGTGGGACATTCCTGTGAATTGGTAGGGTTTTGAAATGATTTAGGGAGTTTTGTGGGACTTCTCTGGAATTTTGTGGGTTTTTTCTGGAATTGTGTGGGATTCTGAGGAGACTTGAAGAATTTTGAGGAATTTGTTTTAGATTTTGTGGGAATTTGTGGAGATTCTGTGGGATTTTACTGGAATTTGGTGGGCCTTTTCAAGGACTTTGTGTGGTTTTGAGGAGACTTGAAGAATTTTGAGGAATTTTTCTTAGATTTTGCAGAAACTTGTGGAGGTTTTGTGGGATTTTTGTGTGATTTTGTGGGATATTGAGGCGATTTAGGGATCTTGAGGGATTTTTCATGTATTTTTCGAGAATTTGTGGAGATTTGGTGGGATATTTTTCTAGAATTTGGTCGTGTTTTGAGAAGATTTAGGGAATTTGGTGGGATTTTTCCTGGAATTTTGTTGGATACTGGGGAGATTTTGTGGGATGTTTGTGGAACTTTGAGGAACTCTTCTGGAATTTTGTGAGATTCTGTAGAGAACTGACGAATTATCAGGGATTTTTCATGTATTCTGTGGGAATTTGTGGAGATTTGGTGGGATTTTTGTGGATTTTGGCCGTGTTTTGAGAAGATTTAGGGAATTTGGTGTGATTTTTCTGGGATTTTGTTGGGTATTGAGGACATTTTGTGGGATGTTTCTGGAATTTGGTGGGGCTTTTCAAGAATTTTGTGGTATTTTGAAAAGATTTTGGGAATTTTGTGGTGTTTTTTCTTGAATTTTGTGGGAAACTGTGCTGATTTTACGGGGCGTTTCTGGAATTTGGTCGTGTTTTCAGAAGATTTAGGGATTTTTGTGAGATTTTTGTGGGATGTTCTGGGAATTGGTGGAGATTTTGTGGGACATTCCTGTGAATTGGTAGGGTTTTGAAATGATTTAGGGAGTTTTGTGGGACTTCTCTGGAATTTTGTGGGGTTTTTCTGGAATTGTGTGGGATTCTGAGGAGACTTGAAGAATTTTGAGGAATTTGTTTTAGATTTTGTGGGTATTTGTGGAGATTCTGTGGGATTTTACTGGAATTTGGTGGGCCTTTTCAAGGACTTTGTGTGGTTTTGAGGAGACTTGAAGAATTTTGAGGAATTTTTCTTAGATTTTGCAGAAACTTGTGGAGGTTTTGTGGGATTTTTGTGTGATTTTGTGGGATATTGAGGCGATTTAGGGATCTTGAGGGATTTTTCATGTATTTTGTGGGAATTTGTGGAGATTTGGTGGGATATTTTTCTAGAATTTGGTCGTGTTTTGAGAAGATTTAGGGAATTTGGTGGGATTTTTCCTGGAATTTTGTTGGATACTGGGGAGATTTTGTGGGATGTTTGTGGAACTTTGAGGGACTTTTCTGGAATTTGGTGAGATTCTGTAGAGAACTGACGAATTATCAGGGATTTTTCATGTATTCTGTGGGAATTTGTGGAGATTTGGTGGGATTTTTGTGGATTTTGGCCGTGTTTTGAGAAGATTCAGGGAATTTTGTGGGATTTTTCTGTTATTTTGTTGGGTATTGAGGACATTTTGTGGGATGTTTCTGGAATTTGGTGGGGCTTTTCAAGAATTTTGTGGTATTTTGAAAAGATTTTGGGAATTTATTGGTGTTTTTTCTTGAATTTTGTGGGAAACTCTGCTGATTTTATGGGGCGTTTCTGGAATTTGGTCGAGTTTTCAGAAGATTTAGGGAATTTTGTGAGATTTTTCCTGGAATTTTGTTGGATATTAGGGAGGTTTTGTGGAATGCTTGTGGAACTTTGAGGGACTTTTCTGGAATTTTGTGAGATTCTGTAGAGAACTGAAGAATTATCAGGGATTTTTCATGTATTCTGTGGGAATTTGTGGAGATTTGGTGGGATTTTTGTGGATTTTGGCGGTATTTTAAGAAGATTAGGGAATTTTGTGGGATTTTTCCTGGAATTTTGTTGGATACTGGGGAGATTTTGTGGGATGTTTGTGGAACTTTGAGGGACTTTTCTGGAATTTTGTGAGATTCTGTAGAGAACTGAAGAATTATCAGGGATTTTTCATGTATTTTGTGGGATTTTGTGGAGATTTTCTGGGATATTTTTCTAGAATTTGGTCGTGTTTTGAGAAGATTTAGGGAATTTGGTGGGATTTTTCCTGGAATTTTGTTGGATACTGGGGAGATTTTGTGGGATGTTTCTGGAACTTTGAGGGACTTTTCTGGAATTTGGTGAGATTCTGTAGAGAAATGACAAAATTATCAGGGATTTTTCATGTATTCTGTGGGAATTTGTGGAGATTTGATGGGATTTTTGTGGATTTTGGTAGAGTTTTGAGAAGATTTAGGGAATTTTGTGGTGTTTTTTCTTGAATTTTGTGGGAAACTGTGCTGATTTTATGGGGCGTTTCTGGAATTTAGTCGAGTTTTCAGAAGATTTAGGGATTTTTGTGAGATTTTTGTGGGATGTTCTGGGAATTGGTAGAGATTTTGTGGGACTTTCCTGTGAATTGGTAGGATTTTGAAATGATTTAGGGAGTTTTGTGGGACTTCTCTGGAATTTTGTGGAGTTTTTCTGGAATTGTGTGGGATTCTGAGGAGACTTGAAGAATTTTGAGGAATTTGTTTGAGATTTTGTGGGAATTTGTGGACATTCTGTGGGATTTTGCTGGAATTTGGTGGGCCTTTTCAAGGTCTTTGTGTGGTTTAGAGGAGACTTGAAGCATTTTGAGGATTTTTTCTTAGATTTTGCGGAAACTTGTGGAGGTTTTGTGGGATTTTTGTGTGATTTTGTGGGATATTGAGGCGATTTAGGGATCTTGAGGGATTTTTCATGTATTTTGTGGGAATTTGTGGAGATTTGGTGGGATATTTTTCTAGAATTTGGTCGTGTTTTGAGAAGATTTAGGGAATTTTTTGGGATTTTTCCTGGAATTTTATTGGATACTGGGGAGATTTTGTGGGATGTTTGTGGAACTTTGAGGGACTTTTCTGGAATTTGGTGAGATTCTGTAGAGAACTGAAGAATTATCAGGGATTTTTCATGTATTCTGTGGGAATTTGTGGAGATTTGGTGGGATTTTTGTGGATTTTGGCCGTGTTTTGAGAAGATTTAGGGAATTTTGTGGGATTTTTCTGGGATTTTGTTGGGTATTGAGGACATTTTGTGGGATGTTTCTGGAATTTGGTGGGGCTTTTCAAGAATTTTGTGGTATTTTGAAAAGATTTTCGGAATTTTGTGGTGTTTTTTCTTGAATTTTGTGGGAAACTGTGCTGATTTTATGGGGCGTTTCTGGAATTTGGTCGAGTTTTCAGAAGATTTAGGGATTTTTGTGAGATTTTTGTGGGATGTTCTGGGAATTGGTGGAGATTTTGTGGGACATTCCTGTGAATTGGTAGGGTTTTGAAATGATTTAGGGAGTTTTGTGGGACTTCTCTGGAATTTTGTGGGTTTTTTCTGGAATTGTGTGCGATTCTGAGGAGACTTGAAGAATTTTGAGGAATTTGTTTTAGATTTTGTGGGAATTTGTGGAGATTCTGTGGGATTTTACTGGAATTTGGTGGGCCTTTTCAAGGACTTTGTGTGGTTTTGAGGAGACTTGAAGAATTTTGAGGAATTTTTCTTAGATTTTGCAGAAACTTGTGGAGGTTTTGTGGGATTTTTGTGTGATTTTGTGGGATATTGAGGCGATTTAGGGATCTTGAGGGATTTTTCATGTATTTTGTGGGAATTTGTGGAGATTTGGTGGGATATTTTTCTAGAATTTGGTCGTGTTTTGAGAAGATTAAGGGAATTTTGTGGGATTTTTCCTGGAATTTTGTTGGATACTGGGGAGATTTTGTGGGATGTTTGTGGAACTTTGAGGAACTCTTCTGGAATTTTGTGAGATTCTGTAGAGAACTGACGAATTATCAGGGATTTTTCATGTATTCTGTGGGAATTTGTGGAGATTTGGTGGGATTTTTGTGGATTTTGGCCGTGTTTTGAGAAGATTTAGGGAATTTGGTGTGATTTTTCTGGGATTTTGTTGGGTATTGAGGACATTTTGTGGGATGTTTCTGGAATTTGGTGGGGCTTTTCAAGAATTTTGTGGTATTTTGAAAAGATTTAGGGAATTTTGTGGTGTTTTTTCTTGAATTTTGTGGGAAACTGTGCTGATTTTATGGGTCGTTTCTGGAATTTGGTCGAGTTTTCAGAAGATTTAGGGATTTTTGTGGGATTTTTGTGGGATGTTCTGGGAATTGGTGGAGATTTTGTGGGACATTCCTGTGAATTGGTAGGGTTTTGAAATGATTTAGGGAGTTTTGTGGGACTTCTCTGGAATTTTGTGGGTTTTTCTGGAATTGCGTGGGATTCTGAGGAGACTTGAAGAATTTCGAGGAATTTGTTTTAGATTTTGTGGGAATTTGTGGAGATTCTGTGGGATTTTACTGGAATTTGGTGGGCCTTTTCAAAGACTTTGTGTGGTTTTGAGGAGACTTGAAGAATTTTGAGGAATTTTTCTTAGATTTTGCAGAAACTTGTGGAGGTTTTGTGGGATTTTTGTGTGATTTTGTGGGATATTGAGGCGATTTAGGGATCTTGAGGGATTTTTCATGTATTTTGTGGGAATTTGTGGAGATTTGGTGGGATATTTTTCTAGAATTTGGTCGTGTTTTGAGAAGATTTAGGGAATTTGGTGGGATTTTTCCTGGAATTTTGTTGGATACTGGGGAGATTTTGTGGGATATTTGTGGAACTTTGAGGGACTCTTCTGGAATTTTGTGAGATTCTGTAGAGAACTGACGAATTATCAGGGATTTTTCATGTATTCTGTGGGAATTTGTGGAGATTTGGTGGGATTTTTGTGCATTTTGGCCGTGTTTTGAGAAGATTTAGGGAATTTGGTGGGATTTTTCTGGGATTTTGTTGGGTATTGAGGACATTTTGTGGGATGTTTCTGGAATTTGGTGGGGCTTTTCAAGAATTTTGTGGTATTTTGAAAAGATTTAGGGAATTTTGTGGTGTTTTTTCTTGAATTTTGTGGGAAACTGTGCTGATTTTATGGGGCGTTTCTGGAATTTGGTCGAGTTTTCAGAAGATTTAGGGATTTTTGTGAGATTTTTGTGGGATGTTCTGGGAATTGGTGGAGATTTTGTGGGACATTCCTGTGAATTGGTAGGGTTTTGAAATGATTTAGGGAGTTTTGTGGGACTTCTCTGGAATTTTGTGGGGTTTTTCTGGAATTGTGTGGGATTCTGAGGAGACTTGAAGAATTTTGAGGAATTTGTTTTAGATTTTGTGGGTATTTGTGGAGATTCTGTGGGATTTTACTGGAATTTGGTGGGCCTTTTCAAGGACTTTGTGTGGTTTTGAGGAGACTTGAAGAATTTTGAGGAATTTTTCTTAGATTTTGCAGAAACTTGTGGAGGTTTTGTGGGATTTTTGTGTGATTTTGTGGGATATTGAGGCGATTTAGGGATCTTGAGGGATTTTTCATGTATTTTGTGGGAATTTGTGGAGATTTGGTGGGATATTTTTCTAGAATTTGGTCGTGTTTTGAGAAGATTTAGGGAATTTGGTGGGATTTTTCCTGGAATTTTGTTGGATACTGGGGAGATTTTGTGGGATGTTTGTGGAACTTTGAGGGACTTTTCTGGAATTTGGTGAGATTCTGTAGAGAACTGACGAATTATCAGTGATTTTTCATGTATTCTGTGGGAATTTGTGGAGATTTGGTGGGATTTTTGTGGATTTTGGCCGTGTTTTGAGAAGATTTAGGGAATTTTGTGGGATTTTTCTGTTATTTTTTTGGGTATTGAGGACATTTTGTGGGATGTTTCTGGAATTTGGTGGGGCTTTTCAAGAATTTTGTGGTATTTTGAAAAGATTTTGGGAATTTATTGGTGTTTTTTCTTGAATTTTGTGGGAAACTCTGCTGATTTTATGGGGCGTTTCTGGAATTTGGTCGAGTTTTCAGAAGATTTAGGGAATTTTGTGAGATTTTTCCTGGAATTTTGTTGGATATTAGGGAGGTTTTGTGGAATGCTTGTGGAACTTTGAGGGACTTTTCTGGAATTTTGTGAGATTCTGTAGAGAACTGAAGAATTATCAGGGATTTTTCATGTATTCTGTGGGAATTTGTGGAGATTTGGTGGGATTTTTGTGGATTTTGGCGGTATTTTAAGAAGATTAGGGAATTTTGTGGGGTTTTTCCTGGAATTTTGTTGGATACTGGCGAGATTTTGTGGGATGTTTGTGGAACTTTGAGGGACTTTTCTGGAATTTTGTGAGATTCTGTAGAGAACTGAAGAATTATCAGGGATTTTTCATGTATTTTGTGGGATTTTGTGGAGATTTGGTGGGATATTTTTCTAGAATTTGGTCGTGTTTTGAGAAGATTTAGGGAATTTTGTGGGATTTTTCCTGGAATTTTGTTGGATACTGGGGAGATTTTGTGGGATGTTTGTGGAACTTTGAGGAACTCTTCTGGAATTTTGTGAGATTCTGTAGAGAACTGACGAATTATCAGGGATTTTTCATGTATTCTGTGGGAATTTGTGGAGATTTGGTGGGATTTTTGTGGATTTTGGCCGTGTTTTGAGAAGATTTAGGGAATTTGGTGTGATTTTTCTGGGATTTTGTTGGGTATTGAGGACATTTTGTGGGATGTTTCTGGAATTTGGTGGGGCTTTTCAAGAATTTTGTGGTATTTTGAAAAGATTTAGGGAATTTTGTGGTGTTTTTTCTTGAATTTTGTGGGAAACTGTGCTGATTTTATGGGTCGTTTCTGGAATTTGGTCGAGTTTTCAGAAGATTTAGGGATTTTTGTGGGATTTTTGTGGGATGTTCTGGGAATTGGTGGAGATTTTGTGGGACATTCCTGTGAATTGGTAGGGTTTTGAAATGATTTAGGGAGTTTTGTGGGACTTCTCTGGAATTTTGTGGGTTTTTCTGGAATTGCGTGGGATTCTGAGGAGACTTGAAGAATTTCGAGGAATTTGTTTTAGATTTTGTGGGAATTTGTGGAGATTCTGTGGGATTTTACTGGAATTTGGTGGGCCTTTTCAAAGACTTTGTGTGGTTTTGAGGAGACTTGAAGAATTTTGAGGAATTTTTCTTAGATTTTGCAGAAACTTGTGGAGGTTTTGTGGGATTTTTGTGTGATTTTGTGGGATATTGAGGCGATTTAGGGATCTTGAGGGATTTTTCATGTATTTTGTGGGAATTTGTGGAGATTTGGTGGGATATTTTTCTAGAATTTGGTCGTGTTTTGAGAAGATTTAGGGAATTTGGTGGGATTTTTCCTGGAATTTTGTTGGATACTGGGGAGATTTTGTGGGATATTTGTGGAACTTTGAGGGACTCTTCTGGAATTTGGTGAGATTCTGTAGAGAACTGACGAATTATCAGGGATTTTTCATGTATTCTGTGGGAATTTGTGGAGATTTGGTGGGATTTTTGTGGATTTTGGCCGTGTTTTGAGAAGATTTAGGGAATTTGGTGGGATTTTTCTGGGATTTTGTTGGGTATTGAGGACATTTTGTGGGATGTTTCTGGAATTTGGTGGGGCTTTTCAAGAATTTTGTGGTATTTTGAAAAGATTTAGGGAATTTTGTGGTGTTTTTTCTTGAATTTTGTGGGAAACTGTGCTGATTTTATGGGGCGTTTCTGGAATTTGGTCGAGTTTTCAGAAGATTTAGGGATTTTTGTGAGATTTTTGTGGGATGTTCTGGGAATTGGTGGAGATTTTGTGGGACATTCCTGTGAATTGGTAGGGTTTTGAAATGATTTAGGGAGTTTTGTGGGACTTCTCTGGAATTTTGTGGGGTTTTTCTGGAATTGTGTGGGATTCTGAGGAGACTTGAAGAATTTTGAGGAATTTGTTTTAGATTTTGTGGGTATTTGTGGAGATTCTGTGGGATTTTACTGGAATTTGGTGGGCCTTTTCAAGGACTTTGTGTGGTTTTGAGGAGACTTGAAGAATTTTGAGGAATTTTTCTTAGATTTTGCAGAAACTTGTGGAGGTTTTGTGGGATTTTTGTGTGATTTTGTGGGATATTGAGGCGATTTAGGGATCTTGAGGGATTTTTCATGTATTTTGTGGGAATTTGTGGAGATTTGGTGGGATATTTTTCTAGAATTTGGTCGTGTTTTGAGAAGATTTAGGGAATTTGGTGGGATTTTTCCTGGAATTTTGTTGGATACTGGGGAGATTTTGTGGGATGTTTGTGGAACTTTGAGGGACTTTTCTGGAATTTGGTGAGATTCTGTAGAGAACTGACGAATTATCAGTGATTTTTCATGTATTCTGTGGGAATTTGTGGAGATTTGGTGGGATTTTTGTGGATTTTGGCCGTGTTTTGAGAAGATTTAGGGAATTTTGTGGGATTTTTCTGTTATTTTTTTGGGTATTGAGGACATTTTGTGGGATGTTTCTGGAATTTGGTGGGGCTTTTCAAGAATTTTGTGGTATTTTGAAAAGATTTTGGGAATTTTGTGGTGTTTTTTCTTGAATTTTGTGGGAAACTCTGCTGATTTTATGGGGCGTTTCTGGAATTTGGTCGAGTTTTCAGAAGATTTAGGGAATTTTGTGAGATTTTTCCTGGAATTTTGTTGGATATTAGGGAGGTTTTGTGGAATGCTTGTGGAACTTTGAGGGACTTTTCTGGAATTTTGTGAGATTCTGTAGAGAACTGAAGAATTATCAGGGATTTTTCATGTATTCTGTGGGAATTTGTGGAGATTTGGTGGGATTTTTGTGGATTTTGGCGGTATTTTAAGAAGATTAGGGAATTTTGTGGGGTTTTTCCTGGAATTTTGTTGGATACTGGCGAGATTTTGTGGGATGTTTGTGGAACTTTGAGGGACTTTTCTGGAATTTTGTGAGATTCTGTAGAGAACTGAAGAATTATCAGGGATTTTTCATGTATTTTGTGGGATTTTGTGGAGATTTGGTGGGATATTTTTCTAGAATTTGGTCGTGTTTTGAGAAGATTTAGGGAATTTGGTGGGATTTTTCCTGGAATTTTGTTGGATACTGGGGAGATTTTGTGGGATGTTTCTGGAACTTTGAGGGACTTTTCTAAAATTTGGTGAGATTCTGTAGAGAAATGACAAAATTATCAGGGATTTTTCATGTATTCTGTAGGAATTTGTGGAGATTTGATGGGATTTTTGTGGATTTTGGTAGAGTTTTGAGAAGATTTAGGGAATTTTGTGGTGGTTTTTCTTGAATTTTGTGGGAAACTCTGCTGATTTTATGGGGCGTTTCTGGAATTTGGTCAAGTTTTCAGATGATTTAGGGAATTTTGTGGGATTTTTCTGGGATTTTTTTGGGTATTGAGGACATTTTGTGGGAAGTTTTTGGAACTTTGAGGGACTTTTCTGGAATTTGGTGAGATTCTGTAGAGAACTGAAGGATTATCAGGGATTTTTCATGTATTCTGTGGGAATTTGTGGAGATTTGATGGGATTTTTTTGGATTTTGGCCGTGTTTTGAGAAGATTTAGGGAATTTTGTGTGATTTTTCTGGGATTTTGTTGGGTATTGAGGACATTTTGTGGGATGTTTCTGGAATTTGGTGGGGCTTTTCAAGAATTTTGTGGTATTTTGAAAAGATTTTGGGAATTTTGTGGTGTTTTTTCTTGAATTTTGTGGGAAACTGTGCTGATTTTATGGGGCGTTTCTGGAATTTGGTCGAGTTTTCAGAAGATTTAGGGATTTTTGTGAGATTTTTGTGGGATGTTCTGGGAATTGGTGGAGATTTTGTGGGACATTCCTGTGAATTGGTAGGGTTTTGAAATGATTTAGGGAGTTTTGTGGGACTTCTCTGGAATTTTGTGGGGTTTTTCTGGAATTGTGTGGGATTCTGAGGAGACTTGAAGAATTTTGAGGAATTTGTTTTAGATTTTGTGGGAATTTGTGGAGATTCTGTGGGATTTTACTGGAATTTGGTGGGCCTTTTCAAGGACTTTGTGTGGTTTTGAGGAGACTTGAAGAATTTTGAGGAATTTTTCTTAGATTTTGCAGAAACTTGTGGAGGTTTTGTGGGATTTTTGTGTGATTTTGTGGGATATTGAGGCGATTTAGGGATCTTGAGGGATTTTTCATGTATTTTGTGGGAATTTGTGGAGATTTGGTGGGATATTTTTCTAGAATTTGGTCGTGTTTTGAGAAGATTTAGGGAATTTGGTGGGATTTTTCCTGGAATTTTGTTGGATACTGGGGAGATTTTGTGGGATGTTTGTGGAACTTTGAGGGACTTTTCTGGAATTTGGTGAGATTCTGTAGAGAACTGAAGGATTATCAGGGATTTTTCATGTATTCTGTGGGAATTTGTGGAGATTTGATGGGATTTTTTTGGATTTTGGCCGTGTTTTGAGAAGATTTAGGGAATTTTGTGTGATTTTTCTGGGATTTTGTTGGGTATTGAGGACATTTTGTGGGATGTTTCTGGAATTTGGTGGGGCTTTTCAAGAATTTTGTGGTATTTTGAAAAGATTTTGGGAATTTTGTGGTGTTCTTTCTTGAATTTTGTGGGAAACTGTGCTGATTTTATGGGGCGTTTCTGGAATTTGGTCGAGTTTTCAGAAGATTTAGGGATTTTTGTGAGATTTTTGTGGGATGTTCTGGGAATTGGTGGAGATTTTGTGGGACATTCCTGTGAATTGGTAGGGTTTTGAAATGATTTAGGGAGTTTTGTGGGACTTCTCTGGAATTTTGTGGGGTTTTTCTGGAATTGTGTGGGATTCTGAGGAGACTTGAAGAATTTTGAGGAATTTGTTTTAGATTTTGTGGGAATTTGTGGAGATTCTGTGGGATTTTACTGGAATTTGGTGGGCCTTTTCAAGGACTTTGTGTGGTTTTGAGGAGACTTGAAGAATTTTGAGGATTTTTTCTTAGATTTTGTACAAACCTGTGGAGGTTTTGTGTGATTTTTGTGTGATTTTGTGGCGATTTAGGGATCTTGAGGGATTTTTCATGTATTCTGTGGGAATTTGTGGAGATTTGGTGGGATATTTTTCTAGAATTTGGTCGTGTTTTGAGAAGATTTAGGGAATTCTGTGGGATTTTTCCTGGAATTTTGTTGGATACTGGGGAGATTTTGTGGGATGCTTGTGGAACTTTGAGGGACTTTTCTGGAATTTGGTGAGATTCTGTAGAGAACTGACGAATTATCAGGGATTCTTCATAAATTCTGTGGGAATTTGTGGAGATTTGGTGGGATTTTTGTGGATTTTGGCCGTGTTTTGAGAAGATTTAGGGAATTTGGTGGGATTTTTCTGTTATTTTGTTGGGTATTGAGGACATTTTGTGGGATGTTTCTGGAATTTGGTGGGGCTTTTCAAGAATTTTGTGGTATTTTGAAAAGATTTTGGGAATTTTGTGGTGTTTTTTCTTGAATTTTGTGGGAAACTGTGCTGATTTTATGGGGCGTTTCTGGAATTTGGTCGAGTTTTCAGAAGATTTAGGGATTTTTGTGAGATTTTTGTGGGATGTTCTGGGAATTGGTGGAGATTTTGTGGGACATTCCTGTGAATTGGTAGGGTTTTGAAATGATTTAGGGAGTTTTGTGGGACTTCTCTGGAATTTTGTGGGTTTTTTCTGGAATTGTGTGGGATTCTGAGGAGACTTGAAGAATTTTGAGGAATTTGTTTTAGATTTTGTGGGAATTTGTGGAGATTCTGTGGGATTTTACTGGAATTTGGTGGGCCTTTTCAAGGACTTTGTGTGGTTTTGAGGAGACTTGAAGAATTTTGAGGAATTTTTCTTAGATTTTGCAGAAACTTGTGGAGGTTTTGTGGGATTTTTGTGTGATTTTGTGGGATATTGAGGCGATTTAGGGATCTTGAGGGATTTTTCATGTATTTTTTGGGAATTTGTGGAGATTTGGTGGGATATTTTTCTAGAATTTGGTCGTGTTTTGAGAAGATTTAGGGAATTTTGTGGGATTTTTCCTGGAATTTTGTTGGATACTGGGGAGATTTTGTGGGATGTTTGTGGAACTTTGAGGAACTCTTCTGGAATTTTGTGAGATTCTGTAGAGAACTGAAGAATTATCAGGGATTTTTCATGTATTCTGTGGGAATTTGTGGAGATTTGGTGGGATTTTTGTGGATTTTGGCCGTGTTTTGAGAAGATTTAGGGAATTTGGTGTGATTTTTCTGGGATTTTGTTGGGTATTGAGGACATTTTGTGGGATGTTTCTGGAATTTGGTGGGGCTTTTCAAGAATTTTGTGGTATTTTGAAAAGATTTAGGGAATTTTGTGGTGTTTTTTCTTGAATTTTGTGGGAAACTGTGCTGATTTTATGGGGCGTTTCTGGAATTTTGTCGAGTTTTCAGAAGATTTAGGGATTTTTGTGAGATTTTTGTGGGATGTTCTGGGAATTGGTGGAGATTTTGTGGGAAATTCCTGTGAATTGGTAGGGTTTTGAAATGATTTAGGGAGTTTTGTGGGACTTCTCTGGAATTTTGTGGGTTTTTCTGGAATTGTGTGGGATTCTGAGGAGACTTGAAGAATTTTGAGGAATTTGTTTTAGATTTTGTGGGTATTTGTGGAGATTCTGTGGGATTTTACTGGAATTTGGTGGGCCTTTTCAAGGACTTTGTGTGGTTTTGAGGAGACTTGAAGAATTTTGAGGATTTTTTCTTAGATTTTGTGGAAACTTGTGGAGGTTTTGTGTGATTTTTGTGTGATTTTGTGGGATATTGAGGCGATTTAGGGATCTTGAGGGATTTTTCATGTATTTTGTGGGAATTTGTGGAGATTTGGTGGGATATTTTTCTAGAATTTGGTCGTGTTTTGAGAAGATTTAGGGAATTTGGTGGGATTTTTCCTGGAATTTTGTTGGATACTGGGGAGATTTTGTGGGATGTTTGTGGAACTTTGAGGGACTTTTCTGGAATTTGGTGAGATTCTGTAGAGAACTGACGAATTATCAGGGATTTTTCATGTATTCTGTGGGAATTTGTGGAGATTTGGTGGGATTTTTGTGGATTTTGGCCGTGTTTTGAGAAGATTTAGGGAATTTTGTGGGATTTTTCTGTTATTTTGTTGGGTATTGAGGACATTTTGTGGGATGTTTCTGGAATTTGGTGGGGCTTTTCAAGAATTTTGTGGTATTTTGAAAAGATTTTGGGAATTTTGTGGTGTTTTTTCTTGAATTTTGTGGGAAACTCTGCTGATTTTATGGGGCGTTTCTGGAATTTGGTCGAGTTTTCAGAAGATTTAGGGAATTTTGTGAGATTTTTCCTGGAATTTTGTTGGATATTAGGGAGGTTTTGTGGAATGCTTGTAGAACTTTGAGGGACTTTTCTGGAATTTTGTGAGATTCTGTAGAGAACTGAAGAATTATCAGGGATTTTTCATGTATTCTGTGGGAATTTGTGGAGATTTGGTGGGATTTTTGTGGATTTTGGCGGTATTTTAAGAAGATTAGGGAATTTTGTGGGATTTTTCCTGGAATTTTGTTGGATACTGGGGAGATTTTGTGGGATGTTTGTGGAACTTTGAGGGACTTTTCTGGAATTTTGTGAGATTCTGTAGAGAACTGAAGAATTATCAGGGATTTTTCATGTATTTTGTGGGATTTTGTGGAGATTTTCTGGGATATTTTTCTAGAATTTGGTCGTGTTTTGAGAAGATTTAGGGAATTTTGTGGGATTTTTCCTGGAATTTTGTTGGATACTGGGGAGATTTTGTGGGATGTTTCTGGAACTTTGAGGGACTTTTCTGGAATTTGGTGAGATTCTGTAGAGAAATGACAAAATTATCAGGGATTTTTCATGTATTCTGTGGGAATTTGTGGAGATTTGATGGGATTTTTGTGGATTTTGGTAGAGTTTTGAGAAGATTTAGGGAATTTTGTGGTGTTTTTTCTTGAATTTTGTGGGAAACTGTGCTGATTTTATGGGGCGTTTCTGGAATTTGGTCGAGTTTTCAGAAGATTTAGGGATTTTTGTGAGATTTTTGTGGGATGTTCTGGGAATTGGTAGAGATTTTGTGGGACTTTCCTGTGAATTGGTAGGATTTTGAAATGATTTAGGGAGTTTTGTGGGACTTCTCTGGAATTTGGTGGGGTTTTTCTGGAATTGTGTGGGATTCTGAGGAGACTTGAAGAATTTTGAGGAATTTGTTTGAGATTTTGTGGGAATTTGTGGACATTCTGTGGGATTTTGCTGGAATTTGGTGGGCCTTTTCAAGGTCTTTGTGTGGTTTAGAGGAGACTTGAAGCATTTTGAGGATTTTTTCTTAGATTTTGCGGAAACTTGTGGAGGTTTTGTGGGATTTTTGTGGGATTTTGTGGGATATTGAGGCGATTTAGGGATCTTGAGGGATTTTTCATGTATTTTGTGGGAATTTGTGGAGATTTGGTGAGATATTTTTCTAGAATTTGGTCGTGTTTTGAGAAGATTTAGGGAATTTTTTGGGATTTTTCCTGGAATTTTATTGGATACTGGGGAGATTTTGTGGGATGTTTGTGGAACTTTGAGGGACTTTTCTGGAATTTGGTGAGATTCTGTAGAGAACTGAAGAATTATCAGGGATTTTTCATGTATTCTGTGGGAATTTGTGGAGATTTGGTGGGATATTTTTCTAGAATTTGGTCGTGTTTTGAGAAGATTTAGGGAATTTTGTGGGATTTTTCCTGGAATTTTGTTGGATACTGGGGAGATTTTGTGGGATATTTGTGGAACTTTGAGGGACTCTTCTGGAATTTTGTGAGATTCTGTAGAGAACTGAAGAATTATCAGGGATTTTTCATGTATTCTGTGGGAATTTGTGGAGATTTGGTGGGATTTTTGTGGATTTTGGCCGTGTTTTGAGAAGATTTAGGGAATTTGGTGTGATTTTTCTGGGATTTTGTTGGGTATTGAGGACATTTTGTGGGATGTTTCTGGAATTTGGTGGGGCTTTTCAAGAATTTTGTGGTATTTTGAAAAGATTTTGGGAATTTTGTGGTGTTTTTTTCTTGAATTTTGTGGGAAACTGTGCTGATTTTATGGGGCGTTTCTGGAATTTGGTCGAGTTTTCAGATGATTTAGGGATTTTTGTGAGATTTTTGTGGGATGTTCTGGGAATTGGTGGAGATTTTGTGGGACATTCCTGTGAATTGGTAGGGTTTTGAAATGATTTAGGGAGTTTTGTGGGACTTCTCTGGAATTTTGTGGGGTTTTTCTGGAATTGTGTGGGATTCTGAGGAGACTTGAAGAATTTTGAGGAATTTGTTTTAGATTTTGTGGGAATTTGTGGAGATTCTGTGGGATTTTACTGGAATTTGGTGGGCCTTTTCAAGGACTTTGTGTGGTTTTGAGGAGACTTGAAGAATTTTGAGGAATTTTTCTTAGATTTTGCGGAAACTTGTGGAGGTTTTGTGGGATTTTTGTGTGATTTTGTGGGATATTGAGGCGATTTAGGGATCTTGAGGGATTTTTCATGTATTTTGTGGGAATTTGTGGAGATTTGGTGGGATATTTTTTTAGAATTTGGTCGTGTTTTGAGAAGATTTAGGGAATTTTGTGGGATTTTTCCTGGAATTTTGTTGGATACTGGGGAGATTTTGTGGGATGTTTGTGGAACTTTGAGGGACTTTTCTGGAATTTTGTGAGATTCTGTAGAGAACTGAAGAATTATCAGGGATTTTTCATGTATTCTGTGGGAATTTGTGGAGATTTGGTGGGATTTTTGTGGATTTTGGCGGTATTTTAAGAAGATTAGGGAATTTTGTGGTATTTTTCCTGGAATTTTGTTGGATACTGGGGAGATTTTGTGGGATGTTTGTGGAACTTTGAGGGACTTTTCTGGAATTTTGTGAGATTCTGTAGAGAACTGAAGAATTATCAGGGATTTTTCATGTATTTTGTGGGATTTTGTGGAGATTTTCTGGGATATTTTTCTAGAATTTGGTCGTGTTTTGAGAAGATTTAGGGAATTTTGTGGGATTTTTCCTGGAATTTTGTTGGATACTGGGGAGATTTTGTGGGATGTTTCTGGAACTTTGAGGGACTTTTCTGGAATTTGGTGAGATTCTGTAGAGAAATGACAAAATTATCAGGGATTTTTCATGTATTCTGTGGGAATTTGTGGAGATTTGATGGGATTTTTGTGGATTTTGGTAGAGTTTTGAGAAGATTTAGGGAATTTTGTGGTGTTTTTTCTTGAATTTTGTGGGAAACTCTGCTGATTTTATGGGGCGTTTCTGGAATTTGGTCGAGTTTTCAGAAGATTTAGGGATTTTTGTGAGATTTTTGTGGGATGTTCTGGGAATTGGTAGAGATTTTGTGGGACTTTCCTGTGAATTGGTAGGATTTTGAAATGATTTAGGGAGTTTTGTGGGACTTCTCTGGAATTTGGTGGGGTTTTTCTGGAATTGTGTGGGATTCTGAGGAGACTTGAAGAATTTTGAGGAATTTGTTTGAGATTTTGTGGGAATTTGTGGACATTCTGTGGGATTTTGCTGGAATTTGGTGGGCCTTTTCAAGGTCTTTGTGTGGTTTAGAGGAGACTTGAAGCATTTTGAGGATTTTTTCTTAGATTTTGCGGAAACTTGTGGAGGTTTTGTGGGATTTTTGTGGGATTTTGTGGGATATTGAGGCGATTTAGGGATCTTGAGGGATTTTTCATGTATTTTGTGGGAATTTGTGGAGATTTGGTGAGATATTTTTCTAGAATTTGGTCGTGTTTTGAGAAGATTTAGGGAATTTTTTGGGATTTTTCCTGGAATTTTATTGGATACTGGGGAGATTTTGTGGGATGTTTGTGAAACTTTGAGGGACTTTTCTGGAATTTGGTGAGATTCTGTAGAGAACTGAAGAATTATCAGGGATTTTTCATGTATTCTGTGGGAATTTGTGGAGATTTGGTGGGATATTTTTCTAGAATTTGGTCGTGTTTTGAGAAGATTTAGGGAATTTTGTGGGATTTTTCCTGGAATTTTGTTGGATACTGGGGAGATTTTGTGGGATATTTGTGGAACTTTGAGGGACTCTTCTGGAATTTTGTGAGATTCTGTAGAGAACTGAAGAATTATCAGGGATTTTTCATGTATTCTGTGGGAATTTGTGGAGATTTGGTGGGATTTTTGTGGATTTTGGCCGTGTTTTGAGAAGATTTAGGGAATTTGGTGTGATTTTTCTGGGATTTTGTTGGGTATTGAGGACATTTTGTGGGATGTTTCTGGAATTTGGTGGGGCTTTTCAAGAATTTTGTGGTATTTTGAAAAGATTTTGGGAATTTTGTGGTGTTTTTTTCTTGAATTTTGTGGGAAACTGTGCTGATTTTATGGGGCGTTTCTGGAATTTGGTCGAGTTTTCAGATGATTTAGGGATTTTTGTGAGATTTTTGTGGGATGTTCTGGGAATTGGTGGAGATTTTGTGGGACATTCCTGTGAATTGGTAGGGTTTTGAAATGATTTAGGGAGTTTTGTGGGACTTCTCTGGAATTTTGTGGGGTTTTTCTGGAATTGTGTGGGATTCTGAGGAGACTTGAAGAATTTTGAGGAATTTGTTTTAGATTTTGTGGGAATTTGTGGAGATTCTGTGGGATTTTACTGGAATTTGGTGGGCCTTTTCAAGGACTTTGTGTGGTTTTGAGGAGACTTGAAGAATTTTGAGGAATTTTTCTTAGATTTTGCGGAAACTTGTGGAGGTTTTGTGGGATTTTTGTGTGATTTTGTGGGATATTGAGGCGATTTAGGGATCTTGAGGGATTTTTCATGTATTTTGTGGGAATTTGTGGAGATTTGGTGGGATATTTTTTTAGAATTTGGTCGTGTTTTGAGAAGATTTAGGGAATTTTGTGGGATTTTTCCTGGAATTTTGTTGGATACTGGGGAGATTTTGTGGGATGTTTGTGGAACTTTGAGGGACTTTTCTGGAATTTGGTGAGATTCTGTAGAGAACTGACGAATTATCAGGGATTTTTCATGTATTCTGTGGGAATTTGTGGAGATTTGGTGGGATTTTTGTGGATTTTGGCCGTGTTTTGAGAAGATTTAGGGAATTTGGTGTGATTTTTCTGGGATTTTGTTGGGTATTGAGGACATTTTGTGGGATGTTTCTGGAATTTGGTGGGGCTTTTCAAGAATTTTGTGGTATTTTGAAAAGATTTTGGGAATTTTGTGGTGTTTTTTCTTGAATTTTGTGGGAAACTGTGCTGATTTTATGGGGCGTTTCTGGAATTTGGTCGAGTTTTCAGAAGATTTAGGGATTTTTGTGAGATTTTTGTGGGATGTTCTGGGAATTGGTGGAGATTTTGTGGGACATTCCTGTGAATTGGTAGGGTTTTGAAATGATTTAGGGAGTTTTGTGGGACTTCTCTGGAATTTTGTGCGTTTTTCTGGAATTGTGTGGGATTCTGAGGAGACTTGAAGAATTTTGAGGAATTTGTTTGAGATTTTGTGGGAATTTGTGGAGATTCTGTGGGATTTTACTGGAATTTGGTGGGCCTTTTCAAAGACTTTGTGTGGTTTTGAGGAGACTTGAAGAATTTTGAGGAATTTTTCTTAGATTTTGTGGAAACTTGTGGAGGTTTTGTGGGTTTTTTGTGGGATTTTGTGGGATATTGAGGCGATTTAGGGATCTTGAGGGATTTTTCATGTATTTTGTGGAAATTTGTGGTGATTTGGTGGGATATTTTTCTAGAATTTGGTCTTGTTTTGAGAGGATTCAGGGAATTTTGTGGGATTTTTCCTGGAATTTTATTGGATACTGGGGAGATTTTGTGGGATGTTTGTGGAACTTTGAGGGACTTTTCTGGAATTTGGTGAGATTCTGTAGAGAACTGAAGAATTATCAGGGATTTTTCATGTATTCTGTGGGAATTTGTGGAGATTTGGTGGGATTTTGGTGGATTTTGGCCGTGTTTTGAGAAGATTTAGGGAATTTTGTGGGATTTTTCTGGGATTTTGTTGGGTATTGAGGACATTTTGTGGGATGTTTCTGGAATTTGGTGGGGCTTTTCAAGAATTTTGTGGTATTTTGAAAAGATTTAGGGAATTTTGTGGTGTTTTTTCTTGAATTTTGTGGGAAACTGTGCTGATTTTATGGAGCGTTTCTGGAATTTGGTCGAGTTTTCAGAAGATTTAGGGATTTTTGTGAGATTTTTGTGGGATGTTCTGGGAATTGGTGGAGATTTTGTGGGACATTCCTGTGAATTGGTAGGGTTTTGAAATGATTTAGGGAGTTTTGTGAGACTTCTCTGGAATTTTGTGGGTTTTTTCTGGAATTGTGTGGGATTCTGAGGAGACTTGAAGAATTTTGAGGAATTTGTTTTAGATTTTGTGGAAATTTGTGGAGATTCTGTGGGATTTTACTGGAATTTGGTGGGCCTTTTCAAGGACTTTGTGTGGTTTTGAGGAGACTTGAAGAATTTTGAGGAATTTTTCTTAGATTTTGTGGAAACTAGTGGAGGTTTTGTGGGATTTTTGTGTGATTTTGTGGGATATTGAGGCGATTTAGGGATCTTGAGGGATTTTTCATGTATTTTGTGGGATTTTGTGGAGATTTGGTGGGATATTTTTCTAGAATTTGGTCGTGTTTTGAGAAGATTTAGGGAATTTTATGGGATTTTTCCTGGAATTTTGTTGGATACTGGGGAGATTTTGTGGGATGTTTCTGGAACTTTGAGGGACTTTTCTGGAATTTGGTGAGATTCTGTAGAGAACTGACGAAATTATCAGGGATTTTTCATGTATTCTGTGGGAATGTGTGGAGATTTGGTGGGATTTTTCTGGAATTTGGTAGAGTTTTGAGAAGATTTAGGGAATTTTGTGGTGTTTTTTCTTGAATTTTGTGGGAAACTGTGCTGATTTTATGGGGCGTTTCTGGAATTTGGTCAAGTTTTCAGAAGATTTAGGGAATTTTGTGAGATTTTTCCTGGAATTTTGTTGGATACTGGGGAGATTTTGTGGGAAGTTTGTGGAACTTTGAGGGACTTTTCTGGAATTTGGTGAGATTCTGTAGAGAACTGACGAATTATCAGGGATTTTTCATGTATTCTGTGGGAATTTGTGGAGATTTGGTGGGATTTTTGGGGATTTTGGCCGTGTTTTGAGAAGATTTAGGGAATTTGGTGTGATTTTTCTGGGATTTTGTTGGGTATTGAGGACATTTTGTGGGATGTTTCTGCAATTTGGTGGGGCTTTTCAAGAATTTTGTGGTATTTTGAAAAGATTTTGGGAATTTTGTGGTGTTTTTTTCTTGAATTTTGTGGGAAACTGTGCTGATTTTATGGGGCGTTTCTGGAATTTGGTCGAGTTTTCAGAAGATTTAGGGATTTTTGTGAGATTTTTGTGGGATGTTCTGGGAATTGGTAGAGATTTTGTGGGACTTTCCTGTGAATTGGTAGGATTTTGAAATGATTTTGGGAGTTTTGTGGGACTTCTCTGGAATTCTGTGGAGTTTTTCTGGAATTGTGTGGTTTTGAGGAGACTTGAAGAATTTTGAGGAATTTGTTTTAGATTTTGTGGGAATTTGTGGAGATTCTGTGGGATTTTACTGGAACTTGGTGGGCCTTTTCAAAGACTTTGTGTGGTTTTGAGGAGTCTTGAAGAATTTTGAGGAATTTTTCTTAGATTTTGTGGAAACTTGTTCAGGTTTTGTGGGATTTTTGTGGGATTTTGTGGGATATTGAGGCGATTTAGGGATCTTGAGGGATTTTTCATGTATTTTGTGGGATTTTGTGGTGATTTGGTGGGATATTTTTCTAGAATTTGGTCGTGTTTTGAGAAGATTTAGGGAATTTGGTGGGATTTTTCCTGGAATTTTGTTGGATACTGGGGAGATTTTGTGGGATGTTTCTGGAACTTTGAGGGACTTTTCTGGAATTTGGTGAGATTCTGTAGAGAACTGACGAATTATCAGGGATTTTTCATGTATTCTGTGGGAATTTGTGGAGATTTGGTGGGATTTTTGTGGATTTTGGCCGTGTTTTGAGAAGATTTAGGGAATTTTGTGGGATTTTTCTGGGATTTTGTTGGGTATTGAGGACATTTTGTGGGATGTTTCTGGAATTTGGTAGGGCTTTTCAAGAATTTTGTGGTATTTTGAAAAGATTTTGGGAATTTTGTGGTGTTTTTTCTTGAATTTTGTGGGAAACTGTGCTGATTTTATGGAGCGTTTCTGGAATTTGGTCGAGTTTTCAGAAGATTTAGGGATTTTTGTGAGATTTTTGTGGGATGTTCTGGGAATTGGTGGAGATTTTGTGGGACATTCCTGTGAATTGGTAGGGTTTTGAAATGATTTAGGGAGTTTTGTGGGACTTCTCTGGAATTTTGTGGGTTTTTCTGGAATTGTGTGGGATTCTGAGGAGACTTGAAGAATTTTGAGGAATTTGTTTTAGATTTTGTGGGAATTTGTGGAGATTCTGTGGGATTTTACTGGAACTTGGTGGGCCTTTTCAAAGACTTTGTGTGGTTTTGAGGAGTCTTGAAGAATTTTGAGGAATTTTTCTTAGATTTTGTGGAAACTTGTGGAGGTTTTGTGGGATTTTTGTGGGATTTTGTGGGATATTGAGGCGATTTAGGGATCTTGAGGGATTTTTCATGTATTTTGTGGGATTTTGTGGAGATTTTGTGGGATATTTTTCTAGAATTTGGTCGTGTTTTGAGAAGATTTAGGGAATTTTGTGGGATTTTTCCTGGAATTTTGTTGGATACTGGGGAGATTTTGTGGGATGTTTCTGGAACTTTGAGGGACTTTTCTGGAATTTGGTGAGATTCTGTAGAGAACTGACAAAATTATCAGGGATTTTTCATGTATTCTGTGGGAATTTGTGGAGATTTGGTGGGATTTTTGTGGATTTTGGTAGAGTTTTGAGAAGATTTAGGGAATTTTGTGGTGTTTTTTCTTGAATTTTGTGGGAAACTGTGCTGATTTTATGGAGCGTTTCTGGAATTTGGTCGAGTTTTCAGAAGATTTAGGGATTTTTGTGAGATTTTTGTGGGATGTTCTGGGAATTGGTAGAGATTTTGTGGGACTTTCCTGTGAATTGGTAGGATTTTGAAATGATTTTGGGAGTTTTGTGGGACTTCTCTGGAATTTTGTGGAGTTTTTCTGGAATTGTGTTGTTTTGAGGAGACTTGAAGAATTTTGAGGAATTTTTCTTAGATTTTGTGGAATCTTGTGGATGTTTTGTGGGATTTTTGTGGAATTTTGTGGGATATTGAGGCGATTTAGGGATCTTGAGGGATTTTTCATGTATTTTGTGGGAATTTGTGGAGATTTGGTGGGATATTTTTCTAGAATTTGGTCGTGTTTTGAGAAGATTTAGGGAATTTGGTGGGATTTTTCCTGGAATTTTGTTGGATACTGGGGAGATTTTGTGGGATGTTTGTGGAACTTTGAGGGACTTTTCTGGAATTTGGTGAGATTCTGTAGAGAACTGACGAATTATCAGGGATTTTTCATGTATTCTGTGGGAATGATGATTAGTCGCTAGTTGTCGTGTATAAGAACTATAGCCACGACTTCCTTCTGCTGCTCCCTACTGCTGTTGCTGCTCTCTGCGACAACAAGTGCGCTTTCTCTTTCACTCCCAGATGCAGAGAAATGCCCTGCGCAGCACAGAAAGCTGTCACACCATGGGTGGAATAGGGTGCTGAAAATCCGTGCTTGTGTCAGTGGCAGGGTGAAGCTGCACAAACATGTGCTGTCCTGTCACAGGTTCTCCTTGGCAGACGCAGTGCAAAAGCTTTCCGCTTGCATTAAGAGCAAGAAAGGCAGTAGCCGGGAGTCCAGAGCTCGGAGAAGATAACAGCAACAGGCGAGCCTCCTTTGGCAGATGCTGCTTGCCGGAGCTCTTGGCAACCGGCCAACTTCCCATGTGTGTCCATAAAACGGTGCCGGTCAGCATGAGGGCGGTGGAAATCGCGAGCGCTGCGGGCAGGCGAATAAGGAAGGTGTTGAACAGGCATCTGGCACGCGAAACTTTCAGACTGCAAGTGGAACGAAGCTGCCACTCTCACGCTTGCTGATTAGTCGCTAGTTGTCGTGTGGAACAAATACGGCCACGACTTCCTTGTGCTGCTCCCTACTGCTGTTGCTGCTCTATGCTGCTGCAAGTGCGCTTTCCCTTGGACTCCCAGATGCAGAGAAATGCCCTGGGCAGCACAGAAAGCTGTCACACCATGGGTGGAATAGGGTGCTGCAAATCCGTGCTTGTGTCAGTGGCAGGGTTAAGCTGCACAAACATGTGCTGTACTGTCACAGGTTCTCCTTGGCAGATGCAGTGCAAAAGCTTTCCGCTTGCATTAAGAGCAAGAAAGGCAGTAGCCGGGACTCCAGAGCTCGGAGAAGATAACATCAACAGGCGAGCCTCCTTTGGCAGATGCTGCGTGCCCGAGCTCTTGGTAACAGGCCAACGTATGATGTGTGTCCATAGAAAGGTGCCGGTCAGCGTGAGGGCGGTGGAAAGCGCGATTGCTGCGGGCAGGCGAATAAGGAAGTTGTTGAACAGGCATCTGGCACGCGAAACTTTCAGACTGCAAGTGGAACGTAGCTGCCACTCGCACGCTTGCTGATTAGTCGCTAGTTGTTGTGTGGAACAAGTACGGCCACGACATCCTTCTGCAGCTCCCTGTCGCTGTTGCTACCCTCTGCTGCTGCAAGTGCGTTATCCCTTGCACTCCCAGATGCAGAGAAAAGCCCTGCGCAGCACAGAAAGCTGTCACACCATGGGTGGAATAGGGTGCTGAAAATCCGTGCTTGTGTCAGTGGCAGGGGTAAGCTGCACAAACATGTGCTGTCCTGTCACACGTTCTCCTCGCCAGACGCAGAGCAAAAGCTTTCCGCTTGCATTAAGAGCAAAGAAAAGCAGAAGCCGCGACTCCGCAGTTCGGAGAAGGTAACCGCAAGAGGCGAGCCTCCTTCGGCAGAAGCTGCTTTCCGGAGCTCTTGGCAACCGGCCAACTTCCCATGTATGTCTGAGGGAGAGTGCCGGTCAGCGCGTGGGCGGTGGAAAGCTCGAGCGCTGCGGGCAGGCGAATAAGGAAGCTGTTGAACAGGCATCTGGCACGCGAAACTTTCAGACTGCAAGTGGAACATAGCTGCCACTCGCACGCTTGATGATTAGTCGCTAGTTGTCGTGTGGAACAAGTACGGCCACGGCTTCCTTCTGCTGCTCCCTACTGCTGTTGCTGCTCTCTGCGACAACAAGTGCGCTTTCTCTTTCACTCCCAGATGCAGAGAAATGCCCTGCGCAGCACAGAAAGCTGTCACACCATGGGTGGAATAGGGTGCTGCAAATCCGTGCTTGTGTCAGTGGCAGGGTTAAGCTGCACAAACATGTGCTGTCCTGTCACAGGTTCTCCTCGGCAGACGCAGTGCAAAAGCTTTCCGCTTGCATTAAGAGCAAGAAAGGCAGAAGCCGCGACTCCGCAGTTCGGAGAAGGTAACTGTTGAAAGACCCCCGAGCTGTTCACCAGTCTTCACAGAAGTAATTGTGAATGCCGTTTATTTCTATTATTAACACACCTTTTATAGGGTTCTACAGGGTCTGCGGGCAGAGCAAGCTACTATTGGCTAACACACACAGGTTTACATTCTTATCCTTGTACACAAGGATATTGTTTTGCTTTACTCTCTCTTCTGCAGGCAAGTTTCAAGGATTTTAGCCCTTAATATCACGACTTATTTCAATGGCTGGTTTTTCATACAGGCCTTTACTAATATATAAAATATAGCAACAATTCACCCTTTCTCTTTTTGCACAAACCAGGGTTTGGATAAGATAACACACAACTTAGGCTGTCGTCCCAATTAACATTATAAGTAAAGTCCGTCCCCCTTCTAGCACAAGAGACCTCAACCACCCAGTGTTGCCCCAGCTGGCGAACCAGCTTCCAGTGGGGTCACTATCTTCTTTCAGGGCATGTAACACATCCTGTAGCTGTTGCAGTTGCCCATGGATGGAAGCTGAATGATCAGTAAGATCCAAGCAGCACATGCCTTCAAACTCCTCACAACCATGTCCCTGTGCTAAGAGCAAAAGGTCCATTGCAGCTCGATTTCATAATACTGCATGACATACACTACTCACATCGGCTGAAAGCTCACTTAACATTGTGGATGTTAAGTTCAATCCTTCCTTAGTCCAGCAAGCGAGCCTTTTTAGGGTGGCTAAACTTTCATTCATTCAGGCTTTGCTTTGACTGTTTGATGTTCTTCATTTTGCTAGCTATATTCAACAATTGGTGTTAGCTTGGGTAGAACAAGGTTAAGTTTCCCAAGATAACAGGGTCCTCTATGTGGACTAGCAGGAATCCCATTCCATGCCCTATCCCCACAGATTAGGGACATGGAACTAGGTAATCGCTTTGGTAATTGTCCTGTGAGATTGCACCACAAACAAAGGCTTTACTTTCAGTGGTAGTAACGAGATAAGCTATAGGGTTGACTGCAGCTCAGGGCTACATTACTTTGTTAGAATGACTTTTTGTCAGGGGTTCAAACATTATCCATCCACCTGAGGTATTGGTGGAACTTAACGAATCTAATTCTTCTGAGGGTTGTAACATTGAGAACTTTGGTAATTTTTGCTTGCCAACAGGCTTCAGGTTGTCTTAATGTGAAGCCAACAGTGCAATTGCACTCTTGCAACATTGCCAATCGATTCAGTCGAGTCTCATTACTAATTAAATTTTTAAATGCTGGAGGATCCCATTCAGGGACTCCTACGTGACAGGTGCGAAAGGATCTCCAGGTGTGGCTAGGCTTAGACACATTGACTTTTGGCCAGTTCAATGTGCCAGAGTGACCCACATGTTCTGCCTCTTTTGGATGTTAGTTAGCAGACAGTTGGTTGGGACTATACACAACACAATTACCATAAGCAGTTTGTTCCATGCAAATGACACCATATTTGCAAACTTACAGCTAAAACTCCAATCGTTAAATGAACTTTCAAAGATGCTTACACTAGCTCTTGAAGGGGGAATACTTATACTTTATCCTAACAACAATTACTACACAGGCTAAACTCTTTATCTTAACCTATTATAGAACTACTTTTAACACACGTGCTTTGGTATATATGTAGTCTAAGCGTGAAAGCAATTTGCTGAAAGGGTAAACACACAACTACAATTTGCTTTATGTACAGTTAAATGGAGTCTCTACACTTCTTAGATCTTCTACAGAATTTCTCTAACACGATTCAGTCCTGGAACGTTCACTGCTCCCGTGATGTCAGCTGGCAGCTGATCGCTGACTGAGGGTTTTGATGTTCAAGTTTTTCTTCAGATCCTTCTAAATCTTAAAACAAAGGATACCTGAAAAATTGGTAGAGACATAACATCATAGTAACGACATAAAAGTTCTGTTGGCAACTGTCTGTGTAGTGTTCAGACACAACTGTGTCCTGACAGGTCCACTTCTGATCCATGTCTGGAGTACCAAGGCCGTGTGATGACTTCTCTGTTCACTGGATCTCGTGTGTTCAGTGGCAGACAGTCTGGTCACATGAACAGGTGACCTTTTTGAACCTGCCAACAAAACACAGGCACTTCTCTCCTTGAAGTTAATGAATTACACTAATCAAATGTTTTTAGGGCATCCATTTCCCCCGTTTTCTTAAAAAAAAAAAATAAAATGAGATGTACTTCTGTTATAAACATCAACAGCAACACAAAACCATATACACAATTAATAAGAACTTATACCAGTTAAAAATCAATTAAATCATAAACATTATTAATAACATATGTAATATAAAACTACTATTAACTACTAAAACACTGCACCAGCATCCCATAGTTAGCAAACAGACAGAAACAAAACAATCAGTGAAGGATTGGGTAATCACCTCCGGAAATGATTCTCCAAGCCCACTTCAAAATTGATCCTGCTGTCATATCAACAGGGTCAAATTGTTGAGTCAAAAAGTGACTCAAATAATGATTTGGTACAGAAAACATCTGGATCTGATGGCAAACGTTCCCTCCAGGTAAAGTCAAGGCTTGGCCAGGGCCTGGCTTTAAACTGGAAAGATGCCTCTTAACATATTTCTAGAACAAGGTTCTCAATAGTAGCAGCTATGAGATGCTTACAGCACAGCAAACTGTTAAAATACATTTGTACAAATCAAATGATCAGAAGCCTCAGGTACCAGACCAATTAAACCATGCAGCAGTTGGTTTAATCTGAAGCCTCTCCTATGGCAGCTGATCCTCAGCAATGATACATCTTCTTAAAATTCTGGAAACACTGAAAAATAAGAAAGCTATAACAAATAAAACTGCAGAGATTGCAACAAACAATAGAACTCCTGATGAAGTCAAGGGTGTCACAGACTGCATTCCCTTCTATCCACAAGCAGGTGTTCACCAGTGTTCCATCACTGCTGTTTCAGTTGTCGCTGTCTTCATATCTCTAGGAAAATAACTATACTTTTTAGTTTAAACAAGTGTCTCCAATAAAACATAAAACAATTTAAATTAAACAATATTTAAACCTAACAATAATTATATATGATAAAAGGAAATAACAAACTTAACCTTAAAAGAATATCTAAGTTAGAAAACTTAACTTAAAAACATTCAAGCCTAAACATTATAAAACTTAACTATCCTTAATTCTATTAACACTTAATCTATATTAAATAAAATCATAACTTAATATTATTCTGTTAGTACAAAAAACAACTAAAAGTTTGATATATACTTTTTAAACACAATATAACAGTAACATGAATTCACTATAAAGATTACAAGAATGTAACAAATACATCACAATTCTATGTCATCTAGCTTTGAGAATAACTCACAATAACTGCAAATGTTACTAAAAATACTTATTCATAACAGGAATTTGCCTAGTATATGCTTAAATTGGTTAGGATTTGAAAGTGCAGCTTTTCTAGAGAAAAACCACAACAACACAGGATTTGGTGAGTTGCCATCCAGCTTTGTAGCACTTTTCAAAAGTACTACATTTACATTTCTTCAGAAACATCAAGTCCAATTCTTAAACTAAAACCCAAAATCCAAATTGGTGTATATGCAGTTATATGTGCTTTATATAACAAAAGGACTCACATTAAAATTACCTTATTAAAATTGTGGAAAAAACAAGCAAATAGATAATATATACTTTAACTTAACTTTGTCTTGTACAGTAAAGTTCTCTTAACTAATTATTTTTTAAACCACAAATCTCTTCTGTAGATAACATTAATTGGAAGGTTTTCCTAGAAGCTGTAAATCATACCATGTTTTAACCTTAGGTTCTAAAACCAATTATTGCAAGGCAACTTCTGTTAAACACTTTTTCTCTCTCTTTTTTTTTTTTTTTTTTTTACGTTCAAAGAATCACAATAACTTCTCTAGTAAAATCTTAAAAACTGCAGTTGAATAAACTCATAATTACTTAAAACACAGAATTAACTCTACAATGGCATATAAAAACATTTTGAAAACCCAATAAATTATGACTTTTTAACAAACTGGGTATTATCTGGGTGCTTCTTCTTAGAGAGGGAGCGGGGGGGTGAACTGCCCACTCTGCTGCTGCTGCAGCTCTGCTCTTATCTTCCTTCACATTCTCTACATACTCTTGCAGCGAGGAAAACGGAGAGAAAGGAAAAAAAAAACCTCACAAAGTTAACTTTAACAAATGCAGTTTTTTCTCTCAATCTCTTGTGTTTTTTGCCGATAGAGGAAAAAAGGGCATGATTTTACAAAAGCAGGCGATGTTACACGAAAAGTCTCTCAGGCCAGGTGCTAACAACGGCGATCATTGCAGCTTATCAGCGTGGCCTTGGAACTTTTCTTGCGCTGCTTCTGCCCCCAGGGTGCCTTTGTTCTCACAGAGCCCACCTCTGTGCTCCCCCATGTCCCCCTGGTTTGGGTGGAAACCAATCTAAATTTGGCTTCTTTTCTTCCAGGGTGGTAAAGATGGAACTTTAATAAGATTGTAATGCTAAAAGTGACTCCAAAAATGAAGCAAATATTTCTGGATGTATCACATCCTGCCATAACTGAACAGATTCTGTTCGTTGTTTCAGCGTTCGCTGTGGAACTTTTTTTTTTGTTTTTCTTTTTTTTTTTTCTCTCTTTTTTTTTTTTTTTTTTTTTCTTTATTTTCTTCTCTCTGACTCTCCCTCCCTCTCTCCATGGGCAGCATAGATAGGAGTGCTTGTCCAGCAGTGGGAGGTAGAGGCATCTGCCGCTGTGATGCAGGTAGAATTACGAGGCTCACAGCCTCAGCATATCTCGCTTTTCTGTCTTTTAAGGTATTAATTACAATCTGCCAAGTTCAACCGAGAGACACAGTGTCCTTGCTCTTTTCTGTAATTGCCGTTTCCCATATCAGAGCCGACATATCAGTCCGTTCTTGCACCGCAAAAAGCAGTGTGAGCACTGCAAATGCCCATGACAATTAGCCCGTATAATGAGCATATCCAGGTCCTTTTCCTGGGCTGCTTCGCCTCGTTTAACGAGGATGCAGAGAAGCAGTTTTTTAGCCGCCGCAAACTCTGCCTCCATGCTGACGGCCACCAGCAAGGGGGAAGGTTGCGACCCTTCTACCACGCCCTTGCCTTCCTGGGCCCCCCCCAGCAGCCTGACTTTCCACGTCCTACCGCTCAGCGTCTCACCGCGCTCAGGCTGCCTATCTGGTGCCGATCCAAGCCTGCGACGTCTAATGCCCAGATCCACTCCACTGACTCCAAAGCCCCTCTGCCCGCAGGGGTGTCCTTGGTCGGAGCGCCAGATGTTGAAAGACCCCCGAGCTGTTCACCAGTCTTCACAGAAGTAATTGTGAATGCCGTTTATTTCTATTATTAACACACCTTTTATAGGGTTCTACAGGGTCTGCGGGCAGAGCAAGCTACTATTGGCTAACACACACAGGTTTACATTCTTATCCTTGTACACAAGGATATTGTTTTGCTTTACTCTCTCTTCTGCAGGCAAGTTTCAAGGATTTTAGCCCTTAATATCACGACTTATTTCAATGGCTGGTTTGTGCATACAGGCCTTTACTAATATATAAAATATAGCAACAGGTAACCGCAAGAGGCGAGCCTCCTTCGGCAGAAGCTGCTTTCCGGAGCTCTTGGCAACCGGCCAACTTCCCATGTCTGTCTGAGGGAGAGTGCTGGTCAGCGCGCGGGCGGTGGAAAGCACGATCGCTGTGGGCAGGCGAATAAGGAAGCTGTTGAACAGGCATCTGGCACGCGAAACTTTCAGACTGCAAGTGGAACGTAGCTGCCACTCGCACGCTTGCTGATTAGTCGCTAGTTGTCGTGTGGAACAAGTACGGCCACGACTTCCTTCTGCTGCTCCCTACTGCTGTTGCTGCTCTCTGCGGCAACAATTGCGCTTTCCCTTGGACTCCCAGATGCAGAGAAAAGCCCTGCGCAGCACAGAAAGCTGTCACACCATGGGTGGAATAGGGTGCTGCAAATCCGTGCTTGTGTCAGTGGCAGGGGTAAGCTGCACAAACTTGTGCTGTCCTGTCACACGTTCTCCTCGCCAGACGCAGTGCAAAAAGTATATACAATCCTCCATACAATCAGAAGGCTGTAATTTCAGGGTTATATCTCCCCTTTTCGTTATTTCAAAAAGCCAAAAAATCCAGAAAAACAACAAAACTAAATAAATAAATGAAACAATTGTCCAACATCAACACCTGCTTGTGGATGGCTCTCAATTTGGTCACAGTGGCAGAATCCATGGCCAAATTGAAAGGTGCCTGGGAAAACCTATGAAATGCTACAACAGCAGTCTGTAATTCTATCAATTTTGCTGATCCAGCCTCATGACTCTCCAAAAGAAAACCAAAACAGTGACATCAATGGAAAGATTAATGTAATAAACTTGAGGAGCAGAAACTGCTCGCGGAACCTCCTCCATCATCTAGTGTGCCTGTGGGGTCAGTGTTAGAGGTGACTTTAAAATCATAGTCCCCCTTTAATAGACCAAACCAGGAAGACAGCTGTGTCGTGGTCAGTCCCATACGGGGACACTACCATGTAAAAGTCCATTAATATTTGGTCATCATTCATGCAGTGTCTGCACTGAATGCAAAAAAAATAATTGCACCTCCAGATGCGGGACTGTTTGTCCCAAAAATCATTTTTCCTCAAATAATTTCAGGAAGGTTGTAGAGACGAGCAGCAGGAAACTGCTTGCAAACTCCAGAGAGGGCTAGAGCCCTATATAATCGGCAAATACCGGCAAATTTTCACAAGCGTTATGGCAAAATCTCCATTGATATCTCTGTGTGGGCTCAGCATTAATGATAGCTGGCACCAGAAAGGCAAATTTCGGTCTGTTATCGGGATGCAAAAGAATTGCATAAAACAATCCTTCAGATCCATGATGAGGACTAGCCAATCAGCAGGAAGCATAGCGGGTGAAGGCATGCTAGTCTGCAACATCCCCATGCTTTCCATCATAGCATTAACTTTCTGGAGGTGCTGTAGCAAGCTCCATTTCCCAGACTTCTTCTTGATACAGAAAACAGGAATGTCCCAGGGACTGGTCGAAGCTCCAGATCACCGTGATCCAACTATTCTTGCATCAAGTCATTGAGGGTTACTAGTCTATCATGAGAAAGGACAACAGAATCTGCTGAACAGAGTCAGTCTCAAGTTCTTCTTTGCATAGAATGTGTCAGCATTGGGTCCAAGGGTCACTCTGGGGGCCCGTCAGCAAACCAGACAATTTTGATATCCATGCCGGTGTCAAAACCCACAGAAGCTAATCTCTGACAGCACCTCACCAAGGATGGACAGGGTGCAGACCCATTCAGGAAGATCCCTGGCTGTCAGAACAGCAGACCAATGACCCAGGGAGGTCTCGGGAACCTGAAGCCACCATCTCCCCACAGCTGGTTCTCAGCTCTGTGAACATAAAACTCAAAAGGCACAAGGTGAGGAAATCCAAGTCCCGCAGGGATAGGAACAGGAGGGGTGAGTGTGGAACTCATAGCAGAAATGTATCCCAGGAAATCCAAATCAACGTCCCCTAGGTGAACAATGATGCCTTGGGCAGTGATATTCAACCACGCCACAAGAAGAGCACTCATGCCCTCACCCACCGGATCAAAGCATTAGGAAACATATGGAATGCCTGATACGCTCAGCTGCACAGTCATTTTACAGGAGGACAAAGTCCACAGGCCAACTGAAGAAGCTCCAGCAGCCTGGGACCCCTGGCCCGTCAAGGCCACCAGCTTCTGTCCTGCGGCAGCACCACCCGAGCCAGTGGTAAACAGTGCAGGACCTTGGTTTGCCACAGCCACAGGAGGTGACGGGGGAGGGCCAGCTCCAGCCGCAGGCTCGGGTGATATCTGGGAACCTGAGGTGGGGTGGGTCGGAGGCAGCTCGGCACAGCCCGCTCCCGGTGCGGGGGGGAACCGGGGTGCCGGTAGAGGCATAGCCTGCGAAGCTGTGGCACCGTCCTGTTCTGCTGCCAGGGAACAACCCGGGCTCGCAGGAGAGGAATCCCGCAGCGTGGGGCCAGCAGAACCCGCCCCCACGCCCCTCAAATCTGGCACAGGGCCCGGGCCTGGCCCGTCCTCCACCGCGGGGTACAGCACGGCCCAGCCGCAGCAGGGGCATGGGACCGACCCTGAGGCATCCCCCAGGGCTGGCGCCACCTCCTGCTCAAGCACCCCCCCCCATCGGTCTGTGCCGGGAGGGCACACGGAGGCGACCCCGTGCCGGGCTTCCACTGTCGGGGCGCCGGCTGAGGCGGGGCTACACCCCCCAGGTCTGCGGCGCCCCTGACAGCCTGCTGGCAGGGATCCAATCCCGCCTCAGGCTTACACCGCTGGGGCGCTGGCCGAGGCGGGGTCACACCCACCAGTCCCGTGGTGGCTTCATTCAACCAGCCGGGGGCCCCAGTGTTCCTGGGGGAGCCGACCTCAGGACCCAACCTCAGAACACTGCCACACCTTCGCCAGATCTCCAGCAGCCGGAGCAGCCGGGACTCATAATCGACCAGCAGAGACTCGATCAGGGAATTGCCTAAAGCATCCCAAACCGACTGCAAAAAAATCGCTTCAACCACAGGGAAAAACCCCTCAATTCTGCTATACTCACGCAATCGTTGAAAGTCAGCATACGACACATCAATCCCTCTCTGATCAGACACCGCATGCCATATTTCCATAACCAGGCCTTCCATAAGAGAAAGCCCAAAACCATCCATAGCCGCAGGCTAGACAGTACCCTGTAACACACGTGCAAGACACGTCGGGGTTCACCAGATGTTACCGCTGAAGATGAATAGATCACACAGACACAGGTTGAGGTGTGGTGAAAGAAAGAGCAGAGTTTATTTTTCCCCCCAGGATTTATAGGCTTCTTACCATGGCCAGGGATTGGATGGTCGGGATAACACCTTCCCACTCCACTGGCCATGAGAGATGCCCATCATAAGACGTGTAACAGAAAGAATGTACACATATCTATGTTTACAGTTACTCTCCTGGGAAAGTCCTTAGAAAACTATGTTAGCAAGCTCAGAAGCTGAGTTTTCAGGGCGACACCCTTGTCCTCCTTGTCCTTGTTCCTTGTCCTCCCCGTCCTCCTGACATGGTGAACCTGTACTTCCTCAACATCCTTGTATAGCTTCCCAATGTCCTTCTGTGGTTCCAGACATCCTTGTGTCCCACTGTCACTGTCGGACATGAAATGATTCATACAGACACAGCTTAAAGTGTGATGAAAAAAGAAGAAGGTTTATTCTATCCTTTCAATATTTATAGATTTTTGACAATGACCAGGGATTGGATAGTCAGGTTACCACCTTCCCAACCACACTGGTTGTAAGAAATGTCCATCAAAAGGCATAACTTTAATGCAAATGTATATACACCTATGTTTATAATTACTTTCCTGGGAAAGTGGCTAGAAATTATGAAAACAGTATCAAAATAATTCTCAGGGCAACATCTCACCTTTTTGTCTTTTAAAAAAGAAAAAAAGAAAAGAAAAATGAACAGTGAAAATGAACAATATCTTAAACAATCAAAAGGAAAATAACAGAGAAAACAAACAATGTTCCAAACAATATCAGAAGGCTTTTAGATTCAGGGTGATATCTCACCCCTTCTCCATTAAAAAAATAAAAATGAAAACGTGTTCAGCATCAGTGTTTGCTCGTGGATGGGCCATTGGGGTGATCACTTACGTCATCGGCATCTGAGTCATCATCTGATGGCCCATCCATTGGATGACTTTGAATTTGGTCACGGTCTCCAACCTGCTCATCAGCCGGATGTTGCCTTTATGGTCGCAGGTCAGGATGAATGCACTTTTCAGGTACACAGCATACCCCAGTATCTGTGGATACACATGCATACTCATGACCCAAAGAGACAAGGTCAAAAGGACCTTCCCACTGCTTGGTGACCAAATTCCTCACTCCAACTTGAGGCTGATGCGTCTCATCTGAAGCCCACAATGAAAGGTGATGGTTCAACATGACAGGGTTATTTGAGTTCTGCAGCACTGTGAGGTGATAAAGCTTTTCCCAACTGACTGTGCGGGGTTTCACCCGGCCTCACCCATTTCTGCTTTTGTAGAACTTTTTTTAGTGTACCATGAGCACGTTCTACAATAGCCTGACCTCTCGGAGAATGAGGGATACCAAACTTGTGTGACACACCCCACAACTGCAGGAACTGCCGCATGTTCTGCAAGGTGTTAGCAGGACCATTATCAGTCTTCACAGCAGAAGGTATGCCTAAAATGGCAAAGGCCTGCCTCCAGTGGGCAATGACATTGTGGGTCTTTTCTCCTGAAAAAAAGCATCCGAAACATCAATCCACTTCCAATCGAATACAGCCCGCCAAAACCCCACAACCAAGGCTTCTGTCGGGGAAAACATGAAGGTAGCCATGGTCCAGGACTGAACAATGACACTGCTACTGTCACCTGCAATACCCATTGAAGGTCACCTGATGTCACTGTTGGACATGTAATGATTCACACAGACACAGCTTGAAGTGTGATGAAAGAAGGTTTATTCTGTTCTTTCAGTATTTACAGATTCCCGACAATGACCAGGGATTGGATAGTCACCACCTTCCCAACCACACTGGCCGTGAGAGACATCCATCAAAAGGCACATCTTTAATGCAGTGTATAAACATCTATGTTTATAGTTACTTTCCTGGGAAAATGGCTAGAAATTATGAAAACAATATCAAAAGGCCTAATTTTCAAGGCAACATCCTGCCACCTTCAGAGGCTGCATGGATTGGGTGTTCCCAGTGCCCCTCCCCTGTGCTAGCACTGTCCCCCCGTTATATGGGGATGTCCCCAGGAGACTGTCCCAGTGTTCCCATGCCAAAGGGTGTTCCCAAGATGTTCCCAGAGTGGTGCTTCCCCCCTGCCTCCCATCTGGGGTCTGAACAGGGTGTCCCCATCAAGGTGTTCCCACATCCCCACTCCCCAGCGTATCCCCAGGTGTTCCTGTCCCCAGTGTTCCCATCCCTGGGGTGTCCCCAAAGTGTCTCCTGGGTGAGCACAAGGGTGTCCCCAGGTCCCTGGGATGTCCCCAGGGCAGTGTCTCCATGTCTCCAGGGTATTTCCAGGGTGGTGGCCCCAGCCTGGGGTGATGCCCCCATACTCCCTGACTGTTGTCTTGATGTTCCCCCCACTCCCTGTGACCCCAATGCCCCCATGTGTCCCTCTTTCCCTTCCGCAGGTACAGGACCTCTGCCTACTCTCCACCCGTGGGGTCGATGACTGCTGGCAGAGCATGGCCCTGCTGGCGCTGCAGGAGGTAGGGGTCTGGGGACCCAGGCATGATGAAGAGAGGTCACAGAGGGACTGGAGGGGCCCTATGAGTGCAGTGCGAGTGTCCAGGGGGCTTAGGGGGGTGGGGAGGGGGACTGAGAGGGATAGCATGGTGGCTGAGAAGGTTTCCATAGGGGTTGGGGGAGGGGGTTCTGCATGGGGGCCTGTGGATGCTGGGGGTGTCTCTGGGGGACTGGGGAGTTCCAGGAAGGTCTCTGGGTGCTTGGATGGGGCTAAGAGGTTTGTTGGGAGTTTCTGATGGGAGCGGTGGGGGAGCCTAGGAGGGTTACCATGGGCTGTGGGAGGTCTGTGGGTCCTGGGACAGGGTTCCATGGATGTTCAGAGGGTCTCTGGGAGACCTCTGGGTGCGGGGGGTCCTGTATTCCTGGGGTTTGTCAGGGAATAGGGATGGGTCATGGTGTTGGTCCTTCCTCACACATTTACAGGCACAGGGTGTTTCAGTCCCCCCAGTCGCCTGTGGGTGGGTTTGGAGGGACCCTGCCCCCTGGGGGTGTGTTTTGGGGGGTTGCTGCCCCCGGGGGGAGCAGTGGGGGTTGGGGCATGCTGGGGGGTTTTGGGGATCCCCCCCCCTCAGCTTTTGGGACACAGGCAGCAGAGGCCTTTGCTGTGCGGTTGCTGGAAGACACGTACCTGTGCTTACTGCATGTCCATCGAGTCACCCTGTTCCCCAAAGATCTGCAGCTGGCCCGGTGCCTGTGGGGAATCAAGGGGGGTGGCATCTGAATGGGGACCCCCCAGAGCCCCTGCACAGAGGCTCAACCCCCCAGACCCCTGTACCAGCACGCCCACCTTGGGACTCTCTCCTGACAATCTCACACTTCAAACTTTACTGGGATCTGCTTTGGGACCATTATTCTGGGGCCCACCCTCATGGGGTCCCTCAAACTGAGGCCCTGTCCTGACATGCCTAATCAGGTTTGGGATCCACTTTTCCAAGAACCACCACGTGGACCCACCCCACAGACTCCTTTCTATTGGACCCCCACCTCAGGATCCCAAACAACCCCTTCAGGGACCCATCCCAGGGTGGAGGCCCCCTTCCTTAGTCCAGCATCCCTCAGATTATTGATGATCCCTACCCATGTTCCCCTGGGACCTCTTCACCAGAATGCGAGTCCCAGGGGAACCTACCCAGGACCTCCACCATACTGGAGACCCAGTCCTACTGCATCCCAATAAAAGAATAAATGTTTGTGACCCCTAGATGCTGTTGCCAGGAAGGATAGAGGGGATTTGGGGGTGAGGCACTCCAGGGGGGAAGCTCTGGAGGGGAGGAGAATCCACAGGGAGGGGGGCTCTGGGAGTATTTTGGGTGAGGGCACCTGGGATGGGGGCCAGGAAGGTCTTGAGGCTTCAGGGGTTCCATTTATAGTGGTGGTGGCAGGGGGTCAACTATAGGGTGGTGCTTAGGTGGTTTGCTTTCTGAGCAGGGTCAGGGCTTTAGGGGCTGTGCTTAGAGGTGGGTAGGGCTGCCTGTGGAGGGCAGGTCTTAGAAGCCCTCCGTTCAATATGGAGTGACCTGTGAAGGTGGGGCTCTGGAGGTCCCCCACCCATGGGTGGAGTTCTGGGGGTGGGGCTTCAGCAGGGTCTCCTCCATGGGGTGAGGATTGGGGCCGTACTTAGGAGGCGGGGCTCACGACGGTTCTTGCCACTGCCGCTTGGGTCGCTGCTGAGCGGGGAGGGGTGGGGGTGCTGCCCCAGCAGGGGGTGCTCTGCTCAGCTGGTGCTATGCCTGCTCCTGAGGGCCTGGGAGCGACCCCAGAGCAGACCCCATCCAACCCCAACCCTGCACTGGGGACCCCAAATCCCCCGTTTCCTCATGCCTTGGAAATGCCTCCCGAACCTCAGAACCCAAAACCTACCCTGGGACCCCAAATCCCCTCAAACCTGGTCATCCCGGCCATCCCTGGGGTACCCTCTGAGCCCTGCAAACCTCAGGGACCCCAAATATCCCCCCTTAAAATCCTAGCTCAGCTCCCACCCACTGGTTTGGGATACCCCCAGTTTTGGGGTCCCCTCAGCCCTCTTTTTTCCCCAGACATGCTGGTGATGAGCTTGATGGGGAATATTTTTGTTACTGAACCCTCAAAGAAAGTTAAATTGTGGACAGGACAGAAAATTCCTTTGACAAAAGCCCAATGTCTAACGACCCTAAAAGCAGCAGTACATCTGATGAGGAGGAGATCACATTACAATCCCTGTTAAATTAAAGATGAAATAATTAAAGATTAAACCCTCAATGGCAGGGTCTAGAAACTGTTACTAAAACAGTGCATTACACAGCAGCCAAGATAGCAAAGTTCCAGGAAAAGTATGGCAGACCTACATGGGAATTGGAAACTGCATATGTTTGGATAGTACCTCTGGCAGGGGGTGATTGAATCATTTGTCTCAGGCAGAGGCCCAAGGCTTCTGGGGGTCAGAAGTATTTTTAATGGTGGGTGACCAGAGAAAACTGTGGTCTTTAACTCAGAGTGCTGCCTATAGGGCAGGAGGTTGGATCCGTTAGAGAGGAATGAATGATTTTCTTAGGATTGAGACCCCAACCGTAGTTCATGGGACAGAGAGTGTACAGAAGGAACCATGTTTGCAACTGAGGAATGACAGATGTTCCAGGACAGCCACCACCTACATCACTGGTTATCCAAGTATGCAGCTCACATGTTTTGCTGGACATGATAAAACAGTGTGACAGAATTACAGTATCACTTGAGGCAAGTGTTAACTCCATAGAGAGGAAGACAACCCTTAACATGGGCAAAGAGATCTTAGGGGCTAATTAGCTATGGCAGAAAGATGGGTTTCATTGAAACATTAGTAAGCAGCACTACAATCAGGAGATTGGAATTGCAGCAAGGAAGTGGACTGCCCAAAAGGGAGCAGCAGGGTCCCAGTGGCCAATGGAATGCAGTGTGAGTGAAAGGCTTGCAGAAAGGAATTTCTTGAGAAGCAATAAATTATCCACTGCTATTCTGGAGAGTATAGTGCCTGGAATGGAGTGCCTGGAGAAAAGGAAAGTTGCACTCTCTTGCCACAGGCAGAAAAAGGATGTGGATGTGGGAGTTGGAACTCCTGAGAGACATGACCTATTGTTATTATGGTCCCACAGGCTAATTAGTTGGAGTCTTAGAAACAGCTTTCACCATCTTCAAGTGAAAATGAAGCTGGGGGCTGGCAGCTGCAAACATTTAAGAAGGCTCACCAAAATTAAGACTGACACAGAAAATGAGGTATCAAAGTCACCACTGGCTTCTGAGATGGAGACAGCAGGAAAACTGAGAATCCAAGTTGATAAATTTATAACTGAGAAATATCATCTTAGGACCCTAAGTAAGTAAGGACTAAGCAGAGTATAAGAAAATACAATTATTTGATAATTTTAATAGGGAAAAGATCTGAGAGAGGAAATAGGAAGAAAGCAGCTGAATTATCTCTGTTGCTGAGAATTGAACAGTTGCAGAAATAGTTCCAGGAAGAATAAGAGAAAAGATGAAAACTGAAAGAAAAGGCAAAGGTGATGCTTAAAGCAAGCTCCCAATTCACCACATTGTACAGAGTCCATTCAGGTGGATGATTTGCAAAAGAATTCCATACAAGCCAAGTGAGACTTAAATCCAACAGGTGGAACCCTTTCAATACATACGCACTTAATGACCATACATCCAGATTCCAGTTGGTTGTTGTCAACAATTAATTACACTGCTAATAGATATAGGAGCACAACACTCAGTACTAATGAAGCAGGATTCCAAGAAGCTGAGTGTATGATCCAGACACCGAGAATTAAAATCACTGAAGTAAATGGAGCAAATGTTACCTGACAATCTGATAAGGTTAATTTATGTTTCCTGGATGAGAAGTGGATATCGGCTACTTGCTTTGCCATCAATGATGACAATGACAATATTTGGGGTTTTGATGTTCTGAATGATCAAATTTGTTGCTGGCCTGATGGCAGTGAGTCAGTGTCAATGTTTGAACATTAGCCTGAACCCTAAAAAGAATCCAGTGACTGTGCTGACACCACATGGCACTTGCACTCCCTGATCCAAGGACTGCTAGTGTATTCCAGTGCTGGATTTTTGCTGCAGGGAGAAGTGGAATTTCTGAAGTTATGGCCAGTCTGGCCCAGCTAACAGTTGAAGTACCCAATACTGCAAACCTAGCAGCCACGTTATAAGCACTGGTGTGCTTGGGCATTAATGAGGTGGTGACAGAATTAGAGAAAAAAGTACTATCACTCAGTCACATGCCTATTTCTCCTGTCTGAGATAGTGGCCAGTGATCATTTTAACACACTCCAGTCTCATAGAGGTTGCCAGTGTTTAGGCAATGTTTGCTGTTGGCATTGCCATTATGTCACAGATCACAGAATATTCTGATTTGAAAGGGACCCACAAGGATCATCAAGTCCAACTGCTAAGTGAATGGGCCATACAGAGATCAAACCAACAACTGTGGTGTTATGCTCACCATGCTCAGAGCAACTGAGCCAATCTCAGGATCTGGCTCACGAAAGAGCCGAACAGACAGTTGTGGCTTACTTATACTGTGTACACCTTAGGGTCAGTCCTCCGATTCATAAAGAAACCTTCCACCATATAGTACAATATAGAGAAGAATTCACAGCAAAAAGGTGGTGCTGTGTGCTAAGCTACATCAAAGTGCACTCCTCAGCTCATACACATCCCAAAAGCCTCTCCAAAGGACTGTTCCTCATTTGTGGGGATCGCGCATGGGCAGGAATTCCATCCCGTCTTCTCGGAGGGCTGTGTACCAGAGGGTGTCTATCACTGTTAGCACCCAATCAAACATTAATTGGCGAATGGACCCATAAAAACAATTTGACTAGAAAAATTCAAAAAATAAGTGTTACAAATTTAGATGAAAATTGTGATTCAGAGATTTTCTATTGGTCCAAATCAAAAAGAATTGCTGCATCCACTTTCCTTCCTTGGGTGGCTGCAGCCAAATCCCTAGGTGAGTTGGGACACCTAGAATGCTGGGTGGTAAAACAAACGAATTTAACATCTAACGCTATTGAGAGACCGCCAGTTTATTCACCAGCCTTCACAGAAGTAAACGTGAACACCATTTATTTTTATCTTTAGCATACCTTTTATAGGGTTTTACAGGGTCCGCGGGCAGAGCAAGCTACTATTGGCTAACACACACAGGTTTACATTTCTTCTCCTACACACAAGGATATTGTTTTGCTTTACTCTCTTCTGCAGGAAGGTTTCAAGGACTTTAGCCTTTAATATCACGACTTATTTCAAAGGCTGGTTTGTGCATACAGGCCTTTACTAATATATAAAATATATCAACATAACGCCAAAAGTGCCCTCCTAGAAGATGAGTAAGTTACCAGGCAGGCGACACTCCAAAATCATGCAGAAATAGACTTTCTCCTATTGCTCCATGGGCACGCATGCCAGGAGTTCAAGGGTCTCTGCTGCATGAATCTGACATCGAAAGCTCTTAACACCCATGCCCCACTCCGAGTGATGAAAAGCATGATTGGACAAGTCAAGCAAGAAGCAGATGACTGGTTCAATGGACTGTTTAAAAACTCAGGACTCTCGGGGTGGTGGGCTTCAGTAGTGAAAACTATTCTGTCGCTGCTAGTCATTATTTTGCTAACGATGTTAGTGTTTGGAGTATTAATCAGAATACTGTACAGAAGCATAATTAAGCTAATCTCAGCTACCTCAGATGTCAACCATATAGAGTTGGTAGACCGGAGTAACCCTCACCGGCCCGCAAATGGGAATTGGTGGGCCACTTCTGGTTGGTAAATCATATAAGCTCATTACCATTAATTTAATTATATATAAAAAATAGGTGGAGATGTGGTAGTGCACATTTCTGGGAGTTATTTGGTTTCTGTGTAAACCCTCCCTGCAGCTGTGACCTGTTTTTCCCCTCCCCTGTCTCTGAAATGTTATCCCCTTGGTTGGTGTTATATATCTCCCCACCCCACTCCCGAGGTTTGAAAGAGCCGGGGAAATGTATCCTCTCTCTCTTTTCCCTCCTGGATCCCAGCCAGAATAAATATCCTCCTTTATCCCAGAGGGAGAAGCAGCCCTTTGGTCTTTTATCTTTGCCGTGAAGAGCCTTCCTGACCCCCCCGCCTCGACAGAGCTAGCCAGGATTACTTTGGGGGACAAAGGGAAGTTACTTCAGCTTACAGTTTATTACAAGCAGTTGAATGCCAATACCACATCTACAATCACTGCTGTACTCAACTTTGCAGAACTGTAAGTCAAATTAGGAGAGCACCCTACTCACAGAGGACAACTCAAATTGCAGGAGACCCCCCTGAAAACACGGGAAGCAGCAATAGCAGCGTTGAAGTTGAGATTTCTCCTGAGGAATGTCAAGGCCATCATTAAAAACCAATGAAACATTCACTATTCAACTCAACCACATTTAAGGAGATGGAACAGAGAGATTCTAAGTAGGAAAAAGGACTTTCATCATTAGTCTGAGTGATTAAACAACTTGACCCACTAAGGCCTAATCTCAGTTTATGCTGCCGAGACTCATATTGTTTTTTCTTTCCACGAATGATATCAGTACTGCTTCCAGCACACCCCCAGTGAAGATCAAGTTAACCATTGAAGGACAGCTCATCCTTCTTGCAGGAGCAATCACTGCCAGCAAGAACCAAATTTGGTTGACAAGTTCAACTGACAGGGTGGAGTCACTTCTTTTATTTAAGCTATTAAGTATGGTAACTTAGTACATGCATTCTACATCACACATGCTTTTCAGTTTTTAGTGCAATTAATTGAATATATCCAGGGATTTTACTTATTACTTAAATTAGATTACACTTCCAATATTATGTCCAAGGATTGCTCCCACCACAAAGGTGCCATGATAGAGAGGTCTTGGCTGGCCTTTACTTCCCCTGTGCTGCCTCTCATCAGCATCACAAACACTGGGGCTACGTGCTTTCCTTCCTATGGAAAATAATTCTCATTCTTATCCAGGAGCCCATCATTCAAATGTGGATACCACCTCCAATATTATATATGCCCAAGGATTATTCTCATACAAAAACTGCCAGGTCAGAAAGCTTTCGCTGATATTTATCCCCCTAGGGCAGCCTGTAATCTGCATCTAAACCACTGGGGCTACATGGTTTCCTTTCCACAGTAAAGCACTCATTTTCTTTCTTTTTTTGTCAATTACAAAAGGTCGGACACTAGCAATCTTACCATCCGGACCTTCGATCTGGACAATATTTCTAGCAATTTTTGCCAGTTTCATCCCTCCAACACCCTGTATTTTTCCTGCCACTGGTTGTAGTTCCCAGTGTGAGGGCCACACCTTTTCCGGTATGATGGTCACATCTGCCCCAGTGTCAATTAACCCTTCTACATGGAGATGTTCTGATTTATGTGTTAAATTGCATCCTATAATTGGCTTGTTTTCACCCACTACTTCTGCCCAGTAAACTCCCGGTGCTTTGTCATCTACTGGGACTTCTGTTGGAACAGGGATTACCTGGGCTATTACCTGCCCTTTGTCTATATAGAAAGGTGGTTGGGGGCACCTAGCTAAGAGAGTGAGGTGTGTTAGGTCTCCCGTGATTGTCATGGGAGCCACCTCAATCTCTATTGGTGTGTGTGCTGTGTCTCCAATAACAAAATACCTACTATCCAGTCCAGCTAGGTCTTGTGAATTATCCTGCAAATCTACTCCAACAACAGTCTATCGATCAGATCTGAAACAAAAAGCTTTAGAAGTTACAAGTCTGAATCGCTTTTGTGGTTGCCAGACCTTATTAGGCTAACGTTTTTCACAATTATATTTTTGCAGTTTTTCACCCCCCTTCCCCCTTTTTATTAAAGGACAGAGATTCGTTTCCACTTCATTTATGTCTGCATGCTGAGTGGATAAGTGCTGTGATATAAGTTCTTTGGCAAGCTGGTATCCGTGTGTTTCTGTTGTTTTAAAGGACAGTTTTTAGCAAAGTGTCCGGGTTTTCTGCAATAAAAACAAATTCGCTGTTGCTGGTCAGGCGTCATCTGTTCATTCCTTGTCTCAGATGAAACTGCAGCAACAGGTCTTGGGGTGGTCCAGGGAGGTCTCTTTTCCTGCGAAAACATCTCTGCTTTCCTTGCACAGGCTGCTGACATCTGTGCAAGGGTTGGAGGGGGATCCACAGGCAAACCTAAAATAATTCTACGGCAAGATTCATTAGCATTTCTCTGAGCAAGTTCCTTGACTAACTCTGTCTGTACCACGGGGTCTTCTACCTGACGGGAAACTTGTTCTCTTAATCAGTCTAAGAATTGCAGGAATCCTTCTGAGGGCATTTGTTTTACATTAATATAACTGCCCTTAGTGTCAGCTGTAGGTAGCTGTGTGAAAGCCTTTTCTGCAGCTGTAGTGATTTTATCTATCACAGCTTTTGGCAATGCCCTAGTTTGGTCCTCAGGTTTTTCCCATACTCCTTCACCACATAAATGCTCTAAAGTAACAGGATTATTTAATAAATCTACATATTGGGGATTAGTTTGTTGCCGCCTGTTCATTTTGTTCTGGTTATTAATTTAAATGGTTTGTTCTTAATGTTGTTCCCCCCATGAGTTGTGATGGTTTTACCCACTTGTCAGTTTTGTAAACCCCTCCCCTTTTTCCTGAACCTTCCTTGTCCATCACCCTGTTCCTGCCTCTGAACCCCATCAATCTATGTAAACCCCACCTATTGTTCTAGCTCCTTCCCTGTCATTTATCCCTCACTCGAAGCCCCATTGGCATTGTGACTGCCGCCCCTCCCACGTGTTATTCCTATTGGTCCCCAACATTGTAAACCCTCCCCCCAACTCCTCCCCTGAGATGCCTTGATTGGTTCTTGTGTTTGTACCCTCCCCACCTTAAATTGGAGCGCACGGAGGTGCTCCTCGCTCAGACCGTCCTACCCTTGACCTTTCCAGTCCTTCCCCCATCCACTGCTCCCGACCCTGGAATAAAACCTGGTTTCTGGAGAGAACTTGGGACTCTGAGCCTCCTCCTTGCCTTCATCGGGCACCCACGACGCACCTGAGACCGCAGAGCTTGGCGGCTTACAAGCTCTGAAGGTTCGGTCTGGGACAACGAGCTCCCAGACCGTTCCCCACTCCCGGCGCTGCCAGCGGCTAGGGAGCAAGAGCTAGCCAGGGCGAGGAGAGCCGCGGCAGGGGCAGCGTCAGTTGGCGCCCAACGTGGGGCCTCTACAGCCCGTGGAGACCCCCGGAGGAGTCTGTGTGGACTTATAAAGACTCTTTGGGCGGCGGCTACCCTGGTTGCAGCAGGCCGGTTTCTGTCCGGCAGCGCTCCCAGGGGAAGAAGCGACAATCTCCCGGTGCGCAGGAGACCGCTTCTGGGGTGCTCGGACGTCTCCCACAGCCCAAGTCAAGACCCGGTAAGTATTCCCCGGTGGGGGAAAAGGGGGTGTGTGTGTGGCCCCTGTGAGTAGTGTGTGAGTACTGTGTGTGAGCTGGGTCTTGACCCTTATTCTTTTGTTTGTTAAGTTCGCATTTGCTGTTGGGAGGCGGTGGAACTGCGGAGCCGGGGGATAGAAGATGGGCGCACGTTTGTCGGCTCCGCAGAGGGGGATTTATTTCCAAGTTGTGGGTCTCCTTGAGGGTGGGAAGCATAAATATTCGCGTGGGTTGGTTAAGAGGCTGGTACGTTGGCTTTTTCTGCATTTTCCCCATATGTCCCCCGAAGATGTTCTTTCGGTGTCGTTTTGGAATTCGGTCGGGTCCAAATTAACGGCTTTGGTAGTTCAGGGGGACAAAACAGCCGCCAAATTAATCCCGCTTTTCGTTCTAATTCGGACTGCTTTAGTTGAAAAGAGGGAAATGCAGAAGCAGCCAACGCAGCCTTCCCCAGTTTCTACAGTTTCCCCAGTTTCCCCAAACCCCTGCTCCTCGTCCCTTGTCCCTAAGTTGGGGGAGACCTGCGGAGCAACCCGTAAAACGCAGGGCTCCGAAGTCGGCAGTAGTCTCCCTGGCTCCCCAAGCCTCCCTCAAAACCCTTGCCCCGGTAGCCCTGGCCAAGCTGCCGGAGCCCTTACCCATTCCCCTACTTCCCCAGTTAATAACCCCAAGTTTTCCCCTTTCCAAGTTCCAAATCCCCAAGTTGATAAAGTTATTGATCCCCAGTTACTCTCCCAGAACCCTGGTTCCCTTACACTCCCTCATTCCCGGTGTTCCCCTAAATCTTCCCCTAAGTCTCCTCATACCCTACTTGATTCCCAAAATGGCCCCCGAGGGACACAAGATGGCGGAGACCGCATGGTCGGACCCCTCTCTTGTGCTCCTTCTTCCCACAATCCCTTCCTCCCCTCAAAGTCCAACCCCTTCCTCCCTAGCTCCTCCCTCTCTTCCTACCCTGACCCCTCCCACTTATCCACAGATGGTTCCTCCTCCTCGGGGGTGTGTCCCCAAGGTGTTACCACCCAAAACTCCACCCCTTCCGGCCGTCGCTCCTCCCTTCAACCCTCCCCCTCAGTCGGTCCTCCAGCCCCGCCTCTTCCGGCTTCTGGTTCCCACGCCCCTCCTCCCGGTTCCCACGCCTCCCCTTCCGGTTCCCACGCCCCTCCTACCAGTTCCCACGCTTCGGGAACCGGAAGTGACAAGCCTGAGAACCAGAACCCGGAACAGGTTATAATTCCCTTTGCCGCACCGGTTAGTTTTAGAGGAAGGGGGGGGAGGTACCGAGAATGGGAACCCTTCTCCTTCCAGACGAAGAGGGAGCTGTGCAAGGCTCAGAAGGAGTTTGGCAGGAGAAGTGAATATTTTAAAGGCTTGTTAAAGGCCACCTTCTCCGCAAACGAAATGGTCCCCCACGATTTAAAGGAATTGTTTGCCTGCCTCCTTTCCCCAGCTGACTATAGGTTGTGGAAACAGAGGTGGAAGAAATCGTTGGAGGCCATCCTTCCTGAGCTGCTGCGCAGCGAGGAGACCGCGGTTGACGCGGATGAAAACCCCCTCTCAATAGATCACCTGTGCGGTGAAGGGAATTGGGGAAAACCAGAAGAACAGGCCAGGGTCTTACCCCGGCCTGTCCTAATTAGAATAACAGAGGCCGCTGAGAAGGCATTTAACATCCTGCCGGGGGGGGAACCCCTCACGAATTTCTCTAACATCAAACAATCCCCTAATGAGCCCTTCAACATTTTTATCAACCGCCTGCAAGAACAAATAGAGAGGCAGGTTGACAAACCAGAAATGCAAGAGCAGCTGATTTTAGAAATGGCTAAAGCTAACTGTAACGATATCTGTAAGCAAGTCATTTTTAGCCTGCCTATGTATCCGCCGCCCACCTTGGATGACCTCATTGACGCCTGCGAAAAGAAGGTTCCGTTAATGGGGGCGTCCAGGGTGCCACCACCACCGCAAGCGGCCAGGAGACTACCGACAGCTGCAGTGACCCAGCACCCACCAGGCCAACTACCACCACCAGCTGGAAGGCCTCTACAATGCTACCGCTGTGGGCAGCTGGGACACATGGCCCGGGATTGCACTGCTCTACTTCCCTGCCCTGGGCCTGCGAGGGGCAACATGGGGGGAAAAGGGGGAGAGGGAGTTTTTAATAAAAAAAACTAGGAGCGCGGCGCGAACCTGCCCCGCGCGAAGCTACAAATGGGGCAGGTATCGCAGAGGGGGGGGAGAGCAAGAACCGGACATGGCCTATTCACTGGACGAGACATTTGGTAACGACGCGAGACATCCTCTTCCGGTCCCAGCGCTGGACGGTAGTAGCTGTGGACCCACTGGAGGGGAAGACAATGGACACCGGACGTGACAGTAAGTGCATCGCCATCGGGGACACCAAGCACACACCCCCGGAGATTGAGATTTCTCCGATCACCTTCTCGGGTGGTCCGGAGAACCTCATTCTCCTGGCGCGCTGCACTCATCCACCCTTCTTTTTGCCCAAGGGGCAAATCATTGCCCAGTTCATACCAATACCAGAGCAGGTCCCAGTGGACGACCACGCACCAGGCGTCTACTGGGCAGAAGTGGTGGGTGAGGAAAAGCCCATTCTGGATTGCAGCGTCAAGCAGGGTGCAGAAACCTTTCAGATGAAAGGACTGCTTGACACGGGAGCGGATGTGACGATCATCCCCGAAAGGAGATGGCCGTCACATTGGGAGTTGCAACCCGTGGCAGGCAAGATACAGGGCATAGGGGGTACCCAATTGGCAAGAATTTCAAAGAGCGTGGTGCAAATTGCGGGGCCGGATGGGCAATTGGCAAATTTACGCCCATTTGTTGCTGACTATCAGGTTCCCCTGTGGGGAAGAGATCTCATGTCCCAGTGGGGGGTTAAAATCGAGATCCCGAAAACCCCTCGGGATTTTTAGAGGCGGCCACTGTAGAGCACCCTTTCCAGAAATTAGATTGGACAACTGATACAGCGGTCTGGATTGATCAGTGGCCGCTAAGAAAAGATAAATTAAAGGCGCTCAACGAACTCGTGGAGGAGCAACTTAATAAGGGAAATATAGTAGAAACCACAAGCCCTTGGAATTCCCCGGTCTTTGTTATCCGTAAGCCGGGGAAGGATAAGTGGCGGCTCCTTCACGATCTTCGTGAAATCAACAAGGTCATTGTGGACATGGGACCCCTTCAACCAGGGATGCCTACCCCTACCATGCTCCCCCGAAATTGGAAATTGGCAGTGATTGATATTAAGGACTGCTTTTTTCAAATTCCCCTACACCCTGACGATGCCCCACGGTTTGCCTTCTCGGTGCCCACTCTTAACCGAGAAGCCCCAGTGAAGAGATACCACTGGCGAGTGCTACCTCAAGGAATGAAGAATTCGCCGACCATCTGCCAGTGGTATGTCTCTTCATTGCTGTCTCCCGTTCGCGCCAAAATGGGGGAGGTCATCATCTATCACTATATGGATGATGTCCTAGTGTGCGCCCCCCATGACGATATGCTTACTCAATCACTTGACCTAGTGGTTAGAGTTCTAACATCTGCAGGTTTCCAGCTCCAGGAAGACAAGGTTCAAAGGATGCCACCCTGGAAGTATCTGGGACTGAGGATTACTGAGAGGACCATTGTTCCTCAACAATTGGCTATCAACAGTAATCCAAAAACTTTGGCAGACCTTCACTCCCTGTGCGGGACCTTGAACTGGGTCAGGCCTTGGCTGGGCCTCACCACCGAACACCTAGCCCCCCTCTTCATGCTTTTGAAGGGGGAGAAGGAGCTTAGTTCTCCTAGGACCCTGACTCCAGAGGCGAGGGAAGCACTGAGGAAGGCACAAATTGCTTTAATGGAAAGGCAGGCACATCGATATGAGCCGACCCTGCCGTTTGAATACATCATTCTGGGAAGGTTGCCGCACCTGTGTGGGCTCGTCTTTCAGTGGGATCAAGGCTCAAGGGACCCACTCTTGATCATAGAGTGGGTATTCCTGAGCCATCAACGATCCAAGAGTATCACCCGGCCACAAGAGCTGGTGGCTCAGCTTGTCAGGAAAGCTAGAGCCAGGCTCAGGGAGATGGCAGGGTGCGATTTTGCATGTGTACGGGTGCCTGTCAGCTTGTCTCGGGACAGGGCGTCCCCGGATAAGCTGACAAAAGAGATGTTTGAACAACTGCTGCAGGAGAACGAGGCTCTCCAAATTGCTTTTGATAGCTACAGTGGACAAGTTTCAGTCCACGCCCCGGCACACAAATTCTTCAATGCTAAATTTAACATTATCCCAAGTTCAATTCGGAGTCGAAAACCCCTCAAGGCCCTGACAGTTTTCACTGACGCATCTGGAGCATCCCACAAGTCAGTTGTGACTTGGGTGGATCCTCAAACTCAGCGGTGGGAAGCGGATGTTAAGTATGTGGAGGGATCTCCACAAGTCGCTGAGTTGGATGCTGTCGTCAGAGCTTTTGAGAGATTTCCTGAACCATTTAATTTGGTTACAGATTCGGCATATGTTGCTGGGGTTGTAGCTAGGGCAGAGAATGCCGCCCTAAAGGAGGTCTCCAATCCGCAGCTGTTCGAGCTGCTTTCCAAGTTAATCTTTACCGTTTCCCACCGAAAGCAGCCATTTTTCGTGATGCATGTGAGGTCGCACACTGAACTCCCTGGCCCGGTAGCCGAGGGAAATGAGAGAGCTGATTCCCTCGCTACTCCTGTCACTATGGCTCAGCTCCCTGATGTATTCCAGCAAGCCAAGCTGAGTCATCAGATGTTCCACCAGAACGCGCCTGGGCTGGTCCGCCAATTCCACCTGAGGCGAGATCAAGCCAGAGCCATCGTGGCCACATGCCCACACTGTCAGTCCACTGCAATGCCCTCTCTGGGAGCTGGGGTCAACCCCAGAGGCCTGGGGAGCTGTGAGGTGTGGCAAATGGATGTCACACACATCCCGGAATTCGGCAGGTTCCGCTATGTGCACCTTTCCATTGATACCTTCTCAGGTGCTATCTATGCCTCTGCCCACACAGGGGAGAAAGCCGAGCATGTATGTAAACACCTCATGCAGGCTTTCTCTGTGCTGGGGGTCCCCAAAGAAATCAAAACGGACAATGGCCCAGCTTATACCTCCAGGAAACTGGAGGATTTCCTGCAGGAGTGGGGAGTGACACACAAGAGAGGCATCCCACACTCCCCCACAGGCCAAGCGATTGTTGAGCGAGCCCATCAATCGCTCAAGCGCGTCCTTGTCCATCAGAAGGAGACAGTAAAGGGCTGCACCCCACAAGAACGGTTGTGCAAGGCCCTTTACACCCTAAACTTCTTAAACTGCTCAGACGGTGGTCATAACCCTCCAGTGGCCCGGCATTTTACATCTGCCAACAGCTACAAGTTGCAGCAGCGCCCTCCAGTGCTGGTCCGAGACCCCGAGACCCAACAAATTATGGGTCCCTTCGATCTGGTGGCCTGGGGACGAGGATACGCCTGCGTTTCCTCGCCCCAAGGACTGCGGTGGATCCCACAAAAGTGGGTGAAACCGTATGTCCCAAAACATCCAAGCAGGCCGCCAGATCAATATGAGGGTGCTGTCCCGTCCGAATAGGTCATCTCCGGGCCCCCCCAAGGAGGAGGAGGAGAGAAACCCCAAATCTTTATTTTTAAGATTCCTCGTTTTCAGTTGAGTTATGTTTTGTGTTTGCTTTGTTTTAGAGAGAGCCATCCTTGAAGACATGACAGCCCCAAGCGTCGCCAAGATCATCTTTAGTGTGATGTTGGTAGTGGCCCAGATGGAAGGGTGGATCGTGCCTCAGCCAAAGCAAAATGTGTGGGTCATGTTGGCGAAGTCCCTGCAGCGTGACGAGCTGTGCCTCTCCACCGGAGCAGCGGGAAACCCAATGTCAACATGCCTGGTGGGGATCCCTTTGAAGCCTGATGAGTTTCCCGACTCCCTTACCTCCTTGCTCCATGACGCCAACCGGGGAAGGCCGGCTCAACGTGTCGTCCGCTCAGCGCCGGTGTATAAGATCAGAAGACCAGCGAAGAACCCCCTCCTCCTCTGGAGAGACTGGCAAGCCACGCTGAAGAAGGCGACCGTTGAGCCCCAAGAGTTCGACCTTCTGGATTCCTCCCCAGCGTCATTTTGTGTTCATTTTCGTTATTACCCTTCTAACCCTGCCCCCTATCCCAAAGTGGTGCAAGTCAACAAGCAGTTCCAGGCAGCCAAGTGGTGCCAGAACATCGCACATGTGAAGATGCCCTCAACCCTTAACCCTACCCCTCTTCAGTTGCCCAAAGGTCTATTTTTGATCTGTGGGGATCGGGCATGGGCAGGCATCCCCTCTCGCCTTCTCGGAGGGCCGTGCACACTGGGCCGGCTGTCCTTGTTTTCACCCAACACGACCCAAATCGAAAATTGGAGCCAAAATAATAATTCGGCTATCAAGAAGCGCAGCCTGGACGACTTAGACCCAGACTGCGACTCAGAAATTTTCCATTGGAGTAAGCTAAAACGGGTAGCAGTGTCTGTTTTTCTGCCCTGGTTGGCCGCTGCTCAAGCCCTTGGAGAATTAGGCCAATTCGAGTGTTGGGTAGTAAAACAAGCAAATTTAACGTCAGCTGCGCTAAGCGACCTCCTCGAAGACGAGGAAATCACCAGGCAAGCCACCCTCCAAAATCGGGCGGCCATAGACTACCTGCTGCTCCTGCACAACCACGACTGCAGGGAATTTGAGGGGCTTTGCTGCATGAACTTGACATCCAAAAGTCCCTCCATTCGCCAGACCATCGAACAGATGAGAGGCATGGTCCACCAGATAAAACAAGAACATGAGGACTGGGCCACCAACATCTTTTCCAGCTGGGGACTGTCCGGATGGCTCTCATCCATCCTGAAAACTGTTTTATGGATTGTTTTCATCATTTTTATGATTTTGGTTGCGTTTGCCATTCTGAAAAGATGTTTAATTCAATCGGTTCTCCACCTTGTGTCTCCTCCTCCCCAAGTTAATTTTGTGGATGCTCCTTCTCCTTCCTCCTCGCCTCCACCCTCTCCCTCCCTTAAAGACTGGTTCCCTGAGCCCTCTGCACCTCCTGCAGATGCAACCTCCTCTTTCTAAAAAAGAAAGGGGGAGATGTTGCCGCCTGTTCATTTTGTTCTGGTTATTAATTTAAATGGTTTGTTCTTAATGTTGTTCCCCCCATGAGTTGTGATGGTTTTACCCACTTGTCAGTTTTTTAAACCCCTCCCCTTTTTCCTGAACCTTCCTTGTCCATCACCCTGTTCCTGCCTCTGAACCCCATCAATCTATGTAAACCCCACCTATTGTTCTAGCTCCTTCCCTGTCATTTATCCCTCACTCGAAGCCCCATTGGCATTGTGACTGCCGCCCCTCCCACGTGTTATTCCTATTGGTCCCCAACATTGTAAACCCTCCCCCCAACTCCTCCCCTGAGATGCCTTGATTGGTTCTTGTGTTTGTACCCTCCCCACCTTAAATTGGAGCGCACGGAGGTGCTCCTCGCTCAGACCGTCCTACCCTTGACCTTTCCAGTCCTTCCCCCATCCACTGCTCCCGACCCTGGAATAAAACCTGGTTTCTGGAGAGAACTTGGGACTCTGAGCCTCCTCCTTGCCTTCATCGGGCACCCACGACGCACCTGAGACCGCAGAGCTTGGCGGCTTACAAGCTCTGAAGGTTCGGTCTGGGACAACGAGCTCCCAGACCGTTCCCCACTCCCGGCGCTGCCAGCGGCTAGGGAGCAAGAGCTAGCCAGGGCGAGGAGAGCCGCGGCAGGGGCAGCGTCATTAGTTTTTAATAATTCCACCAGTATGTTTTTTAGAAATCGCTTCCATGTGTTTTCCCATAATTCAAATTCAGATGGTGTAAGCAAACACTTAAAAAGATCTTTAATATCTGTAGGAACTAAATCATTTGAAGTTAATGTTGTTTTAACAATGCTTTTAAATATTTCACTATTACGGCCAAATTCTCTTTGTACTTTGCAAATTTCTTTTTTGTCTTGGTATGAAAACGGTTTGTAAGTATGGTTTTGCGGTCTCGTTCCAGTAAAAGTGACTGGAGCAACAGTGGGGAAAAAAGCTGAATCAAAACTATTTTGTTTTCCATTCCCAGTTGTATTGAACTGGGAAGGGGGAAAGGCTTGTCCTGCTCGGACATCGAGGAAGCTCGCATTCCCCCATCCCCCAGGGGCACCATGTGGCTCCACACTGGGAGCAGGCTGTGAGGTTCCACCCCTCCATCCCCCGGGGCGTCCCCCAGGGCCATCAGGGCAATTTGCAGCAGCACAACCACACCCGCCTTTGGAATGTGGTGAGGCAACCTCACCTCCCTGCTCGGTCTCGGGCCCGCCCCCCGGACCGTGGGAACTGGGCGGGGCCCCGCCCTTCACCCCCCACTCGGCCCAGCCCCCAGCCCCGCCCTCAGCTTCCACCCCATCTCCGCCCCCAGCCCCACCCCCGCAGGAGCCGGGCGGGGGGGCGCTCCCCCCCACGCCGGGCCTCGGGGTTCCACCCCCCGCCATGTCGGGTCTCGGGGTTCCACCCCCCCCCATGTCGGGTCTCGGGGTCTCCCCCGACCCCATGCTAGGCCCGGGAGGCTGGCACCCCCCCATCGGGGGGCAGGGCCGGGACACCCCTCTCCCTGCCCCTCTGCAGGAGCAGGGGGTGTAACTCTCTCCCTCCCCGCTCCTCCTCCCCATGGGACAGGGGCTGGAGGAACAGGGAATAGGGTTACAGCCTCGGGGGGCAGGGTCATAGGGTGGGGCCAGGCAGGGCTGGGGGGGATTATGGGTTGGAGAAAGGGGATACACAGGGGGATTCACCACGTGGCCGGGTAACACGTGGCCGGCGCCATCTTGGCTCTCAGCCATGTGGGGATAGAAAGATACATTTTCTGTAACACTGACAGGGTATAGGGAGGGAGCCTTGATGGCTTGTGAGGCAGGACTAGGTGACTGAGAGAGACACACCGGATTAGAACTTGTATTGTTTGTCTCGGGTATCTTTTCCATTGGGGAAACAGAGGTTTTGGGTGAAAAGTTAGGAAAATTAGGTGGATACTGTGGTGCTTGTTTGTCTTCTGTTTTTATTTCTCTGTTAACTAATTCTTTTCGAATTAAAAGAAAAACTGGGAGGAATTTCAGGGCCGATTTGTCTCCTCCTTCTATTTTTAAGGTTAATAAATTTCCAATTTCATCCCAGGCAGTTACTGAATCTAATTTTAACAATTCGATCTGTTTACTTTGCTGAGTCAAATATGATACAAACTGTTTTATCTTATGTTTTGAAATTTTTACATTTGTGGTTTTTAAAAAATTCTGTATTTGTTGTGTATGACTCCTTTCTTGTGTGCATAGCCGGGATCCCATTTTGGAGGTCACAGCAGCTCTGCACACAATCTGTCTATTTTCCCTACCACAGAAAACAAGGTTGCACCAAAAGGATTACAATTAAACTCACACTGTACCGGCAGCAGGGAGAATTCCCTCTCCCACCCCCTCTCCGTCTCTGCCCACGGCTGGGGGAACCCCACACGCTCGGGTCTGCTGCCGCTGGGAAGGAGTTACACAGAACACAGTCCCCCGGGGTCTGTTTCACTCTCCAGCCCTCCCAGCCCAGTGTCGGAGTTCAATCTTACCTTATTCTGTCGTTTTCTGGCGGTGGAAAGATACTTGTTGCCCTGGAATCGGTCCTCTGGTGCTGGAGGATTTTCGACTCCTTTTCGGAAACTTTTTTGCTGTATTTTTTTTAACTGCATCCAAAGTCTCCAAAGAACGGCTCACCCTGGCTCCAATAAGCCTTTAACGTGGGCTTGTTCAGCCCCAACGGTCGGGCGCCACTCTGTCGCTATCCAGCTCCCCGATGGGACCCCTCTGTCCCACCCCCCGTGGAGCCTGCTCGTCTCTGGGCACAAGCGGCGGAGGGGGTCCTGGAGTGGATACAACACGGACTCAAAGTATCTAGACACAGGAGGCTCAAACTTGCTGGAATAATCCCGGGTTTATTGTCTGTCGTCCATCCGGGGCAAGAGAGAGAGCGAAATGCTCTGGGTCTTATCTCTTATACCAGGGGGCAGGGGTGATTAGGGGATGCAGGGACGTCACAGCCAATGAGAAGCGGGGGGAGGGAAAGAAGGTTTTCAGGTAGGAACTAACATTACACAAACCAGAGGTGAGTTTTACCCTTGGGAGGTACCAAGATTTCTAGATGCACTACAACAGCTGTCAAGTGGAAGGGAACCATATGTTGCTAAGAAAGACCATGTGCTAAAAGTGGTTGGAAGCTGGGCAGGTTTTATGAGGACAATTTCCATATAACTTCTGCAGCATTCTGTCTATGGTTCCTGCTCGACAGGGGACACTGATGAAAAAAAAAACCCACAAAAACTGTTCACTGCAATTTGGCACCTAGATGGCTACCACAGATGGAGTCCCTGGGGAGATCGCACTGGAAATGAAGCACTGGGCATTCAACATCCTGAAGAGCAAACAGGAACATGAGGAGGCATAAAGGCTACTTGTTATCCAGTCATTAATGAAAGGAAGCAAAGTACATGGGCCAAAACATTTAACACCTGATTTTTTCCTGCTAACCTGGTCTCCCTCAGGGAGTTAGGAAGAACTGGATGAATGCCATGGATGAATTTTGTTGGCCCGAGTCTCAGCTCCCATTAGAAAAGAATTCTCTTGTGACCACAATGCAAATAAAGATGTAAAAAGTGAACTGGGAGTTAGTGACACAGCATTACCACCTCAGAATGCTGAGGAACTACAGCTACAGTCCTACAGAAATCAGCTGCTCCACTGATTTCCAAGCCTTGGACTGTCAGTGCCTACAACATTTGTCGCTCTATTAGGAACGGCGAGAAGAACGACACAGACTCTCCTGGGAGTCGATCAGGAGAATTTCTCTCAGTTTATTACATCAGGTCTTTTTTATAGACCGATACGTGAAAAGTACAGAAAAGAAACTCTTATTCGTTAGTAAACTAACACATCACCATCATTGGTCAGTGGGGCTCACCATCCCTTGACCTTCTCTTGCCAGAAAACAAGGAACAGCCAAACAGCACCTACAAGGCTGTTTTCTGTCTCTGAGGATTGTTTTAATTCCTCCCCATGACTTCCCAGGCCACTTTCTCAGGCAAGACTGAGAAAGCTATGCGGCCTGCAATTTCCTCTGCAATGCTCTGTTTCACAGTTAGCATCCACAAACATTTTGCTGCCCTAAGGGAGGCCCAGAAGGACGTCCACCCAAAAGCCTTTTGCTCCAGCAAGTCTCTCTGTGGAATATGCCCTCTGAAGAGTAAAACTGTTGCAGATTTCTCTCTAGCCTACAAGGAAAAATTCACAGGCCATTGGCCAAGATGCAGAGAAATCCTGAAACTTCCCATTCCCTGCAATGGGACTGTGGAAGCAAGTCCTTCAGGAGGCACACTGGGTTTGAGAGAGAAAAACTGAAGCCTTCACTCCATCCATCTCCCTCTCTTCCAACACTCAGAATTCCACTCCTGTGTTACATCAACATAAGCACTTGTGTAGCAACAGTAACTAACTGTTAAAAAAAATTACCTCCTGCTAAAAAAACTTCAACAAACAAAAATATCTCCAAAAATTATTTTTCAGGCGTATCAGTCTCCCTGCCCGTTTTATTTTGTGACTGCGAAACAACTACTAGCATGGAAAAGTCGAGGCCAGGAGGGCTTAGTTCAATAAGAGGAACAGCAGAGCCCAGCGCCTGAGAAAGAACAGCCCCTTTCACCACTACATTCTGGGGGCCACCCAAGGAGAGAGAAGGTTGCTAGGAAAGGATCCAAAGGCCTTGGTGTCCTGCTCTCAGGGAGCTGCTCCTTCCCTTCCTCTCAGCACTGGGGAGGGCAAACCAGGAGTGTTGTGCTCAGGCCTGGACTCCCCACAACACAGACACATGGAGGGAGTCCAGCAAAGGCTCACAAAAATGGTGAAGGGACTGGAACATCTCTCCTGTGAGGAATAGCTGGGAGAGCTGGGACTGTTCAGACTGAACAGAAGGCTTAGGGGCACCTTAGCAATGTGTATGAACACCTGAAGTGAGAGGGTAAAGATGATGGGGCCAGGCTCATCCCAGGAGCACCCTGTGCCAGGAGCAGAGACTCTGGGCACAGAGTGAGAAACAGGAACACCCTGAGCCTCAGGAAACACTTTTTGACTATGAGGGTGATTGAGCACCTGCACAGATTGCCCAAAGAGATCCTCGGAGATGTTCAAAAGCTGTGTGAACAACGTAGACCTGGGTAACCAGCTTTAGACAGAGCTGTCAGGCAAAATGATTTACAGAGACCCCTTCCAAACTCAACCATTCTGTGATCCTGGGACAGCAAAGTCAAACAGATTAACCTTCTAGTAGCAGTGGCAGCCTATATGTTAAATTGTGTTCTCAGGCAATTCTAACAGCCTGAAGAGCTGAAGAGAAGGTGAGTAGTAAATACACAAGTGAGATTTGGATTCTGCTGAAGTTAAGGGTGGGATGAGGCTTTCACAACACCCACTCCCAAAGAGAGAGATAAGAAGCTGTAACTCCACCTGCTTTACCTGCCACGCTGCTCAGCAACTTCTGTCTCAGTTATCACCTTCACAGTGGAGACATCACCTTCCTTCTTCTCTGCTGGGCTGTCGTTGTGCTCTCTCTCTTGCTTCAGAAGGGACTGCCATACAGACACTGTATTATTTGTATCTGGTAAAACCCTAAAAGCAAAATGGGTGAATTGCAACAGCTCTCCTTTTCAAGACAAAGCTCCCGTGATAAATACATCCCCCAAAACCCAGCAGAGATTTGCTGCTCTTCACAAAGGTTGGAATTGACTTTGTGTACAATCAGGGAATGACCTGAAATCAAGTGCTGTACTTCCACTTCTGCAGAACCTAAGTACTGGAAAGAACATTTTATTGAAAAGGTTTCCTGTTACAAATTTGTTTGCTTCTTCTTCCTCATGGTTTATTTTCAACTCAAATCCTCTCTTGTCTAGTAACTTCTGAGTAACCTCTGCTAGCTACATTGACTTGAACCAGGAAGAGAACTTGTTTCCTGCTCTTGGAAGTCATTTGCAGCACAACAGCCATTAATGTTACAAATCTGTCTCACCTCGGAATTTTATTTGCATTCCCACCAGACAGACACGTCAGGAAAAGTAGGTTCCTACCTCACCATTTAATCCACAGCCTCCCCAGGGACACCATCTCCTGGCTCCTAGGCTGCAACCACTTGAGGAGAAAGTCCAGAGAGCAGTTGTATGCTGCCTGCAAAATGCCTCCTGTCAGTGATCAATTGTCTCTTTCTACCTTGCTGACAGTTTGTATCAAGGGTGTATCATACCCTAGTTCTCAGTGTGGAAAGTAAAATACTCACAATAGAAACTCGGTCTTCCTTGATTTCAGAATGAAGAATATCTGGAACGAAATCTAAGAGAACATTTCAAATGTTAAGTCAAAATGGGAAAGCTCTTTCCACACTAAAATGCTTCAGAGAATTCATCCCTATTCCTCTTCCATGTCACGTTATTTACCTTGCTGTTATATTCCAGGATGAAGCAAAAGGCAGCAATCAGAGCTCAGAAAGATGATACATCTGTGACTATTGTGAGCAAGCGATGCTGCCAAACTACTCTCACCTTGACTGGCTAATTTGCCACCTTGCTGATTAACCCTGTAACAGCATCCGTCATCTGAGTGGGGCACGCGTGGGGCAGGGGGAGGTGGGCAGCCATGTTCCGATCCCGCTCACCTGCCCTCTGCCCGCCAAAACTGGTGGCCGCCACTGTCATTCGTCTCAGTCACTGCCCTGCACAGCATCTGCTCCCTCCCCGTCACTCACCACTGAGGGGTGGGGCACCGGCTTGGGGGACAGCAGCAGTACCGCTCTGTGGCCATAAGGCTGCAGCACTACCGTCAAGCTCAGCCCAGAGCTCCAGTGCGCTTCAGGGAACAGGAAGAGAAAGGAGGCAAAAAATAACGTGTGCAATCCCCTTCCAAAAAATCCTCTAGAAGGAATGCCTTAAAAAATCCCTGACTGAAAATTAAAAAGCCCTGCCTCTAACCAAATAAAAACCAAAACACCCCTTTATCTTCAATGGTATTTAAATAATTTTTATTATCTATTTTTATCATATTTCTATTTCTAGTCCATATTGACACACACATATAATGTTGCAATCTGCTCCCGGGGGACCCCTCTGTCCTATCCCCGGTGGTGAGAGACCTGCTCTTCACTGAACATGGGTGGAGGAGGGATCCCGGAGTGGATACAACACGGACTCAAAGTATCTAGACACAGGAGGCCCAAACTTGCTTGGAAATAATCACGGGTTTATTTCATGTCGTCCATCCAGGGCAAGAAAGAGACTGAAAATGCCCTGGGTCTTCTCTCTTATACTAGGGGTTGGGGGTGATCAGGGGACACAGGGAAGTCACAGCCAATGGGACTGTGGGAAGGGAAAAGGTTCTCAGGTAGGAACTAACTTTACACAGACTGAGGGTGAGTTTTACCCTTGGGACATAACATGTTTTTTAGATTCACTACAACACCTCACCCTTTTCTGTTATACAAAAATGAGAAAGAAATAAAAAAAACTTTAGCTTATTTTGTCTTTTACCGTGAGCTTGCCCACCACTCACAATTGGTGGGCTGATTAGATTTGTTTCTGTCAGCTAGTTCCATGTGGTTAACTTCTGAGGTAGTAAAAATTGCACTACTAAAGACCTTTAAAATTAAACAACGAACAATTCCAAATGCTAACACAATCAAAAACAAAACAACAAAAAACAAGATTGTTTTGATTATTGAAGTCCACCATGCTGTGAGTCCCCAGCCTTTGCACAGCTCACTAAACCAGTCCTCTGATTCTTGTTTCACTTGTCTAATCAAGTTTTTCATCTCTCGGAGGGCTCCATAGACGTTGGGAGCTTTCAAGGTCAAGTTTAAACAGCAAAGTCCTTCAAACTCCTGGCACTGTTTGTGCCAGAGTTACCCAGATGTTCTGTTGTGGCTGAGGGACGATCCAGGCCGCTGTCAGGCTGCTCAGTGCGAGCAGGATGACAGCAGGGTTAAGGCTCATCATGGATTTGAGTGAGAGGTAGGTTACTTCTAAAAAAAAAGGGGAACAGACATTTTTTAAAACATATTTACAGCCAAAATATGCAGGTCAGAGGCTAGAAAGGTTTCTTCTTGCTCTGTCCGGTGGCATTTTCTTTTGGAAGCAACTACCACTTGCTTCTCTTCTCTTCTTGCTGGGGCTAGATTCTTTGGAACAAAAGGTTTTACCCATTTCTGAGGAATCCATCAGGGGCCTGCAGGGGTGGATACACATGCGTAACCACCCCCCCAGGTGACAAGTTCATAGGGGCCCTTGGTTTGCCAAGTTTCATGATCCCTGATTAAAACCTGTGGACGCTGTGACAATTTAAACTGGTCACCACCAGTTAAAATGCCGAGTCACAGGAGGATTCATGTTTTCAAATGAGCAGTTTAGGAAATTAATGATAAACAGAGCTTTACAGAGTTTCTGTTGTGGAGACATCCACACTGCTTCGCTACCTTGCCTGGCTAGGACTTGTTTGAGCATCTGGTGTGTACACTCAATCACCACTTGACCTGTGGGGGAGTGGGGGATGCCAGTTTTATGTTCCACTCCCCACTGCTGGACAAATTCTAGGAACTCTTTGGATTGATACACTGGGTTATTATCAGTTTTAATTTCTTTAGGGATTCCCAATACAGAAAAGGCCTGTACTAAGTGTTGTTTGGCATGCACAGATTTTTCTCCTGCATGAGCAGAGGCATACACTGCTCCTGAGTATGTATCAATGCTCACGTGCACATACTTAAGGCGACCAAAACTGGGGATATGTGTAATGTCTGTTTGCCACACTTCACAGCTTTCAATTCCTCGGGGATTAACCCTGATGCCTAATGATGGCACTGCCTGGAGCTGGCAATTGGGACAGGTGGCCACAATGGCTTTAGCCTGATCCCATATCAGCTGGAACTGACGAATCAGTCCTGGCACATTTTGATGGTATTGCTAGTGACTTATCTTTGCCTGCTGAAACACATCTGGGAGACATACCTTTTCAGCTGGGGCAGCAAGGGAATCAGTTTTCCTGTTCCCCTCAGTGACTTCACCTGGCAATGGGGTATGCTGTGGGCAGCTAGGCCCGGCGGTTGGAAGATATCGGGATGTAACGGAAAGATGGTCACCACCCTCCTCCATAGTTTATGGTAATGACTATTAATTAGCCAATAGCACCTAGCTGTGATGAAAGCAGATGGGAGTGACACTGTGAACCTAGGTTATAAAGTGTCAAATTCTTCAGCAATAAATGTCATTTCTGCCATCCATCACATTGGCATTGTGTGCGAATTGGATCAAGTGGCCTGGGCTTGGCCACCATGCTGCTCCTGAACCAGGGTGTTTGCCTTGCCTAAGGCAGCAAGTGGTGCTGAAACCCAGGATTAAATTCGAAAAGTGGGATCCAAGTCTGGAGAGCGGGGATCACCTGGGAAATGGGAGCAGCGGTCAGGATGGCTGGACCAGTCCTGGCGGGAGACGTTCCTGGGCCCACAAGGAGATGGAAATGCTTGTAAAGGTCATATTTCAATTACATAAACAATGGGGAATCGACTGTAAACCTAAGAATTTTATTCTTGCAATTGCGAGGCTTTTGCATATTAGGGTCATAGAACAGTCAGTAGATATTTTCCACCCTAAGGTGTAGGACAGATGTACAAAGGCCCTTGCCGAAGAAACTTGGAGGGCGGCAAAAAACTGTCTGTTGGCCACCCCGAAATTTGGGGTCAGACGAGAGTGGCTCGGCTGAGCCAAAGGGGCCACAAGAGGGTGATACGTCCCCTCAATTCCCAAATCCCGATCTGCTCACAGAGAAACAGCTGTAGGCAGAAACTTTCTGGAGACAGTTAACAGAGGAAGCCAGGGGTGTTGTGGGGAGAGCCCGGGGGGGACCACCGCCCTATGTATCCCAAGATGGCGCTGAGCAAAAAGACAAAGAGTGAGGGGAAAATGTCCTTGGTGGGAACAGGGAACAAACACTGGCATTGACAGCGTACATGGTCCGGAGGACAAGAAAGATAAAGTATGTGAGAAAGAAAGAGAATGTGAAGTGAAAAAGATAAGGTGTGGGGGTGGTGCACAGAGAAAGTGGGAAAGGAATGTGAAAGAAGGGGGAGTGGGTGCAAGCTGAGAGGGGGAAAGGAGCAGAGGGTGGAACAGAAGGCGGAATAGAGGGTGGAGTGGAGGGCGGAATGAAGGGCGGGGAGAACCAGGAGGGAGGGAATGGCCCGCCCACAAGGGATGTAGACGGGGCCAGAGCCCAACAAAAAGGCACAGGAAACCAGAAGTAGCTAGCCAGTCGAGTTCCGACTCCGACCGAGACACTAGTGAGGACGAGTGGTCCAAGACCGACTCCTTAGAGGAGGAAACAACAAAGATAAACAAGAATATCCCCTTCCCCATTAAAAAAGAACTGAGAGAGAATACTCCTCTCACAGACTGGGGAGAGATAAAAGCTGCATGTGCCAGCTGGGTCCCTTCAGCTGTGCTAGTGTTCCTGGTCTGGGTGACAGAGGGGGGACAGAGAGTTCACTCACCAATAAATCCTAAACTGCAAGGCTCCAGCCTGTAGCGGCTGATAGGCACAGACGGGACAATGATTACCCTATGCCTATCAGTTTATAACTTCAGTGTTTCTAACGATTTTTGTGTGCAAGTTGTGATTGTTCCCAGGGTCCTGTACCACCCGGATGAGGAGTTAAACTTGCAGGTGGAGAGACGCACCCGACTTCAGAAAAAAGAACTGGTGACAGGTGTGACCATAGCAATGCTGCTTAGCCTGGGAGCAACTGGTGCTGCCACAGGTGTCTGTGCCATTGTGACCCAACAACAGAGACTGTCTTAGCTAAAAATGACAATTGATAAAGACTTGCAGATAATTGAAAAATCTATCTCCTTTCTAGAACAGTCACTGTCCTCACTCTCTGAAGTTGTCCTGCAGAATAGACTTGGGCTAGATCTTCTGCTAACGCAGCAAAGAAGCCTCTGTGCCGCCTTAAAAGAAGAGTGTTGCTTTTATGCGGATCACACCAGAGTGGTCAGAGATTCTATGGCTGAATTGAGAGAAGATTAGCCCAGAGAAAGAGGGATAGAGAGGCTCAACAAAGGTGGTTCGAATAGCTGTTTAACCAGTCTCCGTGGCTGACCACCCTAGTGTCCACCCTGATCGGGCCAATCATAATGATCTTATTGGTGTTAATCTTTGGACCGTGTGTTTTAAATAGGCTTGTGTCTTTTGTCAAGAGCCGACTAGAAAGAGTCAACATCCTGTTTGTAGAAAGACAGCAGATGCTCTGAGAACGCACGTAGTCATCCTGTGTGCCTTATGTTTGCTAATGAAAAACTGTGGTGTCTATTTTATAAGTTTTTAGCCTTTTATTAAGTATAGTGCCCCTTATATTTTCCTCAAGTCTATGATATCTACTTTTAAAGCTTTTCATAATATAGATAAGTTAGATAAAATGTTAAAAAACAGATATACATAAAATAATGTTAGAACTTTCAAGACTAATACACCTTATATTCTAGAAAATTTAATTAGGCATAAGGGGGAGGGGGAAATGTGGGCAGCTAAGGCCCGGCGGTCGGAAGATATCGGGATGTAATGGAAAGATAGTCACCACCCTCCTCCATAGTTTATGGTAATGACCCCTGTAATTAGCCAATAGCACCTAGCTGTGATGAAAGCAGATGGGAGTGAAACTGTGAACCTAGGTTATAAAGTGTCAAATTCTTCAGCAATAAATGTCATTTCTGCCATCCATCATATTGGTGTTGTGTGCGAATTGGATCAAGTGGCCTGGGCTTGGCCACCATGCTGCTCCTGAACCAGGGTGTCTGCCTCGCCTAAGGCAGTATGCGACCTTATATGCATCACATAGAAAAGATGTTCTCGATTTGAAACTAAATAAATCAGTTTTGAAAGCAATCTGAAGAGATGTTGGTTCTCAATGCCCTTGAGAACTGCCTGCTCTGCTCTGGACACCACTCCTGCTATGTAGGCTGAATCAGTAACCAAATTAATCGGTTCTGGAAACTTCTCAAAGGCTCTCAAGGCCGCAGCTAGTTCAGCTATCTGGGGTGACCCTTCTACAAACTCATCCAGATGCATCAGTGAACACTGTGAGAGCCTTGAATGGCCTTTGGCTCCTTTTCTCATGAGGAATGAGGTGGAATTCCTCATGAAACAATCTGTGTGATGGTGCATGGACCAAAATTTGCCCACTATAGCTGTCCAGAGCAAACTGGAGGTTAGCATTGCTCTGCAGCAGGTGCTCAAACATCTCTTTGGTCAGTTTCTCAGGGGAGTTTTTGACTTCTCCAGAGAGCCTGAGCGGGAAGTGAATACAAACAAAGTCACAACCTGCCAGTTCCCGCAGCCTTACCCTGGCCTTTTGAATCAGCTGAGCCATCACCTCTTGTGGCTTGGTGATAGTCTTGGGTCTTTGATGGGAGAGGAAGACCCATTCTATTATTAAGAGTGGATCTCTCTGCCCCTCAGCCCACTGGAATATTTAACCCATGTAGATGTGTTAATTTTCCCAGGACAATAAATTTGAAAGGCAGCTCCGGTTTGAAGCGATGTGCCTTTCTTTCTGTCAAGGCCTTTTGTGCCTTTTCAGTTACAGATTTTGCTTCTGGAGTCAGCTCCCTGAGAGACAGCAACTCTCTCTCCCCTTTCAATAAATTGAGTAGGGTCTTCATTAGTGAGACCTAGTCAGGGTCTGACCCAGTTTAGTGACCCACATAGGGGATGGAGATCTGCTAGAGTTTTATTGGATTGCTAATAAAATCCAATTTTTGTGGAACAACGGTCCGTGCAGTAATTTACAGGCCCAGGTATTTCCAAGGTGGCATCATTTGAACCTTGTCTTCCTGCAATTGGAATCCAGCAGAGGTTAAAACTTTAACCACTAGGCCAAGGGTGTCTTGCAGCATGTTGTTACTGGAACAGCACACTAAGACATCGTCCATATAATGCAAAATGATGGCATCTCCTTTTTCATTACGCACTGAGGACAGCAAAGACCCCACATACCACTGGCAGATGAAGGGGCTCGCTTTCATCCCCTAAGGTAGTACTGTCCAGTGGTACCGTTTCATTGGAGCTTCCCTGTTAATTGTGGGAATGGAAAAAGCAAATTGTGGTACATCCTCTGGGTGCAGGGGAATTTGAAAAAAACAGTCTTTAATATCTAGCACTGCTAGTAGCCAATTTTGTGGTAACATAGTCAGGGATGGAATACCTGGTTGAAGAGACCCCATGTCTTCTATGCTTTTGTTTATTTATCTCAAATCCTGAAGGAGGCACCACTTATACTTCCTTGGCTTTTTTATCTCAAACATCAGGGAATTCCAAGGGCTGGCTGTTTCTACTATGTGTCCCTTGGCCAATTCTTCTTCTATCAATTTTTCTAGCGCCCGGAGTTTTTGTCTGCTGAGAGGCCACTGGTTCACCCAAATTGTATTATTATCTAGCCAAGATAACTTTTGGACTGGACGCTCTACAGTGGCCTCCATCAAAAATCATGGGGGGGTCTCTGGAATTGTTAATTTCACTCCCCACTGGGACATGGTGTCTCTTCCCCACAGGGGGCACTTGTAGTCAATTACAAAAGGTCGGACACTAGCCAGTCTTCCATCCGGGCCTTCAATCAGAACGATAGAGATTTTTGCCAGTTTCACCCCTCCGACACCCTGTATTTTTCCTGCCACAGGTTGCAGTTCCCAATGTGAGGGCCACACCTTTTCAGGTATGATAGTCACATCTGCCCCAGTGTCAATTAATTCTTCTACATGGAGATGTTCTGATTTATGTGTCACGTTACACCCCATAGTGGGTTTGTCTTCACCCACCACTTCTGTCCAGTATACCTCTGGTGCTTTATCATCTACTGGGACTTCTGTTGGAACAGGGATCACTTGGGCTATTATCTGCCCTTTGGCTACATAGAAGGGTGATTGAGGACATCTTGCTAAGAGAGTGAGATGTGTCAGTTCTCCCTTAATTGTCATGGGAGCCACTTCAATCTGTATTGGTGTGTGTGCTGTGTCTCAAATAACAAAATACCTACTATCCAGTCCAGCCAGGTCTTGTGAATTATCCTGCAAGTCCACTCCAATGACAGTCCAACAATTAGATCTGAAACAAAACGCTTTAGCAGTTACAAGTCTGAATCGCTTTTGTGGTTGCCAGACCTTATTAGGCAAACGTTCCCCACAATTATTTTTCTGCAGTCTCCCACCCTGCTCCCTTTCCTCCCCTTTTCCCATTAAAATAAAGTCTTTTTCCTGTTTCAGGTCTGTCATATTTATGTTCTCACATCTGGCAGGAAGGCGCTTTAATTTTGGTTTTTTTGTTGAATGGCTACAGTTTCTTTCTGGTGTTTTCCTTGTTGCTGGGTTTGAGGACAGTTCCTTGCAAAATGTCCTGGCCTCTTGCACTGGAAACATGATGTGCTGCAGCTGTTCTGGTGACATCTGTGGCTTGTTCATTCCTGGTGTCATTGCTGCCACTGTCCTTGGGTTGCCTGGTTTCTTGTCATGTACACTGTACAAATCTGCTTTCTAGGCACACGCTTCAATCATATCTGCTATGGTGGGTGGAGGATTAATAGGTAGACTCAGAATTACTCTATGATAAGCCTCATTGGCATTCCTTTGGGCCATTTCTTTAAGAAGTTCCATCTGGGCCACTGGTTCTTTAACTTGTCTCTGTATCTGTAGTCTAAGACAATCTACAAACTGCAGGAAACTCTCAGATGGAAGCTGATTAATATTAACATATCTGACTTGAATATCAACTGTTGGTAATTGGTTAAAAATGTTTTCAGCTACATCACAAACTTTATCTGCAATAAACTTTGTTAATACTCTCACTTGATCAGCAGGATTAATCCAATTTCCCTCTCCACATAAATGTTCCAACGTGATTTCATTGTTCTCTGTATCATGTGCAAAGATCATATTCAGAGGGAGTTAGCAGACACCAAAATAAATCTTTAATATATACAGGAATTAAATCTTGTGATTTCAATGTAGTTCTTATTATTCCCCTCAAGGCCTCGCTGTCACGACCAAAATCATTCTTAATTTTACAAATATCTTTAATTACTTGGTAATTGAAAAGTTGATGTTGTAATCACATTGCTCCTCTGCTGCTCTTGTATATTACAGGAGCCACTGTTAGCATAATTTCATCTTCCCCAGGGCTGGTATTCCCTGGGTTTCCCTGCCCACACCCCCCCACACCAGGCTCTAGGGGCCCCATTCCTTCCCCGGACCTGGGGAGAGACCCAGCCTCTCCCCCGCAGGAGCTGGGAGAGGGTCCGCACCCCCCCACGCCAGGCTCTGGCGCTCTGCACCCCCCATGCCAAGCCCCAGGGGCTCTGTTCCCTCACTGGGCCTGTGGAGAGACCCAGTCCCATCCCCGCAGGAGCTGGGAGAGGGTCTACACAACACCCCTCCCCGGGGGACATGGCCAGGACATCCCTCCCTCTGCCCCTCTGCCGGAGCAAGGGGTGTAACTCCCTCTCTCCCCACCCCTCCTCCCTGGGGGACAGGGAGTGGAGGGATAGGGGATAGGGTTACAGACTCGGGGGGCAGGGTCATAGGGCGGGGCCAAGCAGGGCTGGGGGGTGGTGCAGGATGGAGGAATATCAGGGGGAACAAAGGGATTTTGATAAGGTTAGGGGCGGGAACCAGTGGGTGGAAGGGATTATGGGTAGGAGAAAGGGGATGCACCATGTGGCCAGGTAACATGTGGCCGGTGCCATCTTGGCTCTTAACCACATGGGGATAGGAAGGTACATTTTCTTTAACGCAGGGAAAAGAAGGCTATGGAGAGGCAGTCCTGATGGCTTGTGAACCAGAACGGGGTGGCTGAGAGAGACACACAGGACTAGAACTTGTATTGTTTGTCCTGGGTATCTCTTCCAGTGGAAGACCAGAGGGTTTGGGAGAAAAGTTAGGGGAATTAGGTGGAGACTGCAGTTCCCATTTGTCTTTCGTTTTTATTTCTCTGTTAACCAATTCTTTTCAAATTAAAAGAAAAACCGGGAGGTGTTATAAGTATTTATAGTATTATGATTGTAATTGTTAGTCTGTTAGTATGTTCTTGTTTTCCCCTATTAACTGTATTGGTTTTGACCCCAGTTGTCAATTATGTAAACCCCTCCCCTTATTCCCGAACCTTCCCTGCCCGTCATCCTGGCCTGCCCTAATCCCCCTACCCATCATTATAAACCCGACCCTTTCTCCCAGAACCTTCCATGCTCCTCACCCCTACTTCGGTTCACGATTGGTTCCCTAGTTGCCCTCCCGCCCATGACATGTCCCTATTGGTCACCAGTAATGTAACCGCCTCCCCTCACTCCTCCTCCCCTGATCCCTCATTGGACCCTGAGTTGTACCCTCCCCTGGGGATCAAGCGGTATATAACCTTGTGCACAGCTGTGTTGGGGGCTCTCCTTCCTCGTCGGGTTGTGAGTTGCAGGGAGTCAGGCTAGCCTGTCTCCCTACTCCTGTTGGTATTTTTGCCATCACGCCCAGAGGTGGTCCCGGAGTAGTACAGATTTGGGTGGCGCGCATTTTCTTTTTATATGTACCCCTGGACTACGTCGAGACCACGGAAGGGTTGCTGGATAGAACCTGAAGACCAGCAGGAGTGACAGCCCGGTGAGAAGGACCCCCCTCTCCAGGGAGCAACCCTGACAGGTAAGGTGTTGGGGTGAAGGGGGGAGGGACCCCCTTAGGCTAGGAGGGAGACGGGCAAACCCCAGGGACCCAGAGAAGGGAGACGGGTGACCCCTAGGGACCCCAAAGTGCCTGGGACAACACCTGAGAGAGGGATTCCCCAGAAATCTAACTGAAGGTCCCGAGCTTCAGAAGTTTGGGAGGGGACTCTGAAGCCCTTGAGGCCGGGAAGGTGCCAGAGTCCATACACCACAGTGTGGAAGACCAGGTGGGAAGGTTTTTGTGAGTTAGACCATCTGGGGAATTAGGACCCGGAAGTGGGGAGGTAACTTTTCTCTTGACAGGGGAGAAAGGGGGTACTCACTCCGGGGTTTGTGCTCCTCGGGGGGGGTTGAGGGACAACCTGGGGAGATAGGACCCCGAACTAGGAACCTCGCCCGGAGATTTTGGGGTTCATAGGGGGGAACCTCACAAGACGGAGACCCTAGAGAAAGAATAAGGGCCACTGGTTGTGGGAAGGGCCTCCTACTCATTAGGATTAGGAGGGAATGGTTTTAGAGCCTGTCATTATAGGGTTCTTGTATAAGGTTCTTTGAGTTCTGGTTATTTATAAGTTCCTTGGTTGTTAGTTGAATTTCCTTTTTTTAAGAGATACTTTTTTTTCCAAAGAATTCATTGCAATTCAGATTTGTGTTGCCCGTCATTAAATTTCAGTTTGGGTAGGGGCACATTATCCATTTAATTGGAGGCTTTGTTGTGGATTGTGTGGCTGGTCGAGCAGCCTGTGGACTCTGTGGTGAGCAGGGATTGTGTGGCTGGCAGGGCAGCCATTTTGTTGTGGATCTTGTGGCTGGTCGAGCAGCCATTTCGTATTGATTGTGTAGCCGGCAGAACAGCCATCTTGGTATGGGAGGCTAAGTGGCTGAAAGGATGGCCAGTTTGTTGCTGTGGCAGCCATTTTAAGCGGTGAAGGTCGATTGCTGATTAGTCTTAATTCTATCATTTAACTATTTCTTATTGTCTGCCATTTGGGGTTTTTCTTTATTGTCCGCCATTTTGTTTTCACCCAATTATTTCCAATTGTCTGCCATTTTGCTTCTACTTGATTACATTTAATTAATTGTCCGCCATTTTGGTCTTACCTGATTACATTTATATTTAATTATTATTTTCTATTGTCCGCCATTTTGTTTTCACCCGATTATTTTCAATTGTCCGCCATTTTGTTTTCACTTGATTAATTACTATTTTCTATTGTCCGCCATTTTGTTTTTACCCGATTTTTTTTAAAATTGTCCGCCATTTTGTTTTTACTTGATTACATTTATATTTAATTATTGTTTTCAATTGTCCGCCATTTTGTTTTGACTTAGTTACATTTATATTAAATTACTATTTCCTATTGACCACCATTTTGTTTTTACCCGATTATTTCCAATTGTCCGCCATTTTGTTTTTACCTGATTACATTTATACTTAATTATTGTTTTTCAATTGTCCACCATTTTGTTCTTACCTGATTACATTTATATTTAATTATTATTATTTCCTATTGTCTGCCATTTTGTTTTTACCCGATTACTTATTTGACCTGATTACTTTTGTGTTTAGATATTGTTTTCAATTGTCAGCTATTTTGCTTTCAACCCGATTATTTTAATTGTTTGCCATTTCGGTTTTTTTTTATTTCATTACATTTATATTTAATTATTGTTTCCAATTCTCCGTCATTCTGTTTCTACCCGACAGTTTACATTTAAGTATTATTATTCTCAATAGTCTGTCGTTTTGTTTCTATTCTAATACATTGATAACACTTCCTAGGTGTTTTTGATTCTGGTTATTAAAGTGTGAGGCCATAGGTGTGTATTTCGTTTTGGTTTGATATATATATATATATATTTATTTACATTACTTAGAGCACATAGAAAGGCAATATGGGGCAATGTGTGGGGAAGAGTGGCAATAAGAAAAATAGGAAAGAAAAGATGCCAAGAGAAATACCTCTGAATAGCCCACTGGGAAAAATGCTGAGTAAGTGGGAGAAGGAGGAAAGGCTAAATGAATTAGATAAGGTAAAAATGATAGAATATTGCATGGAAATATGGCCAAAAGAGAGCATTTCTGAGGGCCCGGTGTTTTGGCCCTGGTATGGGTCGGGAGAGAGATGGTTGTGTTTGGCCCTGATTAAACACGTAAGTTTAAGGGAGACATCAAATGAAGAGGAAGTAAAATATGCCAGTTGTTGGCTTGATGATGGTAAGAGGGGAGAAGAAATTAAAGTATATAAAGTAACTAAGGAGTCTGAAAAAGGAGAGGAAGAGAAACCAGAGAGGAAATGGGACCCTTTAGAAAACCTCCCACCACCTCCTCCCCCAACTCCACCTATGGTGCATCATCCTCCTCCTCTGCCATTAACATCTTACCCTACGTTACCTCAAGCTTCCCTGGTCCCCTCGTCTGTATCTACATACCCAGTATTAGAGCCCACTACCTCTTCTTACAGAGCCTCTAATTTCCCGGTCGCCTTCCCCATGACACTGACACCCTCTTTGGGATTACCAGTGGAGATTTCAACCTCAACTCTTCCACCAAGGCCTCCTCTTAACATCCTTGCAGTTCCCGCAGCATCCCAGAGCGCCCAATTGAGTGATTCTCCCTCAACTAACCCGAACGTCCCTGTATCCCTTCCGGTCCCCGATAAACAGAGTTGGGATGAAGGGGGACATAGATATAATACCAGATTCCAAACAAAAAGAAATGAAGACAGAAGTGGAATGGCAGAAAAGTTGTTCCCGTTGCGGGAAGTACCCATGGGAGGTGCCAGAGGAGGTATAGGGTTTGTGAATGCCCCTCTAACCGCCTCGGAGGTGCGGAACTTTAAAAAAGAGATAAAAACCCTACTGGAAGATCCAATTGGGATCTCTAATCAGCTAGAACAATTCTTAGGCCCGAGTGTATACACCTGGGAAGAATTGAATTCAATATTGAATATCCTGTTTTCCCCAGAGGAAAATCAGTTGATTAGAGCTGCTGCAATGAGGATATGGGAGAGGGAAAATCGGATTGGCCCCAGAGGGGAGGAGAAGGTTCCAAATCGAGATCCTGGGTGGAATCCCAATGAGGAAGAGGGAAGAGGGAGTATGAGAGATTACAGAACATTAATGATTAGAGGTATAAGGGAGGCAGTACCGAGAGCGAATAACGCAAAGCTAGCCTTCGATAGTCATCAGGAGAAGGAAGAGACACCTAGTGCGTGGTTGGAGAGGTTGAGAAGAAACTTCCAGCTATACTCAAGTGTCGATCCAGAAAGCCCGGAAGGACAGGTGCTAGTAAAAATACAATTTGTGACCAAGGCGTGGGTGGATATAAGAAGAAAATTAGAAAAATTGGGTGATTGGCAGGAGAAGGGGTTGAATGAACTGCTGAGGGAAGCACAGAAAGTTTATCTGAGGAGGGAAGAGGAGAAAACAAAAGCAAAAGCAAAAATAATGATAGCAGTGGCCAAAGAGAGCATGGGGGGAGAAAAAGGAGGAGCCAAAAAGGATGACAAGAAGGAATTCAAGAGGTGGGAGGAGGAAAAGGAAGGGAGAGATGGAGGAGAGAGAAGGATACAAAGGTCAGAATTAATATGCTATTATTGTAATGGGAGAGGACATATTAAGAAGTTTTGTAAGAAGAGGCAACAAGATGAATACATAGCCAAGGAACAGGACACCCTAGAAAAAATATTGAAAGGGGATGATTAGGGGTGTCAGGGGTTCTATGCTCTGAGGGACGGCATGAAACATCGAAAAGAACCCTTGGTAAAATTGGAAGTAGGCCCTCAGAACGAAGAATATGAATTTTTGGTTGATACAGGGGCAGATAGATCAAGTGTCTCCAAAATTCCAGAAGGATATAGTTTAAGTGAAAGGACTTGCAAAGTAAATGGTGCTGAAAATAATCCATTTGAAGTTTTTATTATAGAAGGGGTAATAGTTAAGGGGGGTTTCCGAGAAGGGTGTGTGGATCTGCTATACATCCCGGACATAAAGTGCAATCTATTGGGCCGGGACCTACAAGTGCAATTACAAATAGGAGTAATACCAACAGAGGGGCAGATGGTGGCTAAGATGTTGTTGTTAAGAGAAGAGGATGAGAGCGAGATAGATCAAAGAGTATGGGCAGAAAAAGGGCAGCATGGGTTGTTGGACATTCTTCCAATAGAGGTAAAAATGAAGCCTGGAATACCACCTATCCGAATACGACAGTATCCCATATTGGTAGAAGGGAGACGAGGACTGAATGGTATCATTAATGAGTTGATTGAAGGAGGGATACTAGAACCATGCATGTCCCCCCATAATACTCCCATCTTGCCGGTCAAGAAATCAGATGGTACCTACCGGCTAGTGCAAGATTTGAGGGAGGTTAACAGACAGACCATCACTCGGTATCCGGTGGTAGCCAATCCTTATAACCTACTGGATAGGATACCGTCAGACCACAAATGGTTTAGCGTAATCGATTTAAAGGACGCTTTCTGGTCTTGCCCGTTAGAGAAAGAGAGTAGGAAATGGTTTGCTTTTGAGTGGACAGACACCGAGACTGGTAGGAAACAGCAATTACAATGGACTAGGTTACCGCAAGGCTTCACGGAATCCCCGAATTTATTTGGGCAGGCTCTACAAGAACTGATGAGTGAATTCAGGCCCATGGGAAGTGTTAATATTTTGCAATATGTTGATGATTTATTAGTTTCGGGTGAATTAAAAGATGAAGTACGAGAAACTACAATTAGTCTATTAAATTATTTGGGAAAGAAAGGACTAAGGGTGTCCAGGAAAAAGTTGCAGTTCGTAGAATCTGAAGTGAGATATTTAGGGCATTTGATTGGGCAAGGATACAAAAAGTTAGACCCAATCCGAGTACAAGGAATATTGTCTTTATCAGCGCCAAAAACTAAAACGGACATAAGAAAATTGCTAGGATTGACTGGATTTTGCAAGTTCTGGATAGAAGAATATACGAAATTGGTGAAGTTTTTATATGAAAAATTAGCAGAGGAGGAACCTATTACTTGGAGAGAAGAAGATGAGAAGAAGTTAAAGGAGTTAAAAGAAAAATTGGCTAGTGCCCCGGTTTTAAGTTTACCTGATTTAAACCGATTATTTGAGTTATTTGTTAATGTTAAAGAGGGAATAGCGTATGGAGTTTTAGTTCAAGAATGGTGTGGGATTAGGAAACCTATTGCATATGTGTCAAAATTATTAGACCCTGTGGTCAGAGGGTGGCCAAATTGTCTTCAGGCTTTGGCAGCAACAGCAGTCCTCATAGAGGAAGGTTACAAATTAACTTTTGGAAGTAAAATCAAAGTGTACACACCGCATGATTTAAAATCTATTTTGAGCAAAAGAGCCAGTGATTGGATATCGGACAGCAGACTCTTAAAATATGAACTGATGATAAATAACAGAGAGAACTTGGAACTGGCAGTGACGAAGATCCAAAATCCATCCCAATTTTTGTATGGAGAACCAACAGAAGAAGGACTAGAACATTGGTGTTTAAAAATCATTGATCTACAAACAAAAGTAAGGGAAGACCTACAGGCATGTCCATTGACGGAAGGGGAAGTTTTGTTTGTAGATGGATCTTCTAGGATGATGAATGGAAAAAGGGTGAGTGGTTATGCAGTCATTAATGGAAAGAATATGACAGTTATAGAGAAAGGAAGGTTACCTGATGGCTGGTCAGCACAATGCTGCGAAATCTACGCATTGTTAAAGGGTTTAGAATGGCTAAACCGGAAAAAAGGGACCATTTATACAGACTCTAAATATGCTTATGGAGTGGTACATACCTTTGGCAGAGTATGGGTTGAAAGAGGGTTCATAAGTTCAAAAGGGAAGACATTGATACATGAGGGCATCATAAAAGCTGTGTTAAAAGCCTTGAAGGGACCAGAGGAAATAGCGGTGGTCCATGTAAAAGGGCATCAGAGAGGGGATTCAATGGAAATAAGGGGGAATCGTATGGCGGACCAGTCAGCAAAAGCAGCAGCGTTGGAACAGATTGAGATGGTTTTCCAGTTAAGAGAAGTGAGAATTGAAGATGGAGGTGATCCAGACAAAAGTGAGAAAGAAGTCCCTGTATTTAATGAGAAAGAACAGAAGGAGCTACAAAGAATAGGTGCGAGTAAGAATGAGAAGGGGGAGTGGAGATTACAAGATGGGAGACAAGTTCTGAACAAAGCATTAGCAAGGAAAATATTGGAAGCTTTACATGCCTCTACGCATTGGGGAACACAGGCAATATGTGATCATTTCATGAGGACCTATGTCTGCATTGGGGTATTTGAAATCATTAAAGCAATTACACGAGAATGTATGATATGTCAGAAAGTAAATAAAAAGGTAATGCGAAAGACATCATATGGGGGAAGAGAGCTAGCTAAAAGGCCATTCCAAAACATACAAATAGACTTCACGGAACTGCCCCAGGTTCAAAGATTTAAATACTTGCTGGTAGTAATAGACCACTTGACCCATTGGGTAGAAGCATATCCAACGGCAAAGGCAACGGCAGAGGTGGTCAGCAAAATTCTACTAGAACAAATTATTCCCAGATACGGGATAATAAATATCATAGATTCAGACAGAGGTCCTCATTTTACTGCCAGTGTTTTACATAAGATCACAGCAGCTTTGGGCATTGCTTGGAAACTACATACTCCCTGGCGACCACAAAGTTCGGGAAGAGTAGAAAGGATAAATCAGACACTGAAGATCGCTCTCACAAAATTGTCTGAAGAAACCGGAATGAATTGGATTAAATGCCTTCCATTAGCCCTATTGAGGGTACGGACACAACCAAGGGCAGACTTGGGGGTGTCGCCATACGAGATGATGTTTGGGTTGCCCTTTTTAACTACTCTAGATGGCATTGGAACTTATGAAGAGGGGGAGCAAAATCTGAGGAAGTATATACAAACAATAGCTAATAACTTACAAGAGTTAAGAAAAAGGGGATACCTTCCCCAGACCACCCCATTAGACATCAAGATTCATAGAGTCAACCCAGGGGATTGGGTCCTCATTAAGGCTTGGAAAGAACAACCACTGACACCAAAGTGGGAAGGTCCCTTCCAGGTTCTATTAGTTACTGAGACTGCTGTACATACACGAGAGAAAGGATGGACACATGCCACCAGAGTAAAAGGACCAGTTCCGGCACCAGAGGAACCAGCTCCAGCACCCAGTGAATGGACCACAGAGAAGATAACAGACACCAAGTTAATTTTCAGGAAGAAGCCTTAAACTGGGTTCAACTGTATAACTTATTAAAAATAATTAATATTTATTTATGTATTTATTACTGTCTACTTATCATAACTTAAAATGCCGAGATGATTAATATTTATTTATTTATTTATTTATTGCTATCTATTTATCATAACCTACTGACTAATTTATTGGGAAAGAAGATTCCAAAATGATTAATATTTATTCATTTATTTATCACTACCTATTTAGCATAACTTAACAACTGCATATCTATTTGTTTATTTACTTGATATTTTAAAATACAGACTGAGAGATGTAATGATACTGGTTATATGAGAAAAAAAAAAAAAGACTTAAGTGAGACAAATTGTAATATAAGGCAAGATGTTGAGTTAAACTGTTAAAAAGTGTGAATAAGTTGTAATATTTGTGAATAAGTGGTAACATTTGTGCTTCTCCTTACAGATCGGCAGATCCTGAGAGACAAATAGAACATTCCCTCACATCTCTAGAGATCAGGCCCTAAAAAGAATTAACAAGTTGATACGGAAGGGAATCTAAACTCCTGCCGCAAAGAAGCGAGGAGGTAGCCGGAAAGGAGAGTAGAAAAGGGGAGGCAAGACCGAGCAGAGACACTTTTGCCACGAATATGGGTGGGAGAGTTATCTGCATCGGACTCCCATGGGTATTCCTCCTGTTGACTCTCCAAGAAGGGGAAGGGCTCCCTTGCGACAAATGTTACTACCCCATATATGCGGGAGAATCTCGGACAGCCATCCTCAGAATCCATACGAATCCAAGTCCCCGATGTATCAACTTTTTGGAGTTAACCACTTGTGAAGAGGATGGCAAGGTTTATTGGCTGTCGGAAAATGTAGGTGATTTTAAGCGGAAACTGTTGGGGGAATGTCCTATGAAAGAAAAATGGATCTGTTCAGAAATAAAGCCAGAAGAGAGGGATGATGAAGGGGGCAGAGATTACAGATCAGACTGGGTTAAGGAAAAGGAAATAAAAGGGATAGTCAAGCAGGGTCCTGGGATACAGGCATTAGGAGGTAAGAATCTCTTCCTAGACTTGGCTGAGAGGATAAGTCGGGAATTTAACATCACTAACTGCTGGATTTGTGGAGACACCCAAATGGCGGAGATCTGGCCATGGGAAGGGATACCTCTAACCCCACAAAACTTACTAAGGGCATTGGAACAAGGGAAGACAATCCAAGATAAGAGGTCCTTGGAGGAAGTATGGAGTTTGCGGTCTGAAGTCATTGGAGAAGAATGCATTTGGAGAAAAGGACCCCAGTTTAAGTTCTGTGTGGGTGAGTTGCCGTGTAAAAGATATTTTGTAACAAATGACACACATAAATGGTGGATTCCTCGAGCACCTCATTGGTATTGGGCTAAGGAGAAGGAACCGAGATGCTCTTATGTGGAGAGGGAAAACTTATATGAGTGTGCAACTACAGATCCAAACCCGAATCCACTACGGGGGGATAAAAGGTTAGCCAAATTTTGGCACCATATTGGAGTGGACACCATAGAACCCCCGAGCTTCTGGAAGGCTCCAATTAATTTCTATTGGATTTGTGGGAGGTCAGCCTATGTTATGCTGCCTAAAGACTGGGCGGGAAGCTGCACACTTGGAACTATTAAACCTTCCTTTTTCCTTCTTCCCCGATTAGAGGGTCGGCATTTGGGGGTTCCATTGTATGATGATCTGAAGAGAAAAAGGAGAGAGGTGTTGATTGGGGGAACCCAGAAATGGGGAGACGATGAGTGGCCACCAGAACGAATTATAGCAACCTATGGCCCGGCCACCTGGGCGCAAGATGGATCATGGGGATACAGAACCCCAATATATATGCTAAACAGACTGATACGGTTACAAGCAGTAGTAGAGATTATCTCTAATCAGTCCAGCCTAGCCCTTGATTTGCTGTCTGCACAAGCCCGACAAATGAGGACCATGATCTATCAAAACCGGTTAGCTCTAGACTACCTACTGGCAGAGGAGGGAGGCGTGTGTGGGAAGTTCAACTCCTCCGAGTGTTGCGTTGAGATAGACGACCACAGTGAGGTAATCAAGAACATAACTACTAACATCAGAAGACTAGCACATGTCCCAGTTCAAAAGTGGTCCTCATTAGCCAAGACCGGTTGGTGGAATAATCTTTTTAATGGAGAGTGGTGGAAAAAGCTGCTTATTGTTATAGGCTGTATATTAACCGGTGTCTCTTTCCTCCCTTGTTTAATCCCATGGATAATCCGGACCATCACGAAAACTGTACAAAAATCCCTGGAACTGAGTTTGCAACAAGAATTAAGTGAGAACATTTATCGGATAAAGACTGAAAACTCAGACAAAGATCATAGACCTGAATCAGCAGTAACCCTCTACAGGAACTTCCAGAAGCTTCGAAAAATCTATAAAGAGTATGAAGAAGAAGTCTGAAGTTAGGACAAGAAGCACATTGACTATAAGTGCTTTTGATGCGGGCTTAAGTTAGTGAAGACTGCTTTGAGGACTGTTTATAAGATTTGGACTTAAGCCCGATCAAAGTTTAAGAGGGGGGAATTGTTATAAGTATTTATAGTATTATGATTGTAATTGTTAGTCTGTTAGTATGTTCTTGTTTTCCCCTATTAACTGTATTGGTTTTGACCCCAGTTGTCAATTATGTAAACCCCTCCCCTTATTCCCGAACCTTCCCTGCCCGTCACCCTGGCCTGCCCTAATCCCCCTACCCATCATTATAAACCCGACCCTTTCTCCCAGAACCTTCCATGCTCCTCACCCCTACTTCGGTTCACGATTGGTTCCCTAGTTGCCCTCCCGCCCATGACATGTCCCTATTGGTCACCAGTAATGTAACCGCCTCCCCTCACTCCTCCTCCCCTGATCCCTCATTGGACCCTGAGTTGTACCCTCCCCTGGGGATCAAGCGGTATATAACCTTGTGCACAGCTGTGTTGGGGGCTCTCCTTCCTCGTCGGGTTGTGAGTTGCAGGGAGTCAGGCTAGCCTGTCTCCCTACTCCTGTTGGTATTTTTGCCATCAAATAAAGGTTTGGCTACTTCTTTTAACATCCAGAAGTGTCCAGACCCTTGTTTGTTTTTGACAGGAGGAATTTCAGAGCCGATTTGTCTCCTCCTTCTATTTTTAAGGTTAATAAATTTCCAATTTCATCCCAGGCAGTTACTGAGTCTAATTGCAACAATTTGATCTGTTCACTTTGCTGAGTCAAATATGATACAAACTGTTTTAACTTATTTTTTTTAATTTTTACATTTGTGGTTTTTAAAAAATTCTGTATTTTTTGTGTATGACTCCTTTCTTGTATGGTGAGCTGTGAACCCATTCTGAAAGTTAAGGCAGCTCTGCACACAATCTGTCTATTTTCCTTACTGCAGAAAACAAACTCACACTTGGCAAGGGTAACCGGGAAAATTCACTCTCCTCCTCTCTGCCCACAGCTGGGGGAACCCCACCGCTTCCGGGACGGCTGCCGCTCGGAAGGGGTTTTCCAGGACCACAGTCCCCCAGGGTCTGTTTCACTCCCACCCGCCACCCCGACCCGGCATTGGAGTTAATTCTTACCTTGTTCTGTTGTTTCTGGCGGTAGAAGGATACCCGTTGCCTGGAGTCGGTCCCCTGGTGCTGGAGGATTTTTGACTCCCTTTTGGAAACTTTTTATTTGCTGTATTTTAAACGGCATCCAAAATTCTCCAAAGAACAGCTGGCCCGGGCTATGATAAGCCTTTGAACGTGGGCTTGTTCAGCCCCTCGGCCAGGAGCCACTCTGTTGCAATCCTCACCCGGGGGACCCCTCTGTCCTATCCCCGGTGGTGAGAGCCCTGCTCTTCAAGGAACACAGGTCGGGGAGGGATCCCGGAGTGTATACAACACGGACTCAAAGTATCCAGACACAGGAGGCCCAAACTTGCTTGGAAATAATCCCAGGTTTATTTCATGTCATCCATCCAGGGCAAGAAAGAGACAGAAAATGCCCTGGGTCTTCTCTCTTATACTAGGGGGCGGGGGTGATCAGGGGACACAGGGAAGTCACAGCCAATGGGACTGTGGGAAGGGAAAAGGTTCTCAGGTAGGAACTAACATTACACAGACTGAAGGTGAGTTTTACCCTTGGGATATACCAAGATTTTTAGATGCACTACAACAATCTTAAACCTACATCCTGTATCCTATTTTTAACATGTAACATCTGTAAAGGGGTCCATCTGCTTTGTAACACTAATTCCCTTGATTGCTTTGTAAAAATAACTTTCCAAATAGTTACAATTCAGTTAGAAGGCATCACCTCCATTTATCACACCCTTTTCCCATGAGGTTTCTTCAGCTGAAGTTGCTAACAAGGACCGGTCTTGAAAATGGAATGGGCTATTTTTTGTTCTATTTCTTGGGTCCTCAGTCCTGCGTGGGACTCGGTGGCTGGGTACTGCAGAGGCTCCAGCAAGACATCAAAGACGTCTGCCCCGCACCCAAGGGCAGCACAAGATCTCCTCCAGCACTGGCCTGTCAGCGGGATGCTTGGACAAACAGCAGCGGATCAGATGTTGGCACTCTGGGGCGAGAAGCCAGAATGCGCCGGTCACTTGAAGAAGGCTCCTGCCCCGCTATTCCCGGTGCCCACCGGGGGCCTTGGCTCAGTGTGGGCTCGGTGCTGGCGAGAGAGTGGCATGGACAGCGGTGAGCAGTGCAGGCGAGGAGCAGCGGAGCTCCAGACCTTTGGCCCCGCCACGCTGGAGGCCTCAGGGCTGCCTCCGCCTCCCAGCGCCGGGCTGGGGGTGTGCGGGGCTGCTTGGGAGGGAGCTGGGAGAGGCGCTGCTGGAGCCATAAGCTGCCCCTTCGTTCTGCCGCCGCTACTGAGCACCTGCGCCGGCCCCCCCCACATTGGAGGGGGATGAAGCCAGAGCTGCCGCCCCACCTCCAAATTCGGAGGAGGACGGAGCCCTTGCCAGACCCCCCAAAGCGGAAGGGGGACAGTGACTATCTCCTGTCCTGTTACATCACAGGGGACACAGACACAACACCGGCTCCCCCCATACCTGAGGGCGATGGATGCAGAGGGTCCCCTGAAAGCGGAGAGGGACCGAGATCACCCCTGGTGCGGCAAAGGTAAGGAGGATGGAGAAACTCCCGATCATCCTGCGGGGTGAGAGAGAAAGGGACACTCCTGTCACTCCCCTTCCTCCCCCACCCCAGTTACTCCCAAGCATGCCCCAGGCCGCGAAGGACAGAGACCCCTCGAGCATTCCCCCGGGGACCAGACAAAATAGAATTGGCAGAAATGCAACTTAACAACTGTCTTGGTTTTAGAATACAGGTGTCTGCTAGGGAGGGCAGGAGCCTCCCTTGGAATGAAAGAATGTAGACCCCATCCCTCCGAATTATTATAATTTTGAAATCAAGGGGCTTTCAGGCAGAGATCTGGGGATAGGAATAACAGTTCTTTACTAGTATAACCAGGCCAAACAACAATAACTACAGCATTAGCAAGAAAACAGAACCAGGGGCGCTGTGACAGCTTTCTCGGCTGAGACGGGATGGAGGAGAGGCTTTGTTTCACAAACCCCCTTGGGCGGGCAGTCCTGGTGTTCCTGCAGGGCTCTGAGGAACAGTCAGCTGGAACAGCAGGGATGAGCTGAGATCCTGGGCCGGTGGCTGAGGTGGATCAGCAGCTCCGTGGTATAGAGTTTTTTAGCAGATGGTGGGCATGATATATTAGTAAAAGCCTGTCTGCACAAACCAGCCTCTGGAGTAAGTTGTAATATTAAGGGCTAAAATCCTTGAAACTTGTCTGCAGAAGAGAGAGTAAAGCAAAACAATATTCTTGTGTACAAGGGAAAAATGTAAACTTGTGTGTGCTAGCCAATAGTAGCTTGCTCTGCCCACGGACCCTGCAGCATCCTATAAAAGGTGTGTTAATAATAGAAATAAACGGTGTTCACATTTACTTCTGTGAAGACTGGTGAATAAACTGGCAATCTCTCAAAACCACGGCAGTGGCTGGCACTGCCACATGTCCCGGCAGGACAGCGGGTGCGAGGCCACCAACAAAGAGGGAAGAAGGAGAAGCAGCAGCAGCTCCGTCTGGGTGATGGCGAAATTCCTTTCTCTCCACCGCAACAGCTCCGCGCCCAAAGTGTCTTTCTCTGAGGCTGAAGAAAGCCCGCCAAACTGTTCCCACCCTCCTTTTTCCTGCCCCACTTCCCCCCTGGGCCCGCCCAAACTCTTTGTCTTTTGTCAAGCACCCACCAAGTACCCACAGTTAGGTTGTCCCCGCAACTAATGGGTAAAAACTCCATAGGCAAGCCAGAAGTTAAAAAAAAGGACACCTAACCCCCAACAACAACACATCAAATGCTTTGACTGATATTTTCTCCCCTAACGAGTTACTTGTGATGAAAATGCAAACAAATCGCATGTAAGAGAGTATGTTTGTTCATTATAAAATATGTTTGTTCATTATAGGATATGTTCGTTTGGTAACTAAGTTTGTGGTAATGCTTGTTCGTTGCTTAAGATGTGTGGTTATGCTTGTTTGTTATTTAGGATGTGGTTAGTTTTTTCGTAAGGGTTAGCACATGTGTATGAGTGGTATTTTCCAGGAAGCAAGAAGATGCCCCAGCAACAGTCTTAGAACATGCGCAGAGTGCTCCAGAAGTATCACAATGATAGGCTCATGAGCGACTTAAAAGGACAGACCAGAACCCCAGTGGGCGCGGCAGTTGGCAGGACGAAGGTCCCCCTGTCGCCCAGCGCTGCATTGCCTCTCTGTTTTGCTTGCTGTAATCAATAAAATTCTTTGATTGGACTTTTTGACTTTTGTTGATTAATAAAATCAGTAACATCGCAAATCCCCGGCACTCCCCATGGGAGAGGAGGAAGTAGACAACCCTGGTCACTTCACCAGGGGAGTGGAGGATAGAGGTGCCCTGTTCCCCCATAGGGAATGCTAAGCCCTCCCCCTAGTCAAGAGTGAAACCCAAACCTTAAAGAGTTTTAGATTTTGGAAAAGTTGGGAAAAGTTGGGGTTTTAATTGGGAATTGGCATTACTGAAACTGATTGGAATGGAGTAAGCTCTGCTGAGACTAATTAAAGCAAACAGATGGGCCATGCTAAAATTAAGGGCAAATGGAGAGGCATTGTAAAAGTTAGAAGGTAATTGCTAGCTATCCTAGATGTAGAAGCTGATTCAGCTGGGCTTGGGAAGGAAAACAGGGGACCTGATAAGGAACTTCTAAAACCTAAGACAATTGTAAATCAAAAAACTCATTAAAGCAGGAAACTAGGAGCCCAGCCAAAGGCCCATTTGTCCCATTTGTCATTTTGCCCTGAAAGGCAGGAAGGTCAAAATTCCTCCCTTCCAGGACCCCTACTCATAAAAAGACCATCGACCCATTTCAAAGAACAGCCTGGGCATGCTTAATTGCCTTTTTCTTCATTAGCATAAGAAGCAGAGAGGGGTGGTGACGGGGTTATAAAATTGTATTTGTATTCAATACTTCTGTAAATAAAAAGCCTGTAATCACCTGTATTCGGGGCCATGTGAGTATTAGGGGTGACCCAGCACCAGTCCAGTGCTGATTAAACATATTCTTTCTAACTAAAACAGTTAGAGAGTCTTTGTCCGTCATTGTTGGATATTGATACTAGATCATATCCATATTTTGCTAAATCAAGAAGAAAACCGCAAAGGTGAGCTGAAGATGGGGAAGTCCCCAGCCACCCTAAATGAAAGGAGGATGAAGAACCTCTCCCCTGGCCAAAGTTAAGGATAAACGCAGACCCCCTCCATCCCTCCCCCAAAAGGGGAGGAGGATGGAGACTCCCCAAGCCACCTCAAAGGGGAGAGTGGATGAAAGTTCCCTGGTCCCCCATAGGGCAAAGGAAGATGGAGACCACCTGGACCCCCATAGGGAAGAAGAGGAAGGAGACCACATGGACCCCCTTCAGAAGGGAGAAGCATGGAGACCCCCCAGCCACCCCAAAGAGAAGTGTGGACAACCCCTGGTGGCCCCAACAGGGAGGAGCACAGAAACTCCCCGGCCACCCCAAAGGGGAGAGGAGGACAGAGAAGCTCCTGTGTCCCCCTCCCTTCCCCCATGCACCACTTCAGGCTGTGGGCTGCTCACAGGAACAGCATCTTTGCAGAAAACCATTGGGAGTCATACTTGAAAAGGTCAACATCAGACAGCAATGGGCACTTGCAGCTACGCAGGGCAAAGATTCCCTGGGCTGTACTAGGGGAAGTTTTGCCAGCAAGGCAAGGCAGCTGAGAACCAGGCTCTTCTCAGGACTCTCTGATCATGGGGAGGACAGAATCAGCATAAATTGAAAGAAGAGGAAAAAAGCAAAATGCATTTCAAGAGAAGATAAAAGTACTTTTACTCCAAGAGTGATTGAGCACAGACACAGATTTCCCAGAGAGATCATGGAGTCTTCTTCCTTGGGGATATTTGAAATAGGATTCAAAGACTTCCTGGCAACCCAGCCTGGCTGACCCTGCTTTGAGCAGGGCTTTGGACTAGGCAGTCTCCAGAGGTACTTCACAATGTTAGTAGTTCTCTGATTATGTTATTTAGGTTTACTTGCTGGTAAGCAAAGTTTCTGCAAGAGATGGACAAGTGTGGAGTTCATTTATAGCCATTCTGATGTGGTACCATCAAAAGCTTATTGTGGCAATTCTCACTAAACAGCTTTTAAATTCCACTCAACAATTTACTAAATAAGCTGAAACTCAGTGGCTCATCTGTCTTCACTTTGAAACAAATAATTTAAAAAAAAATCCTTGGAAGCAAAGGAGATAAAACCAGAACTAGCTGATAGAGATAGTAAATAAATGTACCTCTCTGAGCTGGGCATGCCCTAATAAAGTCCCTCCCTGAATTCTTGGGTGCAAAACCATGCAGGCAGCTGGCTGCCAAGCCCATTCTGTGATAGCATGAATCTTAGAAGCAGGGAACCATAGAATGGTTTGGTTTCAAAAGGTCCTTTAAAGGTTGTCAAACACTAAATCTTCCTCAAAGACCATTGACATAAATTTCTGAGGCTCAGTTATTTACCACAAGATGCCCATAAAGGAAAGACATTTGCCAACTGTGATCCCATCTGGACTGCAACCCCCCTTCAAACTGCAATTTTTTCCAGAAAGAGGAGTTATCTTTCCTTCTACTTTACAAAGTATTTTTAGTGAGTTTCCTCTCCTGAGTGTAGAACCATGACACACTAGACCACTTACAGTTCCTCTTACTCATGGGAAGGTTAAACAATTTTCATGTTTTCTTCAGCCTCTTGCTGCTTCTTTTACAACAGATGAGGAAGCCTATTCAAAAATGATACATTTAGTCCTGGCTTGGTTTACCCCAAGTCTTGCCATTCTGTGATTCCCTTAGCCTTCCAGACCCATTAGTGTTGGAAAAACTTCTGATAGATCATAAAACCAAGATCTGTGGCCATTTCATGAGCAGTATTGGTTCGAGGAATTTTTTTGATTCCGTGTGAAAGAAAAAGCTTAAGTCATCTCACAATCATGTCAGTGCAGAGCCGCTTAAGGGGAAAATACAGAACAGTAGCTTGGAATGATGAGGGATGAGCTCTGTGATTGAAAATTTTCATCACTGGTATGTTGGCTAGTGAGGTGTTGCTAAAACTTTGTCACTTCAGTTGATTTCCCTGATACATTCAGTGGTGGGCCAGGGAATCAGCTGCATCCCCATCAATTCCATCCAAGAGCTCAGACTCACTATACTAAAGGATCCATCCATCCTTTGGCTTTGGGCCCATCATTATAACTTGTGAAAGCTGGTGGTTGTTGTGTTAAGAAGAGGCAGAAATTATCTTCACTATAGTATTTTCCTTGGTCTCAGAAATAGCCTTTGGCTTGTTTCAGTCTCATTTCATCCTTTCCCAGATTTAATTTATTCTTGTTCGCTTGTAAAATCCCTGGAGTTTTTTGACTGCAAAGCAAGAAGAACTAAATGTTAACATCTGATACTTGCTTCTTATATCTCTAAAGGCCTTTCAGAACATGAAGCAGTGGTTTGTGCACTGTGTGGAAGATTGCTTGGTAAAGGGTTGCTGTCCTAAAGAATGACATAAACCAGAGATGACCAGAGTGTGCTCTCCCTCAGAAATGCAAACTCTGTCAACAACAGCCAGCAGGCTCAAGGAATCCCATTAGTGTGCAGTGTGGAGAAACTTGTCTGACTGGGGACAAGATTTGGATGGATCACTCCTGATTTCATTTACTGCCTCAGACTGGAGCCAGCTGATCCCTCCCTAGGGGAGATCAGTCATTCCTCTGGTCCCTTCCCCTTTATTCCATTCTGGAGGCACTAAGAGGCATTCAAGGCATTTGTGCCCTAGAAATTAAGAGACATATCACAGCTGGTTTTGATGAGGGTGGTCCCAGTTCTGTGTGTGCATGACCTGCCTGACAAGTGGGACGTGCCAGATGGCTGTTAGTTTGCCTACAACAATTTTGACTGACATCCAGGATATGTGGAAATGTCACAACTGACCAAATTCCTGTTGGCCATGATAAAACTTCAAGGGAATGAAACTGTTTCCAAGACACTTGCTTGAAGCCATCTTTGATCTGCATTTCCAAACACCAATAAGTGAGTGAAAATAGTGAGCAGAGCCACCAGTGTATTTTATCTTCACTTTTGTTTAGCAGAGTCTTGCATGGTAGGACCACTGCTGTTTTAAAGGCACAAGAAGGTTGTGGGAAAGGGAAGAAAAATCTGGCTGCAGAGAAATATAGAAGAACATTGCCCAAGTAATTTTATGTTTGGACTCTTCCTTAAAAAAACCCAAACAGAATAACTGCTTGGTTATAAATAGAAAATAATAAAAGAAAAAGGAAAGAGAAATTGAGAATAAATTGATTTTTTCTTTTCATTCTCTTAGTATTCAATTGTATATAAAAAAAAGATACAATGGTTAAGGAAATGCAGATAATAAGCAATAGAGTCCAGATATGGGTCTATGGTACTTAGATGCCTCATTATTCTATTTTGAAACCAATGTGAATTAATTGTCTATATTTGGTTTGAGGACTTGAACTCCAGCTCTGGTTTTCTTACCTATGTTTCACTCTAGCAAACTCTTTAGCACCAGGGGAGAACTTAGCACTATCTGGTGGGTACTCCTTTCAGTATCCAGTAGCTCCTGTTGAATCTTTTTTCATGTTATCACTGCCTCTGTCTGAATCTTTATTCCTTCCCCCCACCTTGGGACCCCATCTGTGCACCACAAGCTGCTCCTTAAAAAAAAAAAAAAAAAAAAATCACCAGAAATGCGGCCATTCCATAGGAATTTTGGATGGATCACATTCATAAGGCCTCTATGGGGAAAAATATAGTCTGGAATTAGGCAAGTGCCACTGGAGCAGCACTGCTTTGTAGCCTAGCTGGATTTTTCATATGAGCCATCTTTCAGAGCTGTATAAATAAAGAACAGTGGATTCTAGTATTTAAGTGGCCTACATAATTACTTGAGTGATGTCCACCCACCCGCTATTATTATACATACCTCTTCTCTGTGGACACAGATACTAAGGTTTATGTTAGCTGGTCTAAATTTTTTACTGCCATTTATCAGGAAGTGAGCACTAAGTTGGATTTGGGAGCAGTTCCAAATTCAGCCAAGGAAGTTTATTTTCCGAAGAAAATACTGTTGACAAAAGAGTTGGAGTTTACAGACTGGATCTTCTGATTGCACAGAGACTTTCAAAAGCAGGAGTAAATACATGGACTGGTTTCTACATACCATCTTAACACAGTCCCTGTGTATTTGTGTACATTAGACTGTACTTTTTCTGGTGCTTTTGAAAAAAGGCTCAAGGTGAGGGATTTCAGCAGCTCACAAGGTTTAATGTTGCATGGCACAGTCTGATTTTTTTTGCAGGTTTATGTTGGCCAATATTTATTGAATTTTATTGAAAAGCTGTATTTTGTTTACATTCTGGCTGGGATTTTGAGATCCCTTTGCCAGACAGCCACAAATACCTAACTACTACTAAAAGTACAGGTTGTGCAAAAAGAAGCAAGAGACAGCCTGTCAAAGCCACGTTAAAGGGAACAGAGCATTACTAAAACTTTGAAAGATCCATGGAGCCCCATGATCCTGCAATTTTGGTGGCACTGAGGGGCTTTGCAGCATCTGCCCAGCTTTGGTAATTTGGCACAGGTTGTGGGAGAAAGACCTGGCAAGACCTAGAGAGGTTTCTGGAGTCTCCAGGAGCAAGGAAAGAGAATGAAGTCCAAGGCTAAAACTAGGCTGAGACTCCTTGCTGCACAAACCCAACTGACTCAGAACAGCAAAGAGCCCATCCAACCTAAAAATCTCTCAAGGAGGAAAATCACTGCAGAACAATAGGAAAAGAGCCTTGAAAACTTTTCCTTGCTTCTTAAAATAGCTTTTCCCTGTGTGCCTGCGCTTCCGCTCTCCCCACCATTTATTGGCAGCTGTAGCAAGTAATTAAAAAGGGACTTTCATGCTGGGACAAACATGCAGAAAGCAAAACATTTTACATTTTTCTTTTCCAGTATGTGCATTTCTGAGCAAATATTATTGAAGATACTTGCATGAGTGACACAACTTCTTCTCCTGGAAGCCAGATGACTTTTTCTGGTTTAATTCTGCAGTTGACAAGATGATGTCTGGTTACAGTAGAGTAATAAAGTAATTATTCCCTGATAAAATTATAAGGCAAGGCTTCATTTTACAATTATTCATGAACAGAGAGAAGGAGATGATGTTGTATAAATCAGAAAGAACATTTGTCAAATGCAATCCTACAACATATTGTGTGAAAGGGAAAACTGTCTTAGACTTTTTTAAAGACTTGTGTTGGTCATTTTAAAATTTGATTTCATTTTCATTTTGAAACCAAAAAACTTGACTAAAAAAAACTCCAACAAAACCAAAAAGCAAAATCCTCCAAACTCAAGATCAGTAAGAAAACTTTTAGAAACAGTATGTACAGCAAAAATCCTTTTCAGAAAACAAAAATTGTCTAGACCAGGGAATCAGGACCACTCCTGGTAAGACTTATGCCAAATCCATTCAGAATCAGTGATCTCCTCAGAGGATTTCCTTTATTTTCAGAATGTTACAGCACATCTCAATCTTCCATTTCAGTTTACTGCTTGTTTTGTAATGAAAAACTGTCCTTCCACAAGGGCAGCATCAGCTTTAGTTTTATAAATATCCACCTCTAGGATCAAGATTTATATTTATAAAATATTTATACTTCCTCTTCTGTTAGCAGAGGAAAAAAATATTTTATTATTAGGCAGGAGCAACAAACAAGATGTCCAATTGCATTATTAGCATGTGTGAATACAGAATAGGAAACCCTGTGAAACTTTGCTTGGGAAAAAAATGTCCTGGGCTTGCACAGGGGGTGACTCTTGACTTGCCAGCACTTGCCAGCACTTGCCAGTCTCAAAATACCAAGAATTGCCATATTAGCTCACTATGGGTCAGAGTCCTTCCCCAGCAGTGGGCACTCAAGTGTTAGTTAGGTCTCATTGAGTCTCTGACAGTGAAACATAAGTGATCCCTGGGCCTTTCCCATGTGTTCTTCTCTTCCAGACAGGTTAGCATATGAACAAAGAGACATGTAAAGAAATAAAATTAAAATATAATTAAAAGGAAACTGCATTAAAGAGATTTTTATTTATATATCTGTATAAATATATCTGTGCATCTGCTTATTCCAACAACAGGCTTGCCTTCTTAGCTTCATTGACTTTCACGATTGCCAAATATGCAAAATCATTAACCCAGAAAGGTTAAAATATATTCTAAAAACCCATTTCTTTATGGTTGAATTAAAATGTATAGACTTTAAAATATCCCCTAAGATTGGAGAAACTGTTCAACCTATTTACCTTCTAGTGCTGCACACCAGAGTTACATTCTAGCACATAAGATAAAAGCAGGTGCTTTGCATTAAAATTCCTGGACACCACCTCTTACACAATAATTACACTGAGGTTTAGTCTTTGGATGCTGCTACTTAGAATAAGCAAACTGAAGTTTGTTTAAGTGCTAGTTTAAGTGAGGTTCAGAACATGGTCTGGAACCTGCATAAGAGTAGGCGTCTGTTAGCCAAGGGGTACAGTTTGCAGTGTGTGGCAACGTGTTACTTCTGTTAAAGAGACTGTTTGTTTGTCCATTAAGGCTCAATAGTTTTGTACTTTTGAACAAAATAATGCAAAGTTATTGTCTTTTCTGATGTTGGGGAAATACTTGTGAAGTCTTCCTCTTAGTGAATTGTCAATAATTAATAAATGTCTTTTTCCACTTGAGCATTTCTGTTAACAGCGTACAGACACTCTAGCAATTAGTGCATACCAAAGCTGGTGTGAAATCACCACCCTTTAAGAGAGAATTTATGGCCAGCTGATGTGGTTTTAAGTGTGTGATGCTCCCAAAAAAGTTAGTCCTGCCCTCCCTCTACTTATAAACACCTAGAAAAGAGTCCTTATTGTGGCATTTCTTTCCTCACGCGTTGTGGACAAACATGATCTGCTGGTAGTGGCCTGTAAGTCCCCAAGGCTGCTAGGAACACCAGGGGCTGTGACAGAAACAGCCACTGTGGTGTCATCAGAGAATGAAACTCCCATGAGCACCTGCCAGAGCCCTCATGGTACTTATTCCAGCTGTAAATCCGGTGGGTGCTGAGTGAACTGGGTGGGTGCCTGATGATTACTGAACCCCAGAGGAACTTTTGCTTTGGCTGCGCCCACTGTCCTTTGTCACGTGTGACTGCATGAGCCCTCTTGCATGGACACCCTGTGGCAGGGACCTGTTGGACAGATGACCACTGCTGGTAGATCTTTCCCTGAGTGCTCATCTACAAGCTCACGACCAGCAGTGTGGGATGACTTCAGGCCCAGGCGGTCTGGATCTCTTTAAATAAGGCTTTCAATAAGTCCTGTAAGTCACCCAGTTCAGGCCGCACTGCTCTGTGAAGAGAATTTCCTGTATAGCATTCAACCTTCTTCTGCAGGCTGGCTCCCCTTGGCACTCTGGGTGCACAGAGGATACACCTTACCTTCAGACCTTCCAAATAAACAGGAGCAGAGGCTTTGTGCTTGCAGGCAGCCTGTAAGGCTCTCAGAGGTGCAAACAGCTTCAATGTTCAAGGCTGGGTTTAATTTGCTGAGTTGTCATTGGGCTGGTCGGGTTAAGTTTTGTGATCTGCCCAACACAAGCAGCATGCAGTTGGCTTGCCCACTAACATCTAGTAGCTGTGTGTATCTGTAGTGACACACACCATGCATAGATATGAGTTTCTTTTATAGCTGTGTTTCTCTCTGTACTTCAGTGCTGTACTTCAGCACTTTCCTGGTGACAGTTTCGTTTTGATGAAAACGACGCTTCTGAAGAACTGCCACAGGAGGGCTCCCGTGTTTAAGGGTTCCAGATATGAGCACATTGGCAGAGCATGCAAAGGGCTTTATTTCCCTTCACTCCTCCCTTCAGCAGTAGGGAAGTCTGGCTCACACACATCAGGGAACAAACTGTTGTACTTTGAGCCGCTCACAGTGGCTGCTATGACCAGGCTATGTTACACAGCTCACCCTCCATGTCTGTTCCATTATATCACTGTTCTTCTGGCCTTCATAATTTCTTAATATTTCCAAACTTAAACTCCTGGTGTGGTAAGTTGAATGATATTCTTAAAAAACTGCACGATGGAGGCCTATAAAATAAATTTGCCTAATTCACTTTCACTGGCCAAAGAAATTTCTCTGCTACAGCTTAGCCAAATGCAATTGCTTTATCTTCCTGGTCTTCTTATCAGATAGTACTAACCCTGCTGGATCACTCTGAAGTAGCTGAATGAGTCAGGAAGGAGTTCCAGGAATGTGACAGCCCACTGGTCTGTTCAGTTTGCCCATGGGGTAAGAGAGCTCAGCTATGACAAAGACTCTCGCCCAGGATCCTCACAGAAATATTTAGCTCCTCAGACTGGTTTCATGAAACACTTTCCTGTCCAAAGATTCAAACACTAAATGCCTCCTTTGGAAGAAGCTGGAAGATAAAAAGCAGGAAAAAAGATGTGGAAATGTGAATGTCTAGCTTTTTTTTTTTTTTTTCTTCTTTTTCTGTATGAAAATTTCTAGCATGTCTTAAAACTTCTAACACAAGATCTTTTCCATCTCTTTCTAACTAGGTCAGGTTTTTTTTGAGACTCAGCAAAACAAACTCCATTTATTAGTGTGAACTTGTCCCAGGATCTGGTTTTGCCAAGACTTGAGTATTAGAAATCCCCTAAAAATCCTTTCCTTCTCATCCATCCTCCTAGGCTTCCTCTCGCACAGCATACACAAGGCATTAAGATTTGCTCTGAGATCAGAGTTTCCTCAGCAGGTTCAGCCTCAAAGCTTAAGAAACACTGCAACACACAGTTCCTAAACACCATCAAGCCAGACTTCCAGCTGATGCAATTCATCAGCATTACCCTGTCAAGTTTCACTGAGGACCTTATCCATGGCCACTCACTGGCCTTGTTTTGAGGGTAACTGGAGAGGCACTGTGTGCAAAACAAAAGTGGGATAAACTCATCCTGTATGCTTAGGGTCATCTGAAGATTAAAGTTTTTCTTGGAGTCAGATACAGATAAAAAGAAGGGGATATGTGTATGCCTGTTATTGAGATTGTAGAAATATGTTGATAATAGTATTATCCTGTAGGAATATCTCTTTGCCTTTTGTGTCCCTTTTGTGTCTACTAGAGATAATAAAAGCACATACCAGAAACATCAAGAGAGGGAGTACATATGAATGATATTTACTTAATCATGTGTGAGAACTCTGCAGTGGATATAATTCACTCAAGGTGAATTAATTTCTTTTCTTTCCCCTTGTGTCTCTGGATTTCCAAGTTTTCAATGCCATTTGCAAGAGGACAGTTTGTACAGTGGAGCTGTGGTGTCTGTCCTGATGTCCTCATGGCAAAGGCCACAGGGTAGGGACTGTACATGTTGCTTATGCAGTGGTGACCCTCACATTCCTCTGAGTAACAACGTACTCACATTCACAGCACATTCCAAATAATAACTCTAGTGCTGTGATAAAATGTTATCTGACTCCTGAGTCACTTTACTCAGTACAAGCAAAGGGTGAAATCAGGGGAGATGCATCAGAGTAAATCTGCAGGGAATCACATCATTAAAGAATTCTAATCAGCTTCCTCATCAAAGCCCAGCTGTGTTTTTCTCACTGGATGTGCAAGTTAATGTATTCCTAAATAATTTTCCAGAGAAGTTTTGTTTTCCAATTTCACTGAATGGTTGAATGGATTTTCCTCAGACTTTCTCCCAGAAGCCATTGGCTGAGCATAGTGATGGAAAATTTCAGTCTAGAAAGTAGAACTTTTCAGAAACTCAGGAGCAAGGGAAGACAGTGGACTTGGAACAAAAACTATTTTGAAGCCTTAACTACAATACTACGTCAACAGCCATGCAGGTGCTATGGTACAGACATAGCATTGATTTACTCATGCAAGTTTTGAAGCTGAGTAAATCAATGTGAGTTATTTTATGGACCAGTAACACAAGAAAAACAGAAGATGCACACAGCTGGGTTGTGCTGCTGGCTTGATTTGATTCACCAGACTCTCAGGAAATGCTTGAGTGTGTTTCATTCAGTAGGTACAGCCAGCAAGACAGAGCACCCCTCTCCTGTTTGATGTGGTTCCTAGGGTTTGCACGTCCTTTGTATCACACAGGCTTGTGGGTGCTCAGGGCAAAATGAAGTTGCCTGATTATTAAATGGCAAGCAAATACAGTGACATCCTCCAAAAGTCCTCTGATACTATTAGAACATACAAATCAGAGCCTTCATGACAAACGCATTTCTCAGTTCACTCTATGAAACCATATGATGGTGCAGAGGATGAGAAGGAGCAAATCTAAGGAAAAAAACTTGGTAAGCACTCATGGAATTTAATCCTCTGCAGGGACACCATCATTCATCTTCTGTGTGAGAATCAGAAAATAACTTGCTTGTGGGGGCAGGCAGCAAAATCATTTGGAATCATTCTGTATGTGTGATGTAGCCTTCTCATTTTTCTTTTCACCCTCTGTGAAAAATTTCTGCTGATGGGTAGAAGAGGGTTTGCTAACATAGCCTTAACCATTGGATTGCAGCTCACTCTGCTTCATATGGAAGAACTCTACAGCGTATTGTGCAAGAACAGGGGCTCACAGAATAGCAATTACTGTGTCCTTCCATGCTGTGGAACACTATTGCTCTCTTATAAACCAGCAGCAGCTCAGGAGAAACCCATTTGCTTCTGATGCAGTTTGAAGCAGGAAAAATAGTTAACTTAAACAGAAGCAATCTAAACAAAGTGGTCTTTGGCCTCCTTGGCCAGAGCTCCTGTGTTAAGCTACAGTTTGGACCACCAGTTGCCAAGATGCTTTTTATTCTGCAGGTTGCTGAAGTAGTTTTGGGTTCTGTGCAGAGGGTAGTTATTTTTTGGTAAGCTTTGATCTGAAATGAAAAAAAAATACTTATTAATTTTAAATTTAAAAGGCAGGATATTTAGCCATTCCTTTGAGAGTAGGAGAGCAATTGATTCTTGCATAAACTTTGCATAAATACCCAGAGAAGAGAAATGTATGTTCCCTGCCCTAAATGCTTGTGGGTGATTTTTCATTCTTGTTCCCATTAGAGGGAACAAGAGGATGCCCTTGTTTCATGCATTAGAGGGTGCCCTTGTTTCAAAAATTCTCTAGTCTGCGGTTTCTTCTGTCAATGTGTTGCCTTTAAAGCAGGTCTTCAAGTTAGGTGGTCCAGTCCAGTTAGTATATGCTAAGCAAGGTAGAAGACGGCATGATTAAACAAGACAGTATTACTTATATTCCCTGCAATACAAGTCAAGAGACTGCAGACATTAAAGATCATGAGGCAGCAGCTGTTCTCCTTGGAGTCTCTCATTACACAAACCCTGCACAGAGCTTCACCAACAGGCAAAAACCATTTTTCACAGTTTCATTCTTTCTTTCTTTTGAAAAGGAAGATGCCAAAGGACTGTTTACATTTGCATTTTAAAGTCCATTTATAGAAAAACATTCCACTTTGTACTGAATATTGGAAAGAAGATGCATCTGATATTTATAAGACTTTACAACTAGGTGCATTTTAAACAAACTAAATAAAATACAGTCAAGAACTGGATAGGATTTTCTACTGTCACTTTGGCAGCAATGACTCAGTGCTGGAAGAGGAGATGCTTGATCTCTGCAGCTGTCCAGCCCAATAACCTGCATATGATATCCTCCTTCCTGCAGAGCCTTCCATCTAAAAGGCAGCAGGATATTACTTGAGGGAGATACTGGCACAAAAGGCACAACACAGCCACTTTCTTTTCCTCTCTTCCACACTTCCCTTCACTGTTTCTGTAGATGATGAAAATGGCCATCAACTGTCCTCAAGAGGCGTCCTCTTTCTTCTTCACCAACACCTGGTGTCATGGAGCCTGTATCCCAGCTCTATCCTGATAATCCATACGGATGCATTGTTTTAAGTGCTCAAACTTGAATGATTTTAAAAGGAGATAACAACAATGACTGAAAGCATAGTGTTGTCTAATCACTGTCAGTATTTGAGAATCTTACAGCTAAACATGTCTGCATCTGCATTAGAGAAGAGGCAGTTGACCCTTCAACTGTTATGGAAGCCCACCCTACCCCCAAGATTCAGCTGCAGACTGAGGGGAAACCAAAGTCTCCCAACACTTCAGTTCCAGGTTGTTGTATTTGCAAGTGACACCTCTGGCTATGATTTCTACCAGTGTTCAGCAGCAGCTGTGCCCCCAGCTGAGAGTTTTCACTTTCTATTTTTAAAATCAGTGAAATCAGGAGCATATGTGGCCTATAATTTACCATGTATTTTTAATAATAAAATCCACTCACCAGCGTATCAGTCTGTAATTCTGTGCAGGAGATGCTTTGGTCCCCAGGAGATATTTTATCAGGGTTTAACATACCTGCTTGTATTGGGGGACTAATGTCCTCTGCAATTTGTCATCATCAAAGTATACAGTACATCACACAAAAGCCTAAACCATACTGAGTTTGTTTCCCACGAGCAGGCTCGCAAGCAAATAAGTGAAAATAGCTTTTCACTTTGGTGCAAAATTGGAAACAGTGCATGAGAGCCAGTTACATTACAGATATTCTTTTATTCCTGGATTATGACAATGGCTAGTGAATACAATATATTTTGAGTCACATTTGTGAATTTAAGTGGTTTGTTAATTTAAATGCACATGTATTTTAGGCATTGTTATATTTTCAGGTGGCAACCATTTCTAGCTAGAAGACAAAATGCAACAGGAGAAGGAGGAAGAAAAAAATTGTAAATGATATCTGGCTAAGGGTGAAAAGAAAACTGAGCTGAATGGCAAAGAAACACTGTGGTGATATAACTTTTGCTTGCCATAAACAAGAAGACAAGTCTTTGGGACTTGCAGAGTCAATTCATAATGTTTTGGGTTTTTTTCCCTTTCCCCTTAGAATTAAGACTACTTTTTTCATTTCAGAGAGGTGCAAACCGCATGTGCTACAGCCTAATCTGGGTGTCCATCAGAACTAGGCCTGCTTCTGACTTGGTCTGCTTTAATTTTTACATCAAAAGGTTTTGGAATAATTTTTTATTGAAGTCAGTAGAATTACATGTGTAGCCTGTAAGAAAAGCTGGAATGGCAAATGACGCAGGTCTTGAAAGAAGTGCAGCATGTTTCAAGCATCTCTACACAGCCAGGTAAGCAATTAATTATATAGCAGCCCTTCTGGCACTCCCATGTGTGTAAAGGTTCGATTTTTTGTTAAGGGACCTTTTTATGTCAATTGTCTTTCCTATGTGAGTTTAAAAGGTCACCCAGAGCTTTCTACACCTTATCCCAGGGGTGCTTAGAAGACCTGAATAAGTTTATGAGGTTCTGTTTATGAATGATCTCTGACATTCAAAGACTGCTTATTTCTCATTTGCTTTGCCTTATTATGATCTGCTATAATCAGTAAGCCTTTAAGGTTTCCCTTGGAGACCATACATCCTCCTCTGCAGTGCCAGTGCAGAGGAAACATGTCCCTGAGGTGCCTCTGAATTGCAAAGACACCAAGTCTTTCGAAGGCTTCTCACACATTCTCTGTATATATGCTGTCAGACTTTGCCCAACAGGCTTTCCTATTCCTGGAGGTGTTATGTGAACTAAAACCTGGCTGGGTCTCCATCCCTAATGTACCTGATGATGCTGTTATTGTTGCTCATGGAATGAAAACGAGCTACAGTTGGTGGTGATCTCCTTTAATGACCAACCAAGTTTATATTCAGTTTCTCAGTAGTGTTTATATTATATCACTGCACTATATTATAATTGTTGTTGTTGCTGCCTGGAATGGAGAGTGGAGGAAGTGATACAAAAATCCTGCCTACATACCTGTGTAGAAGTTGTCATATCCCATTTATAATTTCAGTACAATACTGCATGGAAAGTATAATACTTATTAAGTATACTTAATAAGTGTTCAGATGACTGTTTCAGGGCCTTACATCTAGGATCTGTGAAATTATATCTTTGAGGCTTGAGTATGAATGAGATGGACAATGAATTTTATTGTCAGGACTAGGATGTTCTGGCAGGACAGCCAGGAAAATCCTTCAAAGCTGCTGCCTAGCTCATAAGTATATAGAGAAGCCAGCATCTAAGACAGAAAGGCCTGAGCCTTTCAACAGGTCTAAATTAATGTGAAATAAAATAATGTCAAGCCAAAAAGACTGGATCCTGTTGGCAAACACCAGGAGTGGAACAAAACTGATAAGAATGATGTGGACAAAGCTGCGAAGTTTGGTATCTCTAGACCTTGGAGGCAGATTTTTTGTTTTTCCAGTGTGATCTTCCCTGCTTTGAAGCTTCTGGGAATGGTATTACTGACAGGTTTAACCCAAAGGTTAGCTGATGAAAAATAAACACTTATGATGCCTCATAGCATTATATTTGGCTTCTGCCCAGTCATAAAATTGTATTTATATCTTACTTGCTTCTCCTCTCAAAATATTTCCAGCTTTCATACTCAGTTAGTTGTAAAACTCTCCTAGCAACTGGGACCCATACTGTTTGATATCTTCCTTAATGGCATGGACAAAGGGATCAAGTGCACCCTCAACAGGTTTGCAGATGACACCAAGCTGAGGGGGCAGTGGCATACCTGAAGGACATGCAGAGGGACCTGGACAAGCTCAAGAAGTGGCCCATGAGAATCTCATGAGGTTTAACAGGAACAAGGGCGGGTGCTGCACCCGACTCAGGACAACCACTGGGATCAATTCAGGCTGGGGATGAGCAGTTGAAGCAGCCCTGGCAGAAGGACCTGGGTGTGCTGCTAGCTGAGAGCTGGCCCTGCCATAGTGGCGTTCACTGGGACTCAGAACCCCCTGCGCTGGGCTGAACCCCCAGCATGGGCAGCAGGGGAGGGGGGGATTCTGCCCCTCTGCCCTGCTCAGGTGAGACCCACCCCACCCTGCAGAGCTGCCTCCAGCCCTGGGATCCCAGCACAGGAAGGATGTGGAGCTGCTGGGTCCAGTCCAGAGGAGGGGCACCAAGATGATCAGAGGAATGGAGCAGCTCTCCTGTGAGGAAAGGCTGGGGGAACTGGGACTGTTGTGCCTGGAAAAATAAAGGCTCCAGGGCATCTTTCAGTACTTAAAAGGGGCCTATAACAAAGATGGAGGCAAGCTTTTTATCAAGGCCTTTTGCAACAGGACAAGGGAGGATGTTTTTAAGCAGAAGGAAAGTCAAGTTAGATTAGATTTGAGGAAGAAGTATTTTACAATGAGGGTGGTAACACAGGAATTAGTTGACCAGAGAGGTGGTGGAAGCCTCATCCCTGGAAAAATTCAAGATCAAGTTGGATGGAGATCTAAGCAACCTGATGTGGTTGAAGATGTCCCTGATCATTGATGGGGAGGGTGGATGGGGACCTTCAGATGTTCCATCTGGTCCAAAGTATTCTATGATTCTATGATCACTGTCCAGGGCACCACTTATTTACAAGAGCAGTGCCTATCATTCACAACCATTTGCTCAGTTCTGCTCAGAACTTAGTGAAAAAGGGTCTGGAGAACCAAGAAAATGCTTTAGCTTTTACAACATTAGACTGTTCTGCTCTAGCACCATCTGATGTAGATAAGGTCCACTCAGAAGTGGAAAGGAAATTGAAAATAACTTGGCTAATAATGTCCCATGCTTGAACCTGCTTTGGCAGTAGGATAGATAAGATAATGTAATAGAGCTATTTCATTGTTGAGATGAAATACAAGGGATGGGACCACTTTGCTTTGAGATGATTTATTGCTCAAGTAGCTCAGTAAGATATCAGTCTTGAGGTGTGAGGTTTGGAAGCAATACATTAACCATAGCCTTAAGAAGTTATGAATTTCTTCTCCGCACTGCAATATATAACTTTTTAGTCCAACAGACAGTTGACATGAAGTTTGTTTTCACTTATTAACCTACCACCTTTACTTAATTTTGCTGCACTGTGTCTGCCTTTTAACCAATAAGCTGACAGGTCACATATTCACACACACTTCTGTTATAGTTTCTAGGTTTCTAACTTACTCTATAAATCACACTATTACAGTTTAAACCTCAAACTATTTTACCTACTATAACTTCTTACTTACTCTAGGCATATCCTTACTTGAACTTATAAGAGCATAAGTTTATAATTTCTCTACTTAATGTCTGTGTACTTTCATTACTGCATCAATCCAAGTTATTTCCAGGGTTGCAAATTGAACTCTTCAGTATATGTAGAAGTTTCTATTCCTCAGTTTCTAACATTCCATCTCTGGTTTCTACAGTTGCCATAGGATTCAGGAAATGGTGAGTCAATAGGTTAGCAGATACTACTGTTTGTCTGTTTTGCTAGCTCCTTTACTTGCTCTGTTTCTCCTGGTTACCCTGGGAATAAAAGAAAACCCCAAAACTTATGATTAAAGTAGGGAGACACAGAGGTCTGAGACAAATGGTTAAATAAATATTTCTTTTAACACACTTCAGAAGGTAATTAACTCTGAGCTGTGTTTCAGGTTGTCTGGGGGACCTGGTTCAAAAATCTTCCTGAACCAGGCACATAAAATAAGAAACAGAGTTTTCATCCATGTAAAATGCTTTCCATATCAACAGCAAATTGACTGTCTTTCAGACCACAAAGGCAGCATCCTTCCCAGAAGTGGACATGTGTGAGGATTGCCTGATTTTTATTTTTTATGTCAGGAAAGTGAAGGATTAGTGGTTGGAATAACAGTTAGTCAAAGTCCTGGGATAGTTTTTGTGCAGAGATGCACTCAACATTGCCAATGTATGAGAAAACTCCTGGTTTTTGAAGACTGTTTTTTTCCTACACAGAGGTTACCAACTGGTTTAATTTGTTTGACAAACATAAACCTACAAGAAGCTAAGAAGAAATTAACTTGATTATATTCACTTTTTGATGTGAGGTAGAAGTTCAGCTTGTTTTCCTGGCAAAGGAGCCATTTTCTGTGTCCCATTTACAATGATATTCCAAGAACAAAAAAAGATAAAAGAACCCACCGATCTCAAAATGTGACTTTGAGGTGCTTAAACCCTCTGGTAAAAGAGGAAAGAGGAATTGAGGTTGAACTTTGGGACAGAGATTTCCAAAAGTCAGAACAACTGGTAGAAAAGAAAGAATCCAGACCAAGGCACCCCTTTTTTATATCCTGTTATTCCAGGGGAGCCTAGTGCTCCAATGAAATGGTGGAAGAGCAGAGGTATAGAAGAGACTCTCAGTAAAACTGAATGTGAAAGCTGATGTCTGCAGCAGATAAAACAATACAAGACAGAAGGTTCCAAATTACTCCAGTCAAATTGGCACATCCACATGGCACAAAGTCTTTCTGTGATACTAGACCAAGTCCAGAAGTACAGCTCAGCAACCTCAGCTCTCCCGCTCATTCCATGGCATGGTGAAAATAAACCCATTGTATCACCTGGGCTGAAATGCTGAGCCATTATTTTTCTTTCATAATATCCATTTCCAAGCTGGCTGTGCCTCTGTGCCAGGTGTAATGTAGGTAACATTCACTGTGAAACACTGGTAGTGAGTGGGTCATTTTCTAGGAGGCTTTTGGGTAACTGGCAAAGAGAAAATACATCCTTCACACCCCCCCACATGCACTCCCAGAGGAACAAAGAACAAAGCACTGTCTTCTCCAGACATGCACTTGCCAGGTTTGTTCTTTAAGGGACCTGTAAGTCCCTGGGAGCACCAGGAGCACTGCCTAGAATGCCATATATATCCTACAAGATGCATTAATTCATGGGTGTGTAGTCCTCCCACTTAGACTGTGCCTGCAGCCTCTTCTGAGCTTGTCCCAGGGAGAAAGTGATCCTGCATGTCCAATAGGAGTGTGACGTAACCCAGGAGCATTGACAATGTCACCGACTGGCTGGAAACTGTGACTCTGGAAAGCACTGTTCCTCTTTTTCCACATCACCACTTCCACCCTTGGCTCTGCCTATGGTCTCATCTGCTCAGCAGTGGGTCTGGGGAACTCTGCAAAACAGAGCTCTACCTCTCACAGCAGGTGTTGAGCTCTGCATTAAGCCTGTTTTGGAAGATAAAAGAATAAACAATATTAGGATCTTTTGTATCCTACCTTTGTGCAAGTAAATGTCTCCTGAGAGGAGACGAGACAGAAGACCTCACCTTAAGCACTTTCCAGAAAGTAAGTAAGCAAGCCCTCTTACCCAAGTCTGCCTGTTAATGTAAATTGTTAGGAATTATCCTTTTAAGATATAAAGGGGAGAGAAGGAACAGAAAAGATGATTGTGCCTTGCAGCCAATTTTAGAGGGAAGCTGATCTGGGTTTGGCATATACTGGCTCAAATTTCACCTGTAAAAGCCCTGTAGACACTAAAAAAGCATTCATTATCCACCCAGACAAAAAAAACCAACTCATTATGCACTTTTTTCCCGATCTTGCTAACTATGTTTCTGTTGAAGGACAGTATTAGCTGCTCCTTCAGGTTGCTTGCAGCTCATAGGGGTTTGTTTTTAATGACACAGAAGGTTCTTGGTTGGGCTTCTCCCAGATGGCCATGGACCTATATGTTGGATTTCTGGTTCCTCCTTTAAAGTGTTGAGGTAGAGGATGATCCCGAGGCCTACCCATCTTTGCCTTTTCTTGGGATATTCACACATAACAATCAAGTGACTTGTTGCCCATAGCCAAAATAATTCAGCTAGAATCTGATAGCCCAAGTGAGACATTTTCCACATTTCTGAGTATAACAATTCTGTGCTGTTTAACAAAGGACACTAAATGTCTTCCATGATCTATTTAATCATTTTTCTACAATTCCCTCCTTCATGGTAGAGAAAGGTCCAATGATGAATGTAGACATTCCTATTAAAGGCTTAGCTGGACCCTATAATTAAGTTTTAATTTCACTTGTGCTTAACCTTTATTAGCACTTTGGCTTCAGGAGGAAATGTGTTGTAGCTGGCTTTATCCATGACATCACAGCTGTTAGCACAGCAATAACCTCCAAGAAGCACAGACTGTTTTTTCTTGACTAAAGGCAGCAATTGGACCTCATGGTCAGATGTGGAGAGAAGTTTTGGTACTTAATTACACTTCAGGGCACAGATACCACCTTGGGTGTGCTGCCTGCCAGTCATCTCCAGGATGAAACCAGGGTCCTGCCATCTGAAGGCTTCAAGAATGTCTGCCTACCCTGGTCACAACAACCCCCTGCAGCTCCAGGCTGGGGGCAGAGTGGCTGGTTGGAAACTGCCTGGTGGGAAAGGCCTGGAGTGCTGGTTAGCAGCAGCTGAAGATGAGCCAGGTGTGGTCAGATGGCCAAGAAGGTCAATGGTACCTGGTTTGGATCAGCAATGGTGCAGCCAACAGGATCAGAATAGTGATTGTCCCCCTGTGTTGGGCACTGCTGAGGCCAAACCTCAAATCCTGTGTCTAGTTCTGGGTCTATCACTGCAAGATGGACATCGAGGGGCTGAAGCATGTCCAGAGAAAGAAATGGAGATGGGGAATGATTGGAGCATAAGCCTGATGAGGAGTAGCTGAGGGAGCTGGGGGAGGGGCTCAGCCTGGATAAAAGGACGTTCAGGAGGAACCTTCTCACTCTCCTGACAGCAGGGTGCAGCTAGTCCAGGTTGGTCTCTTCTTCCACACCACCAGCAACACAACTAAGGGGAAATGGGATTCAGCTGCAAGGCGAGGTTCAGGTTGGACATCAGTGGTATTTTTTCCTGGAAAGGGTTGTCGATTTTTAACAGGCTGCCCAGGGAGGTGGTATAGATCTATCTGTGGAGGTGCTCAAGAAACAACTAGACTCAGTGTGCTTCAGTCTAGTTGATGTGGTGGTGTTTGGTCAAAGTTTGGGCTCAGCCTCTGAGGTCTTTTCAAACCTAAATGATTGTGTGATTCTATGGCTGTGTAGACAGGACCTTATTGAGGTAATACCTGGCTTTTCTTTGTTTTCTCATACATTCTTTGTTGCATGACTAGTCAAAAATTTCTACCAAGTTATACTGCCACAGAACATCTCTGGCTTCTCTGGGGCTGCTCTGCAAAGACCTTACATCAGAGCCATGCTGGTAGGAAGGAGGAAGTGTGTGGCACATGGCAGTGAGCTTGCTCTGGAGCTGAGCTGCCCAAAAACGTGGCATGTTCTTACCCTGTGAGCAGCTAAAGGCGTCCTCTATTCATGCATATGTGCATCAGCTGCTGCCTGTTCTATCAGAGCCGGGTGCTTTTGGGAGCCCTCACTCTAAAAATGTTGCAACTTTTTCCTCAAGACCCAAAGGTAACTTAGAACTATGTTTTTTTCTAAGGAACATAACTCTAGCTTGAATATGTTCTTCTGTGGAGATCTAATTTAACAAAAGTAGGCACTGGCAGTAAGCAATGCTTAATAAAACAGTTAAACACTACCTAGGTTCACACAGTGTGAAAGCACAATAGAAAGAGAGGTGTAGGGGAGGATTTTCTTGCCATAGTTAAAGGCATCCTGCACTGAAAGAGTTTTTCCCTATGCAGATTCCTCAGAAGAAAATAGGATGTTAGACTCAGGTGGACCTGGTAGATGAATCACCTGTTATCTGGAAACCCTGGGCCCCGAGTGGATGGGTGGCAGACAATCTGGTGCCATGCAGTATGAGATGGTTCTAGAGCCAGAGAGAAGATGTAATGTGATGCCAAATGAAGTGCCAGCCCTGCACTGATTGCCTGTGAAACAGGAGACAGCTGAAGGAATCTTCAACCAGAGATTGTGAGACTTGGCAGGTCTGGGGGCACAGCAAAGCTGTTGCAAAACTAGCTTGAGGCAGTGTTGTGGCTGAAGAATCTTGTATTTTCTGTACTTAAAAAGACAACAACAACAAAAAAACCACCAGTGTCAGGCTTTCTTCAGCTATATGGTAACTTGTAAAGTCTAGCAAAGCTGTGTTTCAAGGTAAGGGCAAAAACTTAAGGAAGTGAATGAAGGATATTTGATTGTTTTCCTGCAGCTTTTGGTCTGTGCCTCTCGCACTAAGTAACTGAATTCCTGTTAAAGAGGTAGCATGGCAAACTTCTGCACATACATGCATCACCTGTGAGGACTAAAACAAATGTTCTTCAGTCATGTTTATTTCTCTGAAGGGCATGGAGGGAAGCAGCAAGAGAAGCCTTAAATGGTGAGAAGTATTTAGAGGTGGATCCCCTACACACTCACTCTACCAAAGGTTCTTTCTCTCTGTAGCGTTCTTCTTCTCCCACATTTGGTCTTTATCTGCTTTTCTTCTTGAACCCTTAAAGTTTTCTCTTCCCACAAGTTCCCATGCTGTACACTTACAATGCTACATTTTAAGAGTAGGAGAAGAGAATTCCTATTTGTAGTTCCAGCATATAAAATTTTATCTGGGGACAGGCAATTTTGTCCTAAGTGATCAACCAGAAAAAGGATATGGCAGCAAATCAAACCTTAGAAAGGATATTCATGTGGTTAAGGCACTAGCCTGTTAATTCTTGAGATTTGTGTTTCTTTTCTGGCTCTCTGACAGCCTCCTTAGGCCCCTCATGGGTTAATTTCTGTTTATTGCTTATCTTCTGGCAGTATGGGGATAATGCTAACTTATCCAACAACTTGGTGCAATGAGGATAAGTTAATTACTTTGTGACAGATTTTCAAACACATTAGTGCTTGCTGCCACAACAAACCTTTTATGTCAACAAATACCCCTGGGAAAACAAGAGGTTGGATTTAAAGATTGCTTTTGAGGTAAATTCCTATACCATCACTCCCACCATGGGCACACACCCACACCAAAGGGAGAAAAAATGGGACAAATATTTAGTGTCATGTTTTAAAGATTTTGAAAATCAGCCAAATCTGTGAAATGTTAAGGAGACTTAATGCAATACTTGTACATCCTGGGGCTAGTTCTCAGGAATGCTGAGTAATCGCTGCTCCCCACTGACTGTAAGTTGTTGGCATTCAGCAAATTCAGATGGAAAACAATCACTTAGTGAACAAAGGGCATTTAAATTAAGCTTTATTCCTCAACCTGTGCAATTTCACAAAAACAAAAGCCCTTAACTATAAGAAGTTCAGCAGAGCTTAACTGCTGTAGAATCCAAATGTTTGGAGTTCTGTATCTTAAAATATTAAACAGGTACTGGTTATCTCTTTTCTCCATCTCTGATTGCTCCCCCAAACCACAAAAATATCCTTGTGTGGCTCCTAAGAAAGCAGCCAGAGAAGAAAATAGGGTGAGGATTTTTCCATTATTTTCTCAAGTCTCTAAGGTGGCTTGGGTCTGCCTTTCACTCTGATATGCACCCTGGAGTCCCAAAGTTTCAGCAGCCTGTAAGCACACCCCAAAACTCACTGGCAGATTGGAGTCCTCCCTTGCATGCATTTTCCTTCATAACATTTGGGGAGAAGAATGTGATTTTCCACTTGGTCAAAACCAATGTGACAGCTTTGAGTTTCTTGGAAAAGCAGCTGGTTTATTTCTACCTGAAAATTGAGTTTAATTCCTTTCTGATCTGAGACAGCTTTTAAAACTCAATTAACAGTAACACCTGGCTTTTGAGCATGTGTTTGAACCAATGCTTTCCCATCTCAAAACATGTTGCCTTTGAGGAAGTTTACACCCAGACCTGAGCTCGGTGTGGAAACATGGATAAAATCTTTCCTTTGAGTGCATGTGGGAGTAGGATTTTATAGATGCAGAGGACCAAGGTGTAGTGGTGGAAGCTGCTGCTGGAGAAGCAGTGTGTGACTGGATGTGGCATCACTGAGCCCGGATGGGCCTCCAAGCTGGAGTGACACTCCCCTCACTGGCAGTGTGTCCAGCCAGGCCAGGGTGGATCAAAACCTGAAAAACAAACCAAAGCTAAGTCTGGGATGAAAGGCATGCAAGACTCATGCCCAGAGCACGAGCCCCCATCCCCCATCTACACCTCATGAAACATTTGCTCAGAGCAGCGCACACCGAGTGCATGGTGCATGGGAAGGGAAAGGCCGGAGGGGCCGTCAATACTGTGGGCCCTGTTTACCAACCAGGGCATGCTTCCTCCACTTGGCCACATCACCCCTCCTTGCTGGTGACCAGCTTTGCCTCAGACCCACCTCAGAGCTGTTTTTTTTGGCAGGTCCTGCGACCTGGGCAACCCAGCCCAGTGTTTG